>NC_092373.1:131692768-132892768 GCF_030028105.1 Mobula birostris | reverse complement strand
GCATAACTACTTTACCATTGTACCAAAAATACATTCTGCTAGTTACTGAGCACATACTGATACTCATAATCAGTTTCTAATGAAATATACTTCACAGCAGGAAAAGTTTGACATAGAAACTAACATGATTTTCATCCTCCAAAATAAAATTTGCTATATTTAGGCTCTCACTTTAGAATTTATTTATTTTTGTCCTGGTTAATTTAATGGTCCCAATGATTATAGTGAAGCATAGTGGCTTTATGGTTGTTTTCTTTTTGGTTAAATTACAGTCTTATCAACATGCAGCACTCCTGGAAATATAGTGCCTTGAAAAAGTATTTAGCCCCAACCCTTTGTTCACATAAATGAGTATTACAACCAAAATTTTGATCAATTTAACTGAGAATTTTTATTTGTGAATCATATGCTCCCTTTTTCACTGTTGACCCAAAAACCAGAGGAAATTGTCAAAGAATGAAAAACTAAAATTCAAAAAGTGTAATGTCAGCAGTTCAAAAGTATTCATCCCCCTTTGTTTGGTACTTAGTTTGACCACCTCTTGCAACTATAACAGTCAGTAGTCTTTTTGGATAAGTGTCTAATAGCTTTGCTCAATGTGATGGAGCAAGATTTGCCCATTTCTCATGTGTCAGGGTAGTTGGGGAGCAGCAGTGTACAGCAATCTTGAGGTTGTGATATTCGATTGGGTTAAGGTCAGGACTCTGATTAGGCCACTCAAGGACATCAATTATCTTCATTTGAAGTCACTCCATGGTTGCTCTTGTGGGTCGTTGTCCTGCTGAAAGATGAACTTCCTCCCTAGTTTAAGCTTTCTGGCAGAGGCTAGCATGTTTTTATCCAAGATATCTCTGTATTTAGCAGCATTCATCTTCCCATCAATCCTGACCAGATTGCCAGTCCTTGCTGCTGAAAAGCATCCCCATAGCATGATGGGACCTCCACCACACTTTGTAGTAGGGATGGTGTTAATTAGCTAATGTGAAGTATTAGATTTACGTCACACATACTGGTCAGTGTAGAGGCCAGAAAGTTCCATTTTAGTCTCATCCAACCAAATGGTTCAAATGTTCTGTTTATTAACAGAAAATGTATTAAGTATACAACCTGAAATACTTGTCTTTGCAGACATCCATGAAAAACAGAAGAATCCCAAAAGAATGAATTACAGAAAACCTTAGAACCACAAAGCTCCTCTCTCCCCACCCCTGTGCAAACAGCAGCAAGCACCAACCTCCCCCTCCCCCACTGGCCATTTCAGCAAGAATCATTAGCGCCCATCACCTACCAAGCAACAGCAAAGCACCCAAAGAGAGACTATGACCTGCAGTTGACAAAAACTATTCTTCACTTGACAGTTCGACATGACTCAGGCTCTCTCTCTCTCACTACAAAGCACAGAGAGAAATCAACCTTGGCCTTTATAAATCAAAGTATTGAGTATAAGAGTTGGAATGTTATGGTGAGGTTGTATAAGGCATTGCTGAGGCCGAATTTAGAGTATTGTGTGTAGTTTTGGTCACCAAATTACAAGAAGGATATTAATAAGGCTGTAAGAGTGCAGAGAAGGTTTACAAGGATGTTGCTGGAACTTGAGAAAGTGAGTTACAGAGAAAGGTTGAATAGGTTAGGACTTTATTCCCTGGAGCATAGAAGAATGAGGGGAGATTTGATCAAGATATATAAAATTATGATGGGTATAGATAGAATGAATGCAAGCAGGCTTTTTCCACTGAGGCTAGGGGAGAAAAAAACCAGAGGACATGGGTTAAGGGTGAAGGGGGAAAAGTTTAAAGGGAACATTTGGGGGAGGGCTTCTTCACACAGAGAGCGGTGGGAGTGTGGAATGAGCTGCCAGATGAAGTGGTAAATGCGGGCTGACTTTTAACGTTTAAGAAAAACTTGGACAGGTACATGGATGAGAGGTGTATGGAAGGATATGGCCCAGGTGCAGGTCAGTGGGACTAGGCAGAAAAATGGTTTAGCACAGCCAAGAAGGGCCAAAAGGCCTGTTTCTGTGCTGTAATGTTCTATGGTTCTAACCATTTTCACAGCGAAAAGGGAGACTGACTGTCGCAGTTATGATACTACAGTCTGATGTGTGACTTTTCCATACATCCACTGGAGTGACATCTTAATGTTCCACCTCCAGTGACACCTCAGTCAGCAACACTGCCTGGAATTGGTCAAATGCAAGGCCACACCCTGGAGGCTCCATGTTCTAAGCTGCGCCTGGAGAATGTTAGAAAATGGTCAGCCGACGAGCTCCAGGGACGGGAACTCATCATCCACCATAAAATATACACAAAGACCTTCATCCACAACTTTTTAGTATCTTCTAAGTGATGCTCTGCAATGTCTTTACGCGCAAGGATATGCATCTTTTTTTTTGCTAGGGTTTCTTCCTCGCCACTCTTCCATAAATACCACTTTTGTTCTAGGCCTAAGAGATTGTGGAACCATGACCTTTATGTCCAGTTGCAGCTTACTCTGAGTGACTGTTGGTGTCACAGTAGCCTCTCTTACAATTGCTATTCTTCTTCAGCAGCAGAATTTAGAGGGGCGGCCTGATCTAGGCAGTGTGGCTATGGTTTCACATGTTTTCCATTTTTTCCACAATGGACTGCACTGAGCTCCAAGGTATGTTCAGTGTCTTTGAGATGGTCTTGTACCCTTCCTCAGATCTGTGCTTCTCCATTATCATTTCCATGATTTGTCTTGAATGCTCTTTAGTCTTCATTTTGGTTTGACCTGTTGAAAATCTACCATTGTATTGGGACATACAGAGAAAGGGGGTATTTATTTTTTTGAATTCATTGAAAACAGGTGATCCTCCAATTTTCTACATCAACAAATTGGGTGAATTGGTAAGATAAAAAAGTTAGTGCATTAATTACAATGGGGATGAATATGTTTTCAGCCTCACAATTTTTGTCGTTTTTAAAAGAAATTGTAGATAGGTTTTGGAATTTTTCTTTTGATTTTACATGATGCACAATGTTTTGTAGATTAGCTCAAAACCCTACCTCAATATATTTTTAATTTAGAAAATGAGACGGTAAAATGTGAACATAGTTGTGGGGGCTGAATACTTTTTCAGGGCACTGTAGAATAGAATTTTAAAGCATCTTGCCCATTGCATGATACAGTGAAAAATTTCCATGTTGAATGATATTCTAACAGGTTCTTTGGATGTTATTACTCAAGCTACTTCCCATTTAAATTGAATACATCTACTCCAGTGAATATTTGACATAACACCAGTCTCTTCACTTAAACTTTGGCTTGTTGTGGAAGGAACAAAGACAAGGGAGGTCAGAGGTAGATGCAGTAACATTAATCTATAGAGTCTTAAACCACCTTCATGCTGACTGAATTTGCTTCTGTGTACCAAAGAGTTATTGCTAGTCTCTGACCTGACAATTAATCTTCTACATTCTTTTCTTGATATTTATTTCAGCTGGTTTTAGATGAACATGAAATTTTGCTGCTATGAATCACATCTAGAGTATGAAGTGTGGTTTCCAGGCCCATAAAAAATTTTGTTCATGCAAAGAGTTATTAATTTTCCAAGTTTTTACCTTGTATTGCTAAGCCTCCATATTTGAGTAGTTCTCACTTGTAGTCTCTCACAGGTCCAGGCTATTGTTCAAAGTCAAAGCTGCAACAGGCCTGCACAGATTGTGGCAGATGATCAGATTCCACTGAAGGACAAAGCAGTCCTAAGGTAGCTATTGAACAATAGGAAAATTGTGGAGAATCCTTACCAAATGAAAAGTAACTCAGCTTCCTAGTCCAGTAATATAACTACTATTGTGCCCAAAGGTTGGCACAGTGATGCAGCTACTGGAACTGTTGCCCCACAACACCAGGGACGTGGGTTCAGTCCTGACCTTGGGGTGCTGTTTGTGACTAAAGTGGGAAAAAATTGCAGGTGCTGGAAATCTAAGGCACAAACAGAGAATGCTGGAAATAATCAGCAGGTCAGGCTGCATTTGTCAGATTGCAACCCGCAGGTCCACTCTGACCTGCTGGGCATATCCAGCATTTTCTGTTTCTGTCTCCTTGTTGACCACTGGGCTTCATCTTGGTGCATCAGTTTCCTCCCACATCCTAAAGACGTGCGAATAGTTGGTTGACTGGCCATTGTAAGCTGTCCCTAGTATAAAGGTGAATGATAGAATCTAGGTGAAGTTGATGTTAAAGTGGGGGAATAAAAAAAAGATTAATGTTGGATTAGTATAAAAAGATGGTTGATGGAGGAGTTATGGAAAAGGGGGTACCTTAAAAAGACAACTCCAAACAAAGCTACTTAGGTGTAACCTCATCATAGTAATCAAACTTTGATATAATCCACTGAGATCCTCCAGCATTTTGTATGTATGAGGGGAGATTGATGAGTTTGTGACCTAAGGTAGAAGGAGTTAATTTTAGAAAACCTAGCACATTTGTTTTTTAACATGTACACACTTAGTCCAGCGGTCGTGGAGCATACGGATCCCTTCTTTGTAGAAGTGGTCCACAGCAGGGGTGATTGATAAGTTTGTGGCCTAAGGTAGAAGGAGATTAGTTATTAACTTCAAACTTTCTGCATTTTCACGCAGAGTTGAACTGCATGTGCACGTATCGAGAGCTGTATAACTCATTTCCTTCTACCTTAGGCCACAAACTTATCAATCACCCCTGTCGAAGGGACCGGCTTTTACAAAGAAGGGATCCGTATGCTCCACGACCGCTGGACTAAGTGTATAAATGTAGGAAAAATAAATGTGCTAGGTTTTCTAAAATTGACTCCTTCTACCTTAGGCCACAAACTTATCAACCACTCCCCGTATTACTATATGGTCTTACCTGTCAATCCTTTTCAAGGATATGTCTATGCTGCACTACCTCCTGATGAAATATACTTTTCAGTAATACAGAGATCAAACTCAACATCAGTAAGATGGAAGAGCTGATTATGGACTTCGGAAAGGGTCAGACGAGGGAACATGAACCTATCCTCGTAGAAGGATCAAAAGTGAAGAGAGTGAGCAATTTCAAGTTCCTGGGTGTCAAGATCTCTAAGGGTCTAACTGGGTCCCAATGTATCAATGCAGTTATGAAGAATGCAAGACAGCAGCTATATTTGATTAGGAGTCTGGAGAGATTTGGTTTGTTACCTAAAACAGGGATCCCCAACCTTTTTTGCAGCGCAGCCCAGTTTAATATTGACAGCATTCTTGCGGACTGGCCAACCGGGGGTGGAGGGGGTGTTGTTCAAGTAGGGTTAAACTCACCTCAACATGTCTTTTACAGTTAGGGTTGCCAACTTTCTCACTCCCAAATAAGGGACAAAAGTAGCAGTCAAATACGGGACACTTGGGTTTACCCCGAGAAAGACTACCATGACCATGAAGCCTCGCGTGGGCACCTCTGTGTGCATGCGCATATGTGACATGCCAATTTTTTTCCCACAAATCAGTTTTGGCTTAATCTTCCCAACTACACTGTACATACATTATTTCTACTTTATATAGGCTGTATATTTATCATATCATTCCTACTTTTACTATATGTTAGTGTTATTTTAAGTTTTATGTGTTATTTGGTATGATTTGGTAGGTTATTTTTTGGGTCTGAGAATGCTCAAAAATTTTTCCCATATAGATTAATGGTAATTGCTTCTTTGCTTTATGCCATTTTGGCACGAAAGGTTTCATAGGAACGCTCTACCTTAGCGGGGGGAAATACGGGACAAGGGCAGTCCCGTATGGGACAAACCAACTTAGCCCAATATACAGGACATACGGGACAGTTGGCAACCCTATGTTCAATTTCAACAGTGCGTGACAGGGAATGAGGAAAGGTGCAGCTGACTCATATCGTTTCCTCGCGGCCCGGTAGCACATGCTTTGCGGCCCGGTGGTTGGGGACCCCGACCACTGACCTACAACACTTGAAAGCTTCTATAGAGGAACTGTGGAGAGCATTCTGACAGGCTGCATTACTTTCTGGTATTGGTGAGTTGTTTCTGCACAGGACTGAAAGAGGCTACAAAAAGTTGCAAGTTTAGTCAACTCCATCTTGGGTATCAGCCTCTGAGATCTTGAAGGAGCGGTGACTCAGAAAGGCAGCGTCCATTATTAAGGACCCCCATCACCCAGGACATGCCCTCTTCTCATTGTTAACATTGGGAAGGAGGTACAGAAGCCTGAAGGCACACACTCTGTGATTCAAGAACAGCTTCTTCCCCTCTGCCATCCAATTCCTCACTTTTGTTTTAATATATTATTTCTGTTCTACACTTTTTAAAAATCTATTTAATATACATATATATACTTACTGTAATTGATTTACTTGTTTTTTTCTTTTTATATGATCATGTGTTGCATTGTACTGCTGCTGCTAAGTTAACAAATTTCAAGATACATGCTGGTGATAATAAACTGGATTCTGAAACTGCAGTTGAGTTCAGTACAACTTCACCAAAGTCTATTTACTGAAATATTAACTATTCCTTTTTCCATGGATGCTGCCTGAGCTGCTTAGGTTTTCCAACATTTTCCACTGTCTGTCTCATATTAATCATTGGGTTCAATGTTTCTAGCTTGTTGGATAGGTATCACCGCCTTACAATTAAGAACTCATCACACAGGCCAAGAAGGTTAATGTGGTAGTAATTGCTGATAATATCATTTTTGATCTACAGATAGTATCCCTCCCTTGCCTTCATTTTTCTTTCCGAGTTCTAATGAAGGGTTACAGATCTGAAACATTGAGAATCCCTCAGGGTTGAGGATGACTTGCTTTCATTTTGGTTTTCCAGGTTCTGAGGTGGTTAATGAAGGCAATATAGGAACAGCAGACACTGTGATTGGTCAAGAGATGCCTGCAGCACATCAGTATACACTCAGTGCCTGGACACAGCGTTTTTTATGCCATCCTGGATCTTGCTCATTCACTTTCAGCAGTCATGGCCCAGACATCACCTGGAACCAGTGGTGATGTTGTATTTCTTCAAGTGCATAGTTGAAGCCTCCTTGAAGAAATGCAGAATCTTTTGTCCACCCAGTAATCTCTTGCCACAGTGAAGCTATTTTTTCAGTAGTCTGGTATCAGCCATGCATATAGTGTGGCCTGGCCAAATAGTCAGCAATTTGTAACTAGAGTTTTGAAGCTGATATTGGCATATTGTTTCCCTCCTGTGAACTTGGAAGTACTTTTCACAGATATCATTCATGATGTTTTTCCAATGCCTTGAGGTAACTGATGTGCGTAGTTCAAATTGCAGAAGCATGTAGGAGAGCAAGGATCACTGCTGCCAATCAACCATGAATTTTGTTTGAGTCTTGATCTTCAAATACTCCTTTTGTTTTGATAAAAAAATAGAAGACCTAGCTGGTGCATTTTTGTGGGTGGCTACTTTCATCAGCAACTTCTGCCTTTGTTAAAGGGTGGCCTCTGAGATATGGCAGATTGTTAGATGTTCTTTGTCTTATGGAGGTTGACTGTAAGCCCCATCTTTTCATATGCTTCAGTGAAAATGTTGATGAAGGTTTGGGGCTTATTCTCTAAGTACGTGCACCTAAGCATGGGGGCGCAAAGCGCAGAATCAAATATCGCTGTGGTGATTGTACGCTCTAGTATCATTTGTTTGGCGACAATAAAGTAAAGTAATATGCATCATCTGCATACTACAGCTCAGCTATTGAAGTTCATGAGATCTTGGTGCTGGAGTGTAGTAGCCATAGGTTTGGACATTTTCCCTTTGATCCCATCATGGAGGAAACATAAGATAAAAATGAAATGTTGTGGACAGCTGTAGTTCAAAAGGGCATTCCACAGTCCCTCATGATCAAAAGAGATAAAAGCTTTGATGAGGTTGAGAAAGGCCATGTACTGATGCTGCTCCCAGCATTTATCTTGTTGTGCAGTGAAGATGAATTTTACTTCCATGGACACTGCAGTTCAGGGAGCAGCTTGTCAATGACTGAGTAGAGACTGTACTGAAGATGACTTTTCTCCTGGCAAACAGTAGGAAGAGTCTGTAATTTCCAATGCTGAACGTCTCCTTTCCTGACGATGCTATAATATCCCAGTATATCTTCCTCTTTACAGATGTGGATAATGATCCAAGGTGATATACCAGATGGTGTAAGCCTATTGAAATTCTAAAAGTTGGCATTGAAGAGCTTCAACAGAATTACACCTCAATTTATAGATTCATGATGCGTTGATGTCACTTAATCTACTATTAGTGTTAAACTGGGGGATGGAGGGATCGGAGGCAGGTCAGTTGTGGTCTAGAGCATGTACAGAAGGGTAAGATGGGCCTAAAAATTAGTTGTCAAGCTGGAGAAGTTGTACACATGTTGCTTTTGCTTTTAAGCATGAAATAAATGCAACTAAGAAATCTAATTATCAGTGGATTAGACTAAAGTACAGTAAATATGCAGACACGCTACCATCTGATCATTTGGAAGTCTAGATAGTTCAGCATCTGGCTCGCCAGATAATGTTTTCCATGCATCTGCAAAACTCTCCAGTCCTCACACTCCCCCCGACCCAAGAGACTTTTGGTCCCACTCTACTTGTTTTGATGTTAATACATACGTGACCTTTGGCTATTCACCTTCCTGCTCCAGAATGTTTTGCAATCTTTCAGTGATTTTCTTGACAAACAATACATAACTAGGTGGTAATGAGGCTTTGGAGGGATCCGGGCAGGTCATTTGAACAGGCAAAATGTTGAGGAATGCAGTGTAATGAGGAATAATGTGAGCTCATCAACTTTTGTAGGAAAAATAATAGAGCAAAGTATTTTTAATGGTCAAAGAGTGAAAGGTACTTATACTTACAGGAAATTATGCTTAAACCTTGAGGTTCTCCTTGTCAACATCTTCACTGCCTTTTCTTTATAGCCTGGTGCCTTTTATTTCAATGGACCAATTGCAATTCAGAAAAACTTACACTAAAACATGGTGCTGGGTTTCTACCATGGTTCTTCTGATGCTGTCTGCTGGGTTCACTGGGTTTGGCAAGATTAATGAAAATGGAAAGTTCAAATGATCATAGCCCAAGCCAACAAGTCTAATTGAGGTTCTTGCTCATTCTGCAGTGCTGGGCTTATCTCATATCCCAAGTTAAAATAGTCTCAAACTTACTGATTATACAACCATTGTTGGTAGAATCTCAGGTGTACAGGAGCTATGCCAACAAGTGGAATGGTGCCGCAGCAACAACCTGGCAGTCCGCATCAGTAAGACGAAAGAGCTGGTTGTGGACTTCAGGAAGGCTAAGACGAAGGAACACATACCAATCCTCATAGGGGAATCAGAAGTGGAGAGAGTGAGCAGTTTCAAGTTCCTGTGTGTCAAGATCTCTGAGGATCTAACCTGGACCCAACACATTGATGTAGTCATAAAGAAGGCAAGACAGCGGCTATACCTTATTAGGAGCTTGAAGCGATTTGACATGTCAACAAATACACTCAAAAACTTCTATAATTGTACCATGGAGAGCATTCTGACAGGCTGCATCACTGTCTGGTATGGAGGGGCTACTGCACAGGACCGATAGAAGCTGCAGAAGGTTGTAAATCTAATCAGCTCCATGTTGGGCACCAGCCTACAAAGTACCCAGGACATATTTAGGGAGCGGTGTCTCAGAAAGGCAGCATCCATTATTAAGGAACTCCAGCACTCAGGGCATGTGTTTTTCTCACTGTTACCATCAGGTAGGAGATACAGAAGCCTGAAGGCACGCACTCTGATTCAGGAACAGCTTCTTCCCCTCTGCCATCTGATTCCTGAATGCACTTTGAAGCTTTGAACACTATCTTACTTTTTTAATATACAGTTTATCTGTTTTTGCACATTTTTAAATAATCTATTCAATATGTATAATTTACTTGTTTATTTATTATTGTTTTATTTTATTTATTATTACTTTTTTTCTGTCTGTGCTAGATTATGTATTGCATTGAACTGCTGCTGCTAAGTTAATAAATTTCACATCACATGCCAGTGATAATAAACCTGATTCTGATTCTAATATGCAGTACAAATGAAATTTGGAACAGATCTTGCTAGCCTACCTGACATCAATGCCTCAGGTGCTTCATGTGAGTACTGAGTTGATTTTGATGCAGAGCTTGCTGACATGAAGCATCACAGACCCCAACAATTTGAACTGGGTGTAGCAGAACATCTCTTGCTTCAGCGAGGAAGCTCCCTCCACTCCCAAAATCTTTAACCAATAGACAGCCATAATCTCAGCTTTGCCACCAATAAGAATTCTGAAACTAGTTTAAAAACTTTAAAATGCTTCTAACATTCAGAAACTCCCAAAGGTATAATATGTAAAGATAAGTGTTTTTAAAATATAAATTATTTAGCTTCTTGGAAGTAAAGATAAATATAGTTAAGTAGGAGCATCTAAGATCAATTAAATAAAGCACAATGATTAAAAATGAAAGGAACTTGCATTCCATACTAACTCACAGTCAGCCCCATGATTCCCATTGGAATTGATGTGTTCCGGGATCCTTTGCCAAACAGGGGGTGCAGTGACTAAGTGAACTAACACATTTAGCACACAGAAAGCTTCAGACCTACTCCGTACATGTACCAGTAGCAGCAAAATATATCCCCAGCTCTTCAGTTTCTGATCCCTGTTAAATCATAATTCGGTTAAAACTGGTAGCAATTTTTGGCATTCATGTTATTGAACATGATTTTAGCAGTTGCTAAAATAGAAAGGGGCACTATCATGGGTCTCTCCACAACCATCACTTACAGTTTTATCCGTAACTATGTGAAATCCATGCCAGATATTATAGGAAATTTCCAGGTGCTACAAAGCCAAGTAGTTTTAGTTGACATCTGTTCTGTTCCAATGGTTAATATTTTAAATTGTGATGGGGAACAGAGCATGTATTGACAATGATGCCAACAAATGATTGTACCTCTTGGTAACTCCACTCAAGCAAAACATTGCTACTTTGCACATGTTCTTCATTAAAACAAATATATCAATAAGCAGAGAAACTGATGGGTGGTGTTATTTGGTTGCAGGAACATTCAAGTCAGAAACAAAAGATAGGACCATAACTGTAGGAGCATAATTAGACCATTTGGCCCATCAGATCTTCTCTGCTATTTGATCAGGGCTTTTGCCATTTCCCTCTCAACTCCATACTCCCACCTTCTCCCCCATAACCTTTTACATCCTGACTTAGCAAGAAATAACTGTCTCTGCTTTAAATACACCCAATTACCTGGTTCCACAACCATCTGTGGCAATGAATTCCACAGATTTACCACAGTCTGGATAAAGAAATTCCTTCTCATCTTTGTTTTAAATAGACATCTGAGAATATGCATTCTGGTCCTCGACTTCCCCACTAAATTCTCACCCCATCCATTCAGTAGGTTTCAATGAGATCCCCTCCTCATTCTTCTAAATTCCAGTGAATACAAGCCCAGAGCCATCAAGCACTTCTCATTCGATGAGCCTATCATTCTCAGGATAACTTTCGTGAATCTTTCCAATGTCATTACATCCTTTCTTAGACAAGGGGCCCAAAACTGCTCGCAATACTCCAGGTTAGCCCATACTAGTGCATTATAGATCCTCAGCATTGCACCCTTGTTTTTATATTCTAGTCCTCTTAAAATGAAAGTTAACATTGTATTTGTTTTCCTCACCACCAGCTCAACCTGCAAGTTAACTTTTAGGGAATCCTGCAGGGGGACTCCCAAGTCCTTTTGCACCTCAGACTTTTGAATTTTCTCCCTGTTTAGAAAATAGTCTATGCTTTTATTCCTCCTACAAAAGTGCATGACCATCTATTTCCTGGCTCCTCTGCCCATTCTTCTAATCTGTCTAAGCCCTTCTGCAGCCTCCCTGCTTCCTCAACACCACCTGTCCCTCCACCTATCTTCATATTATCTGCAAACTTGGCCACAAAAGCCGTCATTGACATACAAAATAAAAAGAAGCAGTCCTAACACTGACCCCTGTGGCACATCACTAATCAGCAGCGGACAGTCAGAAAAGACTCCCTTTATTCCCACTCTTTGCCTCCTGCCAATTAGCCAATACTCTATCCATACTAGTATCTTTCCTTTAATACTATGGGCTCTTATCTTGCTAAGCATCCTCATGTGTGGCACCTTATCAAAGGCCTTCTTAAAATCCAAGTATACAACATCCACTGATTCTCCTTTGTCTATCCTGCTTGTTATTTCTTCAAAGAATTCCAACAGATTTGTCAGGCAAGATTTCCCCTTTTTAAAAACCATGCTGACTTTGGCCGATTTTATCATGTGTCTCCAAGTACCATGGAACCTCATCCTTAATTGACTCCACATCTTCCCAGCCACTGAGGTCAGGCTAACTGGCCTATAACTTCCTTTCTTCTGCCTCCCTGTCTTCTTGAAGAGTGGAGTGACATTTGCAATTTTCCAGCCCTCTGGAACCATGCCAGAATCTTGTGATTTTTGATGTCTTCACAATTTCTTCAGCTACCTCTTTCAGAACTCTGGGGTATAGTCCATCTGCTCTGGGTGTCTTACCTTCAGACCTTTCAGCTTCCCAAGCACCTTCTCTCTAGTAGTAGGAACTGCACTCACTTCTGCCCTCTGACACTCTCAACCTTCTGGCATACTGCTAGTGTCTTCTACTGTGAAGACTGATGCAAAATATTTGTTCAAACTATTTCCTTGCCCCCATTACTACCTCTCCAGCATCCTTTAGTAGTAATCTGATATCTACTCTTGCATCTCTTTTACGCTTTATATATATGAAGCATCTTTTAATATCCTCTTTGATGTTATTGGCAATCTTACCTTCATATTTAATCTTTTCCCTCCTTATGATAGATGCCTACACTGAAGAAGTTTAGATCTTCTCTTCAACAGGAGTTTAGTGAAACCCTCTCTCACTGCTCCCCATCTGTAATTTCTTCAGCCCTTCAACTTTTTGACCACACTTTGACTCCTATCATTTCAGATCTCCCCCTCCCCCTCCTACTTTCAAATCTCTTACTATCTCTTCTTTCAGTTAGTTCTCACAAAGGGTCCCAGCCCGAAACCTCGACTGTACCTTTTCCTGTAGATGCTGCCTGGCCTGCTGCGTTCCACCAGCACTTTTTGTGTGTGTTGCTTGAATTTCCAGCATCTGCAGATTTCCTTGTGTCTACTTACTTGCCTTCTGTTGGTTTTTAAAAGCCTACCAATCCTTTAACTTCCCACTAATTTTTGCTCTGTTATATGCCCTCTCTTTTGCTTTTAGATTGGCTTTGTGTTCCCATGTCAGCCATAGTTGTGTCATTCTGCCTTTAGAAAACTTCTGCTTTGGGATATATCTACCTTGTGCCATCCAAATGGATCCCAGAAACCCCAGCCATTGCTGCTCTGCTGTCATCCCTGCTAGTATCCCCATCTAGTCACTTTGACCAACTCCTCTCTCATGTCTTTGTAATTCCATATTACCATTGTAATACTAATACATTTGACTTTTGCCTCTCCCTCTCAGATTGCAGTGTGCATTCTATCATATTATAATCACTGCTTTCTAAGGGTTCCTTTACTTAAGTTTCCTAATCAAATCTGGTTCATTACACAACACCCAATTCAGAATAGCTGATCCCCTAGTGGGCTCAACCACATGCTGCATCTTAACAGCATTCTACAAATTCTCTCTCTCTCTCAGGATTCAAAATCAGCATCAACTTGCTTTTCCCAATCTACCTGCATATTGAAATCTCCCATGACTATTGTAACATTGCCCTTTAGACATGGATTTTCTATCTCCCACTGTATTTATAGCCCATCTCCTGGCTTTTGTTTGGAGACCTGTATATAACACCCATCAAGGTTTTTTTTAACCCTTGCTGTTTCTCAACTCTACTCGTAATGATTCTACAGCTTCAGATCCTGTGTCACCTCTTTCTAAGCATTTGATTTCACTTTTTTTTAACCAGTAGAGCCACACTACCCACTTTGCCCATGTACCGGTCTGCTATGTGTTTCCTTGGATGTTAAGCTCCCAACTATAATTTTCTTCCGGCCACAATTCAGTGATGCCCACAACTTTATACCTGCCAATCTACTACAAGATCATCTTCTGGATCCCAATGATCCAGAAATATGGAACCCTGCCCTTTGCACCAGTTCCTCAACCATGTATTCATCTGCCAAATTCAGCACAAGCAGCAATACAGAGACTACCACCCTTGAGGTTCAGCTTTTCAGCTTTCTACCTAGCTCCTTAAGTTCTCTCTTCAGGACCTCCTGCCTTTTCCTACATGTCGTTGGTGTCAATATGTGCTAAGACTTCTGGCTGCTCACCCTCCCCCTTTAGAATACCGTAGATCCAATCCGAGATGTCCTTGACTCTGACATCTGGGAGGCAATGTACCATCTGAGTGTCTCTATTGCATCCACAGAATCTTGTGTCTACTGCTCTAACGGTGGAATCGTCTATCACTAGTGTAGTCCTCTTCTCCACCTTTGCTTCTGAACCACAGCACCAGACTCAGTGCCAGAGACCTGGTCGCTGCGGCTTCCCTCTTATAGGTCATCCCAACCCCCACCACCCCCCCCCCTCCCAACAGTATCCAAAATGGTATACTTCTTATTGAGGAATACAGCCATGGGCTGCTCATTTCTTTTCCCTCTTCTGACAGTCACCCAGGTACTTGCCTGCTGCAACTTAAGGGTGACTACCTTCCTGTAGCTCCAATCTATTATCTTCTCAGTTTCCCATATGAGCTGAAGGTCATTGAGCCGCAGCTTCAGTTCCTTAACATGTTCTCTGAGGAGCTGCAGCTCGGTGCACCTGGTGCAGGTGTGATTATCCAAGAGGCTGGAGGTCTCCCAGAATTCCCACATCTCACACAAAGAGCATAACACAGCCCATGGAGCCATTCTTACTGCTCTAACTATGTACTAACAAAGAATGGAGAAGAAGAAACTTACCAGACACGTACCTTGCCCAAGCCTGTTCTCACCAAAGCCTCCCCACTCTAACACTGGTCCACACCCACAATGCCACTCCAACATTGGCTGCTCTGCTTGCCTTAGTTTTGTTTGCCTTTGCTAATGAATCGGGATTTGATTGGGCCACCGGAAGACACTGAAAGTCCACTATTGTGCCTTTTTAAAATCTCACTCATAGAGCTGTGAGTTGCCTCCTTTCTATTTGCCAATCCGATTGAGCCGCCAAAAGAAAAACTATTAAAATAAAATTAATAGTAAACAGTAGTTTACAAGCATATTTATTTCCAAGACTGGTTGAGGTGGCAGTGTTTTGTAAGTCAAAATGTCAGCGTTATATCATGTTTCACTTTCGTAGAAGAATTTGGAGAACACTTTGCTGCCTATATTACTCATTTAAATTTAGTCACTTTAGGTGAAATGTTACTCTGTGCATGGTAATAAGGCCTTAATCAAAAGTGACAGAGCTTTTCTTTATATTTATATGAATCTCTTCCAAACAAATCACCATTGAATTTGGCTTGTATTATGGTGCTTTGGTAGTGAAGGCATATCCTTTGTTTCTTCTGCTTCTCTCCTCAGTCAAAATGTCTCAATTCACAGAAAAAAATTGATCAAATGTTTAGATATCAGATAAAGTAAATCTCTGTTCAAAGTGAATAAAATATATAAAATATTGATTCATGATAAGATCTGCATAGGTTTTTTTCATGAACTCTAATTGTTTTCGTCAGCTTTCATTGATTCACATGTTGATAATCTTTAATCATAATAATCCAGGATGCCTTCTTGATTTGGCATTAACAATTTTGATAGTACAACAGTTTATAAAATTATTTTAAAAGTAATTGTGAATTTAGAAACTTAGTTCAGGTTCAGTTCTTCCATAGGTGGATATTTTGGGTTCAAGTTACACTCCAAAGACCAGAACAGAAAATATAGGCTGACATGTCAGCAAGGTGCTCAGGGATTGCTGCACTATCTTTTGGCTAATATATTCTGCTGAGCCTCTTCTTCCTTAGGTGAGTGAAATGATCAAGTTCTGTGGCATATTTCAAGAAGAAAAGGGCAGGTTTTCCTCATGTCCTGGGCAATATGCATCTCTCAACCAACATCAGTGAAACAACTCAATTGGTCATCATCACGTTGTTTATGGGATTTTGGTCGATGCCAATTAACTCTTGGGTTTCTGTACACTACAAGAGTAATTCGACTTCAATATTATTTATAGACCAACTGGTAGATGTAGAAGGTGGCTGCCACAAACACAGTAGACGCAGACCTCGAGGAATATGCCCCATCTGTCATTGGCTACATTCGTAAGTCTGTAGATGTTGGTACCTCAAGGACGGTCAGCTCACAGTCCAACTAGAAGCTCTGGCTGAGCGCTGAGGTGCAACTCCTAATAAAAGCCTGGGACATTGCCTTCAAGTCCAGTGACAGAATATCTGTCTGAGCAGCCAGGAGAAACTTCATCCTAGGCATCAAGAGGGCAAAGACCACCTATACACAAAAAAATTCAGGAACACCTGTCTGATAACAATCCCCAGTGTATGTGGTTGGGCATCAAGGACATTACTGACTGCGCCAGGAAAAACAGCATCAACTGTACCTGTGATGCTTCCCTCTCTGATGCTCTAAACAAGTTCTATGCACGCTTTGAGGCATGCAACACAACACTGGCCACAAAAGCTCCCCCTTCCCCACCCCCAGGTGAGCAGCCACTGTCAGTAACAGCAGCAGGTATGAGAAGAATTCTGCAGAGAGTCAATCCCTCTCAGGTGCCAATGCTAGACAACATCCCCAGGCCAAGTACTCAGGGAGAGTGCACACCAGCTCATTGACATCTTCATGCATATCTTCAACACTTCACTCCTCCAGGCTGCTGTACCCACATGCTGCAAATCAGCCTCCATCATCCACATACCAAAGAACCATGCACCTTCAGAACTAAATGACTACTGCCCAATGGCATTGATGCCAATCAACATGAAGTCCTTGAATGGTTGATGATGGCACATATCACAAACTCCATTCCTGCCCCAGTGGACACTCACCAATATGCTTACTGACAAAACCACTCTATGACAGATGGCATAGTACCTGTCATTCACCTGCCCCTGAAACACCTAGAAAACAAAGGCACTTAAGTCAGAATGCTGTGTCTGAATTTTAGTTCGGCATTCAACGCTATTGTCCCACAGACGTTGGTGAACAAACTCTGATTCCTCGATCTAAATGCACCACTGTGCAACTGAGTGCTGGAGTTCCTAAAGAACAGATTTCAGTCACGATGAACAACCGCTCCTCCCTTCCCATCATCCTCAACATGGGTGCCCCCCAGGGCTGTGTGTTGAGCCTATTTCTGTCCACTGCTCACATATGACTGCATAGCCAAACACCCAAGCAACAACTTCTTCAAGTTTGCTGGTGACATGACAGTGGTGGGGCTCATCACCAACAATGATGGCCTGCAGAGAGGAAATGGAAGAGATTGAGGCTTGTTGATAAGCAAATAACCTCTTTCTTAATGTCAGCAAGACAAAGGAAATAGTTATTGACTTCAAGAGAAGTTGCACCACCCTTCTGTCCCTTTACATTGGTGGCACAGCAGTGGAAATTACAAGCAGTTTCAAACTCCTGGGAGTGCACATCACACACAACCTCTCATGGTCCCAGACCACATCCTGCACAGTCAAGAAAGCTCACCTCACTACTTTCTGAAGCAGCTAAAGAGAGCTGGAGTTTGCACATCCATAATGACATCATTCTGCAGATGCTCAATAGAGAGCATCTTAACAAGCTGAATCACTGCTTGGTACAGAAACTGCACTGGAGCGGACAGGAAGCTCTACAATGGGTATTCAAAACTGCCCAAAGCATCACTGGCACTGGCCTACCCGTCATTAAGGACTTGTATACAGAAGAGTGCTAGAAAAGGGCAAGTCACGTCATGAAAGATCTCCCATATCTTGCTCATGGACTGTTTGTCCCACTATCAGGGAGGAAGCTATGTCACATCTACACCAGGGCCACCAGACTCAGAAACAGTTACCTTCCCCAAGCAGTAAGACTGATCAACACCTCCATCCACTAACTCCATGAATACTTTATTATTTCCTATCATGTATTTATATTTATTGTTTTATTATTATTATTGTGTTCTTTTTCCGTTGTGTTTTTTTTCTGTGCTGCATCAGATCCAGAGTAACAATTATTTCATTCTTCTTATACTTGTGTACAGGAAATGACATTAAACAATCTTGAATCCTGTTTTTTGACTGACTTTGATTGAGGTTGTGAAAAAAAGCATAGATATTCAAATTCTAATATTTCTTCAAAAGTGGCTATAAAGTAATGTGCAATTTTTATATTATAAGAAGTACCTGATATATCAGAGGATCTGTCCTGCGACCAGCACGTTAGTATCATCAAATTGAAGATGTCATTTTTTATTTCATAGAAGTTTGCATTGATCTGGCATTTCAACAAAAACTTTGACAAACTTCTGTAGATCCGCAATTGAGAGTATCTTAACTGGTTGCATCCCAGCGCAGTATGGATTGGAAAAGATCACAGAAAGTGGTGGATATAGCTCAGTCCATCCCAGGCAAAGCCCCTCCCCGCCACTGAGTACTTTAACAGGGAGCGCTACCACAATAAAGCAGCATCTATCATCAAAGGCACCCACCATCCAGGCCATGTTCTCTTCTCACTACTACCATTGGGCAGACAGTACCTAAGCTATAGATCTCACACCACCAGGTTCAGGAAGAGTTATTACTCTTGAAGTATGAATCTATACTGTGGCCTATAGACTAGCTTTTAAAAACTCTGTACAATTGATGTTCTCTGTACTTTTTTTTTGTTCTTTTGCACATTGGTTGTTTGTCAGTCTTTAACTGTATACTTTTTTTGTATTTCTTTGTTTTTTTCCTGTAAATACCTGCAAGAAACTGAATCTCAAGCAAGTAATGGTAACATATACGTACTTTGATAATAAATTTACTTTGAACTTTGAGGCAATGCATTTTAGGACATATTATAAAGGAAACATTTCTGCAGGGCAGTAGTTTGAAGAATTTAAATTTATGATAATTTATAAGCATGAGTTGGAAAAAATAAAATAATTATTATATATCTTAATTTCAAATAAACTGGAATAAATTGTGAGATTGTAGCTGTCCAAATTATTTCAAGAAATTATATCTGTTAACAATTATCATGCGTTTGCTTTGTATCATTTACACTTTACAAATTTACAAAATTATCTTGTGATTGTTTGATAATTAATTTCTGATGTGAAGGAAGCTTCACTGAAGACACTTGTCTTTCTATCATGTGAGTCAAAAGTGAAATTTCTGTTGAGATCTACAATTTTGTGGTTTACTACATTGTTCTTGGTGATAGAAGAGATAATATCTTAATTCCTTTCTTGATCCTTGCTGTCTCTGCACTGACTGCTCCAACATGACCTTGCTCAGCATCTGATGACCTGCTCAGTTGCTGTCAGTTGTATGGAAGGCTGCTGCTGTTGAAAGTGGCCCTAAGGGATGCCTGGGAACCACTGGTCCATTGACCCATAAGAACAAGGGATTGAGATCAGAGCCAGTTGATTTTGACATGGCTGTGCTGGGCCATTGCACATAATAGCCATCAGACCAGCCTATATTTTTCTGCTTGTTAAATGCCGTGTGTTTTGTGCTTGTTAAGAGATAGACAAATTTTAGATCAAACGCTTGCTGTGATTTTTTTTGCAGCACTAATTACAAGCATTACCCCTATTTTGTTTGAGGGGCCCAAAATAGCTTGCAGCATTCTTAATTGTTTTAACCAGCAATAATAATGTTGCAGATAATTAGCATGAAGTTACCATGAATGAAATGGGAAATGTTAAGGTGAAGGGTTTTAAAGTGCCTGAGGAATACAGGGGAAAATAAAGGAGCAATTATTTACAAAAGTGGATTGCTTTTCATATTGTGCAGTCGTTTGTACTTATGTAAGTATTTGATCATTGATAACCAGAGGGTACATTGCATTAGTTATAGATAATCTTAAATGGTTTCTAACAGAATGTAGAAATGCTGCACATAACAAATCTCACCAATGTTTAAGGTAATCAAAGAAATACTGGCTTTTCGTTTATTTTCTTTGAGGGCAATTTTGACCTATGGTGATAAAGTTCTCAATAACAGCTTAGCTATCTTTTAAATGTCTCTCTTAGTTTTAATTTTCTTTAACATATCAAAATTATGCATTCACTCTATTTCTCTCCATGGTGCATTCATATTTCATTGCAGTTTAGCGGTTTTAGCTCATTTTTAAAACTATGTTGTATTTTATGAAACTAAATATTGTGATAGCAGAGACAGATACTGTAGGTGTTTGTTTTAGGTGAAATATGATATTAAGCAGTTATAATATGTGATAAGTACGTCCAGATAGTAGAGATCCAGGGTTACTAACAAATGTTACAGTGTTCTGTTTAGTAATTTGATGACTCTGACAAAATGTTCTTATTAGAAGGAAACAACTGCACCACCTGAATATCTCTAAGTCCTTATACTTTGATTCAGAAGCCTTGGAGAATTGTGTGTAACAATCTGAATCATATTATTCCCCCTCCAACTTCCTAGCTATGTACCTTTGAATAGCTGGGAAACTCTGGCCCATGTATTCTGTCAGGATTTTGCCTTTGCTCGTGATCATAATCAAGAAACATGGTAAATGCTCCTCTCAAATGCAATGCAGCAGGTTAATACCATTTAAAATGTTTTTTTGGAGATGAATGATTTTCTTATGTATTTTGTCATTTTTTTTCTCAGTGATAGCACTCTCACCTCCAGATTCAAAAGTTTTTTCAAGGATAACTGTACAGTTAAGCATCATAATCTAGGTCAATATATCAGTGTAGTACTGAGAAAATGCTATATGACTGGGCATGCAGTTTTTAGGATGAGATATTACATGTTTTAATAGATCCCTCTGTATTCCTTCTGTTCTGGACAATATTTATTGCTTGACCAATCTAGTTTGCTGGGAGATTACATACTGCCAACACAAGCAGTACTGAGCAAGTGTCTGTTCTGGCTACACCACAGGCTTCAGGAAATATAGTTGTAGTGACTGTACGATGAGGTATTGATTGCCATTGAGAATAGATTTCCAAGCGAGTGGCAGCAGTCATTAGGTAACCTCTCTTGAGGTGAGTGCACAACACATGTGAAGATTTGGGGAAGGAAAGGAGCAAACAGCGATGGAATTTAGAGGGAAGGGAAGAGAATCTTAGAGGAATAAAGGTAAGTTAGGGAGCCTGAGGGAACCAAGGGAAATGGGTAGCCAAGAAAAGCAGTTAGGGAAAGGGGGACAGAGGTAGGGAGATACAAGGAGGTAACAGATCAAGCATAGTTGTTGCAAAAGAACAACTGAGGAAAAGGTGATGGCAAGATTGTGTGTGTGAGGCTAGAATAAGCCTGCATACACTTAGTGGATATGTATTTTTGTATGCTAGTCTGTGCAACAAAGCCTAGTCTTCATTCATCATGGACCAGAACCATGTTCTTTGTGGCACCTGATATGTAAAGGCCACCAGATGTTAAAAGAATTCATGCACAAGCCTCATCCACTCCTCCCCACTCGAATGAAGCAAGCCAACCTCAGTCCTTATTTACTTACTATTTTCTCTCTCGGAGCAGTGATTTTTTTCAGAAATCTTGAGCTCTAAGTCTTTTTGTGAATTATGTTGTCAGATATTTAGTTATGGGTGAATTAATCAATTATTTAGCGGCTTATTTTCAATTTGGTCTTGTTTGTTCAAAATAGTAATGAATACATTAGTTATTGTTAACTGGTGCTTGGGTTGTAAAAGATATTTTTAAGCAGTTGAACTTGAGATGGTTATTCCTATCACAGCTATTTTTAAATTGCTTTGGTACTCAGAACATAGTTCACTGAAACTGACAAATATGACTTTTAGCAGATTAAAACAGTGTGAATAAAGTATGCGTATTTGCATCTCATTTCTGAATTTTGCATAGAATATGATAAAAGAGGCCCTGGCTATAAGTACTTTATTTTCTGAAATGAATGATGATTTATTTCTTCCATAGGAGCTGATTCCTGAATTTTATTATCTTCCGGAGATGTTTGTGAATTCCAACAACTACAATTTGGGTGTTATGGATGATGGCACTGTGGTGTCTGATGTAGAGCTTCCACCATGGGCCAAGACTCCTGAAGAATTTGTTCGCATAAACAGACTGGTAAGATATTTAGATTATTTCTTTCAAGAATGTCATGTTTTGGGTTTGTGACTCATGAAACCAGTTTAAAGTATGGGATGATAAAAAACTTCTGAGAAGCAATAGTATGAAATTGTCATAATGATTTTTAATATGTAACAATGAAATTTGATACCCAGATGGCATTTTCAAAATTGCTTCATTGGAACAGTTCTCATTCTTACGTGAATTATTTGGTCCTGTTTAACGTTTTCAAGAAGTAGTAGTAAGTGGTATAAAAGCTTTATGTAAAAGGTTATTTTGATAAAGATACTAAATTGTTTTTATTTTATACATGTTGAAAGTCAGGTTATTTGATGGTCAGAAACCTGCATCAGATACAATAACAGTGGTAAAGTTCCAGAATATTCTGTCAAACTGGAAAGTTGATTAAGCTTTATTTTACTTCAGCTTAAAAGATAGAAATTATGGGACGCAACACACACAAAATGCTGATGGAACGCAGCAGGCCAGGCAGCATCTATAGGAAGAAGTACTGTCGACGTCTCGGCCCGAAACGTCAACTGTACTTCTTCCTATAGATGCTGCCTGGCCTGCTGCGTTCCACCAGCATTTTGTGTGTGTTACGTAGAAACATAGAAAATAGGTGCAGGAGTAGGCCGTTTAGCCCTTCGAGCCTGCACCGCCATTCAGTATGATCATGGCTGATCACCCAACTCAGATGTTGCTGAACTGTTGCTTGAATTTCCAGCATCTGCAGGTTTTCTCGTGTTTACATTTTTAAATTATGGGATGTATTTTTCTGAGGATTTTACAGAATCATAGAACAGCTATCATATGGGCAGACAAGATTTAGCCGACAATTGAATTTTACCTCCTCCACCACTACTGGCAGCACATTCCAGACCATGACCACTCAGATCATTTTAATTTCTTTTATCATTCACTTAACATTGTGTCCCCTTAATCTGCATTCCTTCTACCAGTTGGAACAAGTTATCTTATGTCTTTACCCTTCATTATTTTAAATAATTTTAAAACATTTCTTTGAAAATTAATCTGCTCCAACCTCAGGCTCTCCATTCTATCCACATAACTAAAGACAATTTTTTGGTGAATCTCTGCATCTTCTCCACATCTTTCCAAAAATACTATATAATGCTCCATTTGGGGCTGAACCAAAATGTTCATCATAATTTCCTTGCGCTTGAGTGCTGTGCTTCTGTGAGCACTTAACTTGCCAAGGCATAGATGGTTATGAACTATTTCTGTTTATAGGAGTACTATAGATTAAATGGGAAGTTGATAGTTAGCATGAATAAATTGTATCAAAGGGCCTTTTCTGGGCTTTGTGACTGTACTTTTAAAAACCTGGATCCAGCATATATTTTTAACCATGTTATTAACTTGTTCTGCCACTTTCAACAAACTAAAATTATATACACCAGGATCTTTTTTCTGAAGGAGTTAGAATCAGAGAGTGATTGATGGAGCATGCAGACAGGTCCTCTCGCCCACTGAGAACACGCCGACATTCAAGGACTCATTTTTGTTCTAATACTACCTTGACCCAGCTTATTCTCCTCACATTCCCATCAACTTCCCCTAGATTTTACCACTCATCTAGGACAATTAGCAGTGGCCATTTCAACTACCAAGCCATACTCTGAGGTAGGAGGCCAGAGCACTGGAGAAATAATAGAGCACTGATAGGGATAATGTACAGTCTCCACAGGCATAGCACCAGAGGTCAGGATTTAACCTATGTTGCAGTTCAGCTAGCCGCACCACTTACTAAGACACAGAAGGAAGGCCTTTTTTTCTAGCATGATGACTTCCAGCAGAGCGATCGCAATTGGTACATCAGTAAACTAGTTTATTATTGTAACATGTACTGAAGCACAGTAAAAATCTTTATTTTGTAAGCCTTGCATACAAATGATTTCATTGCAACTGTGAATTGAGATAGTGCGAGGATGGACAATAATGGAATGCAGAATAAAGTGTTACAGCTGCAAAGAAAGTGCAGTGCAGGCAGACAGTAAGGTGCAGGGTCATAATGAGGTTGATTGTGAGGTCAAGTGCCCATCTTATCATACCAGGAGGGACCTTTCAATAGGCTTATAACAGTAGGATAGAAGCTGTCTTTGAACTTAGTGGTACATGCTTTCAGGCTTTTGTATTTCCTGCCCAATGGGGGGTTGGGGAAGAGGAGAGGAATGACCAGGTTGGGTGGGGCTTGATTATGTTAGCCACTTTACCAAGGTAGCGAGAAGTGTAGACAGATTCCATGGATAGGAGACCGGTTTCTGTTACATGCTGATCTATGTCCACAGCTTCCTGCAGTTTCTTGTGGTCATAAGTTATCGCAGTTGCCATATCAAGCTGTGATGTATCCAGATGGGCTGCATCAAGAAAAACCTGTGAAGGTCAAAGAGGACAAGCCAAATTCTTTAGCCTTCTGCAGAAGTAGAAGTACTTCTGAGCTTTCTTGTACTTGATGTCTTTGTGGTTGGACCAGGATGGGCAATGGGTGATGTTCCTCCCATTCCTCTCCTTATTTTCCTGCAGCCCTGCTAGTTTATTCTTTCTTCCAGGCCCATCAACTCCCTTTGATTCCCTTACTAGTTGCCTATAGTAAAGAATAATTTACAATAGTGAATTAACTAACCAGCATATCTTTGGGATTTGGGTGAAAATGAGAGCTGTAGGGGAAATCCATGTGACTATGGGGAGATCTCACAAGCTTCATATAGATAGATTGAAGACATGTCACCAGAGGCATAAGGCAGTATTGTTTACTGATCTACTACCATGCCATCCTTTTTCTGTTCTTGCACTTATTTTTATATAATATTGCCCTCGTGTTTTTATTGCCTAGCCTCAACCTTCATGCCAAAATGTAACTCTTGATTATTCTCAAAGTTAAATTTCATGTACTACTTATTCACCCGCTCCACCAAGCCTGAGTCGTTACTATCCTCCCCATGGTTCACTATGCCTCCACGTTACAAATACCCTATGTTTGAAAATTGTGCCCCATAATTTAGTTCAAATCATTGAGAAAATTGTGTTAGACAAATCTATGTTAGACACATGCCTTTAACATTGCAGAGTTTCTCCAAAGGACTCTTAATTCCATCCCTCCTTGTTGCTTCTGGAACTTTCCCCATCACCATATTAAACTGTCAGATCTGTAATACCTAGTTACTATTCCTATTCTAGAACAAGGATGTAACATCAGCAGTTTTCAGTCCTTAAATACCAACATTGAACCTAAATAAGATGGTAAAATTAAGAGCAGAGCTGTGAAATTTATTCCTTTCCTTTGCAGTGTAAGATGTTTCCCATCCTCATCATGTGATGTATTTATTTTCAACACAGTTAGCCCTTCTGATCGGTTCTCTTTATCAATGTTGTGTCCATTGATAGGATAATTTCATCTTCCTTTGCAGAAACTCCAACAGCAGCTTCCAGGTAAAGAATGGTGCAAAATATTAAAATAGTACCTCATTTGTGCCCGGCCTGTGACTATATTCTTTCCAGTTTGTCTAATTAATTATCCCCACTTTTCCTCTTAGAATAATTTTTCTGTTCGTATGCCAGAATTTTTTTGTTTCTTTCTTTAGTACTTTCTGTCAATTTTTTTTCTTTTTGCTTCTATATTTTTTAAACTTCCCCTCCAAACATTCTGTAATCAGTCTGATTCCCACTTGTGCTAGCAACCTGGCATCTGCCATATCCTCTTTTTTTCTGCTGTATTTTACTCCATCTTTATGGTCATCTGTGGAGTTCTGGCTTTAATTTCCCTTCCCTGTGCCCTCATGGGAATACGCTGAGACTGAGACTGAAACATCTCCACTTTAGTTGAACAGTCAGGAGGCCTTTATATTTTTCACTGACTTGAAAAATAAAATGTTCTTCTAATTCTCTAGTTGAAACACTGGATGATATATCCCAATGCAAGATAGCAGATGATGAAAAGGGACATAGGCCAGATAATTTTGGATGGATTGTCATAATTAATTATGCAGAGATCTTTGTGCCTCAGACACCCTGCCCTTCACCCTTCCTCAATGAAGTGACCCAACTACTATTTTTGGTATCTTCCATCTCCAATTTATTTTGCATAAGAACCTGATTCATTAGTGTGAAACTAGTTTAAATAAGGATTTTTTCTGGGTGGATAAGGAAAAGAAATAATTACAGCAAATGTAGGAACAGGCGAAGGCTTTTACCTTTTTGTCATTGCTTCCCCATTCAGTGAGATGATGGCTGACCTATATCCGTGTGCATGCTTTGTTCTGTGTTAATTAATAGCTTTGGTTAATAAAGTCTATAAATCTTATATTTAAAATTATAGGGTGAAGTTGCACTGATTACATTTTTCAAAAGAGAAAGGCGAGAGACATCTATGCATTTGTGTATGTAGGAATGTTTTCTAATTTTTTTTTAAATTTTGTATTTCTCAGTGTTTGAATCCCTAATAAATGGGGGGGAAATCACAAATCTACTAGGCAGCACAGTAGCATTGTTGTTAGCGTAATGCTTTCTCGTGCCAGCAACTGGGTTGAATACCCTGCCACTCTCTGTAAGGAGCTTGTATGTTCTCCCCGTGACCACATTGTTTTCCTCCAGGTTCCCAGTTTTCTCCCACATTCCGAAATGTAATCTTTGGGTTAGTCGTATAATTAGTCACACAGGTTCAGATAGTCTAGCGTAGAGAGAATGCCAGGCAGGATGTTGGAGTGCTCCTCTTGCAGGATGTGGGAGGTCAGGGAGCCCTCCGGTGTCCCTGACAACGACACCTGCAAGAAGTGCATCCAGCTGCAGCTCCTGACAAACCGCGTTAGGGAACTGGAGCAGGAGTTGGATGACCTTCGGATCATCCGGAAGAATGAGGAGATTATAGATTGTAGCTACAGGGAGATAGTTACGCCAAAGGAGCAGAGGACAGGAAACTGGGTCACTATCAGGCGAGGGAAGAGGAAAGGGCAGGCAGAGCAGGGTTCCCCTGTGGCCATTCCCCTCAACAACAAGTATACCGCATTGGATACTGTTGGGGGGGGATGACTTACCTGGGACTAGCTGCAGTAGCCGGATCTCTGGCACTGAGTCTGGCTCTGCAGTGTAGAAGGGAGGGGGGAAAAAGAGGAGAGTGGTAGTGATAGGGGACTCGATAGTTAGAGGTGCAGGTAGAAGGTTCTGTGGTCGTGACAGAGAATCCAGGATGGTTTGTTGCCTCCCAGGTGCCAGGGTCAAGGATGTCTCTGATCGATTGCATGACATTCTGAAGTGGGAGGGTGACCAGCCAGATGTCGCGGTGCACATCGGTACCAATGACATAGCAAGGAAGAGTGAAGAGGTCCTGGACAGTGAGTATAGAGAGCTTGGTAGGAAGTTGAAAAGCAGGACCTCAAGGGTGGTAATCTCAAGATTGCTACCTGTGCTAGGTGCCAGTGAGGGTAGGAATAGGATGCTCTGGAGGAGGAACAAGTGGCTGAGGAACTGGTGTAGGGGGCAGGGTTTCAGATTTCAGGATCATTGGGACCTCTTCTGGGGCAGGTGGGACCTGTACAAGAGAGACGGGTTACACTTGAACCACAGGGGGACCAATATCCTTTCAGGGAGGTTTGTTATTGCTATTGGGGAGGCTTTAAACTAGATTTGCAGGGGGATGGGAACCAGAGTGCCAGAGCTGACAGTGTAGCTGGGGTGAAAATAGATGATATTGAAAGTTTAAGCAAATCCGCTGATAGAAAGGTTGTGAGTGGTGGTAAAAATCTTCTGAGGTGTATATATTTCAATGCTAGGAGTATTGCGGGGACGGCGGATGAGTTGAGGGCGTGGATTGACACGTGGAATTATGATGTTGTAGCAATTAGTGAAACTTGGCTACAGGAGGGGCAGGACTGGCAGCTTAATATTCCAAGGTTCCGATGTTTCAGATGTGATCGAGGCAGAGGAATGAAAGGTGGGGGAGTAGCATTGCTTGTTAGGGAAAATATTACAGCAGTGCTCAGGCAGGACAGATTAGAGGGCTTGTCTACAGAGTCCTTATGGGTGGAGCTGAGAAACAGGAAAGATATGGCCACATTAGTGGGATTGTATTACAGACCACCCAATAGTCAACGAGACTTGGAAGAGCAAATCTGCAGAGAGATAGCAGGCAACTGCAGGAAACAAAGTTGTGGTGGTAGGGGATTTTAATTTTCCATACATTGATTGGGACTCCCTTACTGTTAGGGGTCTAGATGGTTTAGAGTTTGTAAAATGTGTTCAGGAAAGTTTTCTAAATCAGTATATAGAGGGACCAACTAGAGGGGATGCAGTATTGGATCTCCTGTTAGGAAACGAATTAGGGCAAGTGACAGAAGTCTGTGTAGGGGAGCACTTTGGTTCCAGTGATCATAACACCATTAGTTTCAATTTGATCATGGACAAGAATAGATCTGGTCCTAGGGTTGAGGTTCTGAACTGGAAGAAGGCCAAATTTGAAGAAATGAGAAAGGATCTAAAAAGCGTGGATTGGGACAGGTTGTTCTCTGGCAAAGATGTGATTGGTAGGTGGGAAGCCTTCAAAGGGGAAATTTTGAGAGTGCAGGGTTTGTATGTTCCTGTCAGGATTAAAGGCAAGTTGAATAGGAATAAGGAACCTTGGTTCTCAAGGGATATTGCAACTCTGATAAAGAAGAAGAGGGAGTTGTATGAAATGTATAGGAAACGGGGTAAATCAGGTGCTTGAGGAGTATAAGAAGTGCAAGAAAATACTTAAGAAAGAAATCAGGAGGGCAAAAAGAAGACATGAGGTTGCCTTGGCAGTCAAAGTGAAGGATAATCCAAAGAGCTTTTACAAGTATATTAAGAGCAAAAGGATTGTAAGGGATAAAATTGGTCCTCTTGAAGATCAGAGTGGTCGGTTTTGTGCGGAACCAAAGGAAATGGGGGAGATCTTAAATAGGTTTTTTGCGTCTGTATTTACTAAGGAAGCTGGCATGAAATCTATGGAATTGAGAGAATCAAGTAGTGAGACCATGGAAATTGTACAGATTGAAAAGGAGGAGGTGCTTGCTGTCTTGAGGAAAATTAAAGTGGATAAATCCCCGGGACCTGACAGAGTGTTCCCTCGGACCTTGAAGGAGACTAGTGTTGAAATTGCGGGGGCCCTGGCAGAAATATTTAAAATGTCGCTGTCTACGGGTGAAGTGCCGGAGGATTGGAGAGTGGCTCATGTTGTTCCGTTGTTTAAGAAAGGATCGAAAAGTAATCCGGGAAATTATAGGCCGGTGAGTTTAACGTCAGTAGTAGGTAAGTTATTGGAGGGAGTACTAAGAGACAGAATCTACAAGCATTTGGATAGACAGGGGCTTATTAGGGAGAGTCAACATGGCTTTGTGCATGGTAGGTCTTGTTTGACCAATCTGTTGGAGTTTTTCGAGGAGGTTACCAGGAAAGTGGATGAAGGGAAGGCAGTGGATATTGTCTACATGGACTTCAGTAAGGCCTTTGACAAGGTCCCGCATGGGAGGTTAGTTAGGAAAATTCAGTGGCTAGGTATACATGGAGAGGTGGTAAATTGGATTAGACATTGGCTCGATGGAAGAAGCCAGAGAGTGGTGGTAGAGAATTGCTTCTCTGAGTGGAGGCCTGTGACTAGTGGTGTGCCACAGGGATCAGTGCTGGGTCCATTGTTATTTGTCATCTATATCAATGATCTGGATGATAATGTGGTAAATTGGATCAGCAAGTTTGCTGATGATACAAAGATTGGAGGTGTAGTAGACAGTGAGGAAGGTTTTCAGAGCCTGCAGAGGGACTTGGACCAGCTGTAAAAATGGGCTGAAAAATGGCAGATGGAGTTTAATACTGACAAGTGTGAGGTATTGCACGTTGGAAGGACAAACCAACGTAGAACATACAGGGTTAATGGTAAGGCACTGAGGAGTGCAGTGGAACAGAGGGATCTGGGAATACAGATACAAAATTCCCTAAAAGTGTCGTCACAGGTAGATAGGGTTGTAAAGAGAGCTTTTGGTACATTGGCCTCTATTAATCAAAGTATTGAGTATAAGAGCTGGAATGTTATGATGAGGTTGTATAAGGCATTGGTGAGGCCGAATCTGGAGTATTGTGTTCAGTTTTGGTCACCAAATCACAGGAAGGATATAAATAAGGTTGAAAGAGTGCAGAGAAGGTTTACAAGGATGTTGCCGGGACTTGAGAAACTCAGTTACAGAGAAAGGTTGAATAGGTTAGGACTTTATTCCCTGGAGCGTAGAAGAATGAGGGGAGATTTGATAGAGGTATATAAAATTATGATGGGTATAGATAGAGTGAATGCAAGCAGGCTTTTTCCACTGAGGCAAGGGGAGAAAACAACCAGAGGACATGGGTTAAGGGTGAGGGGGGAAAAGTTTAAAGGGAATATTAGAGGGGGCTTCTTCACACAGAGAGTGGTGGGAGTATGGAATGAGCTGCCAGACGAGGTGGTAAATGCAGGTTCTTTTTTAACATTTAAGAATAAATTGGACAGATACATGGATGGGAGGTGTATGGAGGGATATGGTCCGTGTGCAGGTCAGTGGGACTAGGCAGAAAATGGTTCGGCACAGCCAAGAAGGGCCAAAGGGCCTGTTTCTGTGCTGTAGTTTCTATGGTTCTATGGTTCTACGTTTAATAGAGTGGCACAGGCTCATTAGACTGGATGAGCCTGTTACTGTGCTGTATCTCTAAAACTAAACTACTTTGTAAATTCTCGTTCATAGATTGAGAATTCTAATCAAATCACTACTTTACATATAAATCCCAAAGCATACAACCATGTTTTGTGTGATCTCCAATTTAGCATTTGGAGTCTAAGAACTTGGCTTTTGCATTGTAGATGCTAGTTCTTAGCTAATAGACCTGGTTAAAAATTGAAAATAAAGTCTTAGTTTTCAAACATGATCTGTCTTTGTCTTGGAAGAAATTAAATCTCTCAACTTTATGAAAAGGAAATGATGAAATTTGCTCACTGTGTGAAAATCTTGCACTGTCTTTGTGTGTGTTTGGCTGAAATGGGCTGAGGGAAAATTGCAGTTGGTGCTAGAAAATCTGATATGGAGAAAGTAAGTGCTGGAAATACTCTGCAGATCCCATTGCATCTGGGTGATGATTAAAAAATCATCAACCTGAAGTATTTCCCTTCAGAAATACTGCTTTTGAGAATCAGAATCAGAATCGGGTTTAATGTCAGTAGCATATGTTGTGAATTTGTTGTTTTGCAGCAGCAGTACATTGCAGTACATCATAGTAGAAAAACTATGAATTGTAATAAGAAATATATAAAATAAGTAGAATGAAAAAATAGTGAGGTAGTGTACATGGATTTATTGTCCATTCAGAAATCTGATGGCAGAGGGATAGAAGCTGTTCCCTGAAATGTTGAGTGTGTGTCTTCAGGCTCCGGTATCCCTCTTTGATGGTAGCTATGAGAAGAGGACGTGTCCTGGGTGATGGGGTTCCTTAAAGATGGATGCAGTCTTTGTAAGGCATTACTTTTTGAAAGGGTCCTCAGTGCTGGGGAGGCTACTGGTCGTGATGGAGCTGACTGAATTTACAGCTTTCTACAGCTTTTTCCAATCCTGTGCTGTGGCCCCTCCATACCAGATAGTGGTCCCTGCAAACCAGTTAGGGCGCTCTCCAGAGTACATCTGCAGATATCTGCGAGTGTGTTTGGTAACATACCAAATCTCCACAAACTCCTGATGAAGTGTAATCTGTGTCATGCCTTCTTTGTAATTGCACCAATATACTGGGCCCAGGATAGATACTCAAAATATGTTGACACCTAGGAACTTGAACCTGGTCAACCTTTCCCCTGCTGATACCTCAATGAGGACTGGTGTGTATTCCCTTGACTTCCCCTTCCTGAAGTCCACAATTAATTCTTTGATCTTACTGATGTTAAGTTCAAGGTTGTTGTTGCAACACCACTCTGCAGCTGATTCATCTTGTTCCTGTTTACCTCCTCGTAATAATACCAACAATAGTTGTGTCGTTGGCAAATTCATATTGACATTTCTTGAATTTTCTGTTATATTTTAGTTCATGTTGTGTTACACATTTGAATTCTAAACAAAGTAATTCAGAATTGATGAATAACCCAAGCAAAGAGGAAGTGAATCTGATTTGCATTTGCTTTTCTTCCATTCATAGAATATGGAAGCTGTTTTGTGCAAAGAAGCCAAAGTGCTTTTAAAAGTACAATTTATATGAAATTTCTGTTTTTATTTCAAATTTATGGCATTTTTTGTTGCTTTTCAATAGCATCTGGACTGATGTTTTTCAAAAAGTGGATTTTAAAATATACTTTCATTGAAAGGCATTCTAGAGTTTTCCTGCTTTATTAGAATTAGAATTCCATCACCATAATAATTTTGTTAAGTTTTGTGTATATACTGTGACCTAGAATTATTTTACTTATGTTCATTCCTTACCTGTTTTAAAGTCAAGGATGCAAGTTGCTCTATTTATGTCAGTGCTTATTAAATATCTGATACTTCCAGAGCCAAGGCAGTCAGGATTATCTATATTGGTGATGGAAACTGTACCTCGGCTTTGTTAGAATGTAGGTTGGCAGCACTTCAGTGCAGTTACTGCAGCTTGAAGTATTTAGGAAGATTTTGTTTTGATACATATTGTTCAGGGCTGTTGACTGTAGGTAAATGGCATTCAATAAGCTTTAGGGTGATTATAGGTGGCGGGGGGGGGGTTGAGAACCAAAGGGACCAACCAATTAGAGTCCTTATGGGAATAAATACAATGCAGGAAAGGAAAAGCTAGGAAGATCATCTTAGATAAAACTTTAGATGCAGTATAGTTAAAGAAGTATGATTCCAAGCTGCTGTTAGCCCACGTTTAGCTCAGAATCCCATGATGGCAAATGAGTTGAAATCGTCACTAGGAAAGGCCACCCAGCAAATTATTAAGAACTATTTGACAACTAAAGTGTCTACTAGAGCTCATTAAAGAGGCTGTACACCATTTTAGTGGATAATACTTAATTTAACAATTTCTCTAAACTGCTGGACAGGATAAAACAAGTCCTCGCTGAGTATTTCAAGCATCACTTACAGCCATGCTCAGCTTTCAGTGTATACTTGCTGATTGAGATCGACAATTACATTGCCTTTGAAACAGAATTTTGAGAGACATCAGGAGGCTTTCTGGGACGCTTTGTCAGAATCTCAGCACTCTATCAACATTCTTCTTGGTACTCTCTCTCAGAACCTCAGCTTTAAAAAGTGTGCACATTCGACATTTAACAGGACAATGGCAGTGTTGGGAATCTTGATAAGGATTCAGTTTATTCTGCATGGCAGTTTAGAAGAAAAGATGAGCCTTAACACAGCTGTAGTAGTTGGAAGGAAGGGAGTACCTCAGCAGGAGGCTCTGTTCACTCAGAGTTTTTGGTAAGCACTAGTCTTACATTCATTTGACCCACGTATGAGGAAGCTGTCCTTTACCATGAAGGTCATTACAATGATTTGTCACCTTATGGAAAGAAGACTCAGATGTGCAACACAGTATTGCCTGTGGCAACCCCAAGGTCACAGTAGCATTTAACTTTAATGGTACTGGAATTATCCAGACTGCCTTGAGTGATACGAGGCATATCTTACAACCTTCTGCAAACTTCTGCATTAGGAACGTCTCTGGGGTGTTACTCATTCCTGAGGCTGACTATATTTCATTCCCTCTTGCCAGAGAAACCCAGAGGTAAAGAGCACTAGAAATTGACAGATTGTGAGATTTCCCCAAGGTATAGAAAGACATTGACTGCGCACATTTAATCTTGAAGGGGTTCAGGTAGAGTAAGATTCTCTCAGAATACAGCTTGTCTGGTACAACCAGAGGTAATTTATTCTGGTAAGTGTCTGCTATCTAGGGAGTTGTCGCAATGCATTTATATTGAGTCTGTGATTTGACCCACAGATCTTTGAACCCAAAAATAATATATGTGTCTGCATACTGGGAGACAAGACAAAGTCTGTAATGCTATGCCACACTGGAAATCCCCCAGCATAGCATCATAAAATGAGAGTGGTCTAGCTATGAAGAGCTGATTAAGCAAACCACTAGGGTCCTCAAACAGAGTTTTTTATATCTTGGCTGGTCAACAGGTGACAGAGATTGTTGCTATATTTGTACTTCGTTGCACAATACACAATATGACAATCGTGGAAGATCACTAGCCATTACAACCTACAATTGTGCCAGAATGTCTAGGTCAGGAACCACAAGAGGAAGAGGGTCAAGAGGAGCAGTAGCATCTTCCATGTTAAGAGGCTTCACCTGGGAGGACAGCATGATTATCTTAGAAATAATCGTTCGTGAAAGATGTGCTCCAACAACAGGCTACAGATGAATTTTGCTACCTTCCATCAGATTCATTTGCATTCAGTTTTTGTTAATTAAACAAGGTCACTCATTCCACCATTACCTAGTTTCCAGGCATCAACAGGATTGCTTATTGCTTAATAATATCAAACCAATTTTTGATTGTTGCCAGTACTAGAGGAATTGAGGTATCAGGAGAGGTTGGTCAGACTAGGTCCTTATTCCTTAGAACATAAGAGAAAGAGGAGTCAACCTTATAGAAATTTAATCCTATTTAAAATTATGGGAGGTATAAATAGGATGCAGGGTAACACTGTTTTTCCTCAGAGCAGGGGAGTCTAGAACAAGAGGATATGGATGTAGGATGAGAGGGGAATGATTTAAAAGGGACCTGAGGGGCAACATTTTCACATAGAAGATGGTGAGTGTATGGAATGAGACAGTTAAGCTAGATAAAGACTTGGATAGATACACAGCGGGGAAGGGCTTAGAGAGATATGGGCCAAACATGGGAAACTTGGGACCAGCTGGGTGAGCACTGTGGTCAGCATGGATTGGTTAGGCCAAAAGGCCTATATCCATTCTGTATTACTCTGACTCTAATTGCTTTATTTGGGCATATTTACACCCTTGAATAGCCTAATGCTTTGTAGAAGTAGAACCAAAGAAGCTGCAAATGAGATAGATGACTCCTGATAATCTGGACTGATAAAATGTCCTTATCTTAAACTTTCAAGAAGCTATGATTGGCTTGACTTGGATGATATCTCTACAGCAGTGACTTCAGCAGTCTGATTAATAGGCAGGATCATAAAAATGCCGGATAATGGTCAGCAATGCTGGCATCTGGAAGAAACCCATAAGGTTGATATTCATTTTCATACCATTACAAAGGCAGCTCTTGTTCTGAGAGTCCATTACTATATTGAAGTACTGTGACAGATTGATATTAAAGCGGAAGTAGTGTGGGTCTTCTGAAAAGCACTGGGTGGATATCATCATGCCCTGAAGACCTTTTTCTCAGAATATTGAGAGGCACAAGTGAGGAGATTCATGGAGCTTTGACAAAGATCTTTGTATCCTCACTAGCAACAGGTGGGATTCCAGAGGATTGGAGAGTAGCAAATGTTGTGCCTTAAACAAGGTAATTATAAACCAGTGAGCCTCACATCAGTGGTAGGGCACTACCGGAGAGGACACTGAGGGATAATATTTATGTCTGTTTGGAAAGAGGTGGCCTTCGTAGGGACATTCAGCAAGGCCTTGTGCAGGGCAGGTCTTGCCTTACAAACTTAATTGAGTTTTTTCAGGAGGTAACAAAGGAGATTGATGAGGGTAAGACAGCGGGCATTATCTATTTGGACTTCAGTAAGGTATTTCATAAAGTCCTCCATGGTAGATTGATTCAGAAAGTAAAGATACATGAGCTCCAAAATGAATTGCAAGTTTGGATTCAGAATTGGCTTGTTCATAGAAGACAGAGTAGGGGTGGAAGGCTGGAGATCCATGAACAGTGGTGTTCTGCAAGGATCAATGCTGGGACCTCTGTGTTTGTGATATATGTCAATGAGTTGAATGAATATGTAGATGGATAGATTGACAATTTGTAAATGGCACCATGATTAGTGGAGCTGAAGACAGTATCAAGAACTATCAAAGAATATGCAGGATATAATCAGTTGCGGATAAGGGCAGCAAAGTGACAGATGGAGTTTAATCTGGGAAAGTGTGAGGTATTCGCTTTGGGAGGAATGAAAGGGGAAAGGATATAGTTAATGGCAGCCCCTTAATATTATTGAAGAACAGAGGGATTTTGGGGTCCAGATCCATAATTCAGTGAAAGTGGCCACGCAACTGGATAAGGCAGTGGCGGTATACAGTGTGCTTGCTTTCATTGGTAGAAGTGTTGAATATAAGAGTAAGATCGTCATGTTGCAGCTATTTAAAACATTAATCAGACCACACTTGGAAGCATTGAATGCAGTAATGGTTCACCCCATTATAGGAAAGATATGGAAAGGGTGCAAAAGAGGTTCACCAGGATGATGTATGGGCTCTAAGGAATAGATCATGCTCCCTAGCGAGTTGGGGACTAAAGGGAGACGATGTTTTTAAAATTAATTGAGAGGCATAGATAAGGATTATCATCAGAATATTTTCTTCAGGGTAGAAATGTCAAATACTAGAAGGATTGCTGTTAAGATTAGCTGGTGGGAAGTTTAAAGCCAACATGAGGGGCAAGATTTTTTATCGATAGAGTGGTAGGTGCCTGGAATAGGTTGCTAGAGGTAATAGTGGAATTAATTTGGTGGAATTTGGGCACCTTTTAGATCGACATACAGAATGAATATGAAGGGATTAGAGGGATATGGATGATACGCAGAAGGAGGACATTTACTATAAATTGGCATCAAGATCAGCACAACAACATGGGCTGAATAACCTGCCAACTGCAGTACTGTTCTATTGTCTAAGACCGAATATCTGGACATTAGAGCCATTCTGGAATCGCCTTTTAGCCTAATTTCTCTTTCTACTTCAGGGTATCCAATTCTTGGCATGAAAATAAAATTCAAGTTACTTTTGTGGGCGGGGTAGAAGAAGACTTGTGGTGGTATTTGGCGAAAGAGGGATTACTGTCTAAAGAGAGGGTTAATGTATTGAGAAAAGATTCCGTAAGATAGAAACTAACAATGCAGTTGATGCTTACAAAATTCTTCCTAGGCTTAAAAGAGTAGAAGGACGATGGATATTTCCCCTAATTGAGGAATCTACAACCAGAGGCAAGCCACAGAATTAGGAGTAGGCAATTTGGGACTGAGTTGAAGAGAAATTTCTTTGTTCACACAATGGTGAATCATCATCATCATCATCATCAGGTGCCGTGCCTAGTTTGAGCTTTGACTGCCATGACCCACACACTCCTGTTTCGGGTCAAGTGGATCAATTCATTGGTATTCATTTCCAGTTCTCTGGCTGCTGTCTCCATCATCATTTGTCTTTGTCTTCCTCTTGCCTTCTTCCCTTCAATCTTTCCCATAATTACCGTGCATTCTAACTCCTCTTTCCTAATCACATGTCCAATGAAGTTCTGTTGCCTTTTCATGATCTCATACATTATTTCTCTTTTGTGTTTGCTCTGTTCATGACATCCTCGTTAGATATTCATTTCGTCCATGATATTCTTTTCATCCTCCTCAAAAACCACATCTCTGCTGCTTCAATTCGTTTCCTCATGTTACTAGATATTGTCCAGCATTCTGAGCCATTTAACATAACTGGATAAACGTAACACTTCAGTACTCTGAAGCGGGTTGTCATGCCTAGTTTAGTATTGGTCAGTATATTCTTCATTCTCATAAAGGTGTCTTTTGCCATCCCTATTCTTCTTTTGATGTCCATGTCACACCTGCTATCTGATGTCACCCAGCTTCCTAAGTAGCAAAAGTTCTGTACTTGTTTTATGTCTTCTCCATTTATTCTCTGCCTGCAGATAGAATTCTTCTTTTTGGATATCACCATACATTCTGTCTTTTTGCAATTGATAGATATACCCATTTTTGCACTTTCTTCAACAATTATATCAATTAAGTTTTGTCGGTCTTCCTCCGTCCTTGCAATTAACACAGTATCATCTGCACATCTGAAATTATTGATATTTTCACCGCCAACTTTGATTCCCAAGATGTCTCTTTTTTTTTATAATATTGTTTCACTGTACACATTAAATAAATCGGGGAGAAAACGCACCCTTGTCTAATGCCTCTCTTGATTTTTGTAAACTGACTCACTTCTCCATCTGTTCTTACAGCGGCATTTGTTCCCAGTACGGATTTCTGATTAGGCGGAGGTCTTTTGAATCTAGATCTAGAGTTTTCTGTAATATTTCAAATAACTTATTGTGCTTCACTTTATCAAATGCTTTTGTGTAGTCGATAAAACAAACAAACAAATCTTTTTGGACTTGAATAGCTCATTCTGATAGTATCCTTAACATCAATATTGCATTTCTTGTACCTTTGTCTTTTACAAAAGCACATTGTTCTTTACCTATTTCAGCTTGTATCTTACTTTTAGATCTTGTCATCAAAATTCTTAGCAGTATCTTGGTGATATGACTCATTAAACGTATGGTCCTATGTAATTCACATTCTGTTGCTCCAGGTTTCTTAGGAAGAGTGATAAATACTGATTTTTTTCATCTCTTCTGGTATTATTCCAGTCTCATAAATGTCATTGATTAAATCAGTAAGTTTTTCAATTCCATAATCTTCAAGGGTGTTAATTTGTTTTACTACTAGTTCATCAGGACCTGCTGCCTTTCCTTTCTTCATCTTATTTATTGCATTACGAACTTCAGATTTTAAAATACTTGGACCTTCAATGTTTTTCTTAATTTCTGGTTTTTCACCTCGATCGTCTTTCAATAATTCCTGAATATACCCAGTCCATCTGTTCATAACCTCATCTTTTTCCATGATAATGGTACCGTCCTTCGCTTTCAAACATCCACCTGAAGAACAGAGGAGCTTTTTACCAGTGATATTCTTGATTTGTTGATGTAACCTTTTTGGATCAGTAAAAGGGATTCTTTCTATTTGCTCACATTCTTGGTTTAACCATTCTTCTTTGGCTTTTTGACATAAGTTTTTAACTTTTTTATCTAAGGGCTTATATTCTGTAGGATTTGTTTTCTTCCGTCTCTTTTCTCCCATTAGATTTTTGATTTCATCTGTCATCCATTTATTCTTTGTGCTTTTTTTCTTTTTTAGGAATCACTAACTTTGCTGATTCTACCAAGGCATCCTTTAGAGAGTTAAATTTCATTTCTACGTGATTGCTATCATCTTCAACAGATTCTATTTCTAGACTCTGAAATCTATTCCTTACTTCAATTGTAAATTTTTGTCTTAAGTTTTTTCTTGAATTAATTGCAAATAGTCAAGGGACCGTTCAGGTTTTTGCTGCTTTAGTTTTTTAAGTTTTACTTTTACATGACATATTACTGGTTTATGGTCACTATTACAGTCTGCACCTGGATATGTTTTGCAATGAGTCACTGAGTTTCTAAATCTTTGGTTTATAGTAATAAAGTCAATTTGATTTCTGGTGTTATCACCTGGACTTTTCCAGGTCCACAAGCGTCTTGGATGGTTTTTAAAGTAGGTATGCATAATGGCCTGATTATTCATTTTGCACCATTCTACCCATTTCTCACCTCCTTCATTTCTTTCCCCTAGTTCAAATTTTCCTATGGTATTTCGATCAGCACCTTGTCCTACTTTAGCATTTAGATCTCCCATGTCAATAACAATATCTTGAGATTTGCATCCATTCTTTGCTTGTTAAATCTCTTCATAGAATTCATCTATATCCTCATTTGTTCCATCTGTTTTTGGTGCATATACCTGTGTATTTGCTAAATCCAATGGTTATCCTCTGAATCTAGCAAGGAGCACTCTTTCTGATATTGCCCAATGTCCTAAAAGACATTTTGCCATGTTTTCATCCGTAAGAATTCGTACTCCATTAGTATGGGTGTTCCACAAGAATAAATTAGTGTTTTATTTCTATTCCGACATGTTCCAGCATCTATCCAACGAACTTTGCCAATTCTCATGATGTTAAAGTTTAGTCTTTCCATTTCCAACATTGTCCAATCTTCCTGCTTGATATAGGGTTCTTACATTCCAAGTGGCACGCAGAAGAGAAATGGCGATATCTTTAGTTTGCCCAAAGGTAGGCAATAGCAAACCACCGTTGCTAGATTCTAGGTTTCCTAGAATCTATTTGCTAAGAAAACCATGGTCAAACTCACAAAATGTATCGCACAACAACAGCGTCAGGAGGATCTTCAAGATAATTCTGAAGATGCTTCGTTCAGTGGGATTGATTCTGGTCAGCAGGGGATCCCCGTCCGTCATCAAGCTACTGCTCGTAAAATTCAAGTAACACAAAAGAAATGGTGAATCACTGAAACTGAAATTTTCATCTTGATAGCTTTTGATAATCATTGGTCTTAAGGGTTTGGGGTTAAAATAGTTTAGTGAAGCCTGGATACTGACAGTCTTGCTGTAATTGAATGGGGGGACAGGAATGAGGTGCTACATGACCGTTGTTGATCCAATGTTCTTAGGAGAACTTGGGAAGAAATTCTGTTGGATTCTTAAGGAGATAAGGAACAGTGCAAGTCATGTCTTAGGAATTTAATTACTCTTTCATAAGAAGTAAGAGATTTTTTTGAAAGTGAGAATAGAAGAATAATTAATGAAAGGCTGTGCTCTAGGTCTTAGGGAGGAGTAACATGACATTTTCCTATAGGAAAATAAATCTAGTTCATTTGATTACTGGTCTTTTTGCTTAATACCTGTGATAGCAAAAACAATGTGATCTTTCAATTTTAAATATCTAGATGAATCCAGCAAATAACAGCAATTTTGAGCAAGATAATTTGATGAACTGTTGGAGAAATGAATTAAATCTAGTGGATATGGACTTTTAGTTAATGTACACAGGAAATTATGGATTGTTAAAAGGTCATCAAATTAAAAGTTGATTGTAAAAGATGAAGTCAAAGAAGAGGTTAAAAGTGTTTTTTTCAAATTTGTTGAAACCCGATGAGGATGTTTATAGGAACCTTTTCTGGAAAGTGTCCCTGTTGTTAGTAATTTGGATTAAGGCTTGAAGAAACTGGTTTAAATATTCAGGCTGACAGACTTAATATCATAATATGATATTATAAGATATAAGAGCCATATTAGGCCATTTGGCCCAAGAAGTCTGCTCCACCATTCCACCATGTGTGAACTATTTTCCCTCTGTTCCATTCTCCTGCCTTCTTGCATGGTTAGAAATATATGAAATTAATAATTTATACTTGAATGGGACAAGAATGGGTGATGTGGAAAGGCAAAGTGATGCAAATTTATTTTCTTTGAAGATGTCATCAAGTGTTGGTTTCCCACAAATAGCCAGTGGAATGCTAGGTTTTCCAGAAAGGTGACCAAAAAGTGCTGTTTTATTCAGAAGGTCAGGTAGCATTTGGATAGAGAGAGAATAACATAGACTGTTTATTTTCCCACAAATGCTGCCTGTTTTGCTGAGATTTTCAAGAAATTTTGCTTTTATTACTGGAATTAAAATAAAATAAAACAAATACTTAAAAAGCTAGGCTAATTCAGTTAGGATAGATGAGATTTGGTTGAATAATGAGAGGGCATGATAGAAAAAGACTTTATGATGTCTGAGGAGTCTAAAACGAAGATGAAATTATACATTTGAAGCCCAAAAGATTGATTGATTGGATAGAAAAAATAGATAAGTAGATGGAAGGAAAATTTTAATCTTAGAGAGGTAAAAAGTTATGGAAAGCATTTCTGGAGATGGTGATTAAGTGGTTGACTATGGGTGTGAAGTCCTTCAGAGTTGTTCTTGCTCTATCACCAAAAAATGGTGAAATGGTACTTAAGAGTATTGCGTTGGAAGGTTTGAAGTTGCAACAGGAATAGAACCTAATTTTGAAAGAAAACTTACTGCATTAACTCTTACAAACTTTTCAACTACATTTTTTTAAAGAATTACTTGTCAGTATTTAAATATCAAATTATTCTGTATATTAAGATGGTCCTTTCCAGCTGTCTAGCATGTGTCACTTTTCCTAAGTGAGAAATCAATGATGTATCAGTTGAAACAATCAACTTCCAATCTGCAAAGTACTTTCATCAAAAAATAATTACACCCTTCACATTTGCTTACATTAGAATTGTTTAGAAAATTTAAGATTCACCTTTGGAAGAAATTCAACCATTATCCAAATTACGATTCATTCATTCACATGCATTCTCACTCTTGCCCACATTCATCATGATCTCATTTCTCTTTCTCTTATTGGCTTTTGTCTCTAACTGGGATTTTCATTCTATTCTTTTTCTTTATCTTTGTCCCATTGTTTAAAATTTGCATTCCCCGCATCCTGTGGGGAAAGTATCTGGAATTCTCTGAATGTCTTTATTGCATAACTATCATATGACTGGGTTATTTCAAGAAATTAATCTTCAGGCTGCCGCTTTGCAATCCAGTCTTATGTGCAATCTTCACCCATGATGATCTCAAAATATCCTAACAGACTTTCTCCTTACTGTGTCAGGCATTAGATGCAAAGAATGGGTATATTCCCTAGTACGATAAGGTTGTTATTGAAGCACTATGGTATTAAAAGTAACATTGTGCATAGAATTAATAACATTGGGAATAATTAGTCCCCAATATGAGACCAACACTTCAAAAATAAATGATATTAATAAAACATTTTTTGTAAAACTGCTGTATTTATTGTGTTTTGCCCATATATAATGTTAATTTCATTTTTCTTCGAATGTTTTGGTAATTTGGAGGCAAATGAACATCATAGGGCAGATTTTCCTCTTTATTGCATCTGAGTAGTTGATATTTGTTAGGCACAATGGGAGAAAAAGTGAAGAGGCCGAGAATTTCAATGTGCAATTTCTTATAGTTTTCCCAGATGTTTAATCAGACCTGTGGTTAGAGGAGATATAAACATGGTGAACTCATTTAAATGATACAGCAAAGGCATTCACAGTCCACCCTTTTGCTTCAGCTTTGTTTGTCATTTGGACACTAAACTACTGATTCAGCCCAAGTTAAGTGAGGTAAAGGCATAGGCTGGCACTTCTGTGGACCAGGATGTCTGTGCTTACCCAGAGGTTGGCCAAAGATGGAAGGTCCAAAGACTGCAGCTGCAATATTAGGTGCCAAAATATTTCAGTGTGTTTGAGAAATGGCCAGAGAAGAAAATCTTCCTTTACTCTAGTACATTTTCTTCCTTGTCTTGACATTAGTCATCTCTGTTGGATAGTATCTAAATACAAAAAAATGGCCTTAGGCTCCATAGTATTTTTTTCCATTCGGTAGAACGCAGAAGTATAAAAATTGACTTCTGAGGATATTTTGACAATCATTTTATGTTGCAGTAATTTTATCCTCATGTCATGGCATTTTAACTGGAGTGCCACCACTTTAGAAATTATATAATTTGATATAAATAGCACATGTAAAACTCATCTTCATAACCAAAATGCCATTCCAGCATTTATTGGTTTACTGATCTTATTTATCTAAGCAGATATATTCTAAACAACTGGTGGAAGTTCTGCATTTTCTGTTAAAATGTTTAAATGTTGAATGAAGATTTACAATTTCAACCTGCCACTAACATGTTATTGTGTTTCTGTCCCTATAATATTTCATGATTTGTTGTGATAATTTCAAATTGTACTCTATCATTTGTGGAGAGCAGCAAAGGAAATCAGTAGGCACTGCATATTTGCCGAGTTTAAGCATTTTGGTTAAAACCAGAATACTTGTATTCATCTTCTGTTACCTCTTTTGGAAAGTAAGCAGCTTTGTGGTTTAACTCTTTGGTTTAACTCTATCTGCCAATAAAATTTTACACAATGATTGCAGTTCATGAAATGCACACTACTTTGATCTATGACCTTTTGTGGTGCTAATCGGGTTCCTGATATCATTATACCACTCTCATTAATCATATTTCCTGGAGCCCGCCACAGAGCCAGACAGCCCAAGCCAGTGTTTATAGCCCCAACTTGGCAGGCTCCTGCTGCATAGATTATTACGGTGTGATACTTTGGCTTCAAATGACCAGAGCCACATCAAGCTGTGTCTACAATTAAAGTCAGATGGTCTTTAGGTTGAGTAGGGATATTGTGTTGCAGCTGTCTGTCTTCTGTATGAAACCATAGCTGAGAGCAGATGATATATAGGAGGATGTATAATTATAGATTGTACACCACCGGGTCAGAGCTGCAGCACACAACATTAATTAACTACATGCTGTGTGAAATTCATGTTGATAGTATGTGTTAGAATGACAGTCATGTTATTTTTTTTAAAGCCTGTTATTTCTTTTCAAATCTTGTATACCAGACCTTGAGCAAACTATTGATTTAACAGATTTTGGTATATTTAAGTGTATTAAGGTGAAGTGCAATGAACAGGGTTTATAGATCGTTACTGTGCACCCACAGTTTTAATTCTAATATTAGTGGTTTTAATTTATGTTGTAAGTAAATTATTTCTTCTAGTCAACTACCTTGGGAGTGTACCATTCAGCTATTAATAAAATATACACATCTTACTTTATAATGAGATGAATATGGTTTGCAACTTTATCGGATGAATTATTTTAATACAACTTGTTTATCTTTTTAAATCTATGGTTCCTTCAGAGCCAGATAAATGTTAATAAGCTATCAGTGGGAAAACCAAAACCATTTTGTCCTTTAGTTTTTGTCTCTCTCCATGGTGGTTATTTTTATGGGGTTATTAAGTTTTCAATTCTGGACATTTTGAATGAGCAATGCTCAGGCATGATGCAATTGTATTTTCTTTTTCTACATCAAATATATTTTTCATTCAAATTTTATGCATTCTATTCCAGTGAGAGAACATTAATGTAAATTAATTTTATATGAAATTATAAAATGTATTCTGAAATGTTTTGTCAGTGACTCAGCTTGATGGTGAGAAAATGTGGAATGGGGTTATCTTCTATGATGCCCCTTCAGCTAAGGGAAACTCAACCTCAGGGCAAGCCATGCTGGGAAATCAAATGCAGGATTCATTCATTTAAATCTGTTGGCATTTATTTTGTTACCTCATAACTATTGATTTGGCAATGAAGATGGAAGTTAGACAAGATAGGGACATATTTTTAATTGTACAGCAACAATTAGCAATCAGTAAAATTGCTTACGCTTATGAGTATGGATGAAAGTACTAATGCTACCTTGGTTAAAATTGTAGATATTTGCTACTCACTTTAAGTTGGATGGTGGTGTGTTAATTTGTGAGGATAGAAAGGTCTGTCTTGCATTTCATAAGATTTAAGTTCACTAAGGTGAATCTTACCTGTTTCATAGTCAATTTGAATGCAAGTCAATGTGAAGGGTGAAATTGTTGTTAGGTCTCAGTATTTTAAAGATTGGGAAGTGTTTGTTACAGTTTCATATGTCATTAATTTGTTATTTAGAATATGCGACATGCATGCTAGATGGCTGGGTGGGACCATTATGACATGCAGCCACTAAATATGTCCTACTGGATCCCGATGGAACTGTAGGGGAGCATTTTTCTTTGTTGTAATTAATTTAGTGTCGGGAGAATACTGTAAAGTAACTGGCCGGTTGTGTGATTTGATTTTGATTATATTCATTTTTTTGGAATGTGTATGTTTTTATCAATGCCAGCATTTGCTGCCCATCCCTAAATACCTTTGAAAAGGTGGTTGTAAGTTACCAACTGGAGCCGTTGCACACCTTTAGTCATGGTATTTTTAGATGGGAACTTAGAGAATTCAGGCCCAGCAATGATGAAAGATTGGTGATATCTCTCAACGTCTAGATGGTATATCTCTTGAAAAGAATCTGCAGATGGTGGTTTTCCCAAGTGCATCAGATTCTTGGTGGTAGAGGTCACTGGCTTGAGATTTATTGTTACATGACTGAGTAACTGCTCTGCATTTTATAGATGATCATTCTCATTTAGTGGTAGAGCAAAGAACTGTTTGGGGTGATGGAAATGCTACCAATCCAGTAGATGCTTTGTCCTGGATGGTATTCAATAATCTCTACTCTTCCGGGCAAGTAGAAATAATTCCATCATGCTCTTGAGTGGTGCACCGGCTGGTGGCATAGTGGCATCAGCGCTGGACTTTGGGGCGGAAGGTCCCGAGTTCAAATCCAGCCGGCTCCCGTGCACTCTTTCCATCCGTGCTGGGTTGAGCGTTGAGCTAGCAACTCAGCCTCGTAAAAAAGAAATTGCCGCTGCAGAAACATCAACAGCAAAAAGTTGATAAGTTGATGGTCTATGCTGTCATCTCTCATGAGTTTAAAGGCAGTCTCTCGCTCGCGCTCTCTCTTTCTCTCTCTCTCTCTCTCTCTCTCTCTCTCGACATTTTGATATGTCAGGAGATGAGTGGCTAGCTGCAGAAAACCTGACTTCTGTTGTCTTCTTGTACCCACAGTATTTGAATATCTGGATTGGTGACCTCCAGGCTGTTAATGGAAGAGAATTTGGTGATGGTGATGCCATTGAATGTCAAATGTAGATGGAAATGGCCATTGTCTGGCACCTCTGATGCATAACTGTTAATTTGCTCCGTTCCTCAATGTTATTCAGCCTGCTGCATCCAAGGGGTGTCTACATTCAGTGGGGAGTTGGGAATAGAATTAAATGTTGTACGATTATTTTCAAATTTTCCCTCTTCTGACCTTATGAAGGTAGGGAGGTCACTGATGAAGCAGCTTAAAGATATTTTGTCCTAGGAAATTGTTCAGAGGAATTCCTGCAGTGATCTCCTGGGATGGCTGACCTACAACAAGCACAGATCATCTTCTTTGTATAAGATCTTACTCCAACCTTTGGAGTGATTTTCCTTTAATACCCTTTGGTTATACTAGATTTCCTTTATGCCATATTTAATCAAATACTGCCTGATTTCAAGGTCAGTAACTTCTACTTTTTCTGAAATTCTGCCCTTATGGAGCTTTTTTCTTTGTTGTCATTAATTGAGTGTAGATGAACTCTGGAGTTATGTAGTTGTGATGAAACCCAAGCAAGGCGTTGGTTATCAAGTCAAAAGTTAAACTACATTTATTATCGAAGTATGTAAACATTATACAACCTTGAGATTCGCCTCCTAACAGGCAGTCACAAAACAAAGACATCCAAAAAACATATATATGCATTTGTGAGTAAGTGTGTGTGTGTGTGTGTGTATATAATATGACTGTCTTAACACCCAATGTACAGGTGTGCAGAGAATAAAAACCACATCATGCCCATAAAAAAACTATTAAAAATAAATGAATAAAATAACTCTTAAAAAAAACCGTCGAACACCCAGTGTGCAATGATTTAAAAAATCATGTAAACAGTAACCTCAAGTAGTTACTTTTCTGAACTGAAATCTGCAAAGGGAGTTTCATTGTTCAGTGCAGGGCCAGGTAAAACATCATGGCAAAGCAATCTTAACTGGCCTATACCTCATCTTGGACCACAACATCCTAACCTTTTCAATCTGGCCCAGCACTTAAATATCTGTCCGAACAATGGGTTCTGCTACTTGGACATGCTGGACTTCACCACCTCGATCCAGCCCGTAAATCTCTGTCTGAACATCATGTTCAGTCGCATCGATATGGTCTGGGGCCTGGACCCTGCCGGTTTGATTCAGCCTGTGCCTGACCTTTCATGCTCTTTGCTACAGGCCTTGCCTCGGTTTTGCCACATCAAATTGCATCCAAACCCAAATGGAAGCCCATGATGGAAATCTATGGAGGAACCCAAGATAAATCATGTATTTGATTTCACCGTTGATAATATTAAATCTGCCTTCCTTCTTAGAAGAATGACAAATTGCACATAAACTGGAGCGGTCCAAAATCTTTGCAAGGGGGTTTGCTCCTACTACTCAGGAGTGTTTAATCTAGTTTGGCAGGAGGTTGGAAAGTATTGTACCTATACAGCAGGTAAAATGAAAAAGATAGAGGATAAATCAAGCAAGCCCAGTGACCAGACCAGAAAGAGGCATGTCCAATTGCATTTATTACATTCAACAAGGATCTTCATTGATAAGTCAGATGAGCTCAGAGCGTGGCTCAGCACTTGGAATTATGATGTTATTGCAATCATAGAAACATTGTTAAAGGAAAGATAGGGTTGGCAGCTTAATATTTCTGGTCTCATGAGTTTCAGATGTGACAGAGGAGAGTGCTAAAGAGGTGGGTGAGTCGCACTACTTGACTAATGAGAATATAAAAGCAGTACTTAGAGAGAGCACCTTGGAGGAACTTCCAAAGAGGCCATATCTGTGGAATTTAGGAATATGTGAGAGGTAGTTGCTTTGCTGGAGTTACACTTTGGATTTCCCAATAATCAACAGGAATTAGAGGAACTGTTATGCAAGCAAGTCACAAAAGGGTGTAAGAGTAACAGTGTTATCGTACTGGAGGATTTTAACTTTCCCAGTATTGATTGGGATTGCCTTAGTGCAAGGGACTTAATGGGGTGGAATTTGGTATGGGTTCAACAGATTGGAGAAGTATGGATAAAGTAAAAAAGAAAATTGTGGATAAAGGTAAAGAAAAAACAAAAAGTTAAAAAAAAGAAAAGTAAGAGTGGAGTGAAGAAAAGTCAAGTGGAAAAGAGTAAAAGATTACAAGATTTTAAAAGCACTATGAGTGTAAAGACGTTTTATTTGAATGCCCGTAGTATTTTAGTGGCCATTACAGAAACATGGTTGCAGGATAGAGAGGACTGGGAATTAAATATCCAACGATATCAAGTAATACAGAAGGCTAGACAGGAAGGTAAGGGAGGTGGGGTGGCACTCTTAATTAAAAATGAGATCAGGGCAATAGTGAGAAACAATATCAGATCTAAGGAGCAGAATGTTGAATCTATCTGGGTACAGATTAAGAGTAGTAAAGGGAAAAAAAATCACTGGTGGGAGTTGTCTATCGGCCACCGAATAATAACATTACAGTGGCACAGGCAATAAACAGAGAAATATCTGAGGTATGTAAGAATGGAGCAGCAGTTGTCATGGGGAACTTTAACTTGCACATAGATTGGATGAATCAAGTTGGTCGAAGTAGCCTTGAGGAGGACTTCAAAGAATGCATCTGTGATGGCTTTCTTGAACAGTGTGTTACTGAAGGGAGCGTGCTATCTTAGATCTGGTCCTGTGCAATGATTCAGGTAAAATTAGTGATCTTGTAGTTGGGGATCCTCTTGGAAAGGGTGATCACAGTATCATTGAATTTCTCATATAAATGGTGTAGAATGCAGGAGTTCAATCTAAAACCAGTGGATTATGTCTAAACAATGGAAACTACAATGGGGTGAGGGAGGATATGGCTGGTGTACACTGGGAACACAGGCTATATGGTGGGACAGTTGAGGAGCAGAGGAAGACTTTCAGAGAGATTTTTCATGGTGCACACAAAAGTATATTTCAGTTAAAAGCAAGGACAGTAAAGGTGGGAAGAGCCAGCCTGGGATAACTGAGGAAATAAAAGAAGGCATCAAACTAAAAACTTGTGCATATAAAGTTGCCATGACTAGTGGGAAACTGGAAGACTGGGAAAACTTAAAAAAGCAACAAGGTACCACTAAGCGAGCAATAAAGAAAGGGAAGCTAGATTATGAAAATAAACTAGCAAAAAATATAAAAACTGATAGTAAAAGTTTTTATAATTATATAAAGCAGAAAAGAGTGGCTAAAGTGAATGTAGGTCCCTTGGAGGACGAGAAGGGGGAATTGATATTGGGTAATGAAGAAATGGCCGAGGCTTTGGATGACTATATTGTGTCAGTCTTCACGTTGGAGGAAGAGCCAAAGAGAGAAGTTATGGATGCGATGAGAGGTGAGTACATCAATACAATAGCTATCACTAAAGAGGTAGTGCTGAGCAAACTTATGGGCCAGAAGATTGATAAGTCCCTTGGTCCTTATGGAATGCATCCCAGGGTACTGAAAAAAATGGCAGAAGTTGTAGTAGAGGCTTTAATGATAATTTACCAAAATTCTCTGGACTCTGGGCAGGTCCTGACAGATTGGAAGATGGTGAATGTCACACCACTGTTCAAAAAAGGATGTAGGCAAAAGCCAGTTAGTTTAACATCTGTAGTTGGGAAAATGCTTGAAGCTATCATTAAAGAAGAAATAGCAAGGCATCTAGAAAGAAGTGGATCCATCAGGCAGACGTGGCACGGATTCAGCAAAGGCAGGTCCTGTTTGACAAATTTACTGGAGTTCTTTGAGGATATAACGAGCGCAGTGGATAGAGGGAACAGATGGATGTTATTTACTTGGTTTTTCAGAAGGTGTTCGATAAAGTGCCACATTCCAGTTGGATGTTGCCTGGATTGGGGAGCATGCCTTATGAGAATAGGTTGAGTGAAGTCGGCCTTTTTTCCCTGGAGCAACGGAGGATGAGAGGTGACCAGATAGAGGTGTATAAGATGATGAGAGGCATTGATCGTGTGGATAGTCAGAGGCTTTTCCCCAGGGCTGAAATGGCTAGTACAAAAGGGCGCAGTTTTAAGGTGCTTGGAAGTAAGTAAAGAGGAGATGTCAGGGCTAAGTTTTTTTATGCAGAGAGTGGTGAGTGCGTGGAATGGGCTGCCGGCAACAGTGGTGGAGGCGGATATGATAGGGTCTTTTAAGAGACTCCTGGATAGGTACATGGAGCTCAGAGAAATAGAGGGCTATGGGTAACCCTAGGTAATTTCGAAGGTAAGGACATGTTCAGCACAGTTTTGTGGGCCAAATTCTTCTATGTTTCTACATAAAAGACTTACCCATAAGATAAAGATGCATAGGGTTAGGGGTGATGTATTAGCATGGATAGACAATTGGTTAACTAATAGAAAGCAGAGTTGGGATACATGGGTGTTACTCTGGTTGGCAATCAGTGGAGAGTGGTGTGCCGCAGGGGTCAGTGCTGGGCCCACAACTGTTCACGATCTACATTAAAAATCTGGGACCGAGTGTAGTGTATCTAAGTTTGCTGATGATACTAAATTGAGCGGAAAAGCAAATTGCACAAAAGATATGGAGAGTCTGCAGAGAGATATAGATAGGTTAAGTGATTGGGCAAGGGTCTGGCAGATGGTGTACAATGTTGGTAAATGCAATGTCATCCATTTGGTATGGAAAAAAATGAAAGAGCAGATTATTGTTTAAATGGCAAAAAATTGCAGCATGCTACTGTGCAGAGGAACTTGGGAGTGTTTGTGCATGAATCACAAAAGGTTGGTTTGCGGGTACAGCAGGCTATCAAGAAGGCAAACAGAATGTTGGTCTTCATTGCTAAAGGGATTGAATTTAAGAGCAGGGTGGTTATGCTACAACTGTCCAGCGTACTGGTGAGGCTGCACCTGGAGTACTGCGTGCAGTTCTGGTCTCCTTACTTGAAGAAGGACATACTGGCTTTGGAGACGGTGCGGAGGAGGTTCACCAGGTTGATTTCAGAGATGAGGGGGCTAGACTATAAGGAGAGATTGAGTTGCTTGGGACTGTACTCACTGGAATTCAGAAGAATGAGAAACATTATAAAATTATGAAAGGGTTAGATCAGATAGGGGAGGGAAAGTTGTTTCCTTGGGTGAGACTACAACTAAGGGACATGGTTTCAAGATTCTGGGGAGTAGATTTAGAATGGAGATGAGCAGGAACTGCTTTTCTCAGAGAGTGGTGAATCTGTGGAATTCTCTGCCCAATGAAGCAGTAGGCTACCTCAGTAAATATATTTAAGACAAGGTTGGATAGATTTTTGCATTGTAGGGGAACTAAGCATAATGGGGAAAAGGCAGATAGGTGGTGATGACTCTATGGCCAGATCAGTCATGATCTTATTGAATGGCGGAGGAGGCTCTATGGGCCAAATGGCCTAATCCTGCTCCTATTTCTTATGTTCTTATGGCTCCAAGAAAGTTTTTTTTTTGAGATTAAACCTAGAGAGCCCTATTAGATGCACCCTACTTGACTTTATTTTAGCAAATAAAACTGGGCAAGTATTGTTGGAGAAGCACTTGGGAACAATGACCATAGTTCTGTAAGTTTTGAGATAGTGATGGAAAGGGATAAGGTTGGTCCTTTTTGAAGAGGATAAGGTTGGTAATTTCATGATATATGCCAGTGATATAAACCTGATTCTGATAAGGTCATGAACTGGGAAAAGGCTGATATCAATAGCATGAAAGGGGGTGTAGCAAAAGCAAATGCTTGCTGGTGAAATAACAGCTGACAAGTGGAAATCTTTTACAGGAGAGAAAGTAGGAGTCCGGGGTCAGCATGTTCCAGTAAGGGTGAAAGGCAAAAAGAAAAGAATTAGGTAACATTGGATAATAAGGGATACTGAAGGTTTGATCAGGGATGAAAATGAAACATATGGCAAATATAGTCAACTGAAAACAAGGGAGTTTATAAGGAATATAAAGTGTATCGAGGAAATCTTAAGGAGTAAATTAAAATGGTATGTTCTCAGCAAGTAAGATTAAGGAGAATTCCCCCTACGTTCTGTCAGTATATCTGAAGCAAGAAGGTAGCCAGGAAAAGAGCAGGGTCTCCCCAGGGGCTAAAGCGGTGATCTGTGTGTGGAGCCAGATGATAAGGTGAGATCCTAAGTTAAAACCTCCCTCTATTTACCAAGGAGAAGGGCATGGAACATAGTGAGTTGAGGAAATGGTACCTAGATAATCAAGAAGAGGAGGATGTATAGTAGGGTTGATAAAGCCCCAGAGCTAGATGAATTCTATCTCAGGTTACCGTGGGAAAATATAGGAGGAAATAGGTGGGATCCCAGCAAAGATTTTTGCATCTTTGTGGGGTGCCAGAAGTTTTGGAGGATAATTAACATTGTTCCTTTATTCAAGCAGAGATAAACAAGGTAACTGCACAGCAGTGAGACTTACATCAGTAGTTGGGAGATTATTAGAGAAAGTCTGAAGTAAAAGGATTTATACATGTTTGGAAAGTAGGGGCTAATCAGGGATAGTTGGCATGGTGTTTTGCTGGGAGAAATACTGCTTCACTAATTTGATTAAAGCAACCAAGAAGCAGTTCTATATGGATCTAAATAGGGCATTTGATAAGCTCCTGTCTGGTAGTCTGGTCTGTAGAAAAAATATCTAATAGTAATCAAGGGAAGACTGTATTTAAACTCAATTTTTTTCATCACATTTCACAAACACATTAGTTGCACCTCCTGCATTTCTTTTCCGGGCCCTTCTCCTGTCCTTGAGAATATGGGTATTATTCCACTTATCCTTGTTTTTCACCCACCAGTCTTCTTATTTAACAGGTCATCTTTTGCAATTTCTGATACATGATGTCATCACCAGATACATGTACTCCTCCTCCTCCTCCTCCTCACCTTTTTTGCCCTCCACCTTTAGCTTTCAGAAGGGACCATACTCTCCTTGAAATACTGATTCACTATTTCACTTTACCAATATCTTTGTCTCACCATGTCATGCAACTGCAGGTGACAAAACTCTGCTATTCTCCTCCCTTCCATCATCCAAGAATGCAAATAAGCCTTCTCAATGAAGCAGATGTTTAACTGCATGTCTTCTGAATTATGAAATCCAGATTCAAATTGGGTGACAACAGAAGGCCTGTAAGATTTTAGCTGCTTCTCACTTTAATTCTTAATCCCATTCTGACCTTTTTGTTTTTGGCTTCTTATACTATTCCAGTGAAGCCCCATGTAAGAAATATAGCACTTCATCTAGCAACTATGTGTGCTACTCTTCAGGAGTCAACATTGAGTTCAGCAGTTTCAAATATCTGCCTTGTATCTCACATTTCTACATTCAGTTTTTTTTTAATTTCTCCTTTTCTGGAATTTAAGTTATCTTGAATCTCCTCCTGTCTACACCTCCTCCATACACCTTTACCACCCAGAACTGTCATGCACATTTATGTCATTCAATCTGTCATGGTCTCCAACCTACCATAGAACCTCCTTAATGTCCTTTCCACTCCATTGCTGTTCCTTTGTAACTTAGATTTTGTTTCACTTCTAACTATCCCATTACTGACAAGAGGTTATTGATCTGTAAGGTTGATTCTGTTTCCACAGAGATGCTGCGTGATTTGTTGAGTATTTCCTTCATAGTATTCATTTTGGATAAATGAGGTTTCTATAGTACGAAGTAAAAATTGACAAAGCAGAAAAGGCTATGTGTTAATGTGAAAAGTAAATGCTGCACTAAATCTCATTAATTGAAATTTCATGTTTATAAATTAGTAGAAATGCTATGCTGAATTTATCAGTATCTACTAACTTAACATAAAATGCCAGCCATATGATTTTCTATGGTTGAAGAAAATACCTGAAAGAGCAGTTCATTAAATTGTCTCTGGAGAGCTTTTCCTGTTTTCAGTATGGCTCCACAAGGTTTTCCATCAGGGAGGGAATAGGCTGTCATGATTTGGAATGCTATATCTTGGGTTTGAGATATTTTAGAATTAATCTTCTAGCTCAGTATAGCAGTTTTCAGTTCCAAGTTTGCACTTGTGCTTTTTGATTGACATGAAGACTAGTCAGAGAGAAATCATGCTGATCTTTCTGTTTGTATTCTACAGTACTCTTCCCCTGCAGTCTGTTGATGGGAAGGACCAATAGTTTAAGAGCAAATTACAGAAGTATTAAAGGTCGTCTCAATATTTTGTGTAAAACCATGAAATCACAAAATATGATATTTGGTTTATATGTTACTGATATGACATATAAGTGCCTCTTTCAAGGTAAAATTGTTGGGACTGAATCTGTTGGCCCATGCCTGCCTCCTAGGATCATTCCACACCCATGCTTTCATGGTCTATTTGTTGAAGCCAGAATATCCCTGACTCCTGCAGTTGGGCCTGAGTGGGGCCTGAACCTCCAGCAATGCAGTAAAGAGGTCCTGTCCTAAAATAGTCTTTCAAGCTTTGAAACTTCAAGACATCTATAATTATTTTAAAAAATTGTTAAATTAAATATTTGGGAAAATTCAGAAATGGAAGTTATTTGAAAACATCTAAACAGTCTTTTAAGTCATTATAAATGTTAAACTAAATTGAAGTAAGTGACTTACTTTTCTTTGCATCTTATAACCATAAAGCATCTTTCCCATTAAAATCATTGGGGGCTCAGATCAAGCAGACTAAATAGAGAGTGTTGATAAACACCCTGCCATCTCTTGTTAAACATGTTTGGAATTCCTTCAATTCACCGAAGTCCTAGTTACAGTGGCTAATTGCAACAGAACGTTCACATTCACCAACATTATGTCCAAAAATGTTATGTAGTATACGTCATGAGTCTGAAAAATATTATTTGTTAAATTTTATTGTTACATCTTCTTATATTTTATCGTATATTTGAAATATTTGGACAAAATGTAGATTTTATTAGTTTCTTAAAAATAAAACACAAAAGAGCTGTACAAAAAAGGTAACATTTTGAAGTCTGTTCACATTTTGAGAGGAATTTTGGTTAACAGTCCTATAAGTTAAATTTGTTTCACTTCTGTATAGAGTTTCAGGACTTCATTGGCAGAAGACTGTCCCGAAGAAGCCAAAATGCAAATGAGATTAACCTTTTTGTTTTACTTCTATAGCCATATCAAAATATTTTAAATTTGTAGGTTAGCCTGCTTATTTATTAGGGGAGTTCTGATTTCTTTTTCTTTACCAAAGCTTTATTTCTTACTTTTTCTCTGAGGAAAATTCAAATTGAATTGGAATGCAAAATGTTGTGTAAAGTTATTTGAGAAAATACTGGTTTAAGTAGAGAGGTGCAAAATGATCAGTTAATTGAAATATTTAATACTAATCAATCCCCTACGATACTGCATTAGCATTCAAATGTAATATACAGGATAATGCAAAGATAATGGAGAAATGAATAATTATACTGAGATTGTGAATAGATAGGGGTTAAAAGAAGAGAAGTTTGTAGTTGGCAGAAATAGGAAGTAGAGAAAGGGGAGCAACACACATCAAAGTTGCTGGTGAATGCAGCAGGCCAAGCAGCATATGTAGGAAGAGGTGCTCGGCCTGCTGCATTCACCAGCAACTTTGATGTGTGTTGCTTGAATTTCCAGCATCTGCAGAATTCCTGTTGTTAGAGAAAGGGGGATGGGAATTTGGCTAACATCCTAGACCTTAGTGTTGGCATGGCCTTTATTAAATGATAGCTGCTCAAAATATCCAAAACTTTTGTCTGTCAATTGGGGATAATGCTTGTGAGAGAAAGGCTGGGGTTTAGGACAGGCTCATAACTCACCCCAAAGCTGTTCCAAAAAGAAAACAGATTTCTAACAGGAAGATAATGGGGAAAAGAGTGCAAGGTTCACAGTCTTATGAGACAACAAAAGAATGAGAGTAGAAGCTGCAATTCCAACTGCATGCATATGCTGAGAAGAAAGATGAAAACATTGGTGGGTTGGTGGGACTGATCGCAGATTACTCAAGTGCAGCACAAATAATAGCAGATTTAAGGAGGCTCTGCTCCTTAAAGAGATGGAAAGAAGAAGAAATACATTGAGAGGTCTATCGGGAGGATGAGAAATGTTTGCCATATGAATTCCTCAGAGTTCTTTAGCTTTGGATCTGGAGAGAAATAGGATGCAGCAACAATCTTAATATGGGCTCACCAGACTGATTAGTAGCCCTTGTCATGAAATTTGGACTTTAGGATCTGGGAAATCAACAATTCATAAAAAGACAATTGGCAATGTGTAGCAATATGTTAGGCTTACTGGTTGGAAGAAAAGTTAATTAAAACATTTATTTTAGATGTGCTCATTTATTTTGAATGTTTGGGGTTACCTTTGTCCCCTGTGTGTCAATCAATTTGATTGAACACAAAGCTGCAGTAATCTGTGACATTTTCAACATAAGGATGCCTCTTCTGTGACACCATAGATGCATCGTTTAGTTGCAATAAATTTTAAATCTTAGTTTTGGCACAAGTGGAACTTGCCAAGTGATTAGAATGAATTTGAAATGGAATATTTCATCGCATTCAGTACTTGTAATATAATATATTTGTGGCGTTTTTGCTGATTTGATATTTGTTGAAATTACCTGGGTGTAATGCTTCTGTGTTAGAAAAAGATATTTGTCTTGCACACTTGAATTATTCCTGTTTCTATTCATAAATGTTAGGTTGATCTTCCAGCTAGTAACTTGATTGAATACATATTTGATACTGGAAGTTTACAAGATCTGAGAAACGCAAACATTCTTTACGCTAAAATAGAAAACAACAATATAATGAAAAAGGATCTCGTGCTTTCCCAGCATATATATCAAAGATATCCTGGGACTCAGGACGGCTGGTGATTACAGAATTCCCTGTGAATGTGGAGCAGCACGTATCGACCAGACAGGACACGCATTGGAAACACACATCAAGGAGCATAGAACATGTGTCCGTTTGGATTACCCAGAGAAATCAGTAGTAACAGAACACTGCATTCGTAATGGCCATAGGATTGATTTCAACAGCACAAAACTACCGTGCTGTGCCAATGGCTTTTGGGGTTGCCTGGTGAAGGAAGCCAATGAACTAAAACTAGAAAGGAATTTTAACAAAGATGAAGGTCTCGATCAAAGTAAGAACTAGAATTTGATTGTAAACAAGGTGGCATAACGGAATCCTTATTGAATGAGGACTAACCAATCAGGAGAGACAGATGACGGGAGCATATATACCATTGGACTAGACATACCCAGGTATCATCTCTGATGAAGATGGCAGTTTGTCATCGAAACTTTGGTTAAAATCGATACTTGTAGCAACATAGTGTTTGGACAATTTAGTGTTTTTAATGGAACCATACAACACAAAAGAAGGCATGTTTTGACATGTCTGTGTCACCTCTAAAGGATCAGTTTGATTGGCTCAGTTGTCAGTATTTTGTGAACAGAATAATATTAATCTAAATCCTTTGAAACATTTTTTTATTTAACCATGATGAAATAGGTATTATTGGTAGTGTAAAACATTAACTAAACAAATGAATAACAATTTACTTACTAATGCAAGGAATTAGTCCTGTAAACAATATCCCATTTTTGATTTTAAATTAATAACCATACAAAACAGTACATACAGTACTGTACAAAAGCCTTTGGCACATATATATAGTTAGGGTGCTTAAGACTTTTATACAATTACTATTATACATTTAGACTTATACAATTACTTTATACTTTATATTACTTTAGACTTTATACAATTACTTTTATACATTTCTATCTATCAATGTAAAGCAGAGAGTGAGTTTGCAAATTTTGCAGGAGCAAAGGATGTTGGGAATGTTGAGAATGGAGTGCCCAGGGAGAGGTGCAGGACAGGTGGCAGAGAAGGTGTGCCAGGGGTGGTAGCACGCGTGCAGACGCACCCAGCCCTGAGACACCAGGCAAGGTTATTTAATTCCAAACAATTGGTTTATTGATCATTGCAGAATGTCTCTCTGGTGCTTCCTACTCCCTCTCCTCTCCCTTTATCTAACCATGATTCCGCTTTCCCTGCCTCCTTTCCACTCTCAGATAAAGACCTATATCAGAATCACATTTATCATCAATCACATGTATCCTGAAATTTGTCTTGTTTTTTGCAGCAGTACAATGCAATACATAAAATTATTAGAGTACTATGAAAAAGTCTTTGGCACCCTGGCTCAATATATATGTGCCTAGGACTTGCACAGTACTGTATTTCCCAGCAATTCATCCCAGACAACTCAGGGGTCACACCAAAGATGCTGCCTGATCCATTGAGATCCTTCAACTTTTTGTGTGTTGCTCCAGATTCCAGCTTCTGCAATTTCTGTGTCTCAGTGAATTGGAAGATGGGATAGTTGGAGTTTGGCGATAGACCAACTCTTCTTTTGCTATGTAAAAACAACTACCTTGTCTCTTTTGTTTTAGAAACCAAGGCTTCCTACTACTAAGTGATTTATACCATTTTCAGTCATGCTGTCCATTTGAAGCTGTACCAAAGACCAGCCCCCCCCCACTGCAAACTACCACCAGATTAATGAAAAAAATCAACATTTAATTGGTTTGGATGCTTTAGGCAGCTCAGACGTTGTGCATAACTGAATTATTTCCACCTATTTGCTCTTTATTCACCGTCCTTTTGCAATCATATATGGAGTTCGTTTTTGAAAGCTGTTTATTAAATTTGCTTCTACCAGTCATTCAGATAATATGTTTCCTTAGTTGTTTTAGAACACTAGACATTCAATTATCATTTTCTTTGCTCTTTATTACTACAAACATTTGTACATTAAGGTTTTCATGAAAGTAAAATTATATGGCAGTTTAGAGAAATTCATCAGTCTTGACAATACTTGTTCTTAAATGTGAATGATATTGACATTGAAATACTTACTGTTGCTGATCGAATATATCTATATGCTTGCTAGAAAAGATAAAACAAAATTGTGAGATGATATTTAGTTTCCCTCCTTCTTTCTGTGTCTGCCTGAGTCACTGTGTTTTGAAAGTTTCTGTCACCTTAGCAGTACCCAGATATGTGTGCGAGTGTGTGTATGAAAGTGTGCTTGATTAACAAGTGAGTTGTTAGCTGGTATAACAAGCAATTTATCTGACTGTTGATATTTGCCACGGTCACTGGCGTCAGAATTTTACTGTGTGGAACATACAATGTGTTGGTTTTAACATTTGTAGTTGTATCAGCAAGCAATATTGTCTTCAGGCAGGTAGGAAGGGATAGAGTACTAGAAATACATGCACAATTCTAACTGCTAGAGTGCAGGAAAATTGAGAAGAGTATTTTTTCTTACCTAAGGTGACAATGCATGGAACACGCAAGAAAAAAAGCTTCCATTAATACACATTTCACTTAATTGAACAAATATGTGAACAATAATTAGAATGCAGCAGCCCACCTTGGAAAATATTAGAAAGCATTTTAAAATGTAACTGCATTCAAAATTCATGATATTAAGTGTAAGGATTGTAGTACACTGAAATGTGATATGATGGAAGAATTCTGGGAGTGTTCCAGAAGATCCGGCACATGATGAATGAATAGCCACCAAGATTGAAACCAAGGATCAGAGTATCAGTGAGGGAATACATTAAAGATGAACCACTGATTGCTAATGTCTGAAAGTGCTTCACCAAATTTAAGACATAGAGAAGCAGAGTGTTTAACAATTTCAAAGCTGAAATAGATACTTATTAGGCAAAAACATTAAAGCTGATAGAACCAGGGTGAGCAAGTTCAACTTCATTTAATTATCCTTCAGCCATACCTGAATGTAGCTAAATAAAACAATATTCCTTTGGCGCCAAGGTACAAAACACGTTACCAACAGCACATAGCACAAATAACACATAGGGTTATGATTTCAAAAAAGTATACGGTCATAAAGAAAAAAATAATATAGCCCAGGTCCATGCTGTATGTCAATAAATAAAGAAATAAGTCCCTGAGTGGCATGACTAGATTTATGTCCTGGTGTAGCTTGTTCTGCCACCGAGCAAACACTAGAGGGCAGCACCAACTCAGTATAGATGAAGCATGCCCCACAGAGCCCCCCAACCCCACACTGCTTCTGTGCCTCCTCTCCTGGGTGGCTGCACAGGCAGCCCTGCGGCGTGAGTCTAGTTCTTGGCACTGCCGAGGCAGTGCAATTCCCCGTTATCGGTCTTGCCAGATGAACCAGATTGGCAGTATTCTGTATTACCAGTGTCCAACAGGGTCTTGCAATCCCAATAAAAACATCCAAAAAAAAACACTTGCACCGTAGCTCCTTCTCCACACCATGGTACATAACAAGTCCGGACAACAACACAGCAACAGTATGCAATAAGTCCAGCTCCAATCATAATAAAGACATACAAAATGAACAAATGCACCTTTGATTGGACCCAGAGTAGCTGCTGCATCCGAGCACGCCACCATCTTATTGGAAGTGAAATTAAGATACAGATCAGCCATAATATAAATGAATAGTGGAACATGATTAAGGTGCTGAATGGTCTACTCTTAATTCAGTATTACTGAATGAGGAGACTTGATTTGCTGACATAGGGTATCTATAAGCTTTCCTGTCCTCGATTCCTCGATCACAAATCAAGCAGACACGCTGACTGAAATCAGGGACACCCAGGTGTGTAATAACAAGGAGGACAAACTCCTGCTGGTCTGAGCAGCTGAACGCCAATATGTTGGATCACTTGACCATTAATTTGTCTTGATTGCTAATACAGAAGGGACTTGTTCTCTTCTAAACTGATTACTTTGTTGAAGTAGTAATCATCCATAGAGCATTTTGTACTTTCTGTATATATTTAGCATAATTACTGAATCAGTTGGTATTAACTTGTCACGTAGTTAATCCTCATTATAAATTCACAGTTGCTGTGCTGTTTTTAAGCAGGGTTCATTGTCCGAAGCTTGAATTCCTCTCATGCCATTGCTTTCCCTCCAATCTGTAGAAAGAATAAATGATTTTCTGGTTTGCTGATTGTTGCGCGTGTATGAAGATCCAATTTGGGAAACTTGGATGCTGCTGTAAAATTCCCATGAGGTTTAAAATAATAATGGAGCTGAAACCCATTAGGTACAAATACTGTTAGGGGGTGGCAAATAATGCTTTGGTAATATCAGAATGGTAATTATTGTTTGTTAATAAGTCATTTTAAATTTAACAGCTAGAATGTAGATGGAAGTGAATTCAGCATAAATATTTTAACAGATTATTTGTATAAAAAAGTTGTTGTAATTTCTTTGCTGTATTGGTTTGTTTCTAAAATGGCAAGCCTATCATAGTTTAAATTTCTTGTCAAAAATACTGAATGTGACTTTTAACAGAAAGCTTTAAACTAAATCACTTGAAATGGCATCTGTTAAGTAAAATACTGTATGTCATGAATAAAAGCTAAAATTTAAAATGTAGTTTAAGTTAACAACCTTGGTATTTCCTGCAACAGTATGAGCAGTTAGTTCAAACCTCTGGCACAGCTGTACAAAACAGGCTTTAGAGAAAATAACCTGGGAACAGCGGGGACCTTCAGGCAGTGGAGCCTCTGTAATGACTGATAACTGGCATTATCTGGTGTCATCTGCTTCCTGGAGCAGAATAAGAAATTTGTAATGAGATACTGGGCTCTGAAAATATGAGCTATGTGTGAATGGTTAATGGTGTACATGCATACTTTATCATATCTACCCTGATAGTGTGAAAATAAAGCAGAAAAATACAGCAGCAAGCTTGTAGAGTTCCCAGTTTTACATTTAAAAAATAATGTTTTAGTTCTGTGTGCTGTAAAATAATTCTTTAAAAAGAATAACGTAGGCAATAATATGCATTTGATAGTGAAATTTACTTCCATGTTCACATGAAAAATCAATGTAACTATGAAATGAAATAGTCTTATTTACATCTAAGTCCATTTCAGATTAACAAATTTCAGCTGTCCTACCAAAAATGAGTTCTGCCGTTTTGTTATTGATTATTTTACCACATCTTCATTGCACTTAGCTTCATATCCAAGCATATGCATGTATTTCCTTTAATAAAAGGTTAATATATTTTGTCCATGTGCATCTTGTTGCAATTCTCAAATCAGGTTAGGACTAACCATAATTGGCAGAAAAATCATCTTAGAATTATATTTAAATAGTTTACACAATTACTCACAAACTCCCTTTACATTGAAGAATTAGTGTTTCATTAGTTTTGAACCTAATTAAATTACTAGCAAATGAAACTTTGTTTTATAGATCTTACGGTATTACCTTCTCATTTTCCTTTTGTACAATGCAATACATAATCTTCATTTTGTATAGTTTGGTGCTCACATTTTCCTGCAATTGTATTTGTAGCAGAACTTTGTTTTTGAAAACTGACTGCATTATTTTCTGCATACTCTTTGGAAAAATAATCCAGTGTTATTTTCTGACAGAGGGAGAAAGGAGGAGTTACAACTATGCCTTCAATTTTAACTAACAGATCATTCAAATTTTGATTGTAGTTTAGTGAGCTATAAATGTAGTTTCAACCTCTTTGAAGTTAATTATACTGTTAGCAGGCAGCGGGTGGGTATTACATGTAATTGGTTAGAAATAAAGATGACTAGCTGAAATGAACCCAAAAAACATGTTGACTAATTTGTTTCGGACAGTGGCCTCAAGGACTCCTTTATTCCAGTTGAACTCACCTCTGGAACATAGATATGGGTCCAAAAGGGACAGAACTTGAGGTAACTATGGGCTGCTGGTAGTCAGGTTTATGACTTTTCACAGTTTCTTTTTGATCAAAAAAACCCTACAAGGCAAATAGAAAAATGGTAGTGATTGGTTATTAAAATAGTTTAACTGCTTGACTCTAGAAGTTTATTTGCACAGACCGATGGTTAGTTCCAAGTTTCCTGGCTTGTTTTCTACATTTAACAGTTACATTTGTAGACCTCATGGGAGACTTTCTTTTTTTAGCTGTTCGGTCACTTCTGACAACTTCTGAGTTTTAAACATTGGTCATGGCAGGAAATACAAGTCAAAAGGCTTAAAACACTAAATACTATCAGATGTTCCAACATGAGAACCAAAGATTCTTGTAATTTAAAATAAAGTCATTGCTTTCTCTTAAAATGTAAAATTTGTTTTTCCTCCAGAGCATTTTTAGCATACATCCCCTACATTTAAATTTAATTTGTTCATCAAATGTAAATTTTGGTTAGGAATTAAATATGCTAGTAACTTAGCATTAAATGAACATGAACTGCTTCTATTCCCACAGAGAAAACTATTTAAATTTTTAAAAATCTAATTTAACTCTGCAAAAATTGTTAGTGAAATTCAGTAAGCAAATGTGTTAGAAATTTGAATAATATTAATTTGCCATAACTTTTGTCTTCACATTCAATCTGGGGTGATGGTGGTTTTCCAAAGGTCACAAGTGAAATGATCTTGACTAGTTATAATCTAATTTTCAATTAACGTAAGCTTAGCAGTGTAAAACTGCATAAAATTGGCATCAAGAGGTACAAGTTCAGCATTATTCAGTGGCACCTCAAGGTAAAACAGATACAGAATCAAACAGTATAAAGATGTAGTTCCTCTACAGTTTCAAACCTATGGTTAATGGAAAACTTCTGACATACAATTGTTTGATGTTATTATTGGATACAAGATGAAGATAATATGTTTCCTGACTTGTATGCAGCATATAGTGAACCTTTCTTGAGTAAGTTTGGTGCAATTAAGTATCCACACCTATCTCAGAAAGAGGTTCACTTTATTCAACTGGTAACAGATCATCAAATTAACTTTCAATAGCTTCTCCCCTTAAAACCTAATTTTTTCATTATCACAGGTTGAAGGTATGGATTAAGGCTTAAGAACAAGAAAAAAAACATTGAAAATTCTCAGTGTAGAACTCAAGGAAAATGTGCTTCCCCATTTTCCATGACAATATTAAAATCAGCTCTTATTTAGAAAATATATTTGATTCAGTCACCATACTGACATTGCAAGCAACCGTTTAGAGTCCACATTCTGAAGTAATCAGGTTTAAAATTATGCCTCTCATTTTTGGTGAGAGAAAACAATGCAAATCTTAAATCTGCAAAATATTAAATGTCTGATGTAGAAATGGGATGGAGATGGTGAGCCTGATGTCAGTAGTGGGTAAATCTAAGCAAACGAGTATATAAGTATTTGGATAGACAGGACCTGATTAGGGCTAGCCAGCATGGCTTTGTTCATGAGAGTTTGTGTCTAACCAATCTTGCAGAGTTTTTTTGAGGAGGTTACCAGGAAAGTTAATGAACAAAAGGCAGTAGATGTTGTCTGTATGGACTTCAGTAAGGCCTTTAACAAAGTCCTGCATGGGAGACTGGTCAAGAAGATTAATTTGCATGCCATTCAGGATGAGGAAGTAAGTTCCATTTGACATTGGCTTTGCAGAAGAAGCTAGAGAATGGTAATAGACAGTGTCTCTCTAGAGGCTTGTGACTAATGGTGTGCTGCAGGGACCAGTGCTGGGTCTGTTGTTGTTTATCATTCGTATCAGCAATTTTGATAATAATGTGGTAAACTGAATCAGCATATTTGCAGGTAACACCAAGATTTAGGGTGTACTGGACAGTGAGGAAGATTACAAAAGCTTGCAGCAGGATATGGGCCAGCTAGAAAAATGGGCTGAAAAGCGGTAGATGGAATTTTATGCAGACAAGTTTGAGGTGTTGCACTTTGGGAAGACAGGTTAGAACTCATATAGTGAATGGTAAAGCACTGAGGAGTGTGGTAGAACAGAGGAATCAGGTAATACATATCTATAATTGCTTGAAAGTGGCATCACAATTAGATAGGATTATAAAGAAAGATTTTGGGAAATTGACCTTCATGTATTGAGTACAGGAAATGGGATGTAATGTTGAAATTGAATAAGACATTGGTTTGGAGTTTGGAATATTATGTGCAGTTCTGCTCACCTGCCTACAAGAAAAATATCAATACAATTAAAAGAGTGCAGAGAAAGTTTACAACAATGTTGCTGGGGCATGACGACCTAAGTTACAGAGAAAGAGCAAATAAGTTAGGACTTTATTTCCTGGAGCATAGGAGAATGAGGGGAGATTTAATAGAGGTATACAAAATTATGATGGATATAGATAGGATAAATGCAAGCATATTTTTTCCAGTAGGTTGAGTGAGACTAGAACTGGAAGTCATAGGTTAAGGTGAAATATTTAAGGGAAACCTGAGAAGGAACAACTTCTTTCAGAGGGTGGTGCAAGTATGGAATGAACTGCCAGTGGATGCGGGTTCGATTTCAACATTAAGAGAAATTTGGGTCAGCACGTAGATGGAAGGGTTATGAAGGGCTATGGTCCAGGTGCAGTTAAAAGGTACTAGGCAGAATAACAGTTTGGCATGGATTAGATGGGCTGAAGGGCCTGTTTCTGTGCTGTAGTGCTCTGTGGTTGGGTACAGAATAGCACTACATTACTGGTATGTTTTTATGTGGAGCATGCTCTGTAATGCGGATGATTCTAGAAGTGTTGCCTTTGTACAGTTCAGTGACAACAGGGTTTTACTTCTGTTTAAAATCCTGCAGACTGTTACAGCTTGTAAAGTTATACAGTTTTTGTTTGGTTGTCAAAACATTTAATTATGCGATGCCTGAAGGTGTAAAGCTGTCAAATAAATCGCTTGTTAAAAGTAAACATTTAGATGATAGTATGTGTTGTACTTTTTGTAGTTGCCCCGGTGTTGCCCATTTTAAATAATAAATTCAGGTTTACGTAGCAGAATGTAGGCGTTTTCCATTAAGGTTCTGCTTGTAACTCAGCAGGTAGGAGGGAGGATTTGTTCATTACTCTTATAAAATAGCTGTCTTTGCAGTATGGGTGTTTTAAATGAAAATTTATTTAATTTGCCTAATTTTCAAATTAAAGTTGAGTTTGTTTCTACATTAATATATATTTTCAACTGATTTTTTTCTGTTTGTTATTCTGAACATTGAAAAAAAACAAAGGCTTTACACACCCAACATTTTACAGTGTCTTTTACTAGTGCTTGTAATTAGAAACATTTTGATTATTTTTAAACACTTTAATTGAATGCTGTACCAGCTTAAAGGACCAAGAAATTTATTAGATTTAATTCATGTGTATGCTCAGATCTTGGCCATTTTAAAGATGGCATTTGTTAGTTGCTGTGGTTCTGAAATAAAATCAGGTTAAATCTATTTACTATCCAGTGACCCCTACTGGCAAAGGTGTGAAATTTGAATTAATATTGATTACAATTATTTGCAAAATTCACTATAGTTGAATGGCCTGTCAAGTTTACAGAAACAATGGCCTTTAAACTAGACTATTAACCCATCCTCTAATCTACCATTTTAAGAGCAGAGAACATTTTAAATTATGTATCTGTTTATTTTGATTAAAATGTACATTAAAATTATTTATTGCTAACTGTATTCCATTTGAGATCACTTTCCTTTTACTGTCCATTTTTGTCTGTCTTTCTAAGAGGTAAAAAGCAGTGAGGTCTGAATTTAAGCTAACAGAGGTTTTTTGTCTATAACAAAATGTCTGTCAAGAAATCCATTTTCTCTTAAATTTTCTTTCAGAACTGCATTTGTTTACACACTCTTTAACACATCTGTGTATAAAATATGCACAGATATAACGTGTGTGTGTGTGTGTGTGTGTGTGTGTGTGTGTGTGTGTGTGTATGCACAGATGTAACATAACACAACAGAAACTACTTTCAGTACTGATTGTTCATGGCAGACCATCAGCTAAACAGCCCTTGGCTTCTCTTTCCAGTTAAGTGGTTTAGAATCAGAGTTAATTACTTCAGTCATTTATTCTAATCACCCTCCTCCTATTGCTGGCCACATTCTGTCATGCGGTGGCATCATTTGAAGCCATCAACTTTTAAAACCACTGCAGGGTACTTGAGGCTCATTAGCGAGGCCTATCCATGCCTGGCTTGAGCTCTTGTCTGAAGCATTACTTAACTATCCAACCCCAACACCCAACCCCCCTCCTACCTCCACCACCCAATTTATGCAGCAGCATACCCCTAGAAAATGGCAGGAAATCTGTCTGCACTTGTAGAAACTAGATTTTATGTCTTGCACTTTACTGCTGCTGCAAGATGACAATTTCACAACATATGTCATGATAATGAAATCTGATTCTAATTCAAATGCTGAAGGTAAATAATTTGTCGAACTTTTTAAATACATAATGGCTTTCTCTAACGTGGTTACTTTATGAAAAGTTCCCTCTTTCCTCTTTATTATGATGATCTGAGACATGAAATGTTTTCACATTCAGTCAGATATATTGAAGATACTCTCTAATTTAGAAAAATAGATTAACAGAAGATGAATCCTATAGAAATAATATCAGTGCCATCTTGCAAGAGTTCTAATTAGGCAATAAAACATTTTCAGATAATATCATGTACTTGTATGGTCTAGTTATTAACGTTACTGCTGATATTTAAAATGTTCATTCAGATAGTTTTTTATGTTCTATTTTTGATAGTTTTTATGAAATATCAATTTTATTGTTGGTAGGTAATTATGACTGTACACAGACTAGTCAAAATCTGAATTGATCAGAATTAGTGAATTCTGCACTTCGACCTTGACCTTATTTCTTTTACCCCTGGCATCTTTTGATACTCTTCTGTTAACCTTTTATTTTGCATAATGCATTTCTCCTATATTTTCATATCCTCAGTCTAATGAAAAGTGCACTTTCCATTTCTCCCCTCCAGGTATTTTGATTCCCTTAATCCCCTCCTTACCTAACCATTGATGCTTTCCCATGCAAGTACTTGACCATGGCAGAGAGCTCACCTGAATCCTGAACTGTACCTTCTGTGACACTATTCCTATCACATGCAGCAAAAATATAAAAAACATCCAAACATTCGAGTTTATAATGTACTTTTTCACAACCTAATTGCTTTTTTTTAAAATCTCTTGCATTGTATTACAGAATGTTCTTCCTGATGTCACATAATTAATCACACTAAATAAAGATTTTGGTTGAGAAAAAAACTTCCATTGAAATACTTCTGGTATTGGAATAGAACTTCTTGAGAAGGAAATCAAAATGTGAAAGCATAATTCAAAAATATAGAATGAGTTGGAAGCTGAATATAAATGATTTCCCCTAGGAAGTTTTTAATGTGAGCATATTTCTTTATAATGGGCAGCTTGTTGTCTACTCTTAATTCATGTGAAGTGGACATTGCTGGCTAGGCCAGCACCTATAATCTATCTATGATTTCCCTTGAGAATGACGAGTGACCTCTTTGAGCTACTATTTTTGTAGAGATGGTACTCATCTAGTCAAATTCTAGGACTTTGTCCCAGCTGTAATAAACAAATAGTACCCTATTTCAGATGGAGTATAACCTAGAGGACATCTTTGTGATGGTGATGTTTCTATTCATCTACCACATAGCTGTCTATAATCCAAGTATGAAACGAAAATATTTAGTAGCTCATCACTTCTCAATATATGGTCAGGAAAGAAATGAAATGGGTGGTATAGGCAGTTTGTGACTGTAATAGACTAAATTCACAGGTCCAAAATACTAGTTAGCAGTGACGAGAGCTCAGCACAAGCTCATAAATAGTCATCTTTTCTAATGTTTCTGGAAAAAATATTGACTAGTTTAATTTTTTTCATACAATTTTGCAATGGTTCTGCAAAAAATAATGTTTAAACACAAATGGAGTTAAATTTTATTTTTATTTTGTAGGCTAGACAAATATCTCAGATTATTTTCAATATTACAAGTGTTCCCCACTTTTCCAACGTTCACTTTATGAAACCTCACTGTTACGAAAGACCTACATTAGTACCCTGTTTTCACTTTCTGAAGGTGTTTTCACTGTTACGAAAAAAAAGTAGCGCGCGATAAAAGGCAGCGCGCCGTGCGCCCCGAGCAGCCGCTCTCCCCGAATTCGGAACGGCATTCTCGCCAGCATTGCTTAAACCCATGCCTGCGTGCAGTCATTTGCAAGATGAGTTCTATGGTATCGGAAGAGCCTAAGAGAGCTCGTAAGGGTGTTACACTTAGCGTAAAACTAGACATGATTAAGCGTTTCGATCGTGGTGAACGAAGTAAGGACAAAGTGACTTTGGCTTGTGGAAGCTGACGAATGTGATGTTGAAGAGGTTTTGGCATCCCATGACCAAGATCTGATAGATGAAGAGCTGATGCAATTGGAAGAAAAAAGGATAACAATCGAAACTGAATGCAGTCGCGAATAGAATGTGAAGCAACTGCGTGAGATTTTCGCTGCAATGATAAAGTACGACTTTAATTTTGAAAGGATACATAGGTTTAGGGGATATTTGCAAAATGGTTTGAGTCATTACAAAGGACTGTGTGATAGAAAAATGCACAAGGCTCAGCAGTCAAGCAAGCCTTCCACATCAGCCACAGCAGACGACGAACCTCGACCTTCGACATCGAGGCAGGCAGAGATAGAAGATGACCTGCCTGCCCTAATGGAAACAGACTATGACGAGATGACACCCCAGTGTCCCACCACCCCAACCCCCAGGCCACGGACAGATACTGATTCGCGGAGAATGCAGCGGTAGCCAGGAGGCACCCAGCACATCTTTAGGAAAAAAGCCGAAATAAGCATGCTAATTAATTAGGTGCCGCCTGGCACATAATTGTCGGCCCAGATCAGAGACGACGCAATTGGAAATCAGCACTGATCTGGGCCAACAATTACGTGCCGGGCGGCACCTAATTAATTAGCATGTTTGTTTTGGCTTTTTTCTTTAAAGACGTGCTGTGTGCCTCCCAGCTACTGCTGCACCCCTGCATGCTTTGCGGATCGGTATCGGTTGGTGGCCCGGAGGGTGGGGGCCACTGCACCACTCCAATCTGCGACGACTCAGCCTAACACACCATCATCAGTGTGCTCGGCGCTGTCCCGATTCCGGTAAGTGATATTACACTGTACATACATTATTTCTACTGTATATAGGCTGTGTATTTTTACGTGTTATTTGGTATGATTTGGCAGCTTCACAGCTTAAAGGTTACTGGAGAGCGCTTGCGCCGTGTTTTTGCCAAAAGCGCTTGCATGAGATTTTCGCTACGGAGAACAGTTCAGTAATGATTGTGGAAAAGTATTTCTACTTTATATAGGCTGTGTATTTATCATATCATTCCTGCTTTTACTATATGTTACTGTTATTTTAGGTTTTATGTATTATTTGGGACAATTTGGTAGGTTATTTTTGGGTCTGCGAATGCTCACAAAATTTTCCCATATAAATAAATCGTAATTGCTTCTTTGCTTTACAACATTTTAGCTTACGAACCGTTTCATAGGAATGCTCTACCTTCAGATGGCGGGGGAAACCTGTATTCATCAGATAATCTGATTTAAGATTATTTAGCCTTATAAACTACTGTACGTTTAATGGTGTTTAAATCTCATTCTTACCTCGTTCCTATTCTACCTTGATTCCTCTCAGCTATATCACCAGGTTCTAATTTTATTTCTTGACCTCCCAGCAGCTTCTATCTTTGAAATGTTCTGACCATTTTTTTATTACTAATTTTTTTTATTGCAACACTAACAAATTACATTCAATACAACCAATTGCCAATTACATTTTGACTGTTTAACCCAGCCACCCCCCAACCTTCATCACCATCCCCCCTCCACCTCTCTCTCCCCCCATCCCTCTCCCCTCTACCAACCGAATTCTAAAAGAATTTAAGTTTGGCGATAAATTTATCAATATGATTCAAACACTGTATGCTAATCCTTCAGCCCGGTTATGTGTGGGAGGAGGTTTCTCAGAGTCATTTGACATAGAAGGGGGCACACGACAAGGGGACCCTTTCTCTCCTTTAATTTTTACTATATCTATTTTCATATTAAATAATAATGTATTGTTCGCTCTTTTAACTTTGTGGTAAAGTCCCTTCAGTGCATAATTCACACTAATTTTTACAGATCCTTGCTAGTCCTAGTGCCAGGCTTCACAGGTTGATTGCAAATTTATGATTGGAATACGTCTGCAAGCTGATGTAGTGTTCTTATAATTACAAACCATAAGGGAAGATTTGGAGGTGATGCTTCTCCTGACTGGAGTGTCTAAAACCCACAAAGCCTCAAACCAAACGGTTGGCAATTTAAGCCAATGTTAATGAATGGCAGAGTAGGCACTAAAGACCAATTGGCTTCCTTCCATTATTCTTATGTTCCCATGCCAATAACTATAGCTAGTATTTTGGGAAGAGAGGACACAAAAGCTTGCTTAAGTCAGACTACTCAGATCAAAAAAATTTTGATCCTTTCCTTGTGTTGACCACATTACTGGAAATGCCTATCGTGATTCAAGTATTCAAGCCCTTGCATTGAAGACTATAAAGTGAGAATCCATTAAATATACTTGTATAGATTCCACTGTAGATCAAGTTGTCCAAAGTTAATAATTTGTAACATTTTCAAATAATCAAAATGTTTCAAAAAAGCACAAATTCCTTAAGTTCCAATCACACCTTCTGTGATTTGCTTACATACCATTTGACTTTGGCATACTCTGAAGATGATATCAAAACGGAACTTCCATTGAAGGTAACATAGGTCTGTGTATCCCCAAGGAAGTAAAGATTTGTCAGGCAGTGAAATCAGCTGATTATGAATCAAATAATTGCCAGTTTCAATCCCATCATAATTACTGTTTTGCTATCTGAGTAAAAGCTCTCTAAATGATTTTTATTATGAAGGTTGTAAGTTAGCCAACAGAAGATGTAGAAGTTATTTTTCTGCAGTGTCAGTGGAGCCTTGAAAATAAATTTTTAGCCCTGTGATAAAATTAAGGACTGTATAATTTCTGCACCAGTGTACCCACTGAACACAGCATGTATTGAATTTATATTGCACATAGTGATTCAGTTTAGGCTTGTTTTTGTTTTATATTAGTTTTGTTTGCACCATTTTACTGAGATCAGCATTTACACAGGTGTATAAGGTAAAAATCTGAATGGAAATAAGGAATTACATAATATTCCAGCTATCCCAAGTACTTGTGAAAATATTCCATATACTTTTCTGTATATAAAGTGAAGCATAGATTGCTACAGCAACAATACGAAAATAAGTCAATTCCGTTTTAAAGGCAGTGTATTCTGAATATTTCACTGCAGCTGTCTGGAAATCTTTAAGCATATTGAAACTGAAGCTCTGATCCATTTCTGTCCCATCTCATTTCATTACAATGCTTAGACCTTAGTGTATCTAAACAAGTGGAAAGTACCATTTATTGATTCAGGTATCTACCTTTGGCACATACAACTTTTTAAAAGTTTTTTTTAGTTTTTATTTCATTTGTTTGGCATAGAAAATTTTCTCAGCAGCACTCTCTCAAAATATTGGTCAGTTAGTCATAACTATTATAAATTATTGATCAAATGCTGTTTTTGATGTGTATGAACTTGTATGCTTTTTAGAGAAATGTCAGCAGTTTTCTAAACTGTGTAACCAATGTATCTTGTTAATGAACCCAATACTGGCATTCAGGTGCTTTATCAAGGCTAATTTGAGTTTCAGTAAATTGAACTGACAGTATCTGTCTGTCTCTTTGGCTTCACGGAAATGTACTTACAAGGTTTAATCATGTTCTTAACATATGAACATCAGAGAATGAAAGACTTGCATAGCATAATCATAATAATAGAATGCTCCATGTAGCAGACTAAACTATAAGCAGTCTTATTCTTGTGACAGGTGTGTTGCATTTGATTTCACAATTGATAATTTGTATTGGTTTTAGAAGAAATAAGAAAGAAGATAAGAAAAATGTGCAAGGAAGCCACATCAAAGCAGAGCACTCTGGTACACCAGCATTGTGACCTGCTGGATGCATATCTGTGACCATGATATTCCCTGTGCTAACCAGTCTCAGCTGTGCTATTAAAATGCTGAGAAATGACATTGTATTTGCTCAAAGAAAGGGATAATACACAATTGACATTGACTCTTAGCTTTCAGAACAAGCCTGTCTTCTGTTTTAATTTTTTCAAGTCTGTTTACAATTTGACTATCTTCCACCTACATAATTTGATAGAATTTTAGACAATACAAAGAGTCTCAGCAGGAAATTATTCAGCATTTCAAGGACAGGATTTACTTACATCATGATAAAATTAATAGTTGTAAATACAGATATTCAATTTGCAGAGCAACAATGTAAAATCGATAATGTATATTAGTGATATTGCAGTAGCAAAAACTTAAATTCAAAATTCAAAGTAAATTTATTATCAAAGGACATTTATGTCACCATATACAACCTTGAGATTCATTTTCTTGTCGGCATACTCAATAAATCTATAGAATAATAATCAGAACAGAATCAATGAAAGATCACCCAACTTGGGTGTATAACTAGAGTGCAGAAGACAACAAGCTGTGCAAATTCAAAAGGAAGAAATAATAATAATAACAAATAAATAATACATATGAAGAACATGAGATGAAGAGTCATTGAAAGTGAGTCCATTGGCTGTGGAAACATTTCAATAATGGGACAAGTGAAGTTGTGTGAAGTTATCCCCTTTGGTCAACGAGCCTGATGGTTGAGGGGTAATAACTGTTTCTGAACCTGGTAGTGTGATTCCTGAGGGCCCTGTACCTTCTTTCTGATGGCAGCAGCGAGAAGAGAATGTGTCCTGGGTGTTGGGGGTCTCTGATGATTGATGCTGCTTTCCTGCGACAGTGTTTCTTATAGATGTGTTCAATGGTGAGAAGGTTTTACATGTGATGGACTGGGCTGTATATCTGCATGTTATCAAGCAAGATTGTAGATGGTCCTGTAGACAGAGGAAACAGTAGACCTCCTGTTAGGAAATGTGTCTAAGCAAGTAGCTGGTAAGTAAATTACAATTGTATGAAACAGTTACAGTTGTACTAGACACAGGTAAGACCACACATGGAGTATTGTGTACAGTTACGTTCACAATACTTTAGGAAAGGTGGGATTAAGTGAGAGAGAGTGTAGAAAAGATTCACAAGGATATTCCCGGGGCTGGAGGGCTTGAGCTGTTTAAGATTGGATAAGCTGGTATTGTTTTCAGTGGAGCATAGGAGTCTAAGGAGTGACCTTGTAGAGGTTTACTATAATATTATGAAGGGTATTGATATGGAGGATTGTCATATTCTTTTGCCCATGGTAGAGAACTACAGAGCATTGGTTTAAGGTGAGAAGGAAAATACTTAAAGGGGATCTTAAGGGCTAGCATTCTACACAGAGGTTGTGGATTCGTGGATTGAGCTGCTCAAAGAATGGTAGAGGTGGCTATACTTATAATGTTTAAAAGATCTTTAGTCAGCGTGATTAACCAGAGAGGTGTAGACGAATGTGGGGCAAACACAGGCAAATAAGAGGGACCAACTCGGGTAGACCTCTTGGTTAGCATAGATCATTTGGGTCAAAGGTCCTATTTCCATGCTGCACAATTCTATGGCTCCAAAGATGGTTCTGGTGAGTAGCAAGCATTTTCCATCTTTCCAGCTTCATATGCAAAGAAGTCACCCAAGTTCGGTAAAATAGCGTTGTGCATTTGGCCAAGAGGCAAGTGAGAAAGTTTCAAATATCCTGTATGTCTATGATGTTGTCCCTTCATGAGGGTAGGGGGCAATAAAGAAAAAGGGTGGGTGGGGGCCAGTGAGAGAGAAGAGAGTGAGGAAGAAGGGGTTGAGAAAGGGAAGAAAAGTACATGTGTGGAACTGTGGGAAAAGGTGGGAGAAGGGTGATCAGGAATCATATTTGAAGAAGTCATGATTTTTTGTTTGCATTGGCCTCATAACGCTGTGAAACTGAAACCATTTCATTTCTGTCAGGTCTCCTGAATCTTCTGTCTAAGCTTTTGGCCTCAAACTGCATGTCCCCTTGGAATATTTCATCCATGGCATTTATGATTAATGTTTGAGATGTGACCTCACGACTTAATAATGATTTGAGAATGTTACTGTCCAGAATTAAATGCACAAATATAAGTGAAGGAATTCATTTTTATAAAAGACGTAGGAAGTCTTTTACATTTTTTACTTAGATTGTATCTATTTCTGATTATAACATGTGAACCTAAATTTTGCAGTGAGCAACAGAAGGATTTTTTCTCCATATCTTATGTACAGATGTCCACAGACTTCTTGCAGACTGTGGATAGTCAGTTATTGAGTATGCTTTAACCTTTTTCTGGATTTTAGATTACAGGGACAATCAGGTGTTTTGTGAATCAGGTTAGAAAGCCGTTTCAAGGTGCAGGATTTTATTGGCTGGCAGATCATACCAAATGTCTGCATGTTCTAGTCCTGCTTCTGGTGTACTTGTGATTCTACAATCTGGTTGTAAGCCCTCCATTCTCCAGGACCTGTGTGGAGATGTCACAACTGCCCTTTCAAAGGATGGATTGTTTAAAGATAATTAATTGCAATGTTTGGGGCCATCTGATTGTAGGGAGAGTACAGGTATTCCTTGACTTACATATATCACAGTTACAAATTTTCAACTTTATGCCATTGATGCAGGGGTATGTAACTTCAAATATATTTCTTGCGTTACTGAATAGTATACTACAATCTACTGATAATATACTGTACCAAAGTACCTTTAGCATCAATCTTACAGGATCTCCCAGTGACGCCAGAGAAAGCAGGATCTCCCAGTGGCCACACATTTTAATTCCACATCCCATTCCCATTCTGACATGTCTATCTACGGCCTCCTCTACTGTAAAGATGAAGCCACACTCAGGTTGGAGGAACAACACCTTATATTCCGTCTGGGTAGCCTCCAACCTGATGGCATGAACATCGACTTCTCTAACTTTCACTAATGCCCCACCTCCCCCTCGTACCCCATCCGTTATTTATTTTTATACACACATTCTTTCTCTCACTCTCCTTTTTCTCCCTCTCTCCCTCTGAATATACCCCTTGCCCATCCTCTGGGTTCCCCCCCCCCCGGTCTTTCTCCCTGGACCTCCTGTCCCATGATCCTCTCATATCCCCTTTGCCAATCACCTGTCCAGCTCTTGGCTCCCTCCTGTCTTCTCCTATCATTTTGGATCTCCCCCTCCCCCTCCCACTTTCAAATCTCTTACTCACTCTTCCTTCAGTTAGTCGTGACGAAGGGTCTCGGCCCGAAACGTCGACTGTACCTCTTCCTAGAGATGCTGCCTGGCCTGCTGCGTTCACCAGCAACTTTGATGTGTGTTACTTGAATTTCCAGCATCTGCAGAATTCCTGTTGTCTAACATCAATCTACCTTTTTTGCTTTACAAAATTTTGTTTAACGTAACATCTTCCAGAAATGCATCACTTTCATAAATCAAGGAATGAAAGCCAAGACAGATGTTCACTGCAAAATTAAGGCTATTATGTGGAACAGTCATCAGAATGAACTAAGTTGAAAATGTAACATAATAATTACATTTTTAAAGTGTTTTTGTACCTCAATTTTTGATGGAGTAATAAATCTGTATTTTATCAAATATATATAGATGGCACAGATCTCAGTTAAAGGTGACAGCAGTACAGACACTGTTCATTGTGAAACATGAAAAAAATAATGTCATAGGTAATTTTATCTGATTATTTAGGAAGAAAATGAATCAGCTTGTCCCTGCCTGGAGCAATGATCAACATACTTAGGCAGATTACTTAATTTCCAGGTTCTACCTTATTATTTTATTTCTATTTATTTTTTTGTTCCATTACCCATAATAAATCCATCAGTGCAAAAATGAAGACATTTTTAAGCTTGTATATAAATAGAACTGAATTTTTAATGCTGTAGTGTTACTTCCAGAGGTTCTGTTGTCATTCAATATAGTTCATTGCACCATTATTATTGTTGTAAGGATTGGGTTTGTAAATTATCTGTTAATATCAAAGAATGGTGGTGGTTCTAGTTTATATGTGAACATAAATAAAATTCTGTCCAAAGCATATGTCTAGAAGAATCACTGGAACACATTTCCATATGGTCAGTTTTTGCTCTGGCATGATGTACTATCTGATAATTCATTATGGGGAAAGGTTTACAATTCACAGTCTCATTGTAACAAGAAGAAAATGTCATCCCATCCACAAAACATTTACAAGCCCTTCTTCTTTCTTGATTGAAAGTTCTAATTAAGTGGATACAGAAAATTAACTGAAATTAGCTGTCAGAAAGTCACATTTAAATGAATGATGAGCTGCTTCAGCAGTAAACATTTAAATGATATAAATTGCCATTTAAGTGTATGGTTTAATGTTTGTCATGCTTTAATGTGACATGAGACTACAGTGGCAATCAAACAGCTTGTCTTCATATGAACATATTGAAGGAATTTTGCCTCTGTGTGACTTTGTATTGTACTGTCTAGTTGTGTTGCACTTTCCTTTGAAAATATGTTATTTTTAATAAACCGTTATGGAATTCTGGTAGCATTTATTAAAGATTGGTTGTGTTTTAAAGCGCTTACTAAATCATGAATGTATTGCACTCTTCCCAATTAGATTGCTTCACATCAATTCTTAATATTACAAACTCAATGAAGAACATTGAGCATATTTAAACTGATACTAATTCAATGATTGAAGGCTTAAAATGTATGAACCTTTGGCATTACTTTAATTATTATTTTATGACTTTATCTGGTAGGAAATTTCAAGTGAATCCTCTGGCTATGTTTTGGATCTTAATTGTTATTTGAAGTTGTTACTCAAAGATCACTGATAGACTTTTTTTTTTATTAGAAGTAAAACGTGTGTCACGAAAGGCCCAGATTTAGGTGGTAATTGCTGATTGAGAACGCATTTACACTGGAGATCTTATGTCAGGTTCAACCAAGCTGATGATTCATGACCATTATTGTTGTCAGTGGAGATTGTAGGACTGAGAGTAATAGAACAAGGGGGATATTAGGTTCCTCTTTAACATTATTTCTGTTTAGAGTTCTAATTATTTCTGTTTTGATTTTTAATGTTTGTTTTTAAAATGTAACTTTTGACAAGTTATTATTCAGTTCATGTTTAGTAGTCATTATTTCTGGATATCAGCCATACTTAAAACCCTAACAACAGGAATTCTGTAGATGCTGGAAATTCAAGCAACACACATCAAAGTTGCTGGTGAACGCAGCAGGCCAGGCAGCATCTCTAGGAAGAGGTACAGTCGAGGTTTCGGGCCGAGACCCTTCGTCAGGACTCAGGGTCTCGGCCCGAAACGTCGACTGTACCTCTTCCTAGAGATGCTGCCTGGCCTGCTGCGTTCACTAGCAACTTTGATGTGTGATACTTAAAACCCTTTCATCTTTCACCATTAACAAAGAAGGGAGTTGAGCTATGTATGAACTAGAGGGGATCTTGTCTGCAGTGGTGGACGTGTATCACTAAGGACCCATACCATCCAGAACATGTCCTCTTCTCATGACTATCATCAGGGGTGAGGTACAGGAGCATGAAGACACCCACACCAACATTTTAGGAGCAGCATACTCTCTGCTATTAGATTTCTGAACAGTCTATGAGTCCATGAGTACTACCTCACTATTTTGCTCTCTGTACAGCATAATATATAAAAATAGCTATAAATTAAAATAAGAATATAGATTAAATATACCTATATTCTTATTTTAATTTATAGCTATTTTTATATCTTATGCTGTACAGCGTTTTATAATTGGTGCACATTTCAGTCATGGGCTGCTGATCAAGTGGGCTGCCATTTCCTGGATTATGTGGGAGTTCTTGATATTTTGGGCATTCTGATAAGTTTCTGACTTCCAACTTGCAAGTGATTGGAGGGGTTTAGGGTGCCAAGAAGAGAGTTACATATCATAGGATACCCAGCAAGATCAATCAAGGTATGTTAGCAATAGCGGTTAGCGTAACACTACTACAGCACCAGTGACTCGGGTTCAATTCCACTGACGTCTGTAAGGAATTTGTATATTGGCCATGTGATAGTGTAAGTTTCCTTTGGGTGCACCAGTTACTTCTTACACTCCGAAAATGTACAGGGTAGTAGGTTAATTTATCCATGGGTGTAATTGCGCGGCGTGAGTTTGTTGGCTCAGAAAGGCCTGTTACCTTACTGTACCTCTAAATAAATAAATGATCAAATGCTTGCATGCAGCACAGCAGCATACATTTATAAAGCAATTTGATTGCAAGTAGAACTGGTTTCCTAAAATTACGAGGATAACACACACAAAATGCTGGAGGAACTCAGCAGGTCAGGAAAAGGAATAAATAGTTGGCATTTTGGGCTGTGACCCTTGATTGGGACTGGAAAGGAAGGGCGAAGAAGCCAGAACAAAAAGGTGGAGTGGGGAAGGAGTACATGCTAGAAAGTGATAGGTGAAGCCGGGCAAGGGGGAGAGTATGTGGATAGGAGAGGGGGAATGAAGGAGTACCTGGTTGGTGATAGGTGGAAAAGGTAAAAGAGTGAAGAAGAAGGAGTCTTTTAGGACAGAAGAGTGGACCATGGGAGAAAGGTAGGTGGAGGGTTACCAGGGGGAGGAGATAGGCAAATGAGAAGGAGAGAATAGGTATGAGCATGCCAGAATGGGGAATGGAAAATGAGAGGACGACGAGAGGGGAGAAATTACCAGATGTTAGAGAAATCAATGTTCATGACATCAGGTTGGAGGCTACCAGACAGAATGTGAGGTGTTACTCCTCTAACCTAAGAGTGGTCTCGTCATAGCAGTGGAGGAGGCCATGGACCAACATATCAGAATAGGAATGGGGTTTGGAATTAAAATGGTTAGCCACCAGGAAATCCTACTTATTGCGGACGGAAGTGCTTGACAAAGCAGTCCTCCAATCTCCATCAAGTCTCATCAACGTAGAGAAGGCTGCACCAAGAGCACCGAATGCAGTAGATGACCCTGATAGAACTCACAGGTGGTGTTGCCTCATCTGGAAGGACTACTTGTGTCATTGAATGGAGGCAAGGGAGAAGGTGAATGGGCGGGTGTAGCAAATTACTGGTGGCTGGTTGAGAATTTTGGGGCTGATGGAGTAAATGTACATGGAGTGCAAATGCACAGGGTGCATCTTTTACCAATCATAAAGAGGTGCATTTCAGTGAAAAAGGGAGGGGTGCTGCATGCTTACTTCATCAGAAATTTAAATTTAAATTAAAACATAAGAAAATTTAAGGATACAAGTAGAGTAGATACAGCAATTAAGTAAGGAAACAACCAACATTGTTGGGTCATGATGGGGATGAGTCAAAATTGGCGAAGGCTTCTATCAGAGCATTAAGAGACTTTGGAGCTCTCTTTTCAAAAGGAAGTATAAGTTTTTGAATATTCTTAAAGGGCAAAATAGATAAGCACTTGACAAGCAAGGGTGGATGTGAATGCATGGTTGAGGTTATAATCAGATCAGCCATGATCTAACTAAATATACGTTAGAAGCTGAGTGGTATATCCAGGCTGTTAGGTCATATGTTGGTTCAGTCAGGATAACAAATTAATAATAATTGTTTCTAAAAAGAAAATAGCAAAGAAATGCCAGGTTTCATAGGTCATATACAACCAGCTGTGACCTATTGCCTTCTGTTTTTTGGTAATTTCAGGACACACTATGTTTTCTGTTGAGCATATGCTTAGAATTTCTAAGGATAGGTATTTGTGGCGGTAGCTACCTGTAAACAAAGAACTTAGGGTAGCAAAGGTGTGGCTCTCCAAAAGAGCAGGGAGCACAGGGGTCTCCGGGTTGTTTACCATGCTTATGCTGCATCATGGGTCAAAGGAATATAAAAGGGAGATATCAAAGCATAGAGATGCAGTGATCATAGGAAATTCCATAGGTAGACATTCCTACAGCTTAGAAAATAAGCCGTACGTTGTTTATATCTCATTGGTTCCAAGGAAATGCCGCAACTGAGTGTATGCATGACATTCTCTAGGGGAAACTGAGAGATTAGGACCTCAAAATTGTGGTTCACATTGGTACCAATAGCAGGCAGAAAACAGGATAAGGTCATGTAGAGGGATTATTAGAAGTCAGGAAAGAGTTCAGGAATCAAGACCTCTGAGGTAGTAATTTTTGGATTACTTCCTTTGGAATATGTTGGTATGCATAGTAATTGGAGAACATTACAAGAGTTCTAATTCTTAGGGCATTAGGGCACAGCTTCTGTGAGAGGTCATACCTGTACAAGCAGGACATGCACTTTCTCAGTGCACTTTCTAGTGGGGAGAGAACAGGGATTGTTTGAAGGAGGGTTAAAATTAAATTGGTAGGTTTTGAGCACCAGAATGTAGCCATAAAACATAAAAACAGATTAGGCCACTCTGCCTATTGTCTCTGCTTTGCCATTTAAGCATGGCTTTTTTCAACCCTATTTTCTTGCCTGCTCCCCATAACTTTTCACTCCCTTACCAATTAAGAAAATGTTTCAATCTCTGCCTGAAATACACCCAGTGACTTGGCCTCTACCGCCCTCTTTAGCAATAGTTTCTACAGATTGGCCACCTTCTGCTGATAAAGTTCCTCCATTGTAGCATTAAAAATGAAAAACAAAACCATAAAGAAAGGAAGGAAGGAGGGGAAAAGAGGTAACAAACTAGAGCAAGACATAGTGTGGGGTTTATGTAGGACAGAGAAGGAGAATGTGCAGGAAGGTCTAAGAAGGTTTATGGTGCATGTGCATCAACACATAGTATATTAAACAAAGAGCTGTAGATACAATTAGCCACAGTGTTATGATAAGGTATTAGTAATGGAGGTTTGCCAAAAATTTAGCAAAAAATCAAATTTAGTTTTTTTTGGCATTATTCAGGAAACAGAGAAAGGAGGTGGAGAAGTGGTGGCATTCATGATTAAGGAGAATGGGCTAGCTGATCTGACCCACCAACAAGCAGTTATTTGTGTATTGTCAAAACTTGCCTTCATTTCCAGTTGGAAAGTGGCTGGATCATCAGAATAGCCTGCTGAATCACCTTCTTGCCCATTCTTCAACAAGTTCTGTCACTCACTCTGTCACTGGAGCTGGGATCTTTCAGCCTTTTCATCAGGAGATGAGGCCTAACTCTATTAAGGTTTGGCACAACTGGAGTGCTAGATGGCAGGTGGCTTCTTACTGACTGAGAACCCTAGTTATTCCCAGAAAATCTGGCTTAATATTGGACTAGAAAAGCTGTAATTGTTATCCTTAGATAAGAAGATACTGAGAGGGGATCAGACAAAAGTGTTTTATGACTTAAAAGAACTAGACAGTAGATGGGAAGAAACAGTTTGCATTTTTCAATTGGAAGTTCAAGAACTAAAGAATATGGAATGAAGTTGATTGGCAAACACGCCATATTTGATATAAGAAACATTTGGAATCTGGAACATACAGTGCTTTGAAAAAGTATTAAACCCCCAAACCTTTGTTCTTGTAGATGAGTATTGCAACCAGGGATTTTGATCAATTTAACTGAGGATTTTTATTTGTGAATCATATGTTCTTTTTCTCATAGTAGAGCCGCAAAAAACAGGGAAATGTAACGCATAAAAAACTAAAAATTCAAAAACTGAAATATCAGCAGTTCAAAAGTATTCATTCCCCTTTGCTCAATACTTAGTTGACCTACCTCTCACAGTTATTACAGCCAGTGGTCTTTTTGGGTAAGTGTCTATTAGCTTTGCACAAAGTGATGGTGTAAGATTTGCCCATTCCTCATTGCAAAATTGCTCAAGCTGTGCCAAGTTAGTTGGGGAGAGGCCGTGAGGTCTTGACAGAGATGTTTGATCAGGTTAAGGTCAGGACTGTGACTGACCCACTCAAGGACATCAATTGTCTTCGTTTGAAGCCTCTCCAAGTTTGCTTTGGCAGTGTGCTTGAGTTATTGTCCTGTGAAAGATGAACCTCCTCCCCAGTTTAAGCTTACTGGCAGATGCTAACAGGTTGTTATCTAGGATCTCTCTGAATTTAACAGCAATCATTTACCCATCGACCACGACCAGATTTCCACTCCCTGCTGCTGAAAACCTTCCCCGTAGCATGATACTACTTCTACCATACTTTGCAGTAGGGATGGTGTTATCTGACTGATGTGCAGTGTTAGATTTAGACCACACGTACTGCTTAGTGTTGAGGCCAAAAAGTTCCACTTTAGTCTCATCCAACCGCATGATCTTTTTCTACATCTATACAATATCTTCTAAGTGACGCTTTCCAAAGTCTTTATGGGCAAGGATATGCTTCTTTTAGCCAGGGTTTCTTCCTTGCCACTCTTCTATAAATACTCTTTTAGTGCAAGCCCTTAAAGATTGTGGAGCCATGAATTCATCTCCAGTTGCAGCCACTGACTTCAGCAGCTCACTCAGAGTGACTTTTGGTGTCACAGTAGCCTCTCTTTCAAATGCCATTTTTCTCCAGCAATGAAGCTTAGAGGGGCAGCCTGACCTAGGCAGTGTGAGTGTGATTTCATGTTTTTTCCACTTTTTCATGATGGACTTAACTGAGCTCTGATATGTATTCAGTGCCTTTAAGATCTTGTACCCTTCCCCTGAGGATTTGGGCTTTTTGATTATCATTTCTCTGCCTTGTATTGAATGCTCTTTTGTCTTCATTTTAGTCTGGTCTGTTGAAACTCTACTGTACTGTTGGACCTTACAGAGAGAGGAGGTATTTACAGTATTCTTTGGAATTCTTTGAAAACAGGTGATCCTCCAATTTTCGGCATCAACAATTTGGGTGAATTGGTAAAGTAATATATTGCTACAGAGGAAAGCCAATGCAGTAATTACGAAGTGGATGAATACATTTCGACCTTACAATTTTCATTTTTAAGTTTTAGTAAATTGTTAACAGGTTTTAGAATTTTTCTTTTGATTTGACTTGATGCACAATGTTTTGTAGGTTAGCTCAAAAATCCTACTTCAATATATTTTAAGTTTAGAAAATAAGACAGTGAAATGTGAAAATAGTTGTGGGGGCTGAATACCTTTTCAAGGCACTGTGTTGTCAAAATCAGAGAGGTTAAACTCAATTGTGGTGATTAAATAGGACTCTGATAAGCATTGAAAGGAAATAATTTTGTAGGGTCGGGGAGTGAACAGAAGTGTACCTTATAAAAACAATGTAGTAGTATATACTTCAAATAGCATATAGCATATAAATAGTATAATAAATACATTGTAAACTAACATAAAATTGTTCAAATAAAAACAACAAATTTTGTCAAGTTATATATGTGAATTGTTCAAACGTTTTGAAGAGCCAGTGATATTGTAATTGACCTGATGTCACTGTTAATGTAATCTCAAGGCTGCTGGCCTATTTTGCTGCCATGGTTTCTTTTATCCATGACAGAAATATACGTTCATCAGTTGGGATGTCTTGTACGTTACTGTGATCATCTCTGAAGTCACGATTAGTGCTACTTACTGGAAACCTATGGTGCTGCTGTTCATCATGGAAGTCTTGCCCATGTTATTGCACTTGATAGCCTATCAAAAGAGTTCCAAAACTATCACAAGCCATATTTGATTTTCAAGGCTAAGCAACTACTTAATTCTTACTCAAAACATTTACTTTTTGCTCGAAATGTGGTAGCTAAAATGTTGGCTCCCCGACAGTCTAGGTTTGTTTACTTATACGACTTTCCTGTCAATCTGAGACAGAAAAAGTTTTAAAGAGTTGTAGGTTGCTGACTCCATTTATTGTGTCCTTTGTACTTGAAGACTAGATATTATCCAAGGAAAAGACAAGCAAAATGGACGTTCAAGTTTATAAACTCTTGCATAATGGATTGTCCAGTTAGTTGATTGTCCAAAAGGTTCTTAGCCTAGAAATGGGTTACATAAAATTAATCCTTAGTAAACTGGATAAGATGTCCAGCACTGATGTTCATCTTCTTTTGTGATTTATAGGCTCTGGAGAGTGAGTTTGTTTCCTGCCAGCTTCACCAGTGGATTGATCTAATTTTTGGATATAAACAGCAAGGCCCCGAGGCTGTCCGAGCTCTCAATGTCTTCTATTACCTGACCTATGAAGGAGCTGTCAACCTGAATTCCATCAATGACCCAGTGCTAAGAGAGGTAAATAGTGGCAAAATGTGATGACATGATGCAGCATTGAATGAACCAGCAAAGCTTTTTGCTGGAATTGTGGGAAACAAGCAAAAATGTTGGGTCACTGGCATAATGTGTCTTTGCTTTCCTATTTTACTTTCAGTAGCCTATTGTGCATAGTGCAACATTATTTGTTCAAGCTACCAATCCCTATCAGAGTCAAAATATTTTCATGGTGGGATCTATATTATAATAGCTTCAAAAATAATATTAGAGCTAGCATCAAAAGATTTATTATCTATTTCTGCCAAGTTGCTATACATGAGGTGATACTTCTGAGATACCTTAACTGTACTCAGACATTACGAGGCATGACAGCTACACCATTACATACCAGGCTTCAACATAGTATGAGAGAGGGAACTTTTTAATCATTCAGTCTTCCAAATGTTTTTTTTTCAAATGCTGCTATATATCTTTAATAATTGAAACCATATTAGTGACAGAAAAAATATCAATGCACAGCAGCCAGGCACCAGTTTGTATGCACTTAAGCAGTGTGTAGTTGACTTGCCAGAAGTTCTAAAAAGTCATTAGTGCATTTTCTTTAAGTGAACCTTCCAAAGCACTTTTATGCTGCTCTTATGTATATAATGTCATTTCAGCTGTAAAACACTACTTGTGGTAGCTGCTTTAACAATCTTCGTAACATTTCAACATCTGTGATTGCTGTACTCCAACCTGGGTACAAACAGTTAAAGTGCTTATCTGGGTTTTTAAAACACGTAAGGAGAAGGTTTAAGTACTTTATACCCCTTTTAAAAGTAGTAACACTATTTGTTTTTATTCTCTCTGTTGTTCATTTTAACAATAATCAGTATTGCTGGTCCCTGAAAGAAAACTGGCTTAGACAAGTGAGGAAAACAAGGATGTGAAATTCCAGATAAGAACATCCACTTCCACTAACTTGTTTTTAATTATCTATCAAAAGGGAAAATTTTGCAGATCAAAATAATTAAGTATATATCTTGGAAATGGTTTTCCTTTGCAAGCACGAGTACCTTCAACGTCCTGCCCTCATTTTGAGTTCAAGTCCTGCTCAGCCTATGACAGGTTTCCATTCCTGTGAACTGTTTGTACCCAGGACGGTTTGTGAGTCAGTAATGCGGCCATGAACAGGGATTCCCCAATAAGACCATGGGAGTAGAATTAGAACAGTTAGCCCATCGAGTCTGCTCCACCATTCCATCATGGCTGATCCCGGATCTCACTCAACTTAGCAAAAGATGCTTGCACATCAGCCAACAAATCCATCTAATTGGTCTTCCAGAATCTTGCTCTTTAATGTATGGGCAGTATGTATGTCAGGTGTTCTGAAGCTGGGAAGGACCTGCACTGAGTATTGGAACAGAAAAAGATAGTGGAGAAACCTATTCTAATCTTCCATTATAGATTTTATTGTTTCTTTAAGAGTTTGGTAAACTTGTGACATTTTGGCCCTCGGGTTCATTTGGAAAACAGATCCAGCAGGCAAAAAAAAAGTGCATGCTCTTTGGTATGTTTGTCACAATGTTCTCCACTGTATATGTATATATTACACTGCTATTTCAATTGTTGATATTTTCCACAATGTTCTAATTTATCTGTATGATGGGCCATAGAAATTTAATAAATTAAAAGGTAACATTCACGATTGAGTCAAGTTTCACTAAGGGTATGTTCCAGAAAGATAATTACATGTATCTTGAAACATTGTAATTCAAGGCATTTAAATTTATTCAATAGGGTGACTATTATACCAAGATTTGATACACTTATTTATAATAAAATGATTCTAAACACAAAAAAACTAGAATTAAAGCATATTAAGACCTCAGACACGATGCTGAAGGAACTCAGCCAGTCAGCCAGCATTTCTCTGGCCCACTGAGTTACTCCAGCATCTTGTGAGTTGTTCTATTTTACAGCACTTGCAGTCTCCTATGTCTGTCTTTATGGTTGCTAGCTGTTGAGATTACCAAGGGGAAATATCTGGGCTGGGAGAACTGTGTAGCCAACGGTAGGGAGACACCAGCTCCAATCACATCCAACAATTGGTAACAAGTGCAACTGTAGGATTGGGATGGAATAAGTACTGCCAGTTCCCAGAAGTACCCTTACTAGCTGTGCAATCAGAACTTGCATCTACGTTGTGCCTTTCAAAATATTCAAGATGTTTTACAACTAATTTGGTATTTTGAAAAAGAAGCAATAGGTTTAATATAATTGACTGCTAAATTATGCAAAGCAAGTTTCATGAGTAACAATGATGTTGGTTGTTTGAATAAATCGAAAACAGAAATTTTGAAAGAACTCAGCCAGTCAAGCATCATGTGTGGAAAGAAAAGATTAGTTCTGATGAAGGATGTTTGTTCTGAAACTTCAAGTGGTTTCTCTTTTCATAGATGCTGTTTGACTGGGTGAGTTCTTCCCGCATTTTTTTTAAAATTCAGATTACAGAAACTGCAGTTCTGTTCAATTTTTTGAATGTTGTCCATGTTAATGGAAGAGAATATGAATGCATCTGTTCAGCAACTGATATGAAAAAGTCCTGATCTTGAAAAACATTTTAAAATGCCATTGCCCTCTATACAAGCAGTAAAATCAAAAATATGTTATAATTTCAAAACTGTTTTAATCTCATACTACTGGCAAAACTGCATCTCAGGTCAATTTTCCACATTTCATCATCCCTTTATAGTAAACTTTCCTAAAGCATTCTCTTTTGTCTCCCCCTCCCCCACCTCTCACCCCACCTGTATCTGTCATGAAAGCTTCATTTGCTGTGTGCAGAAGCACTGAGATGAGGTTTTGGAGATATAATTTCTTAAGTGTTAAATGTTGTTACTGGACTTGTACATTAAACTGGAAGGAAATTGCCTTTTAAACTCATGAGAGAGCATAGGCCATCAATTTTTTGCCGTTGATGTTTCTGTAGCAGGCAATTTCTTTTTTTTGAGGTCAAGTTGCTAGCTCGACGCTCAACCCAGCATGGATGGAAAGCGTGTCAGGGTAGCCGGCTGGGTTCAAACTTGGGAGCCTTCACTCCGAAGTCCGGCGCTGATGCCACTACGCCACCAGCCGGCACATTAAACTGCCTGCCAACTAATAACTGGCAGTTGACTCAACTGATCCCTAACCTGAGAAGTACTTTTGCTTTCAAGTAGTTTCTCAAGCAGCCCAGCAGCATACGTCTGGTAAAACTGGAACTGGGAAATATGTACAGATAGTAGTATAGGGCCCTACTGAGGCTAAAGTAATGGCTTCCCTCCTATATCCATGTTTTTCCAATGAGTGCCTCATTAATGAAAAAGCTGTATGAAGTCTTCTTTATAAAATTTCATCTGTCCTGAATGGTATAATCTTGAGGGGAAAAAGAAAGCTTTTGCTGACATCAATTAGTTAATTGTATTTTGTTGCATACATGCAATTTGAAAGCTAAAATTTTTGAACGTGAAATTTTGTTATAAAGATTTCAGGTTGAAATTAGTGAATTAGTTAACTTTTTTTGGTTCCTCATGCAAACCATCTTTTACTTATTTGAGTAAATGCATATTTTGTATTTAAATTAGCAATGAGGTAAATTATACTCAGTATTTTCTTAGTTTGCATGTTTTGGAGCATTGATTACAATTACTGAGTATAGATCTAATCATTTCACAGCAGGCAGCCTAAGGCATCTTATATTTCATCTGTAATCATGCTCTTAACTATTGCGTTGCTGTCATATACCTTGGAACAACTTACTATTCAAAATTCTGTGGGCAAAATTAAGCCAGGTTTGGCTTGCTGCCATTACTTCCCACATTCCAGCATTGAACTTGGGCTTGGGGGCAAACATCCAAACAGGCTGACCCCTGGCATCAAGTAGGCTCAGGCAGCACACTGCTGTGGTCCTGCTCGTGAAATGCCCTGACAGCTGTCAACAGGAACCAAGTTGATGGGGGAGCCTCACTGCCTGCCAAGCTTTGCAGCAGTTTTTAATGTAGTATCGAATTATTTATTATTTTAAAAATGTATATAGATTTTTTATTTTATTTAGAGATAAAGTGCAGAGCAGGAACTTCCACCCCAACAAACCACGCAGCAACCCATCTATTTAACATAGCCTAATCACAGGCTAATTTACAATGACCAGTTAAGCTACTAACCGGTACATCATTGAACTGTAGGAGGAAACTAAAGCACCTGGAGAAAACCCATGCAGTCACATGGAGAACTTACAAGCCCTAACCCTTTACCAGATTTGGTGTAGGAATTTTGACACTGTTAATGAGAAACGGGGATAATCAGTCTGTAAATTAGGGAAAAGGAAAGTAAGATAAGTAAATTTTAATGATGATTTACCTATTCTATTCTTTAATAGTCCCTATTATTTTCTTGTGCTAACATATTTTAACTTTTTTTTTTATCTTATTGAATAATTGGGTGCCACAATAGCATAGCAGTTAGCTCAAGTCTATTACAGTCTAAGTTTGGAGTTCAACATGGCACCATCTGTAAGGATTTTGTCAATGATTTTTTCCCCATTTGCTGCCGCCTAACCGACACCATGTTTTTATTGTGGTAAAAGCTCTCTTGCCCAGCAGGTTCTGGACTTGACAAGAGCTGGTTTCACTGAGGCATGCGAGTTGGTGAAGTGTTATGCAATTCGCTTTTACTGCAAGAAGTTTGGATTCCAGCTGATGTGTTCATCCAGTCAACCACACTGTTCGTGTTGGCACCCAGACACCATTACAATGAGTGGGCAGCACAAATTGGTCAAGGAGCATGTTTTGTAATCAAAAGGCACAGGTTCATCATGCAGTACAATCCTTTCACTGATTTTGAAATGATCCAATCTAGTATGATCAGGAAAATTACCAAACATTCAGATAATAATAATGCAGCTTGTTTGAAATGTTTAATGTACACGTGCATCCTTTAAAGGAAAGGCAATTGTGTCTGGAGTGGTTGTTGAGACCTGTTTTGTAATGGATCTGAGTTGAAAAGGAGTGAAGAATGGAAAAGAAAATAAGAGAATAGAATAGATGATATTTTTCAGTAGAAGTACAAAGTTAAATAGTGCACTCTATCCACAGGGTCAGGGAGCCATCTGATTTATACTCAAAAGATATTACAGCGCATGGCCATAGGCATTGATTACAAAGCAGAAAACTATGCCACTTGTTCAGTCTCCAAGCCCTTCACCATGTGAGAACCCTTTGGAGATAATAGAGTAATGGTTAAATTACCACATTAGTACAGAAGTTGATGCCAAGGCTTTAGGATTTTGATGCATTATCACACCACTGGTCTCACATGCGTCTTAATTCATTAATTCCCTGCCAGAAGTTTATAACGATCCGGACCTGCACCGAATGTTCATTATGTTGTAATACTCTTTCAAACTTGGTACTGCCTGCTAACTCGTATATCTCAAACTTGTATATACTGTTAGTTAATCATGCTGGCATGTTTAATTGAGTGCTGGCACAGACAATGTGGACAAGGACTGGTTAGCCAAGCTAAAGGTGCCAGCTGTCAGGTACGAGTAATGAAGTGCTGAATGCATTAAATGCTGAGGGGCATTGTGGTATTTAACCTAAACTTGAAGCACTTTGTGTTTAAGCACACTGTGTTTTAGTACAAAAGTGCTAGAGAACAGTATGTTTCTGCTTCTGTGGCAGCAAACGATAGTTTCCACTGGAAATATGGACACCACAGTTTATCCTTGTACTGTACTCATGCAAATTCAGGTGGTTAATGTTATAGCTAAGCTATTAGTATTCATTGGGGGTGTCATCGCCGATGAACTGGACTTTGACAACTTGCACTCATTCTTCAATTACACTTTACTTATTTGTGCTCAAGGAAAACAGTTCAAAGTCTGTAACTGAACAAGTTTAAAATTGTCTATTTTTGTACAGTTATTGATCCAATAGAAACTTTGTGTGCACCTAAATCCTGTTATTTGCATATGTAAGTACCAGTCATAACATGTTACAGGTGTTAATAGCCAATAAAACATATGCGTTAAAGGCCAATCTCCAGAATTAGTAAAATAACTCTCCACTAGCTACCAAGTATCAACTAACTTTAGTCAGCATCTTTATCTTATCTTGGTATACTTGGTGACCTTTCGGCTCAGGTTTGAAGAGAAAGGCTGTACTAAGGAGAGTCAGGCTTTCAAAAGCCATGTTTAGGTTGGATGACTATACTATGTATGTGTACCATCTCTGTCAGTTTGTCATCTTGAATCTTGCCTTACTGAACTTCCACACTCCCCCACCTTTTTGTCCTCCAAAGAACAGGGGCCTTGGCCAAGGCTCAATAGCACAGAGCCTTTGAAGCTCTTTCGTGACAAGGAGCTCCTTAGTGACCCCGTCATTTACTTTGTCAAGAGAGGAAGGTTGCTGAATTATAATGGACGCAACTGTTCTTTGGGCTATCATCCCATAAATTAATTTCAGACGAGATTAAAACAAATATCATAATTCCCTTTCCGACTGTATAATGGAGTCTAGTAGGGAGTGAAGCCAGTTAACGGGTCCCCAAGGTGAAGATAGGGTGCTATGTAACTCCTGCCTAATCTTTCTGATCTTGTCAGCTCCAACTGAATATGCAGCCAAATCAGTGTTCTGAGATAAATATCTTTGATGTACATTCAATACTCCTGGCCAATAGTGGCACAAGTACCATCCTTCTCAGCCAACAGGAAGTCCAGTGGTAGTCAATTTTGAAGTTGCACAGTATGGCCTGCCACCATTTCAGCTGTGATGTCTTTAGTGGCCTGGTGTATGTCACGTAACACTACTGTTATTTCATTAGCCAATTTCTCCATGAGGTAATTCCATACTTAAGCAAAAGACTACAGACTACCCAAAGCTTATAATTCATAATCATTACTTAAGTTGCAAGCAGTAGTCATAGGATAATTCAGTTAGTCAATTGTCATAGTCCTTCTTGATCAGTTTCCTGGTTTAGTAGCCCAGCTGGTTTAATGTGCAATTAATGATGTGTGGAATCACGTCAGCTTCCCTTGGAGCTTCACGCAGTATATGTGGTCAGCAGAATTTGAAATGGGTCTTACCACAGGGGCTCAAGGCAATACTTTTATTGGTAGGATCTCACCAGTACCCTATCTCCTCACTACTAGGGTTGACACTCTGCAGCAATCATGACTTTCAGCCTTCAGGTACCTGTTGATGGAAGCCTTTAAGAGTTTGAAGTAGTGCCATACAATACTGCAACATGTTTTCAGTCATAGTATGGATTTCCATTTGTTTGACCAAAGAGGGAGGAGTGAACAGTAAACACATGGGATGTCCCAACACTATCTCATGTGGAGATAAGTTTGGAGGACAGCACATTGTCGGAGTTTTACTGCAGTTCAATAACATATCCCACAGGTTGTTAGGATTGCTGAGGTACAATTGTGATAAGTGATTCTTGCTCCAGGGAGTATAAAGGTATTCTGTTGAGATTTCTGTTTCATCTTGCTACCATTCTACTCTCGTCTTAACCTGGGAGCTAAACAACAAAGGTTACAACTGCTCATACAAAGATGATGTGATATAAAGCTGTGCCTCTAGATCCAGAACCGCTAGAGATGCTTCTCCAAGGTCAGCTGAAGTTTCCATCTCCACAATTCGACGTCTTTCTACTTGTCACATTGACACGACTGCTGGTAGCTTTGTATGTGTTTAGGCAAGTAGAAGTTCCAAGAGGGGAGGAATCAGGGCATATATTTGTTTCAGCTGTGGTATGATATTATTTATAAACTTGATTTGCAATGTTTATTTGCGCTACTCTTCATTTTTCCATTATGGTCAAGATGGGCAATGTGACGATTGGTGACAGAGTGAAGGTAAAGAGTGTGGGACTATTGATGATGGGGAAATTTGGGTTTTCCAATCACTGGTATCTCACTTGACGCAGTTCTTCATATACAGTGTCCACAGAAAATGGCAAATACGGTTGTTGCCTTCCTTTCTTACTCTCTTTTCTCCTTCTCACCATTGTGACCTCTGCTTAATCTGCTAGAAAAGCTTTTTTTTTCCCCCAGGGGAAACCTGTAAAATTTCTGCTCTGTAGCAGAAACTGAACTGAAGCCTGGGGAATAAAAAATCAGTGCAGTCTACACTGTAGTCTTTCACAGTTTCAAACAACCATGAAAATACTAAACAGATTATAAAATTGCATTAACAGCCATAATAAATTAGCCAAAATCTAAACTGAAAGAAGTTGAATCTCTAAATAGGGCAGGTGATGTTGTTCCTCTTGCTTAATGTTGAGAAAGGGTATTGGCTGGAGCAGTCAAATGATATTACTAACTTCAGATCAGCAATGTGCATTGTTGGTGATGTGGCTCATTGGCAGAAATGTTGATGTGCATATCAGATACAACTTTAATCTCCAAACAGCAGTTTAATGTAATATTTTGTATTTTGAAATATAATGCACTTCTTTATGCCACTGTTTCATTTCTTATATTGTGAAAATGTATGTTTTGCATGGAGTGCGTAACTTTTAAATAACAGCATCGAGTACAAAGAGTAAAGAGCTACTTCGAAAACATTGATTTGGCAAAGAACAATAGAATTGTGTCCCACTCTGAACACCTTAGAGGGATTCAGTGAAGGTTTCTGAGAATAGTTCCAGTGATGAGAGATTTCTACATGGAAAGATCAGAAAAAGATAAGAGCAGTTTTTGACAGAGGTGTTCAAAATCCAGCAGGATCTAGATTGAGTAAGTAAACTGCAACTTTTCCCAATGATGGAAGGATTGAATTGCAAACAACAATGATTTAAGGTAATAGGCAAAAAAACCTAAAAGGAACGTTAAAAAATCTCTTCATCTAGTGTGGTGGAATGCACTACCTGACAGTATGATGGAAGTAGGTTAATTTGTGGTTTTTTAAAAAGAATTATTTAAGAGTTTGAAGTTGGAAGGAATAGGGGGCAATGAGATAGGAGCAGAGCCACATTGCTTGTACAAAAAGCCTCCTCTGTTAACATTATCCAAGGCAGCTGGGAGTTTTGCTGCTTCATTATTTTTCTACACAAGAGTTTTTGTTTCCCTTTTTATTTTCACTTTGTTTTCTGATTTACTTCAAAACAGGTCAAAAGGTTCGAAGGTTTATTTTATTGTCAAATATATACAACTCTGATATTTGTCTTCTCCAGATAGCCAGATACTTCAAATTTTATTACCGTGAATATCATTTTAAATTGGAAGAACCTATGACTAATCCCCAAGTCCAGCTGAAATAAGATCTATTCCAAACAAAGAGTATTGTCTATACTTTGCATCATGAGGATTTGGAATCCTTGTCGCTTAGAAGGAATAAATAAAACAAACATAAGGCGACTTGAGGGATTTTTAATATGAAAATTGTTAAACATTTTTATATTGAATGTAAACTATCAGGTCATAAAATAACAAAAAATTTATAACATTTAGTCTTTATACTCTAAATTTACAGCCTAGTTTAATAATCTGCATATTCCTTAAATGTGCTTTACCCTGATTTTATTTTGAGACTCCTTGCAAAGTTGGGTTAAATTGGGTAATTTCTGTTTAATCTAACATGTCATTAATTTTACAAAGCATGGCTTTGTCCTTCCACAGAAGCATGGTGTCAATCTGCATTATTTGGTAAGCAAGCTCCTTATTTGCAAAAGGCATTCTGCTATTGGTATGCTAATTGCATTAATAACATAACAGAAGTACCTTGAACACATGAATTGTAGTCATTTTAAGATGAAAACTCACCAATATCTTCCACAGTGGATTAAGTTTAAACAATATATATCTGACTTGCCCGCAGTGTCCAACTACTGAGAAGTTAGACACTTCTAAATAAAGTTGAAAAGTTTCAGTGGTGCGCCTATGATTTCTTTTTATTGATCAATTAGGAATTACTGGGTCTTAGACATAATGAATATCAGAGAATGCTTGGCCCTAGCTCAGAACCATACATTGAAAGAAAGTCTGATACTCTCAGCTTGGCAGATCGCATAGTCCATATCTCTAGTTAGTTCCCATTTGAACAACTTTATTATTTGATGCCTCTAGGAGCTGATTGGTTGTTGTAATCATTATTAGGTATTAATTATCATATTTATCTTTGCTTCTCTCTCACCATCTAGGATGAGAATGGTGGTAAATTTAGAGAAGACTGATGAAGAAAGTACAAGGGAACTGATTTTGTTTGGCAGCATGGTTGGCATACAAAGTGCCTGGGGTGCCTTGCTCCCAACTCAGGTCACTGGTTCAATGCTTTTTATAAGGAATTCTCTTGCCCTATTCCCAGGCTACTGCTGATACTGTGAAGATGGGGATGATTAGTGATGTAAGCTGGGAACTCTGTAGTGTGGGTTCCAGCTGGAGCCTCCTGTTCCTTCCCCCTAGCTTGGGCCCCATATATGCCATTTCTGTGCTCTCTCTTTTTCATAATGAAGGTATTTATTTTGTACTACACGGCTAGTTGTTTAAGCTAAAAGACAGAATGTGAATGTATATAAATATTATTTCTGATGATTGCACTAATTCAATTAATCAGAAGGCTTTTACATAAAGGAGCCAGGTTTAATTTCTGAGAATGTACTGTTTTACTAATCTGTTACTGTGCTAAGCAGAGAAGTAACTAGTCGAACCATTATTGTGCCTATTCCAAGGGACTCCATTAATAGGCTTTGAAGAAATGTAGTGCTTTTCAAATTGCAGTTTAATGGCTTTTCTATTAGAAACAGTGAGACTTCAAGGCTAGATTCTAGGAAACATTATTATTTCCTTGTGGGTTTTGATATACTCTGCTTCAAAACAACCCCTCAAATATAGAATTATATAAACTCAATACTGATGCTTCAATTTTATTAAAATGGTTTTGCTTTTATAAACTAAGTGTGTATCTTGACAGAGTCAGGAGGTACAATTCTCAGAGGAAGATGATACACATATTTCCATTGTAAATAAGACAAATAAGTTTCTGCATGCTGGACACAAAGAGAGGCAACAAAATATTTTGAACCATATTTTGGAAACTGGATTCTTGAATCTGATAATTTTTTTTGTGCCTATTTCTTTACTGGTCTTTTGTGGGTATCTTGGTTAGAATTTTGTCAGTTTAGTTGATAATGTTATTTCTGCAAAACTAAATTTCATGACTTATGCCGGTGATATTAAACCTGATTTTGACCATTGTGGTAAAACTTAAGAACATTTGGTAGCAATCATGATGCTTGGACAAATGAGCTTCTGAACTATTTGCTCAATTGTTGATCAGTAATCAGCAACATTAGATTAATTACAGGAAATTGACTACTGCTTTTCAACCCAGTTGAAACAGGCTTGAGTAACTGATTGGAATCAAGTTTCCTTATAAGAATTTTTAAGATTAAGCTGACAGCTTTTTCCCTCATAATTTAGAATTCTGAAGTGAATCTTTTCTATCATCAAGTATATCTTAAATGATAATATTTGGTTAAGTTTAAAAAGGAGATAGTTACATTAGAGTTGCTTTGTCTTTTTTCAAGGCAGAATTATTTTCCTCTTCATTACATTAACTACGAATCATTTATAGAGAATGTAATAGAGAAAGCATATATTTAACAAAAATAATCTCATGGTGTGATTGCTAGACACAGCATACTGTTAAATTAGTAGACAGTGATGCAGATCAAACTGTATATGGATTCCCATTTTTGAATCTCAACAAAAAACGTCTGAATGTCAGTAAGTTGATTCATCTTTTACAAGATTTGGGGTTTTACTACTTCTAGAGGATTTTTGCTTTTGTCTTAATTCCTGTATGGAATATGGATGTCACTGGCAACCTCAGTATCTATTGTCCATGGTAGCTTTACAGGGTTCAATTCCCATTGTTATGTGTAAGAATTTTGTACGTTCTTCCTATGGCCACATGGGTTCCCTCCCACAATCCAAAGACTTATAGATGAGTAAATTGTGGGAATGCTATGTTAGTACCAGAAGCATGCTAACATTTGGCGATCTGCCTCCAGCACATCCTTATACTATGATGGTCCTTGATGCAATTGACACATTTCACTGTGACAAATAAAGCTAATCATTAATTGTTCCAGAACTGAGTGCGCTGTTAGATCATTTCAGAGGGCAGTTAAGAGTCAGCCACATCAGCCTGGAATCATATATTGGCCAGACTTGATGAGAATGGCACATTTCCTTCTCTGAAGCATATTTGTTATTATAATTATTTGGCAATTTTGTGGTTATCATTACTGTTACTGGATTTTTAATTCCAAATTTATATATTTTATTACTTGAATTTAAATCCTTAAGCTGCCCTGGTGTGATTTGAGATCCCAGATCAAAAATCCAGGGTTCTGGGTGTTATTAATTCATGTTATCAAAGAGAATTAGAAGTTTTTGTGAGAGCATGTGACAGGGTTCCTAGAGATCTTAATGATTTGTGAGTGTGACATAATTTGATACAAAAGATTTAAACTTGGAATTATATAAGTTAAATCAAAGTGAATGGAAGTGCATAATTAATTAATTAACACAATGCATTTTTATTCTTCTAGAAAGTGTCATCAATGTAAGATCCTTTCCTTTTGTTGGACAGGTGGACATAGAATTGAGGTTGCAGTCTCCAGAGTAAAGATAGAAATCAAGTATTTAGAAAACAATGTCAATGAGTTGTAAATTCATCATACTTACTATCATAGGGATTACTGAAATCTTTGTAGAATTTATAAACAATTACTGGATCAGTGTTGTCCAGATGGCTGCATGTTCTAAGGCATGGGGCAGAATAATAAACTTTAAACCAAAATGGTAAGAAAGAACTGGGGTATGTCAAGCTTTGTTACTACTTTGCACACGATTAATGGATGGTTGTACTTCAACCAAAAAAAAATTATCTTACTCATCAAAAATAACTTGGACATCTAACTAGCTATGACAAGGTACACTGTTAACAGCTATTAACATTTCTACATTTATTCTACATATTTCCATTTACTACCCAAACTCCACAATTTTGCATTCAAAATGCGAAAATGGCACTCCTTTCTGTCAGTACTTTATGTCTATATCCTTTTAATTATTTTAGAAAATGATTATATGCTGAAGGTTGCCCTTTCATTTTTTGAACATGGTCTGCAGTATGTAGCATTTGAAAAGATGATATTTCATGTTATATTAATTGATTTTTATCTTTTTTGCTTTCATTCCCTGTGACTGGAAACACCTTTTGTCATGAAGTATTAATGTTAGTTTTTCTTCAAAGTTCCAGAAACAAACTGATGGTTGCAATTTTTGTTTCCCTCTGACTGTCCTGCTAGATTTGATTCAGCCCATCCCACTAATACTATCTATGTATTTGTAAACCTGGAGAAGTCTGTAAAATTGTGGATAAAATAGTTTCTTTTCTAACTGGCTGGTTTCCTTCAGGATTGACAGCTGGGATATATTATAGCAGACAGACAGCTGGAAGACTGCAGCTAGAGTGAGCATGTCCGGCAAGGTCTACATTTTAATAGGTTTGGAATGTATTGCCTCACATTACTTTAGTAAGAAGAGCCCTGGTGGGGAAACAATTGCAAGTTTTTACAGACCATGATTATTTCCTGTTTTTCTGCTTGGCAGCCACAAAAATTAGGTTTAATAGAGTAGTGCTAATAACAGGTCAGACCATGGGGACTTTCCTTTCTGTTTGACAATTTACCTACACTTTTTGAAGTGGAGGGCCAATATAGAAATATCAACATTTTTTAAAAATATATCATTTCTTACTACAAGTTACAAATAAAGAACACAAGATTTATCTTACTGCACTATTTTATATTGTTAAGTATAGATGGTCTCAATTTTCTTGTATAATTTACCAACAAGGCTGGTTAGTTTTGAATCTGCTTTTGAATGTTCACATGCTTCCACAATATTGTTAGCATTTTCTTAAGTTGATGGGTTCACTTAAAAATGTTTATATCAGGAATATGTTTTTTTTTTTCATTTTAAGGGTCACAATCTAATTAACCCAGCATGTGTTATTCTTTTTAGAGCCTTTTTGAAAGGTTGCCATTTCCAATCAACATGCACCTAACAGGGGTTTATTTGCAGGCAAAGTTTTTTTTCATGTCTATTCTCAGAAAAAAGTGAAATTTGTTGTAGAACCTGATATATTGCCTAGATATTTTTTAAAAGCAAAATAGTTAACCCAAGTAGGCATTTTAGTCAGGTCCCAATTAGGCAGTTTAATTTTGAAACGCAACTTTTAAGGTTCACTATATACTATTATTCTTCACAATCAGTTTGAACATTAAATTTTAATTAAAAATTTTTTTTTTTGTAATTTTAGGCCATGTTTTGACCTGGTTTCAGAGTATATGCTAAAAAAAATTAACCTTTATTGACCAAAATTGACAATTTGGTACAATTATGTTTTGATGAACGCAGAATCCTATTGCCAAAAAATGCTTTCTGCATGAATCAGGAGCTTTAAAAAAGCAGCCAATTGGCCAACCTTAATATACCAGTCTCTTCAGTCTCTTATCAAAAAGTTGAACTGAATCCAAAATAGCAGCAGTTCCTGATTAAATATTTTGTACATGAGTGAGAAATATCACACTACCTATCCTATTGCAAGATTTACTTGTGTCTTCAATATTTAAACAAAATCCCTGCCAATTAGATCATTATTTACTTTAGGATGATTTTGCTTCAACATACTGCATTTGAAACAGATTATTCACAATGTTACAAATGGAATTTTATTTGCTGCATTGGTGCTTGGATAAAAATGACATCAACCAGAAGCCAAAAATGTATTTGAAATCAGTTTTTTCCCAATGTACTGTTCATTTCATGTGTAACTAATCCAAATATGCATCATTAAACTAGTATGGTTCAAGTGCCTTGTATGTTTCCAAGAAAGATCATATCAGCTGCATCATGTGTGCCACCCACCCCCACCCCCTGCTTGGGACCTTTTTTTAAAAGAAATCTTTTGTTTACCTTTTATGTATATATTATGATGATATCAATTCAGCGACATTGTTTTGGAATTACATCACAGTTATAAGAATCAGACTTTCCGTAATGAGTTAATTGGCATGAAGAGAGTGTAGTGTATGATTTTGAAATCTCAGATATTGTCTCATTTATGTAAAGGCATGACAAAATGTAATTTGTTTTGAATATTGTTGGTACTATTGATTATTTTAACCTTACTGTTTTTGCTTAGGTTTCCTTACGGATTTGAATGTGTGTTTAGATGGATATTTCATGTCATTTTAGAAGGTGTGCATAGTGCCAGATTCTGTAACCTGAATCCAATGACACATACTGAGTTAGGGTTCGGTTTTTGACAGGTTTATTTTCTACCAACAAACTCAGACAAGATTATGCCAACTGACCTAACACTGCTACAGCCAGTTTAGTTAGATTCTGTGTCAGTGAGTGTGCGTGCTTATTAACCACAGAAAGGAATAAGGACTTGACCAGGAATGGAAGAGTGAAAGTTAACAAATTTCACAACACGTGCCGGTGATAGTAAACCTGATTCTGTGAAGTCAGTTTCAAATTTGACATTTTGTTAGTGGTAGTATGAAGCTTAGTGAAAAGATGGATGGGGAGGGTTGCCTGGACTCAGCTTATTCATGAGAGGTTATTTTAGCTTGTCTTCAGTGGGTGTGTTGCCCAATAAAGAATGGGATGAATAATGTTGGCTGGATGTAGGGCAATGTTTCTTGGCTATTGGTTTCAGGTTTGCTCTGGTACACAGTCAGGTGGTGATGTAAGAGCGTTTGAAACAGGGTAGAAATAGGTTATTCAACCTCTTGTGTCGGCTTCACCATTCATTAAGATTGCAGCTTATCTTTCATCATTTTGCCAATTTTCTGCACTAACACCATGACCCTTTATTCCCACAATATCCAAAAAGTCATCAGTTTCTGTCTTGAATGTATCGAGTGACTGAACCTCCACAACCTTCTTGGATAAAGAATTCCAAAGATTCATATCTTCTGGGCAAAGAAATTGCTTTTCACTTCCTTCCTGTAATACCTGTAATCCTGTAATTTTAAAAACTGTAACCTCTCGTTCTGGACAACACTGACAGAAGAATCATTGTCTTAACCTGTACTCTGTCAAGCCCCATAAACAGTGTATTTCAATAAGATCACCTTGCATACTCTTGAACTCAGGAGCATGCAGATCCAATCTGCTTAAATTATAGGCAAACATCCTCCTCCACCTTGCTAAGAATAAATCTGTTGAACCTTTATTGTTATCAAAACCTTTTGCAATTAAGACAATCAAACATAGGTGCCGAATTAGGCTATTTGGTCCATCGAGTCTGCTCCACCATTCAATCATGGCTGATTCTTTTTTCGTCTCCTAAGCCCCACTCCCCAGCCTTCTCCCCATGACCTTTGATGCCGTGGCCAATCAAAAACCTATCAGTCTTCACCTTAAATACACCCAGCAACCTGACCGCTACAACTGTCTGTAGTAACAAATTCCACAAATTCACCACCGTCTAGCTAAAGAAATTTCTTTGCAGTTCTGTTTTAAATGGATACCTCTCTATCCTGAGGCTGTGCCCTCTTGTCCTAGACTCCTTTCCATATCTACTCTGTCTAGGCCTTTCAACATTTGAAAAGTTTCAATGAGATCCCCTCCCCTCATCCTTCTAAATTCCAGCAAGTAGTACAACCCCAGAGCCATCAAACGTTCCTTGTATGATAACCCTTTCATTCCTGGAATCATCCTCGTGAACCTCTGCTGAACCCTCTCCAATGTCAGCACATCTTTTCTTATATATTTTCTTCTTTGGGCTGAGGAGCCCAAAACTGTTCACAGTACTCAAAGTGAGGCCTCACCAGAGCCTTATAAAGCCTCAACATCACATCCCTGCTCTTGTATTCTAGGCCTCTTGAAATGAATGCTAACATTGCATTTGCCTTCCTCACCACTGATTCAATCTGCAAGTTAACTTTAGGGTGTTCTGCACAAGGACTTCCAAGTCCCTTTGCATTTCAGATTTTTGGATTTTCTCCCAGTTTAGAAAATAGTCCGCACATTTATTTCTACAACCAGAGTGCATGGCTGTACATTTTCCAACATTGTATTTTATTTGTCACTTTCTTGCCCATTCTCCTAATCTGTCTAAGTCCCTTTTGCAGCCTACCTGTTTCCTCAACACTACTTGCCTCTCCTTCGGGTAGATGGAGCTCGTCAGTCCATCTAAGAGAGGGAGAACTCTGATTTCAAGCCTCTGCTGTCTTGCGGCCATACCCACTCATGGGACAGGCTTCAGGAGTAAACCCTGAGGACAAATCCGGAGCTGGAGTTCCTAAGGCAGTCCGATGTTGCCTTCAACCTCGTACTGGCAACTCCTGCGACGACACTGGTGCCAAGCTATATCGGCCCTTGTCCTTCCCTTGGACAACATTGGTGTGTGGAGAGGGGAGGCTTGCTGCATGGACAACTGACGGTCTTCCATACAACCTTGCCCAAGCCTGCGCCCTGGAGAACCTTTCCAGGTGCAGATCCATGTTCTCGCGAGACTAATGGATGCCACCACTTGCCTCTCCACCAATCTTCGTATCATCTGCAAACTTGGCAACAAAGCCATCTATTTCATCACCTAAGTCATTGATATATAGCATAAAAAGAAGAGGTTCCAACACCAACCCCTGTGGAACACCACTAGTCACTGGCAGCCAACCACAAAAGGATCCTTTTATTCCCTCTCGCTGCCTCCTACCAATCAGCAAATGCTCTAACCATGCTAGTAACTTCCCTGTAATACCATGGGCTCTTAACTTGGTAAGCAGCCGCACGTGTTACATATTATCAAAGGCCTTCTGAAAATCCAAATATACAACATCCATTGCATCCTCTTTATCTATGCTACTTATAATTTCCTCAAAGAATTCCAACAGGTTCGTCAGGCAAGATTTTCCCTTAAGGAAACCATGCTGACTTTGTCCTCTCTTGTCCTGTGTCACCAAGAACTCCATAACCTCATCTTTAACAATTGACTCCAACATCTTCCTAACCACTGAGGTCAGGCTAACTGGTTTATAATTTCTTTTCTGCTGCCTCCATCCTTTCTTAAAGAGTGGAGTGACATTTTCAATTTTCCAGCCCTCTGGAACCATGCCAGAGTCCAGTGATTCTTGAAAGATAATTTCTAATGCTTCCACAATCTATACCATTACCTCTTTCAGACTCTAGGGTGTGTTTCATCTGGTCCGGGTGACTTATGTACCTTTAAGTCTTTCAGCTTTTTCAGCACCTTCTCCTTTGTAATAATAGCTGCACTTACTTCTCTTCCCTCACACCCTTCAACACCTTGCACACTGCTAGTGTCTTCCACAGTAAAGAAAGATGCAAAATGCTCATTTAGTTCATCTGCAACCTCCTTGTCCCCCATTAATATTTCTCCAGCCTCATTTTCTAGTGGTCCTATATCCACTCTCATCTTTCTTGTATTTTTTATATACTTGAAAAAGCATTTTCTATCCTCCTTGACATTGTTTACTAGCTTGCCTTCATATGTCATCTTCTACCTCCTAATGATTCTTGTAGTTGCTTTCTGTAGGTTTCTAAAATCTTCCCAATCCTCTATCTTCCAGCTAACTTTTGTTTTGTTGTATGCCCTGTCTTTTGCTTTTACATTAGCTTTGACTTCCTTTGTCAGCCACGGTTGTACTATTTTACCATTTGAGTATTTCTTTGTTTTTGGAGTAGATCTATCCTGCACCTTTTTCAATTTTTCCCAGAAACTCGCGCTATTGCTGCTCTGCTGTCCTCCCTGCCAGTATCTCTTTCCAATTTACTTTGGCTAACTCCTCTCTCATAAAACTGTAATTTCCTCTACGGAAAGACTTTACTTTCTCTCAATCAAATTTCAAGTTGAACTCAATCATATTGTGATCACAGTCTCCTAAGGGTTTCTTTACCTTAAGCTCCCTAATTACCTCCGGTTCATTACATAACACCCAATCCAGTATAGCTGATCCCCTAGTAGGCTCAACAACAAACTGCTCTAAAAAGCCATCTTGTAGGCATTCAGCAAACTCACTCTCCTGAGATCCATTACCAACCTGATTTTCCTAATCTACCTGCATGTTAAAATCACCCATTGCCCTTTTGACATACCTTTTCTAATTCCTGTCCTAATCTGTAGACCACATCCCAGATACTGTTTGGAAGCCTGTAAATAACTACTGTCAGGGTCCTTTTACCCTTGCAGTTTCATAACTCAACCCACAAGGATTCAACATCTTCCCATCCTATATTACATCTTTCTAATGATTTGATACCATTCTTTACCAGCAGAGCTACGCCACCCCTCTGCCATCCTATCCCTCTGATACAATGTGTAACCTGGGACATTCAGGTCCCAGCTACAACCATCCTTCAGTCACGATTCAGTGATGGCCTCAAAGTCATACCTGATAATCTATAAAAGTGCAACAAGATCATCTACAAGATTATTGTGTGCAGTTCTGGTCACCAAACTATAGGAAGGGTATCAGTAAGATTGAAAGAGTGCAGAGAAGATTTTCTAGGTTTGGGTCTTCAGGAGTTGAGTTACAGGGAAAGATTGAACAGGTTAGGACTTTATATTCCTTGGAGCGTAGAAGAATGAGGGGGGATTTGATAGAGGTTTACAAAATTATGAGGGGTATAGACAAAGTAAATACGAGTAGGCCCTTTCCACTTAGATTAGGAGAGATAAATGCGAGAGGACATGGCTTTAGGGTGAAAGGGGAAAGGTTTAGGGGGAACATTCGGGGGAAATTCTTCACTCAGAGAGTGGTGAGAGTGTGGAACGAGCTGCCATCTGACGTGGTAAATGCGGGCTCACTCTTAAGTTTTAAGAATAAATCGGATAGAGACATGGATGGGAGAGGTCCGGAGGGTTATGGACTGGTGCAGGTCAATGGCACTAGCAGAATAAAGTTTCAGCACGGACTAGAAGGTCCGAATGGCCTGTTTTCAGTGCTGTAGTGTTCTATGGTTCTACTTTATTTTTTATATTTCATGCATTGAAATATAACACCTTGAGTACTGTATTTACTACCTTTTTTGGTTCTGCATCCCTAATGCACTGATACTCACCTTGCTGGCTGCAATTATGTCCTGTCATCTGCCTGTCCTTCCTGACTGTCTGACTGTATGCTCTCTTTGCTTTTTTACCATCTGTCCTATCCTGAGTCCCTTCACTCCAGTTCCTTTCTCTCTGCAAATTAGAATAAACCCTCCCCAACAGCTCTAACAAACCTGCCTGGGAGAATATTGGTTCCCCTGGGGTTCAGGTGCAACCCATCTCTCTTTTCTACAGGTCATACCACCTTCAGAAGAGAATCCAATGATCCAAGAACCTGAAACCCTTACCCCTGCACCAGCTTCTCGGCCACACACCTATCTGCCAAATCATCATGTTTCTACCGTCACTGGTGCATAACAATCCAGAAATTACTACCCTGGAGGTCCTGCTTCTCAGCTTTCTGCCTAGCTCTCTAAATTCTCTCTTCAGGACCTCTTTGCTTTTCCTTTCTATGTCTTTGGTACCAATATAGGCTGACACATCTGGCTGCTCTCCTTCCCCCTCCAAAATGCTGTGGACGTGATCCGAGGTGTCCCTGATCCTAGCACCTGGGAGGCCACATACCATCCAAGTGTCCCGTTCACGGCCACAGAATCTCCTGTCTCTTCTTCTGACTATTGAGTCCTCTATCACTACCACTTCCTTGTTGTCTCTCTTTCTCTCTGCACCACAGACCCATGCTCAGTGCCAGTATCCTGGTCTCCGTGGCATTCCCCCGGGAGGTCATCCCCCACAACAGTATCCAAAATGGTATGCTTATTATTGAGGGGAATGTCACCGACCAACATATCGTTTGTTTTCATAATTGCTTCCTGAACTGTATGTTAAACTTACAGTGTACGGGAACACTTGGGTCCCGAACAGCAACATATTTCAATCTTTCAACATTTAAAAATATTATCTCTTTCTACTTTTTCGACCAAAGTGTATTTTTTCCATAGTATATTGCATCAATTATTTTTTGTCTGTTTGCTTAGTCTATTATATGCCTTGTAATTTGCTTTGCCCCTCCCCCCAGCTTAGTATCATTAGCAGATTGGATATATTACACTTGGACTCCTCATCTAAATCATTCATTATAAATCGTGAACAACCAGGGCACCACCATGGAGCCTTTTGTTACCCTGCTAGCTACTGTTGCTCCAGCAAAAAGTTATTTGCATACCAACATATTATCCCTAAAGCCTGTGTTTATTTAATAACCCCTTTGTGCAAACATTATTTAAGGCCACCTGAAAATCCAGATATGCTACATTCACTGATTATTCTTCCCCTTTGTTAATTCTGCAAGTCACAACTGTCCATGAAAATTTAATACAGAACTTCATCCAGAGTTTGGAGTGCCTTTTCTTCAAGTTCAAGTGTATTGTCATATGTCTGTAAGATACTGTATGTGTGTGTGTGTGTGTTTGTGTGTGTGCGTATCTATATATATGTGCACAGGTAAACAAAACAGTAACGGTAAACATCTCGCTGTCTTAACATCTTCAGTGGTGGCAGAGTATTCATTAGTCACACAGCTCGAGGGAAGAAGCTGTTACCCAGTTGGCAGTCCTAGTCTTGATGCTTCTTCCTGATGGTGGTAAGTCAAAGAGCTTGTGGAGGTGTTGTCAAATTTGGCTTGGTGCTGGTAGCAAGTTGTAATATTTGACAAGGAAGCAGATAGAACCATATTCGATGTTCTGATTTGTTTGATGTCAGTTTGCCTCAATGCATTGGTCAGATGGTAAAATCTAGCCAGATAGTTGGCAAGGAACACTGCTAAGATTAGGAAGCATTTTCTGGGTGTCAGCATCAAGTTCACTATGCTCAAATGGTGACACCTAACCATGGAGAGCGAAAACATGATTTCACCAAGGCTTTTTCCGGCATGGACATCATCTGACTCACTGCAGTGTCTGAGCAAATTAATTTGGGTTGATTCAGATGTGGAAAAAATTGGGTTCGGGTTATATTTTAATTGTGTACTCAAACGAATGGCTATTTAGGATTATGATGTGGAGGGCAGTAGTGAAGGGAAATGGATAAAGGAAGAATTTCAGAATGAAACAACAGAGCATCAGGAGGAAAGCTGCATGGTAATATGGAAAAGAAAATAAATATCGTGGAAGGAAAACTGGATAGAGCAATTCATCACTTAACTGGATTTTGCATCCAGTGGCCAAGGAATGATAATTTAAAAATTGCACATGCTTGCAACCTCAAGTAAAACGAATTTGTGGGAACCATCAGCTGGCCATTTACCATATATATACAATCAGTCTGAACCTTCCCTCCAACATAGCTCATAACCCCCATTTTTCTTTCATCCATGTGCCATTCTAAGAGTCTGTTTAATGCCTGTAATGTGTCAGCCTCAGCCACCACTGCCTGCAGTGTATTCCAGGCACTTACCATACTCTGTTTCACAAGGATGATTCTGGGAATGAAGGGGTTAACATATGAGAAGCTTTTGGCAGCTTTGGGCCTGTACTCACTGAAATTTAGAAGAATTGAAATCTACCAAATGTTGACAGGACTAGATAGAGTGGATGTGAAGAGGATGTTTCCTATGGTGGGGGTGTCCAGAACTAGAGGGCACAGCCCCAAAAGTGAGGGACAACCTTTTATAACAGAGGCAAGGAGGAATTTTTTTTAGCCAGAGAGTAGTAAATATTGTATCATTTCTTAATGCATGCATTACTAAATGACACGGACTGCGGTGGAGGCCAAGCCCGTGCATATATTTAAGGTGGAAGTTGATCGTTTCCTGATCAGTCAGGGTATCAAAAGATATGGCAAGAAGGCAAGTGTATGGGGTTGAGTGGAATCTGAGATCAGCCATGATGGAATAGCGGAGCCGGCTTGATGGGCTGAATAGCCTAATTCTGGTCCTATATCTTATGGTCTTATGTTTTATTCTTTGAATTGGAACTTAGGGTTATTAGAAATCAAAAGGTGGTTACCACCTTCTTTATGGGATCCTAGACCATAAGACATAGGAGCGGAAATAGACCATTTGGCCTGTTGAGTCTGCTCTGCCATTTAACCATAGCAGATCCTTTTTTCTCCTCCTCAGCCCCACTCTCTGGCTTTCTCTCCATAACCTTTGATGCAATGTCCAATCAAGAACCTATCAAGCTCTGCCTTAAATACACCCAAAGACCTGGCCTCCACAGCTGCCTGTGGTATTAAATTCCACAAATTCACCACCCACTGCCCAAAGAAATTTCTCCGCATCTCTGTTTTAAATGGGCGCCCCTCTATCCTGAGGCTGTGCCCTCTTGTCCTAGACTCTCCCACCATGGGAAACATCCTTTTAACATCAAGTCAAGTCACTTTTTATTGTCATTTTGACCATAACTGCTGGTACAGTACACAGTAAAAATAAGACAATGTTTTTCAGGACCATGGCACTACATAAACAATACAAAAACTACACTAGACTACAGACCTACCCAGGACTGCATAAAGCTGAGGTCCCCAACCTTTTTTGCACTGCGGACCAGTTTATTATTGACAATATTCTTGCAGACCGGCTGACCCAGTGGGGTGGGGGTTGTAGGGTTGCCAATGGACAAGAGTAGTAGTCAAATGTGTTGCGTTTAACCCGAGAAAGACTACCATGACCATGAAGCCTTGCGCGGGCACCTGTGTGTGCATGCGTGCGCGTGTACGTGCTGATTTTTTTTTCTACAAACCGTTTTTGGCGATTCTGTTCAGTGAAACTACACTGTACACACACTACTTTATATAGGCCATGTATTTATCATATCATTCCTGCTTTTACTATATGTTAGTGTTATTTTAGGTTTACGTGTTATTTGGTATGATTTGGTAGGTTATTTTTTGGGTCTGGGAACGCTCAAAAAATTTTCCCATATAAATTAATGATAATTGCTTCGTTGCGTTATGCCATTTTGGCATGAAAGGTTTCACAGGAATGCTGTACCTTAGCGGGGGAAATACTGGACAAGGGCAGTCCCATATGGGACAAAGCAATTTAGCCCAATATACGGGATGTCCCGGCTAATACGGGACAGTTGGCAACCCTGGGGTGGGGTGGGGGGGGGCTGCTGTTAATCACAACCGGAATATAGGTGATAAGTCAACTATGTCACTTATAAGTGGCTAATACACTCAGTTTCATTTCTAAAAGGGTTTATCTAACGAATTTAATATTGGAACACACAGCGCATATTTTCCTCGAATGAATATAGTGGTAAGTCAATTATAAGTCAATAGCATCATAACATTTTAAGTAACGTTTGGATATTAAACACACAGCACATATTTTCCCTGTATGAACATATAAAATCATTGCAACACACCAATATCGTTGAATCAGTGGGAGCCCTGGGCTTGTTTCCCTGCAATGAGACGGTCCCATCGAGGGGTGATGGAAGACAGCGATACTCGAAGGGGGTTCCTTATGTCCAGTCTATTCCGCAATTTTGTTTTCGTTGCATTCATTGCAGAAAAGCCCGCTTTGCAGAGATATGTTAGAAATGGAAGCAACGTTTTTAGTGCTTTCATGGCTATCTCAGGATATTTAGCCTTGACTTTGATCCAGAATGCCGGCAGAGATGTTATGTCAAACATACTTTTCAGCCCACCGTCATTTGCAAGCTTGAGGAGTTGATCTTCTTCCCGCACTGACATGGATGACGCGTGCGTAATGACCTCGCGTGCGTTCAAGTTCAACAGTGGGCGTGACAGGGAATGAGGAAAGGTGCAGCTGACTCATATCGTTTCATATTGCTAAATCATATCATTTCCTCGCGGCCAGGTAGCACATGCTTTGCATGTTTACGTGGTTGGGGATCACTGGCATAAAGTGCACAAAACAGTGCAGGCATTAGATTTAGATTATGAGGACACGCAGTCCCCTTTTATTGTCATTTAGTAATATATGCATTAAGAAATGATACAATTTTCCTCCAGTGTGATATCACAGAAACACAAGACAGACCAAGACTGAAAAACTGACAAAAACCACACAATTATAACATATAGTTACAACAGTGCAAGCAATACCGTAATTTGACAAAAAGACAGACCATGGGCCCAGGAAAAAAAAAGTCTCAAAGTCTCTCGAAAGTCCCATCATCTCACGCAGACGGTAGAAGGAAGAAAACTCTCCCTGCCATGAGCTTCCAGCACCGCAAACTTGCCGATGCAGCATCCTGGAAGCACCCGACTGCAGTTTGACTCTGAGTCCATCCGAAAACTTCGAGCCTCCGACCAGCCCTCCGGCACCGAGCACCAAGCACCATCTCAGGATACTTGGTAGTGTGGAGGAGCAGAGGGATCTCGGGGTACATGTCCACAGATCCCTGAAAGTTGCCTCACAGGTGGATAGGGTAGTTAAGAAAGCTTGTGGGGTGTTAGCTTTCATAAGTCGAGGGATAGAGTTTAAGTTCGATGTAATGATGCAGCTCTATAAAACTCTGGTTAGGCCACACTTGGAGTACTGTGTCCAGTTCCGGTCACCTCACTATAGGAAGGATGTGGAAGCATTGGAAAGGGTACAGAGGAGATTTACCAGGATGCTGCCTGGTTTAGAAAGTATGCATTATGATCAGAGATTAAGGGAGCTAGGGTTTTACTCTTTGGAGAGAAGGAGGATGAGAGGAGACATGATAGAGGTGTACAAGATAATGAGAGGAATAGATAGAGTGGATAGCCAGTGCCTCTTCCCCAGGGCACCACTGCTCAATACAAGGGGACATGGATTTAAGGTAAGGGGTGGGAAGTTCAAGGGGGATATTAGAGGAAAGTTTTTTACTCAGAGAGTGGTTGGTGCGTGGAATGCACTGCCTGAGTCAGTGGTGGAGGCAGATACACTAGTGAAGTGTAAGAGATTACTAGACAGGTATATGGAGGAATCTAAGTTGGGGGCTTATATGGGAGGCAGGGTTTGAGGGTCGGCACAACACTGTGGGCCGAAGGGCCTGTACTGTGCTGTACTATTCTATGTTCTATCTTTGCTGAGTGCTTCAACCCCAGCCCTGGCCACCAGCAACAGGCAAAGCCGAGGATTTGGAGCCTTCCCCTCCGGAGGTTCTCGATCGCACAGTAGCAGCGGCAGCAAACCGGGCATTTCAGAAGTTTCTCCAGATGTTCCTCCGTGCTTCTCACATCTGTCTCCATCAAATCAAAATTGTGCAGGCATCCTACTTGACAGATACCGATATCATTCACCGGAGAGGCCACGCGCGCTGCGTCGCGCCGCCATCTTCTCCTCCCTTTACAATGAATAATAAACAAGACAATATGCCCAATAGAGGGCAGTAGGTAGGTGTCACTTCAGGCTCTGGGTATTGAGGAGTCTGATGGCTTGGGGGAAGAAACTGTTACATAGTCTGGTCGTGAGAGCCCAAATACTTCGGTGCCTTTTGCCAGATGGCAGGAGGGAGAAGAGTTTGTATGAGGGGTGTGTGGGGTCCTTCATAATGCTGTTTGCTTTATGGATGCAGCATGTGGTGTAAATGTCTGTAATGGCGGGAAGAGGGACCCCGATGATCTTTTCAGCTGACCTCACTATCTGCTGCAGGGTCTTGCGATCCGAGATGGTGCAATTTCCGAACCAGGCAGTGATGCAGCTGCTCAGGATGCTGTCAATACAACCTCTGTAGAATGTGGTGAGGATAGGTGGGTGGGAGATGGACTTTTTTCAGCCTTCGCAGAAAGTAGAGACACTGCTGGGCTTTCTTTACTATGAAGCTGGTGTTGAGGGACCAGTTGAGATTCTCCGCCAGGTGAACACCAAGAAATTTGGTGCTCTTAAAGATCTCTATGGAGGAGTTGTTGATGTTCAGTGGAGAGTGGTCACTCTGTGTCCTCCTGAAGTCAACATCTACTCTATCTAGGCCCTTCACAAACACAAAAAAAAAACTGAGTATCTCTTTAACTGGGAAATGGAAATCTGGCATATTTCAGACCAGATTGTACAAGAAATGATATGGTGCAAGGTTAGATTGCATTGGGAAAGAAAGCAGAGCAAAGAAAACAACCTTAAAGCATTTAATAATTTTGTGGTAGATCGCAAAGATTAATTGAAATCTGAGGAAATGAGACTTAAAGCATATAGACTAAAATTTTCAAAGATTTTTTACCATATGATGGGCATTTGATGGTGGTGAGCCTGTACTTGCTGGAGTTTAGAAGAATGAGGGGATCTCATTGAAACCTACTGAATATTGAAAGACTTAGACAAAGTAGACGTGAAGATGATGTTTCAAATAGTGGGAGAGCCTTAGGCCAGAGGGCACAGCCTTAGAATGGAAGGGCATCTTTGGAAAAGAGATGTGGAGGAATTTCTTTAGCTAGTGGGTGGTGATTCTGTAGAATTCATTGTCACAGATGGTTGTGGAGATCGTCATTGGGTGTATTTAAAGTGGAGTTTGATGGGTTCTTGATTAGTAAGGGCATCAAAGATTACAGGAAGAAGACAGGAGAATGGGATTGCGAGGGAAAATAACTCAGCCGTGATTAAATGACAGCACAGATTCAATGGACCAAAGGACCTAATTATGCTAATGGTCTTAATTAGCTGCTGTAATTAAGAATGATCAAATCACCTACCTTTGTCTGCTCTCGAATGGACAAGTTCCAACCTTTCCCTAGCTTGTGTTCTTCATATTTTGATCCACAAAAGTGAAAAACTTTCCATGGATGAGTTTAGTGTAGAGCTTATATTGGTCTCAGCAGGATGCTCAGTTGTGTCTGGGGTTCTCCTTGGAAAGTGAACTGACTAAGTTTGTGTCCTGCCACAGTTGCAGGTCTCATGTATTGTGGCACAATCCCATTTTACTTTCTTGGCTCCTGACTGGTCCGTTGGTTACAGAGATAGCTTGAGGCTCTCCTCTTCCCCCTTTGGGAGCTGCTCTGCCATTCTACTAATCATGCTGAACCCCGCATACTGCCTTGCAAGTCTTATCTATCATGAGTCATCATGGGTAAATGCAGTGATAAAGCTGACTGCCTGGCATGAGAAAGGTCCTGAGTGACATTTATCTGCACTGGTTTAACAACGTAGAAGGTATCTGACATTCTCAGATTATCATTTTCTTTTTCCTTGGCTAGTCACAACTCCTAGACACCTGGTGATAGTATTCCAATGAGAATATACAAGCTGCTGACTTTTGTTGGCTTAAGACAGCCAGTGATGACAATTTCAGTTTGATTGTATGGACGAGCAGTCCTATGGCAGACTAACTTATCTGTTACTGGATTGCATATGGTGAATATGAAAGCTGTAATCGATGGGCCCTGGCCTGTCATTTTGAGTTTGTAATCTTGCAAGTGATGATGTAATGGGCATTGATTTTACTTTTTATCTTCTGATTGTGGTCCTTGTAAAGGGTATGAGGGTTATTCCAAGGTAAACAGTGTTTATGCATACTGGAATGGGTGCTATTCCATTTGATCTGCATAACAGATGCACAGATAGAAGAGGATGGCCTTCACTTTGTGTTTGACCATCCTGTTTCAGGCTACCTCCACACTACGCCAGATAATTTTGAAAACAAAGCTTTTTCTCTTCGTTTTGACCCTCCATCCACACTGAACCGGCGTTTTCATCCCCCGAAAATGGAGATTTTCGAAAACACTCTCCAGAGTGTGTAATTTTGAAAACGATTGTTTCGCGTTGAAGTGTGTACGGGGTAAACGGAGAGATTTTAAAACGTTGTCATGACAACACCACAACAGCAATCCTTTTTCTGCTTCTGCTTGGGACTGTGCAAGCATTGCTGGACGGCTGTTCTTGGTTTCTGGTTCTTGGTTCTTGATCCTCCCAAAATATTCCATATGGAATTTAAACTGGAGGTGGCTTTCAAGCTGGTCCCCTCAGTTTCTCTGTTTGCATCCTCTGTTCTTCTGCCCGTACCCTCCGGTCTCCCAGTCTGCGGTGGTTGTACCCTCGATCTCCTGTACCCCGGGGTCTCCAAGCCGGCACTGTCGCTGACTGACCACCGCTGTTATAACGCGCAGTCGGTGTGAACGGCGTGGGAGTTAAATTGTAAAGTGAGCTTTTTTGACCAGATCCCCTAAATTGATTTGATTGAATCTATCTTTAAAAATATTAACATCGGAAATACTGTACAGGTCTGGCGGCAGAAGATTCCACTAACTTGTTGATCTTGGGTAGAGGACAGCTTCATGCGTGTGTTGTTTACTTTATTTTCTATGTTAATAGTTTGTTTGGAATTAAACATCCCTACTGCTTTGCTGACTTTGTAGTTGTTCATAACTGGCAGAAACAGCTCGACCTCATTGTCTGTCTAAACGGAGAAGTCCGGTAATTTTTCCAGCGGAGGTTTTCTTTGTACTCCTGGAAGACATTGTTGAAAACTTTCTTTCCCTGTTGTTGTTGGTACTCTAGTTTTATTCTATGGAAATAGCACAACGCCGCCACGGAAATGTAAATATTATACCGTTTCCTCTTCGCTTGTTTTCTTAGATGTGTCTGCGTATGCCCAGTTGGAGTAGATTCGCCCAAATATCCGTTTTGGTGTGGACAGAGATATTCTGAAAAAGCATAGTGTGGACGCCTGTCGTTTTTACTCGAAACTGGCGTTTTCAAAATTATCCGGCATAGTGTGGACGTAGCCTTAGTGGTTCAACTAATTTTGATGGGAAACTGTTAGAGCAAAACCTTTGGGCAACTTGGTGTTATATTTTGTAGTTCAGAAACATGAACCTCATTGAAAGAAAAATACAGAGTCAGGAGATGCATGTCATAGTTGTATTTTACTTTTAGCGAGATGCGCACATGTGACGTGGTGTAATGACGTATGCCATTCACGTACTTCTTGGATATATCCATAATGAATTATTTAAACAAAGAAGGCTTAATCAAACAATATATTTACAATATTATTCAAATATCACTGATATATGATGTACACAACACTTGATACAGCAACTTCCTGACCTTGGTATTTATGAAATGAAAACCAATGTATTCCAAAATTAACGAAAGAGAATAGCAATTGAATTTTGAAGTGTTGCATAATTTCTTTTCAAAGAGTTGCTTAATGACAGCAGTTTTGAGGGATGTAGAGGGTGAGATAACTGGAGGACATTGATCACCAATGTAAGCGATTTGCAACGTGAAAGAAAAATCTGGAGAAAAGGTGGGAGAAAAGAGCAGATAGAAATGATCAGTGATTTATGACAGAGAAAAAGATCTCGGTGATATCAGGATGAGGGTGAATGTCCAAAGAATTATGAGGGAGCGAGCTCAGAGTCATTCAAAATCAAGAGTCAACATTTGGGGCATAATTCTCCATTTTGGGAATTTAACTTAGTTCTATTTGGCTTCTGAGCATAGCATTTATAAGGCAATTGTGTGTTACTTTTTTTTATTTAAGGAATGTCCTCATTGGTATTAATTTCTTAGCAGTAGATTTGTTGTCTGAACATTATTTTGTAAAAGTGTTTTAATTTGTGAATCGTTTAAACAGAGAAATCCAGTCTCTCTCCCTAAACCCCTGGAGTGAGAAGAACTATTGGCCATTAAAAAGGTCTTTAATTTGTTTACTACTGTTCGTAGTCCAGACAGTATGGTGAAGGAGATTACCTCCAGACATGAGGTCTGGGTTATACCATCTTTCTGAAGTTAGGTGGGTTCTATTTTAGCTGTCTGTCAGCTTGGCAGCTCAAAGAGCAAAGTTTTCACAGTGCTTCTAATACCATGTCCACTTTCAGTAAAACATATTGTACTGTTAAATCCTGCAAAGACAAAGGTGGAGAAAATAAGTTTCTTTTTGTCGCTTGAACTCTCCATCCTCTGTATTTCTTTAGCAGTCCTTACTATACAATTGACAGTTTTGATGTATAATAAAGTTTACCACCTGTATTTCATCTGAAAGCGATATAACTTCTATCTGAATATTAAGAATGAGTGTTAATAAAAACCACTTTGGAGAATGGCGGCATGTTTTCAGTGAACTATATTCTGAAATTGAACAACTTAAATTTTAACATTTTAAAATGACATTCAATAAGTATGTAAACTTTCATCATTTGGTTTAGTTTAAAGTAAGTAAATTACATTTTGTTCTGATTATTGAATGTAAATGGACCGCCTTCAGTGCATTGAGAGGTTGTTTCCTTTTTATTTTTCTGTCGTTGTGCCAGAATATGCACCCTTATGTAAGATTCTACCATAATTTCAACATAGGCATATTCCCAGATCAACTACTAGCCATAGTATTAATCTAAATGCTAATAGTACATAGTTGAAATAACTTGCTCTAATTATTCCTGAACTGGATGGATCTTGCATCAGGAACAATTTGGTTTTCTCTTTGTGTGTGTGTAACTGAATGTCTCATTCTTTCACTGCTATTTTGACAAATCTGTAATTTCATGTGATCTTGTGAAGTTCCCACTGTCTTTCAATTTTGAATTTATTTTTTGATAGCATCTGTTACTAGTGGTATTTCCTGATGAGCCTATTTTTGAAAGGTCATCCTTCTCACTGCACTGTAAAGTTATTTGTACCTAAGATACATAGCAGCTATTCTCAGGTCATTTCAAGAATTGATTTAATAACCATTACATGTTGCTTGTTCTTAAGATTAGATTTTGTTTTGAATCAATACCCATTGTGCATGGCTTAGTCTAAGAATCAGATACATTTTTGGTAAAATCTGGTGTCAACGAAAGTAATGTGCTTTCCTTTATTATCTCTAGAGGTTCCAGTATTACATCCTATCTTTTTTATTCTTCACTGTTCTTAAGATCATCTGTTTACCTATAACAATTTGTTTGAGATCTTTAATGCACTTTATAATTTTCTGTCCGGCAAACATTCAATTTAAACTCCCAATAACTTATTGTACTTGGAAAATAAACCCAATTGTGCTTTAAAATCCAGCATCAGAGGTTTGTGTAATCTCACTCTCTCTTTCTCTTGACATTTATTCAGTTGTAACACAAACTTTTTGATCAATGGCACCATTAACTTCCTCTGGATGATTTTTTTTGTTGGATTCAAATTGACATTGGAGGAGGTAAAATTATATACTTTTCAAAAATGTTGAATAACATTTTTAAACTAAAAAAATAAGCATTTGAAAGACAAATTTTCATCCTGTATTTGTTTACCCCACTATATCCCTTTTAATTATGCTTATCTTGTTCTCTCTGGGTGTGGGTCAAATAGTCATACATTTAATTTGAATCTCAGGTCTTTGATATTTTGGTACTGCAGTAATACTCATTGCTCTATGTATACTCAAACAACATTTTGAGAAATTGTTTGCAGTATGAAAAATGCTAGGTTTTCAGTATCGAAGTGGTTAAAAATTTTCTGGAAATAAATGTCAGTTTTACAATAGCCAGTACCATGCCAGAGAATTATGAATCAATGCAGAACTTAAACAAAATGCAAAAATAAGTTCCTTTAACTTGTACATATGATTGACAAGGAATGCCACTATTGATAGACTGTTTAGTATTTTACTATTGCTACACTCAGTTATTTTGTAATTAGGCATTCAGCACAGAAAATGCTAATATATGTCTAAGTTTAGTTCTGCTTTTATTTACTGAGAAATGCAAAACCAGAAGGCTCCTCGATTTGAGAGACAAAACAAAGGCAAGGTCAAAATTATGGCTGTAGCAGCCAGTTTCTGTTTCTTATCAAATGGAGGGAATGAGAATGTTTTAAGAGTGTTTCGTGGAAATAACATGTACAGTTAAGTGATGAGATAATCCTAGGTGTTAGTGCCAAGCTCCCAACTATAGTGAACATACGGGCTTGATTTTCACTATGATGCAATCCAGACGTGTTGCATGACATTTTCAGGTGACCATTTAGTTTCTGATGCTTGTGATCGGTGCCTTTATCATATACTTACATGTTTCCTACAGGCTGTTGAAGCCCAGATCCGAAGTTTTGGCCAAACTCCTTCTCAACTTTTAATAGAACCACATCCTCCCAGAAGCTCTGCCATGCAAGTGGTAAGTGTGTTGCATGCTTTTGTTTCCACTTCCATTTTACATCTGGTTCCAAATGTGGCATTTGGTACTTCGCACTCTGAACAAACATCCAGCTATTTTCCTGCTTAATCATTTATGTTCTTTTGCCCTCGAATGCCTTTGTAATTATTTTAATATATCAAAACAAATTCTCTGGCCCTTTATTCCTCTATCATTTACTCAATCATAGTTGGGCGTCAATGTGCACCTTTTTTGTTGCATTGACTTAAAAGAAAATAATGTAATTAGGCTCTATGGATATTGGAAATCATCCAATATTCTTGAAGCTTACCTAAAAAGCTTTGAAAATAATTTTAAAGCTGAACCAAAGGCTCTTAACAACTTGGTGAAAGTGAGTAAATGTAGTGTATGGTTTTGTAAAAGTCATTCTGTGATGATATCAAGGATCAAGAATCAATTTTATTCACCATATACATTTACACGTATTAAGAATTTGCTGCAGTGTATTGGCGTGATATACAACAAAAACATCAACATATAACAATTATAAAGAATAATATAATAAAAATAAAGTTAGTTAAATTACAGATACGGAATAAAATGTACATAAATAAAGGCATATATTTATAACATAAACAGCTTTGTAAAAATGGTTTGAAGTATTTACAGTGCAAAGCAGTGACAGGTAATAGAGTGTGATAGGGTGGTGGTGGGGGAGTGCTAACTGGAATATCTGATCTTCTATGTTTGTCACTGTGGCACAGTAGAAACAAAAATGTTGGCATCTTTGCCTTGAGTGTGGGTAGTAGAAAATGGCCAGTGGTGGCTCCGAGAGAATAACCAAAGTTTGAAATGAATGGCCAGCAAACATCAGGCTCTCATATAAAGGCTGATTTATACTTGTGTGTCAACTCGACGCCGTAGGTAATGCGTCGCTGCGAACCCTACGCCGTAGCCTGACGCGCACCTCTCCCAAATTGTAACTGCGCGTCGCAGCAACGAAGACCGCAACAACTGTGATTGGTCCACTTGGTAGCATCGCATTTCCTCCTATGCTGCAATAGCTTCCCGTTGGCTGACTGAGGAGCAGGGAAGGAACTTTGGCTACAATACTTTCCATAAAGCTTTACAGACCTCTGAAATTGTGGAGGACACATTTCGCTTTTACAAAAAAATATTTTCTCACTAGCAAAAAATATAACAGGCTCTTACCCTCCTTCCCAGACACAGAGGGAAGACATTTTTTTCTAACTTAATGTTCCTCCATTTTATGTTGTTCCACATGAAAGAACATATATTTTGATGCTTGAATCCTCCTCAGGCTGCTGGAACGTGACATTAAGCTGCGCTTTAAACTTGTTTACCCAGAGAAAGACTACCATGGCCATGAAGCTTTGCGCGGGTAGGTGTGCACAAGCACGATGTGCGGGAATTGCAGAGCGATGCAGACACACCAATGCAGAAGCATAAATGCTCACAATGCGCGTAGGCCACTTGCATAGGTTACGGCGTCCATTTGACGCAGAAGTATAAATCAGCCTTAAGGATATGTGCGTCAATGAGGTGCTCATAGCCACAATCATCTGTGTAACTATATTGCACTGAGATACAACAGCAGAGAAATGGGGAAATGGTAGGAAAATGTTAGTATACTATAGGTTTAAAATTTAGTTTTGTGTGGGATAGCATTGGTTTTAGCTCAGCCGTAGCTAAGCATATGGGCTAGCTATCTTTGTGTATGATTCAAGGCCAAACAAATAACTTATTTGAAAGTATTATTGTATAAAAATGTTTAAAATTCTCACCTTATTTCTTATATTCTTTGTGGGGGAAAGAAAAAAAACCCGAGAGACCGAACAGTGAACTCATTAGCTCTATGCATGCAATAGACAGGTACAAGTTCTTGCAGAAACCTATGTGGCAAGAGCTTAATGTCACGTTCCAGCAGCCTGAGGAGGATTCAAGCATCAAAATATATGTTCTTTCATGTGGAACAACATAAAATGGAGGAACATTAAGTTAGAAAAAAATGTCTTCCCTCTGTGTCTGGGAAGGAGGGTGAGAGCCTGTTATATTTTCTGCTAGTGAGAAAATATTTTAACAAAAATGCATTATAAAGATCGAGTGCTTTTTTCCTTTCCCACCCCCATGCCAAACTTCTAGTTTCCTTTTATTGTTTAAGTCACCTAATAAAAATTAATTTAGTTTCACCAAGCAAATTAGCCTTCGAAATGAGGCACAGATTTTAGAAAATAAGGTTGTGTCATGCTGTGCAAAGTGCATCAGTGGTAATTTATGCCAGGTGTAGTAATTAGCAGACAAATGCACAATACATATTTGTCTGCTGAGATTTCTGTTGCCCTGTCCCCAAGTGCTTTCAGTGGATCAGATAGTTGGATTTAATTGAGGCTACATCAGATGAGGCATTACTGACACCTTTAATTGAATGAGTATCTGGGGAGGATTAACTCATAATATTGATTGGCTTTTAGCCACTCTCGCAGAAGGGTGTCACTGAAGCTTATTATCCACCTTATTATTTTTGTACCTTCCTTTATGCTCCAAAAACCGAATTGCTGCTTCAACAATTAAAGTATGGTTGCAGTGCAATATTTCTTCCTTTGTCTCATGACGACATCTGGTTGAATTCTGTTTCCTATTTTGTCATTAGTGGCTGTTTTGATGCAGCAATGTGCCGACTGAAGATACAGTAATTTTACACAGAATATCTTGAAATGTTTCAGTATGACAAATGGAAATGGCTTTTATTTATTTCAATTTCTCTACAATTATAATTCATGTGTTTACACTATTTGTTATGTTCCTTCTTTGAAATCACTTTCTTTTGCCTACAAGGCAAATATCTTACTCTTTCAATCTTTGTTTATAGTTTCTGCTTTTTATATTAAAACAACTCTGTTCTGGTTTAAATTGGATTTCTTTATTTAAAACAATTAAAGCTCTTTTTCTCATGAGAGCAATATGTTTAATGATGCTCAGAACCTCGTATCAAAAAGGTTTGCAAGGGATGTAGTTGCATCTTTGCTCTGTTCTCTGCTGCTAACCTATTTCTTCCTGTTTGTCACTTTTTTCCTCTTATTTGCTTCCTTCTCTTTCCCCATACCTTTTCTGTTTTGATTTGTATTTGATTTGGGGTTTTGCCACTGAACAGTATCTCCTCCTGCAGACTCCTCTGATGTTCACAGACCAGATGCAGCAAGATGTCATCATGGTACTTAAGTTCCCATCCAACTCCCCGGTCACCCATGTTGCTGCCAACACTCAGCCGGGCCTGGCTGTACCAGCCATTATTACAGTAACTGCGAGCAGACTGTTTGCTGTGAACAAGTGGCATAATGTTACCGGTGAGTGCAGAGATGTTAGTGACAACAGCTAGATTTATCATTTTCAGAGTGTTGACATGTTAAAAGACAGCTATGCTCTAACATCTGCAATGTTTAAACGGAATATTTTGTTTACTATTATTGAACAGCCCTAACACAGTAAAATTAGAGCATTAAAACAATATAGATTTTAAATTTTTATTTCTCCGTGTGCTCTACATTTTTTAAAAACTGTAAATTTTGGCCTGGTGTAAATTTATTATATGTTAAGATATTCTGCATGGTGATAGCAGTCAGTAGACAGAAAAGAAAATTGGGCTGGAAACCAGATGAGGTTTGCTGAATGAAACAAAAAACTGATGCTTGGATCAGAGAAAATCCAAAATAATTCTTAACCCCTTCAGAAAACTATGCAGGAAACACTCAATGTATTTTGGTTCAATGGCAAAATCTTTAACTGGAATCAAATCTATGTGGCGAAGAGTGCAATTTCAAAATTGCATACCTGTATTCATGAAAACACATCTCTGCAAAGCTAAGGGAGAAATATATAACTTTTTCCCCCACAGAGCTGCTCTTACAACATCTAATTTAATTTTTATTTACAATCTTAGGCCTTCATGGATCTATGCAAGAACAGTCATACCAGCTGCCAGTTGAAATCGATCCTCTGATAGGTCTGTCAGCTTTTCTTTCTGCAATTCATTACATGCCGTGTGGTGGACTGAAGTGGAGATTACTGTTGTTATTCACTCATGGTGGTTGGGAATGGAATTTTCTTGATAAACCATTTGCATGCAAATTGGAATGCAATGAGCTGTGGATTCTCTGGTATTTCATCAACTCTCCCTCGTTGGTTTGCCTAATTTGTACAGGGATAGAATCTGTGTCACTGAAAATTAATATGGATGCTGTAATAATGTGCGATTGAGAATGCGCATGAAGCGCTGTCAGGATAATATTGGATCGTTTCATCACTTGGACTTGTTGATGAGTGTGAATGAGCTGGGTTATGATAAATTGGTGCCCCCGTAATGTAGTGGCCCCATTGCAAAGGAAATTTTCATAATAACAGCAGAGTTCTTTATTACATTGAGTGGTGAAAAATATTGAACCGATGCCAAGATTTCATCATTAAGGCGATCAGATCTTGGCTTTATGAGCCTGCTGTTCAGAAATCTAAATTACAGTAATATAACATTTCCAAGCACAAGTTATAACCTATATTTCTCCATTACTGATAGAATACTAATGCTGTTTCTCTTTTTTCCTTTAAGCTAATAACACTGGCATGCACAGAAGGCAAATTACTGACCCCTTGGATCAAAGCATTCAAGTCAATTCCCAGTGCTTCGTGATCACTGCCGATAACCGCTTCATCCTGGTTTGTGGCTTCTGGGATAAGAGTTTCCGTGTCTACTCCACCGACACTGGTAATTGCCATTTTCCTCTGCACATTCACGGAACCAGACATAGTCTATGGTTAATCACAGGGGTCAGGGTCTGATTTTTTTTCTCTTTTTAGTATTACACCATCTGCTCTTTTTCTCTGCAAAGAAAGCAGGTATCTCTTTTCTGAACTTGAATTAACCCTACAAACAACCCTTTTTGTAAACTTAAAATATCTCATTTGATTAAGTCCTGATTTAATGTACTGTATAAATTTTAAATTTTCTACTTTAACCTTTCATTATTTGATTTAATTTGAAATGTTGCATCTCGTAGAACATCTCCTATCATTGTTAATCTATTAAGCACACAGAGTGATTTCAAGATTGCCATGATTTCTTGTTTCTAGGATGATGATTATTTACAAATATTTGAGTTTGTCTTTTACAGTTTTCTGAGACGTACAGGATGCATTTCTTTATTAGTCACAACGTAGTATAAAAGCAGGAGAGTTGTCCTGTACATAACACCAGATAGGCAGCATAACATTTCAGGAAATACATGATTGTAGTGTTGCTGGTACGTAGGACATTCATGAAAATGCTTCCAGGTCTAGAAAATGTAGTTATGATGAAAGATTGGATAAGGTAAAGTTGCTTTCTGGAGAAAAAGGAGCCTGAGGGGAGAATTAAGTGTAAAAGAAAAGTGAAGAAATTGAGGCTACCTAGATAGAATAAATAGGAAAGATTGATTTCCTTTAGCAAAGGTGTTGGAAACAAGTGGGCTTAGAGAGATATCAACGTTGAGTGTATTGACATATGTGCAAGTACAGTTATTTGCATGGGGCAACGAGAAGTTTACTTGCAGCAGCATCACGGGCACATAGTATCAGGTACACGGCATTCATAAGAAAAACATACACATAAATTATATACATTTTTTAAATAAGAAAAAACACAATTAGAACAAAATATTGATTGGAGTGGAAAGTGGTCAGTGTTGCTATACTGAGCTAATGATTAGGGTTATGTAGATTAGTTTAGGAGCTGAATGGTTGAAGGAAAGTAATTGTTCTTGAACCTGACAATGTGGGACTTCAGAATTCTGTACCTCTTGCCCAAATGTAGATGCGAGATAATGACATTGCCTGGATGATGAGGATCTTTGATGGTAGATGTTGCCTTCTTGAGGCAGTGCCTTTTGTGCACACTGTAGATGGTGGGGAGGGATGTACCCTTAACGTATTGGGTGCAGTCCACTACTGTATGCAGCGTCTTGCATTTCTGCACATTTAAATTGCCATCCCAAACCATTATGCAACCAATCAGGATACTTGCAAACTTTTTTCTCATGCAGAGGGGTCTTGAACTCACTACCTGAAATACAGTAAAAATAGAATCTCTCATCATATTTCAAGAGCATAAGGAAGCATATTTATAGGGTCATAACTGCTGGGCTACTGATCCCATAATGAAAAGTAGAGTTAGGACAGGAAACTCATTCTGACTCTGGATGGAATATGATGGCCAATATTCCTACCGTCTACAGTGTGCTGTGTGAGAAGCATTAATTCTTCAAAAGTCTCTTGTTTTACTTGTAGTAGTACACTCATAAATCTTATAGAATAGGGAAGTAAATATTCTGGTAAAGAAATTGCTGTCAACATGTTCAAATTAATGGTACTGAGAAGATAGTGAGATTCCCATTCTGCTGAGGGCCAGATGAGTGGCTTTCAGGTCTGGCAACCAAGTAAGACAAGAGGTTCAGGTCCAATCTCTGGAAAACCTTCTCACTTGTGAAGTAGCAATTCTGGACCAAATGTGAATCACTGAATGATGCTGATAGCCGAGGCAGGGCTTGAATACATCACCTCTTACAAAGTGAAACCAAGTGACATAGGTGACAATAAGACTTCACCCCCAGATGAACTTAATGCCTTTTATAGGCACTTTGACCATCAAAACTTGGAGGAACCTTCATGAACTCCCACAGCCCCTGACAACCCTGTGATTTCCATCTCCGAGGCCAATGTAAAAACATCCTTCAGGAAGGTGAACCCATGGAAAGCAACGGGCTCTGACTGGGTACCTGGCTGAGACTAAAGACTTCTGCTGATCAACTGGCTGATGTGTTCACCGATATCTTCAGTCTCTCGCTTCAGCAGTCTGAAGTACCCATCCACTTCAAATAGGCTTCAATAATATCGGTGCCCAAGAAGAATGTGGTAACCTGCCTCAATGACTGTCATCCAGTAGCACTTACATCCACTGATGAAGTGTTTTGAGAATCTGGCAATAAAACTTCAACTCCAATTGGATCTGCTTCAATTTGCCTTCCATCACAACATGTCCACAGCATGTCCCATTTCATTGGCTCTTTACTCAACCCTGGAACTTTTGGACAACAAAGATGCATACAACAGCAGGAATTGAATTGGATTGACTTTATTTCTTACATCCTTCACATACATGAGGAGTAAAAATCTTTCCTTTTTGTCTCCATCTAAATGTGCAATGTGCAATTTATAGCAATTTATAATAAATAGTATGTTCAACAGGACAGTCAATATAGCATAGAAATACAATTGTATCTGTGCGAATTAATCAGTCTGATGGCCTGGTGGAAGAAGCTGTCCCGGAGCCTGTTGGTTCTGGCTTTTATGCTGCGGTATCACTTCCCGGATGGTAGCAGCTGGAACAGTTTGTGATTGGGGTGACTCGGATCCCCAATGATCCTTCGGGCCCTTTTTACACACCTGTCTCTGTAAATGTCCTGAATAGTGAAGAGTTTACATCTACAGATGTGCTGGGCTGTCTACACCACTCTCTGTAGAGCCCTGCGACTGAGGGAAGTGCAGTTCCCATACCAGGCAGTGATGCAGCCAGTCAGGGTGCACTCACTTGTGCCCCTGTAGAAAGTCCTTAAGGTTTGGGAACTCGTATGAAACTTCTTCAACCATCTGAGGTGAAAGAGCCGCTGTTGTGCTTTTTTTCACCACCTAGACAGTATGTATACACATCCTCAGTGATGTGTATGCCAAAGAACTTAAAGCTGCTCACCCTGTCAACCCCAGATCCATTGATGTCAATAGGGATTAGCCTGTCTCTATTCCTCCTGTAGTCCACAACCAGCTGCTTTGTTTTTGCGACATTGAGGGAGAGGTTATTTTCTTGACATCACTGTGTCAGGGTGATGACTTCTCTGTAAGCTGCCTCACTATTATTTGAGATAAGGCCAATCAATGTAGTATCTCTTCATCAACAATGCTATTATCCCCTCAAAACTAATCAATAAGCTTTAAGACCTTGGCCTTGATACCTCCATATACAACTAGATCCTTGATTTCCTCACTTGCAGACCCCAGTCCATTCGGATTGGCAACAACATTTCTTCCACAATCTCCATCAGCACAGGTAAAGTTTACGAAGATTCAGCATGTCATCTAAAACTTTGACAAACTTCTATAGATTTGTAGCGGAGGGTATATTGACTGGCTGTACACAGCCTAGTATGGAAACACCAATGTCCTTGAACAGGAAATCTTACAAAAAGTAGTGGATAAGACCCAGTCCATCACAGGTGAAGCTCTCCCCACCATTGAGCGTATCTACACGAAGTGCTGTTGCAGAAAAGTAGGGTCCAGCATCAATGACTCCAACATCTAGGCCATGCTCTCTTCTTGCTGCTGCCATCAGGAAGACTGTACAGGAATCTCAGGACCCACATCACCAAGTTCAGGAATAGATATTACCTCTCAACCAACAGGCTCTTGAACCACAGGGGTTATCTTCACTCAGCTTCACTTGCCCCATAATTGAAATATTCCCACAATCTATGAACTGACTTTCAAGGACTCTTCATCTCATGTTCTCGATATTTATTGCTTATTTGTTTTTTTTTTCTTTTTGTCTTTCGTCTTCTTGCACATTGATTGCCCATCCTGTTCAGTGCAGTTTTTCACTGATTCTATTGTTTTTCTTAGATTTACTGTGAATGCCTGCAAGAAAGTGAATCTCAGGGTTTTATATGGTGACATATACTGAATGTACTTTGATAATGGAAATACTTAGAACTTTTTATTCTGAAGAATGAAATTGATGCCTTTGCACTATAGTGAAGCCAGCCAGAGCATTTGTACTCAGTTTGCCGGAAGCATTTTGCTGTTATACAATTGGACAGATGTGTTCTAATAATTTATTTGATTTACCAAACTGTTAGCTTTATAATTCTAGTTGTGCATCATATTTTGTTGTAGCGCTTGAATGGCCACACAGTGGGTAATTAGTTCATTATTGTCTATTGTTAACAGATAATGACTCAAGTTAAACAGGCAGAATTAGCCTTTCTAAAAATTATGTTGAACATTATCTACATGGGTACAAAAAAAGGATTATGAAAAAGAGAATTTTGTAATATTAGGTAGAATTTCTGCTTGTCAATTTATTCAAAGCTGCAAAGAGCTAAAATAAGGATAAACCTATTGCACTTTTTTCTGCATTTTGTAAAATGAAGAATCAAAATGCTGCTAATGATTCATTCATGAAAGCAAAATTATTTGTTGCAGGACAGAGAAAGAGATCCCAAGAACAATACTGGTAGTTGTTTCTATCAATTGCAATTTCTATAGAAATTGGTTTACATTTTTGTTTCATTGTTTGTGTTATTATTAATGTTTTTAGAGAAAATAATGCTCCTAACAAAAGTCCGTTATTAAACCAGTGGAATAAAATATGTATACTTTGTTCCCTCGGCTCAGACAGTTAACCACAATCAGGTGTGTGCACCAATTAACTGGTCGAGACCAGCTTATTTTAAAAACCTACACTGCTTTTAGCTAGTTATCCTAAAGGAAACGGATAAAGAACAATTGACCAGGTTATGGGTTAGTTAGAAACTAAAGAAAAATGAATTGTGATAATCTAAAAGGCCTGAACTCTGCTGAGGCAAACAGATTAGGGACAGCTGCTTGAGAACTGGACCACATACCAAGCCCTTCAGTTGACTTTGGCTTGCTTCAATTTTCTCAGGATAAAATATGTGCAATTTACTGCAATTTGGCTGGAATTTTCAAATATTAGTTGCAGGTAAGTTGTTCAAACTTGTTATATTTTGTATTTATGAATTGAAGGAATTTTGTCCTACCCTCTGAGCAATTAATAACAGACCAGAACCTGATAGGATGAATGGGTCGTTCCAGTATTGGTCAATCAGTTCTGGTGGTACCAGTATTGCTTAAAAAGTTTTAAGCATCTTGTTCCCCTTGTGTATGTAAGTGATTATTCATGCTTTTAAGTAATAAATTAACTGCAACATTGATAGTAACAGTATTCATTTGTTTGGTATTTAAAATATTAACCCTTTCACGGAAGACAAAAAGAGAAAAAGGTTCATTTGCAAGCAGTTTTCATTTTATCAGAAAATCAGTTGCATTTTTTCTGAAGTGTTCTTGCTCATATATTTTTCCATTGTCCGGAAATCTTCCTATATGAACTGCATATGCTACTGTTGAAGTACATGCTTCATTAATTTTTACCTTGAACATCCAATACCTTTCACATAATACATCAGAGTTTATGTAAGCCAGACTTTTCTGTATTATCTCTTGTTACCTTATTCCTGTTTTCAATTGAAAGATATTTATTATGAAATATTGAAAAGGGACACCTGGAAGGCCACATCATCTGTTTGGAAAGTACCTCTCATTTGTTTTCCCTACCAAGGTTGCTGCTACAGATTTCTTTGTATACTAAATTTTGTCATGAGAAATGCTTTCTCTTGCTGCCATTGTTCACAATCCCCCCCCAAGAACTAAGCAATTTTGTTTTTAACCATCTGCCAGACACGTTTCCAGTCCTCTCTTGCTCCTTTTTTGTTCCCACCCACCTTAATCTTGCATTCATTCTCCACTGACTCTTTCCATCAGTAGGGCCTTCTTTCCTCATGTGACCACATTTTTTCTTTCCTTCATCTATCTTTTTATTGTTCCCAACTCAATAAACCCAGCAATCCTCGTTTGACTCCTCTGTCCTTCTCTAGGCATCACATGACCGCTCCTTCCACTCATACAGAGCATGGAAATGGCACCATTTTAGTCCAGGGGTTCTGATATTCAGTAGCTCTTATGTTTCAAAGTGCCATGCACGTACAAATGTACAGGGAAATTTTTCTGCCAGTTTTCCAATTTGCAGAGAACTGCAAGTTGAGGGTATGATCAGTGGGTTAGCATTAACTGACCTATGCATCTGTGAAGGAAGTAGGTGGCAAGGAGTGGGGAAGGGCAAAAGGCTGGATAGGCTGTTGAGAATGAAATCATTGGTTGTGGAGACACCACAGATGAAAAGTTGAAGGAAGAACCACACCTTTTATACTTGTAAACTGCTTTAAATAAGCTCTTTAATCATGCAGCAGCCTTTAATTTTGATTAGGGCCACCTTTGTTGTTTAAGAATCACTCCTACAGAATCTGTAGCATTAGTCTTTTTTGATGTAGGGAACTTTTTTTCTATCTTTTTTTTAATCAGTTGTGATCATTATTCTTCATCCTTGCTGTTATGTTCATGGTCAGTTAGAACTCTCCACAACACCCACTGATCTCACCAATGCCTTTAAATTCATCCATGGGTTTCTGCTCAGCCTATAATTTACTCTTTGCTCTATAAATCTTAGTCACAATGAAATTTTTGTGTGTAACTCTAATCATGCTTTGAACTCCAGTTTTTTTATTGCGCATGTCCACATCCTCCAGGCATATTATATTTATATTTTTAAATGTTATGTTGCTTAAAATTTTTTTTTCTGATTAATGCTTATAAACTGTAAAAATGAAAATTAATTGATCAGGAGAAGAATAAGGTTGAGTTCAGCAATAGTGTTCACTAGGCACAAGTCGATGAGACAGTGAATTAAGAGGACAATCTGTACAGGGATTGTGTTTTCATTCTCAGTTTGTGAGCATTGCTGATGTGTTATGTGTTCAGCGTTTATTTTCCATCCCGTGTTCTACTGTTGATATTGTCGTTCAATAAAGAATTCCAAGATTTTGACCTAATGATAATGAAAGAATGACCTTGTGTGTCTGATTGTGTGGCTACAGCCATGCACATCTCGGCAAGTGTAGAGTCTTCCTTTACATCCTAGGTGTGCTTTACAGCCTAGAACTCTTGCAGCATTCCAGAACCTCTAACAATATCAGCCATTTTTTTAATATGTTTCCCTCTCATGAAGTGGGTTGCTTCATGCCCCATGTGAAACCAGTTTTGGTTTCTTACTGCACACTTGTTCAATGTTTCTTGATGTCAAAGACTGACATGTTCCTCTGGAACTCTGCTCAATTATCCTTGTTTGGTCCAACTATTCAATGAAGTCTAGAATGAAACTGTTTTTGCAGAATCTTAACTGACTATCACTGAGCTCATGTCACTTGACCATACTATTGATGACTCCTAATACTAACAGAGCTGGAATTAGCTGGACTGGAGTTGACCTGTTTTCTGTGTTTAAGACATTACTGATCAATTTTCCACTTTGCTTACTAATGGGAGTGTTATCACTGTACTGAAACAGCTTGGCTTGGGGTGCAACGTGTTCAGGAGTACAATGTCTTCAGCACTGCAGCTGGGATGTTGCTGAAGTCTATACCTTCACTGTGATGTGTTTCAGCTGTTTCGAGTTTTGTTCTTTAAATGAAAACAAAGAAACTACAGGTGCTGTTAATCATGTGTGTCAGTAAACAATTCAGAATAGAAAAGCAACTATTGTTAATATTTTGAGCACGAGTCTCATTTGAAATAAAGCTTTAAGAATTCATCTGTAGTTTGTTTGTCTTTTACAAAAAGTAGAAAATCTCAAGTTGTCACAGAATAAGAGGAGGCACATAGCATGCATCCAAGATTAAACACTGGGAAATTCTATAAGGCGCACATATTCAGAATGCACAGATGTGGCTATTAACTCTGTCTTGGAGGGAATTTGCTGACAGTCAGAACATGGGCTCTTGAGACATTGACAATAGCCTTAAAGAAAAAGTTTGAAGGTATTAAGGCAAAGAAGATAAGCTAAATTATGAGCCGTTTTTGAAATAAATAAAGGTTCAAAACCCTACACAAGAAACAAGAATGATTAAGAAGACCAGGAATTTTCTTTCAAAGAATGACATAGGATTTCATTTATTTTATATTTTATACACCCTGCTCCCCACAGACTCCAGGGATTTGGATTTGAATGTCATGAGAATTAGTTAGGTTTTTCTTGGAAATGGTCACTGCCCAGCATATGGGAGTTGAGAATTCTACTTGCCACTCAGGAATCCAGGTGTGAGCATTGTCCAGGATATTCTACATTTAAACTGAAAATTCTTCATTATCTGAAGAATTGCAGATAGGTTTGAAAACTGCATTTGTTAGTAAACGTTCCCACTTTTGGTGGCAGGAGAAGCAGTTAAGGAGAGTTGTCCCAGGAATCTAATTTGACATCCTGGGCAAAGACCTCTAAAAAGAATGGTCTTCCTGTGTGCTTCCTGCAGCTTTAGCCAACTGAGAGTTGAATAATTCCCATTGTTTTCAATTTTGTTTGTGGTGATTGATGCAAGTACTGGCTTGATATAAAAAGCAGTTGTTCTCAGTTTATCTGTGGAATTCAGCTCTTTTATCCCATGATTGAGCCAAGACTGCAATGAATTCTGGAGCTAGATTGCCCTGGTTGAAGCTAAAATCCCTATCACTGAGCAGGTTACTTAGGGAAAATACACACAAGAAAACAATATCTTCAATCATTTTACTGGCAAGTGAGAGTCAATGGGGCAATGGTTGGTTTGGATTTCACTATCTTTTTGTAGGCAGGATTATCCTAGAAAAATTTCTATTTGTCAGTAGATATTTGGCAAATGCCAGCATTACAGCTGTACTGGAAAAGTATGGACAGAGACATGGCTATTTTTGGAGCGCATCATTAGTTCTGCAGTCAGATGTTGGTGGAATCCATAGCCTTTGCTGCATTCATTGCCTTCAGTCATTTTCTTGATATCAGTAAATTGCTTGATGACTATTTTTTTTAACTAAGTATCTCAAAGGAAGTTGAGATGGATCATCCACTTTCAGCATCTTACGACATAAATTTTTAGGCTGTGCTATCAGTGAAGTGGCAATATTAATGAAGCTTCTTCCTCCTTTGTATACATTTCCATCATCTTTCATGTCTGCAGAACTTTAGATTTAATCCTGTAATGGGATCACTTGCTTAATTTTGTTTATAATTCTGCTGTATCAGTTTCAATCTGGTTTGACATTTTGGCATGGAAATGCACCCTGGACTTCTACATTTCATGTGGGTTGCAGATTTGATAATAGTGGTGGAGTGAGGAATATGCTATCCCACCTGTTACAGATTGTAATAGACTATAGCTCAACTGCGGCTATTGGCCCTCATCATTGTTTGCTCAGTTTTGAGCCATCAGGTTTTTTTTCTGAAGACGCCCATTTAACACCATGATAGTGAGACAGAATACAAAAGAAGGTACTCTTTAATGTAAGTCTCCACAATGCCCATACCTACCATTCACAAGCAGTGCATCCACAGCAGATAAATTGATAAGAATGGAGTCAAATGGATTTATTTCCTTATGTCGATCTCATAATATGTTGCAGGTGCCATTTTGTAGCTCTGTCCTTTAAGATGGGGTTGTCTTAGTCAGCCACAGTGCTACTGAGCAAACTGATGATGGCCATCTCCATTTCCCACCAGTCCATGATTCTGCTGCCCCTTTAGAGCTCCTGCCAAGCAATGCTCATATTTCATTGATTAGTTGAGAGGATGGTAGATGATAATCAGTAAGTGGTTTCTATGCCCATGGATAATCTGATGCCATGTGATTTAATGTGACCTTGCAGTCAACGTTGAATGCCTTAATTGCAGATTTCTCCTGAGTATACACTGCAATGACAGGACAGCTGATGGAAAGGCTGGGATGTAATTTGAAAGAAATTTCATCCTGTTTAAATATACATTCTCAAATGTCTATGAGGAGAGTTTGCAGTGTTGGTTAAATAGGGTAAGTAGGGTTTAACCATTTAGGGTATACCATGCGTGAGTTTTCTGAGGATTTATTGTGCCATTTGGCAGAGGTAGCTATTAGGCCATTTCTAAGTGAAACACGCTGGTTCCGTCAGCTGTGTAAGTCTACGGAAGATGATCTCCGGCCGGCCCCGCCAAATGTGTGAGATTGAGGAGTAAGCCCACCCTGAATCCCCTCTTTGTGTGGATGCTGCATGATTCGTTACCCTGTTACAAACAAGTACAGGTGTCCCCTGCTTTTCGAACGTTCGCTTTATGAAACCTCACTGTTACAAAAGACCTACATTAGTACCCTGTTTTCGCTTTCAGAAGGTGTTTTCACTGTACGAATAAAGGCAGCGAGCGATAAAAGGCAGCACGCGCCCCGAGCAGCTGCTCTGCCCTGATTCGGAACGGCATTGCTTAAACACGTTGCATTGAGCAGCCGTTAGCAAGATGAGTTCTAAGGTGTCGGAAAAGCCTGGAAGAGTAAGGGTGTTACACAGCGTAAAACTAGACATAATTAAGCGTTTCGATCATGGTGAATGAAGCAAGGACAAAGTGAGATTGGCTTGTGGAAGTTGACGAAGATGATGTTGAAGAGGTTTTGACATCCCATGACCAAGAACTGATAGATGAAGAGCTGATGCAATTGGAAGAGGAAAGGATAACAATCGAAACCGAATGCAGAAAGTGAAGCAATTGCGTGAGATTTTTGCTGCAATGATAAAGTACGACTTTAATTTTGAAAGGGTACGTAGGTTTAGGGGATATTTGCAGGATGGTTTGAGTGCTTACAAACAACTGTATGATAGAAAAATGCGCGAGGCTCAGCAGTCAAGCAAGCCTTCCACGTCAGCCACAGCAGACGACGAACCTTGACCTTTGATATCGAGGCGGACAGTCATAGGAGAAGATGAGCTGCCTGCCCTGATCGACGATGAGATGACACCCCCGTGTCCCACCACCCCAACACCCAGGCCCCGGACAGATACTGTACCAATTCGCGAAGAATGCAGCAGTAGCCGGGAGGCACGCAGCACAGCTTTAAGAAAAAAGCCGAAATAAACATGCTAGTTAATTAGGTGCCGCCTAGCATGTAATTGTCGGCCCAGATCAGAGGCGATGCAATCGGCAATCACCTCTGACCTGCGCCGACATTTTGCATGCCAGGCAGCACCTAATTAATTAGCATGTTTATTTCAGCTTTTTTCTTAATAATGTGCTGTGTGCCTCCTGGCTACTGCTGCGTTCTTCACGGCAATGTATCAGGTTGGCGGCCCCGAGGGTGGGGGCCACTGCACCACCCAGCCTGCGATGATTCAGTCTAACACACCATCATCAGTGTGCTCGGTGCTGTTTTCCCAATTCCGGTAAGTGATACTACACTGTACATACATTATTTCTACTTTACATAGGCTGTGTATTTTTACGTGTTATTTGGTAGATTTGGCAACTTCATAGTTTAAAGGTTACTGGAGAGCACGTTTATGCCAACAGCGCTTACGTGAGGTTTTCTGCCGAGAATGCTTGCGTGAGATTTTCGCTACAGAGATCTGTGCAGGTAATTGTTGTAGAGAAGTATTTCTACTTTATATAGGCTGTGTATTTATCATATCATTCCTGCTTTTACTATATGTTACTGTTATTTTAGGTTTTATGTGTTATTTAGCATGATTTGGTAGGTTATTTTTGGGTCTGCGAACGCTCACAAAATTTTCCCATATAAATTACTGGTAATTGCTTCTTCGCTTTACGACATTTCGGCTTACGAACCGTTTCATAGGAACGCTGTACCTTAGGATGGCGGGGGAAACCTGTACCATGAAATAATAGACAGTACACTGCATACAATTAAATGATTTAGCTTTATAATTCTTAATTTGACTACAGGGTTAGTAAAGAAAAAGAAAAAAAATAAGAAAAGGGCCCATTTTAATGAAACAGTCTAATGTGCACAAGTTGGAGCTCACGATTTCCCCTTCGCCAATCCTCCTTCAATCTCCCTGGGCTTCGTCGAATCATGGCCCCGCTCCAGGTCGAGTCCTGCGACCTCTTCTCTCTGGCATCTTCTCCCTTCATCTCCTGCTGAACAATAGACTCAGCTCACACTGGTGTCAGGCACACAACACGAAAGCACACTCCCTTCATGGGACAGCTCATATTCCAAAGCACCCGTTATTTCTAACCATAACCCAAACACTGCTTCTACAGAAAGACCATTACATTAGCAGTGAAACCTTTCCCAGGGTGTTGCACTCTCCCCCCACCAAAATTAGTCATGTGGTGGTCTCCTGATTCTTTGAGACCTCCTTACCCCATCATCTACTTCAGGTTCAGACACTCCTTGGGATGCTTCCGGTGACCCCTGTTTCCATTCAGGGGGTCAGTGTGGACATGGTGGAGGATTACAAATACTTGGGGATACGAATTGACAATAAACTGGACTGGTCAAAGAACACTGAGGTTGTCTACAAGAAGGGTCAGAGCCGTCTCTATTTCCTGAGGAGACTGAGGTCCTTTGACACCTGTCGGACGATGCTGAGGATGTTCTACGAGTCTGTGGTGTCCAGTGCTATCATGTTTGCTGTTGTGTGCTGGGGCAGCAGGCTGAGGGTAGCAGACACCAACAGAATCAACAAACTCATTCAAAAGGCCAGTGATGTTGTGGGGATGGAACTGGACTCTCTGACGGTGGTGTCTGAAAAGAGGATGCTGTCCAAGTTGCATGCCATCTTGGACAATGTCTCCCATCCACTACATAATGTACTGGTTGGGCACAGGAGTACATTCAGCCAGAGACTCATTCCACTGAGGTGCAACACTGAGCATCATAGGAGGTCATTCCTGCCTGTGGCCATCAAACTTTACAACTCCTCCCTTGGAGGGTCAGACACCCTGAGCCAATAGGCTGGTCCTGGACTTATTTTCTGGCATAATTTACATATTATTTAATTATTTATGGTTTTATGTTGCTATATCTATACTCTATTCTTGGTTGGTGCAACTGTAACAAAACCCAATTTCCCTCGGGATCAATAAAGTATGACTATGACTATGACATGGCGAGGCCTCTCCAGTGTATCACTTGTGCCCTCCAGCAACTCAAACCCCTCTGCCACTTGGCTGAGTCCTGCTTCATTCCTTTCATGGTCCCACTGAAACCCAGTCTGTCCACAGATAGTCCCCCAGATTTCACCCGACTCAGTGTGAGAAGGGTTGGGAATCTCTTCCTCAATCAGTGGGGAGTAGGCAAAAAGTAGCAAATACCACACCCACATTTCCTCATCATCTGAGTCGGTTTCCCATTCAGGGGCAGGGGCCAATCTAATTTCTCCTGCTGTTGGTCCTTCAGTCGCTCTGCGTCGCCGCAGAGTCCTCTTTCTAGCTGTAGGCTCCAAGCTGAGCTCTGGTCAACCCGCATCTCTTGTCCCAGAGGCAGAAGGTGGTTCCAATGGAGAATCTTGACAGGCCCATTCCCATCCTCTGGTTTCACCTGGAAAACTGGTACATTTGGCATCTGACTCTCCACCACATAGGGCATAGCCACCCAGTGGTCAGCCAACTTGTACTTTCCAGATAGCCCCAAATTCCTTATAAGGCCTTGGTCTCCCGGCATGAGTTGGGAGAACCTAACCTTATGATCATACCTTCTCTTATTTCCTTGATTCTGCCTGGCAGCCGTGACCTCAACTAATTCATCAGCCTTTTTCAGTTCCCTTCTCATATCAGGCACAAACTTCAGATAAGTCTTTGGTAAGATAAGTCTTCGTGTACAGTTGTAGCAGTGGATCAGATGTCCAATATGTTGACACACTTGTTCTTGCTGATTTCCAAGATTCTAAGCATGTCTAGCAAGGTCCAATTAACCCTGTCAGGCTGGGGATCACCCGTGGGTGATAAGGCATAGTCCTCGACTTCTCGACTCCAGGAATACTCAGTGACTCATGGATGAGCCTACTCTCGAAATCCCGTCCCTGATCACTATGTATCTGCTGGGGAGGCCGTAATAAATGAAATACTTCTCCCATAACTCATTGGCTACCATGGGTGCCTTCTGATCCTTGGTGGGGAAAATTTACGCATATCTGATGCAGTGATCCGTGATGACTAAGACATTTGCCATGTTGCTGGCATCTGGCTCTATTGACAGGAAATCCATACACACCAGGTCAGGGGTCCCGCACTCTGCAAGTGGGAGAATGGAGTGGCTCTCATAGGCAGCGTCTTCCTCCATATGCATCGAATGCACAACTTGCAATACTCTTCAACCTCCGGCTTCATTTGGGGCCAGTAGGACAGATCCCTGAGCAATCCATAGGTCTTTTCAACTCCCAAATATCCAAAATCATCATGAAGTGACTTCTTCTCAGTCAGAACCAGCTGGGATCGCCAAGGCTGGTCTGGAGGCGATGTGACCCGGTAGAGGATCTGGTTCCTCAACTCCAATCTGGGCCATTCTCTCAGTAATGGAGGCACCGCAGCGTGTTTCATCTTCTCCACTTGGGCCATGTCTCCCTTTTCGACTGCTGACCAGATGGTACCAATGCCTGGGTCATCTCGCTGAGCAATTGCCACTTCCCCAGGACTCAATTCTGGTTACAGTAAGCTTGTGGAATGGCGTCATCAGAAGCTCCCAATTGATCTACTGCTCGATCTTGCCCTTGCCTTCCCTTTGCCTTCACCATGGCGGAAAACTGGCACATGGCTTTCACTCCCGGGGCAGGAACACTCTCCCACTCTTTGTCCCTGTCCAGCCCTTCCTGTGCATGTCAGGACAAAACATCAGCGTCAATGTTCGTACTTCCCAGCCAGTACTTCAGGCTGAAATAGGCAGGCAATGCTGCTTACCACCAATGGCCTGTGGCACCCAATTTCGCCGAGGTCAGGATATAAGTTAGGGGATTGTCGTCCATTCTCACCTCAAACTTGGCACCATAGAGGCAGTCACTCAACTTATCCACCACAGGCCATTTCAATGCCAGAAACTCCAACTTGTGCATGGGATACTTTTTCTCAGTGGGCAACAGACTCCGATTGACAAATGCAATAGGTCTCAACCCAGTGCCCTGACCCTGATACGGGGCATCCCCTAAGCCCTCTCTGCTGACATCCGTATGCAATGCATACGGTAATCGGGGGTCTGCAAAAGCCAGCACAAGCGCCTGTGTCATCTGCTTCTTCAGCGAATTAAAGTCCTCTTCACATTTCGCATCCCACCTCCCTAAAATGCTCTGAAGGGCTAAGATACTCTTTACTCTCATCTCCTTTTGTCTTCCTCCCTTTCTTCCCCAAGGGAGGATAACCAGACAGAAGCTGATTTAAAGGATAATTCACTTTCATGTAGCCCTTCACGAACCTCCGATAGTACCCACAATCGTAACTTTTCCTACAGCCTTAACAGTACTTAAAATTCAAATTAACAATGCATTCAGGATATGAGTGTCTACCCCACTCAACACGCACGCATTCGTGACCAGTAACCCTGTGGATTCGCACCAGCATTCAACCCTGGCAGCATCCATAAACATGTACCGTAATCACTTTACCGGGCAATAGTTTAGCACAGACTTAAACACACAACCCACTGGAAGGAGAAGATGGCAACACGATGGCAGCGCGCGCGGCCTCTCCGGTGAATGATATCTGTAATCTGTCAAGTAGGGAACCATGCACAATTCTGATTTGATGGAGACGGACGTGAGAGTACAGAGGAACATCTGGAAAACTTCTGAAATGCCCGCTTTGCTGCGGCTGCTACCATGTGGTAACCAGAATCTCTGGAGCAGAAGGCCCCGAGTCCTCGGCTTTGCTTGTTTCAGCGGCCGGGGCTAGATTGAAGGCACTCGGCAGAGGATGACGCTCGGGAGGCAGTATTAGAGGGGCTGGTGTGAGGTTGTGGTGTAGGCCCACCCTGAAACCCCCTGTTTGTGTGGATGCTGTGTGATTCGTTACCCTGTTACAAATAAGTACCACAAAATAACAGACATTACATCACATACAATTGAACAATTTAGCTTTATAATTCTTAATTTGACTAATGGATTAGTAAAAAAAAAGAAAAGGGTTCATTTTAATGAAACAGTCTAATGTGCACAAGTTGGACTCATGGTTTCCCCTTCGCTGATCCTTCTTTGATTTTCCCGGGCTTCGTTGAATCATGCATCCACTCTGGGTCGAGTCCTACGACCTCTTCTGTCCGGCGTCTTCTCCCTTCATCTCCCACCGAACAAAAGACCCAGCTCACACACCGGTGTCAGGCACACATTACAAAATCACACTTCCTTCATTGGGCGGCTCACATTCCAAAGCACCCGTTATCTCTAACCATAACCCAAACACTGCTTCTACAGAAAGACCATTACGTTAGCAGTGAAACCTTCTCCAGGGTGTTACAAAGACAACCACATTGCCTTGGTTCTAGAATTACACATAGGTCATCATACTTGTTTCTCAAGAAAGGTGTCAAGCTTCAGAGCAATAAACTAGTAGCTTCATAGTCATAACTGGGCTCATGTATAAAGATCACACCTCTTCATCTTGTTCAGGAATCCACCTCTCTAGATTTGACTTGGATCAAATTCCTCATACATTTGAACTGTGACTCTCTGCTTGGTTATTAAGAGAAGATCAGGCCATTTTAATTTTATTTTAATGGTTTAATTAATTCAATATTTTACTTTGTATTTTCAATACTTTTTTTTAATGATTTGCAGCAACAGCTGTTGAATTACAGTCCTGACTTTGACAAAAAGCAGAACTCCACCCCCAGTTGGTTTCCCATCCATGACTGTTAGACATTTTAGAGTGGAGCCTCAGCAGCACACTGCCCCATTCCTAATCACCCCCAATACCTTATCCAACACTTTCTGAGTACAGAAGATCAGCTTAATCTGTCCTTTGCATCCGTTCCAGGCAATTGAAGCTAGATTTGGCCCATTATGTGGCAATGTCAAGAGAGATCTGTATACAGTAGAAGAGCATGGTGTGTTGAAGATCTTATTACATTGCTAACATGTTGTTTTACAATTGATTGAAAAGATATTTTAGAAAAATGTTCTCAGGGATAGTAAAATAGAAGTAATGGTGCCTTTTGGGATTGCTTGTTGAAAAAAAATCATACATGATGCGTGAGATGGTAAAATAATATAGTATGGGGGTGCTTTCTCCAGGTGTACTAGAGTTGGATCTCCTGGGCTGATGTGCCTTGGCTAAATCTGAATGTCTGGGTCATTTTGAAGGGTGTCTTTCAGATCAGAGCATTAGAGCACTTTTAGAAATGGAGGGTATATAGTGAATGCACTTGAGAATGTGCGTACATGACTTAAAAATCAAGTTTTGTAAAGAAAGTTAAACGTGGAGGTGTGATTTCATTCAATACTGTGAAACCTGGTGACATTAACGATTGCTTGAGCCTAAATATTTTGAGGAACACAATCCAAGATATTGAGTTCAAAGTGGCTTTCTGTCTTTGAATTTCAGATCCATATTCTGTTTTTGTAATTGTTCTTTCTTGAGGACCTCACTCTTTTGCTTAATGTCAGTTGATTCTGTTTTTCACATTCTTGCTTGAAATCATCTATGGACAAATTTTCTGCTTTATGAAACTGACTGGCATGCACAAGTTTTCCAGGATATTGTCAGTTAAATGTGTGACTTTTCAATTGCATAATATTGAATAAAGAAATAATTAAGTTGTAAAATGTTCAAAAATTTATTGATTGCTGTTTCCTAGTTATTTTTAAGTTCAACAATGATTGAGCCTTTTTTGTAAATTTTTAATGAAGCTAAAGATAAGTGGCTAAATAATTGGTCTGTCCTTGTCAATCTGTTCTTTTCCTCTATCAACAAAAGATCAATAGCTAATCTAATTGCTGTTATTCTTAATAGAAAGTAGCTATTGTTGGTAAATAAATAATTGATGTAGGAAAATATTGTTCAGAATGAGTACCTCACTGGTAGCATTGTTCACAGAAAGGGAATGCTGAGTCAGACTTCTGTGATATATATTCCATTCCTGTACATGTGCAAAGCCTAGGAGGCATTTCTATGCATTATACAAAGTGTAGGCCGTAGAAGAACACCATTGATTCCAATAGGAAATTTGCAATTTTATGAAAAAGAAAGCATTTTGTGAATTATTTGTTTTGTCATTGTTATTAAGTGCACTTTTACATTTATATAGTGGCCTACTGCAGAAAAAAAAATCAGAATATAAAATTTCTTCAGCTTTGATTTGCTTGCTAATTCAAGATAGTTTTGCATAAGGAAGTTATTTATTTTTTTTCTTGGCTACCTATAGGCCAGGGTAAATCTGTTTGCATTTGCTGCATTCAGTCAGTGAGACACTCCTCGTTTATCAGAAAAGTCGATTAACATTGACTAGGGAGTGAATTTGTGACACCTTTAAAACTAGATCCTAGAAATTTTAATTGTATATGATTCCATGATAAATTTCTTAGAAATCATTTGCAAAATGTAATCAGTGATTTATTGTAAGGTCCATGAAGCCATGATTTTCCTTCTGGGCGTCCTACAATAGATGTGGTCAGTGGTGTGCAACATGTATGCACACTCAACTGTTATTTTCATTTGTGCCTCTGGGGCCCAGAACAGTGGAAGCCTTGCTTGCTGAAGCAGCCATCATGTAATGTGAGACCTTTTTCGACATGTTCAATGGACCTGCCTGAGAGAGTCCTAATCTATAAAATCAAATGCTAGGCATTGTCTTGTAGTAAATCCACTTAAAAAAAAATCTCTCAGGAATTCTCCCTCGAGTCTCCCAACCAATTCACAACTCTCCTCCATCTCCCCATATATCACAAGACCCAGATCCATATTAACTGTTTTTGCTTTATGTGCTGGAGCAAGCAGAAGAAAGGTGATTGAATGCATAAAGTGTAAACAATTTATTCTACCTTAGCTCTTATATCATTAGAATTTTACAACAGTAGAATCTTGAAAGAAACATGGTGACCCAACAACACCTACCCACAAAATGAATCTTTCCAGAAATGAATAATTTCTGAGCCATAATGCAATTGATGCCTCTGTTGAATTACAGTATGGAATAATGCCCTCAGGTTCCCTGTCCCCACCGATCATCCATCACCCATTTACACAAACCCTATATTCCTGCCTTTTTTTTCTTCACCTCATATTCTCTTCAATTTCCCCCAAATCCTACTGCTCACCTGTGTGCTAAGGGCAGTTTATAATAGCCGGTTAATCAATCAACATGCATGTTTTTGGGATATGGGAGGAAATTGGAGTGCCTGTGGGAAACTCATGAATACAGGAGAACCTGCAAACTCTGCTCAGATGGGGCTGAAATCAGAATTAAACCTCTGATCCTGGTCTTGTGTGGCAGTGGCTTTACTAGCTGTGTATTTAAGGATTTTAATTATGCATGTAACTAATCAATTGATTGTTAACAAAAGCAATTAGCATTTTTTGGACCGGCACTTGCCTATTTGAATTTGCAGATATGCCCAATTATATTTCCCTTTCCAGTACCATATTTCCCTCTGCATGCATCAGTTGTCTGAATGATCTACTCTCCACCCTAACTGCAGTAGTGTGGCATTCAAACACCTTGGACAAGCCTGGAATTTTCTCTTCATTGTTACTTATCTCCTTTTCAGCATTAAAAGCTTTTAAAAAACACTTCAGCTAAACTTTCAGTCACTCTTTTAATTCTCCAACAAAGACTGGCCATCTGCTCCTTTTCTATTCTGTGAAGGCACAGGAAGTTTTTTTTTGAATTAATTGCTTGTTCAAATCAGCCAAAGTCCTTATTTCTGGTTTCTATCCAATGATGACTTCTGGAAGATGTATTTGTTGAGACTTTGGTTGTCTGAACTGCCTGCCAACATTCTCTATAGCAGTTATACGTGACATAGTGTCATTTAGATGAGGCACTAGAGAGCTGCTAATCATTATGGAACAGTACTGCTGCATGAATTAAGGAAGAATAAAGGAGTAAATTAGAAAGCCTGAAAATAATTGCATTATACTCTTCTTTCCAGCATTGTGTAATTGAAAATTGATCTTTTTCCAGACAAAAAGCTGATACCAGCCTTTTTATATCAATTGAAGGCCAGGCATTTCCTGCCTCCCTCCACCAGCCACTTGAAGCTCTGGCCTGATTTTCAAGTCAGATATATGGGATGATGTCATTCTCTATGTGACAGTCCTTGCAGGAGAATTTGGACTACATGGTCATTAGAAGTTCCTTAGACAATGTGGCCCCTGCACACTGATCTAATCTAACCTGTGTGATCCTGCCTCCATTTCCTTCTGATACTGACTATTTTTCTCTTCTTTTGCTGGTCTAACATTCTCAGCTGCTTTCCTAAGCTAACAATCTTTCCATTTCACTCATCCTGTCTTTGTCCCAAACAATCTAATGGCTTCCCACTAGCCACATATATCCCACTCAATAAGAATCTGTGAAAAGATCACCCCAGACTTGCCACGTATTCCACTCCACAAATAAGAATGGAAATAAAATTGCCTGGGATCATCTTATTACAAGTATATAGCACTGCATTTTAATGCCATCTATCACATATTTTTAGATTTTATCAAATTCAGTGTGCAATATAACACATTTTTGGTTACTCCATTCAGTATATGTTGGTGTAATGTGCACGAGTTAATTGGTTGTTCAGTTTTCACCGTCATTTAATTATGAATAAAACTAGTGAAAAGCAATACTCCTAAAAACAGTCCAACAGCGCATTTACTTTTTCCAATATAACAAGTTCTCAGGTACTAGGGTATCTAATTATCTCCTATTACCTACCTAATATTTTGCCTTTATTTTGAAGTTAATGCTTACTACATCTTTATCTATTCATACATTGAATATGTCATATTCTTCCAAGTAACAACCTGTCTCTGAATGTGAACAAAACAAAAGAGATGGTTGTTGACTTCAGGAGGACACGGAACAACCACTCTCCACTGAACATCAATGGCTCCTCTGTAGAAATCGTTAAGAGCACCAAATTTCTTCGTGTTCACCTGGCGGAGAATCTCACCTGGTCCCTCAACATCAGCTCCATAGTAAAGAAAGCCCAGCAGCATCTGTACTTTCTGTGAAGGCTGAACACCCCCCCCCCCTCCCATCCTCACCATATTCTACAGAGGATGTATCGAGAGTATCCTGAGCGGCTGCATCACTGCCTGGTTCGGAAATTGCACCGTCGCAAGATCCTGCAGTGGATAGTGAGGTCAGCTGAAGGGATCATCGGGGTCTCTCTTCCCACCATTACAGACATGTACACCTCATGCTGCATCCACAAAGCTAACAGCATTGTGAAGGACCCCACACACCCCTCATACAAACTCTTCTCCCTCCTGCCATATGGCAAAAAGTACCGAAGCATTCGGGCTCTCGCAACCAGACTGTGTAACAGTTTCTTCCCCCAAGCCATTAGACTCCTCAATTCCTAGAGTCTAGTCTGACACCAACCGCTACACACACACACACTCCACTCTCTCTCTCTCTCTCTCTCCCTCCCTCCCTCCCTCCCTCCCCCCCCGAACATCACTCCATTCCCTTTGCAATTTTTGCTCATTTCTTTCTCAGTTCCTGCTCAAACATTGTTTACATTTACATCATTTATTATTATATTGTAATTTGTCCTTTACTGTGCCTATTGTCTTGTTTATTGATTATTGTACTGTCTTCACTGTTTTGTGCACTTTATATAGTCCCGTGTAGGCCTGAAGTCTAATGTAGTTTTGTGTTGTTTCACATAGTTTAGTGCAGTTTTGTGTTGTTTCAGGTAGTCTACTGTAGTTTTGTGTTGTTTCATGTAGCACCATGGTCTTGGAGGATCGTTGTTTCGTTTTTACTGTGCACTGTACCAGCAGTTATGGTTGAAATGACAATAAAAGTGACTTGACTTGACTTGACTTGAACTCCATGTTAGGCTTTCTGATAGTTTCCCTACTAGCTTCTCTCCTAGCAAAGTAAAAATTAGGGTCCGAAATATTTGAATTTAAGATTGCTTTAAATAATGGATTTGTGTAAACTATACTCCATTGTAAGGGACATCTCGTGTAACAAATGATTGCGTGTATGAGTCTACAGCATACATATTGTAGAAATTAACTGCAGTGAGAATGTCTATAGATCATCACTACATATCAAGTATAAACAATTACCCTAACTGGTACTCTCTATAACACACTAAATGTTAATGAAGAATCATCTATTGTGTCAGACAAGAGAATATCACTATAATGGCAAATGATTATTGAAAATAAATGCACCAAGTTTGAGATAAAAGTTAGTTCCACACTTCGGTCTTAAGATAGTTAGTGCTTTGAGGTTTAGTAATAGGCGTGATCTAACCACTGGAGCCAACTGGATGTAATTAGGGTCTCAGTGCTGGATATGTTGGCCTAGGGGAGGATGCTAATGTGGTGCACTTATCCTTTTAACAGATTTGGAGGATTTTGTAAAGAAGAATTGGTCATATCTTTCCAGTGCCTTGGGCTGTTTGTTTTAGATGGTCCAAATTTTAGAACTGTATAGGAGGACATAGATCACTGTGCCAGGTCTGGAATCTTAAGCTTCAAATGCTCTTTTAGTTAATTGACCAAGGTCTGTTCTGGTGCACTGAAGAGAATGAATTTCATTGTTGTCTGTCACCTCTGAGAGGTGACTCCTGAGAAGCGGAAAGTGGTCCATATTTTCCATGGTTCTGCCAGTTATGATCAGAGGCCAGTACAATAGCTAGAGCTGGTAAAGGACCTATGTCTTGTGGATGTTAAATATAAGGCTCATGCTTTGTATTTCATGTTACTTATATCCACCCCATTCTTTTCTGTTCAATAGTTCTCCCAACATTTGTAGGTAATACAATCTGGCATGATTGCCATTCTCTCTCCTTTGATTAAGCCACTTTTTAAAACATATCCATTTGATCAAGCTTTTACATCTTTTTCTTTGGTTCGGCATTCATTTTGATTACGCTTTTCTGAATATCATGAGCAATTATATAAATGCATGATAATGTCATAAAGGTTTGACAAAGAAGTCCTTATATTCCTAGTATTAATAAAAAAGGTGTGACTTGAGTATTAACCTTGGCGGTGTGACTTCGATCTGACAGGAGGAAATAGACCCCAACGGGGCTGTTATGGGCTAGCTACCCATAACAGCAGGCTCCATCACCTTGTCAGGGCACAAGAGCTACCCTCACTTGGCTATGGAAAGTTTAAAAAGAAGTATACCCCGAGAGTTTGCAAGAGCGGGGACGCAGGAAGACTCCCTGACTGACCTCCCGGTAGCGAACCTTGGCATGGACATGACAATGAATCAAGAAAGTGGCAATACTCTTGAGAAACCAGCAGCTGGACATGTTCTTCAGACCTGTTGGTGTGGCTGGACTAAAGTAACATCAACTCATGGTCTAAAAATTCATCAAGGACGGAAGAAATGCTTGAAAATCTCCAATCCAGGGCCCCGCATTGACCAGATTCGGTTAAGAGGAAGGTTAAATCAGTTGGATGAAACTCAGCAGCAGGAAGAAACCCACAGTCTGCAGAGTATCAGCACCCTGCGGGATGTGGAGGAAGTTTCAGGCACAAGCAGCAGTCCAAGACATAGCCAAGCACATTATAAAGTGGAGAACATGCAAGGACATAAGCGGTTGGTGAAATGGCCAAAGTCTTAACAGCAAGGAGTGGGAAACCGTCAATGCAGATGTGAGCCTGATCTTAAGTGGCATCAAGGGATCAGCAGAAAAGAAGTTGGAGAGGATGGGTGACCTGATCTACAGCTATGGAAAGGAGAAATTTGGAGTGAAGGAACAAGTCAGCAGGAAAGATATGCCTCCTCCCCCCAAATCCCGTCGTCTCCAGGAAATCCAACGATTTGTTAAAGAAAGAAGAGACCTGAGGAAGTTGTGGAAAAAAGCAACAGCAGAAGAAAGGGAGGGCATTAACCTCCTTCAAGAGGACCTAAAACAGAGGCTCTCGAAGCTGCGCAGAATAGAGAATTTAAGGAAACGATGCAAAAAGAAGGAAAAAACAAGAACAGACTTCTACAAAGATCCTTTTAAATATGTGAAAAGCATTTTCACAAAAGAGAAAAGCGGATACTTGAACGTATCAAAAGAGGAGGTTGAAAGGCATCTCAGAATCATCCACACTGATAAGCGAAAAGATGAACCGATACTTGTCCCAGTTGACATCCCACCAATCTCACCCCCACAACATCAATTTAACATCAGCCCTCCCAAGCTGAGCGAGGTGAAAGAGGCAGTGAAGAAGGCAAGATCGGCATCAGCGCCAGGCCCTAACGGTGTTCCGTATTGTGTCTACAAGAACACCCCCGGATGTTCTGAAATTCCTTTGGAAAAACATGAGGGTTGCATGGGAAAAGCAAATTATCCCCAAAGCCTGGAGAAGAGCGGGGGGAGTTCTGATCCCAAAGGAAAAGAATTCGTCCACCATCGAGCAGTCTTGCCAAATAAACCTTCTGAACATAGAGGGCAAGATCTTTTTCAGTGTGTTGGCGCAAGGACTTACAAAGTATCTGAAACAAGATCATTTCATTGATACGTCGATCCAAAAGGCTGGCATAGCAGGCTTCTCGGGATGCCCTGAATATACCAGCGTCATATGGTCTTGTTCCTCGACCTGGCCAACGCCTATGGATCAGTTCCTCATTCCCTACTGTGGACTGCTTTTGAATTCTTTCAGGTGCCTGCAACAATAACAAATCTGGTAAAATTCTACTTCCAGGATCTGCAAGTTTGACTTACAACATCAGACTTCACCACAGCGTGGCAACCACTGGAAGTAGGCATAATGGTGGGGTGCACCATCTCCCCATTGGCCTTTACTATGTCAATGGAGCCCATTATCAGAGCCTCAAAATGGGTTGCGTGAGGAAAAGGGGTATAGTTTGGTCAAAAGTTACCACCAGTATGAGCCTATATGGACGATATAACAATTCTGATGACAACTGTCCCCTGCACCAAGAGACTTCTGGAAAAACTTCATCAAAACATCACATGGGCGAGGATGAAGATCAAGCCCAGCAAGTGCAGAAGCATCTCCATTGTCAAAGGTCAAGTCACGGATAAAAGATTTCATATTGATGGAACACCTGTCCCAACTGTTCCAGAAATGCCAGTGAAGAGCGTGGGCCAATGGTATGATGCTAAGCTCAAGGACACTGAGCAGTTTAAACAACTCAAAAAGGATACCATCATGTACATAGCTCACATCAACAAGACCTGGCTACCAGGAAAACTCAAGCTGTGGTGCTTCCAGTTCAGCATACTCCCAAGACTCATGTGGCCTTTAACAGTGTATGAAATTCCCATCAGCAAGGTTGAAAAGCTTGAAAGAATGATCAGCACACATGTAAAACGGTGGCTTGGACTTCCACGATGCTTAAATCCTGTTATACTGTACAGGAACGGCAAATTGGAATTACCAATTGCAAGTCTTGTGGAAGAATTCAAATGCACCAAAGCAAGATTGGTCATGACCCTCACTGAATCTGAAGATACTGTTATTCGAACAGTGCCCCCCCCCCCGTGTGGCAACGGGGAGGAAGTGGACCCCATCTGAAGCCGTTCAGAGTCCTAAGTCTGCTCTTCGCTTCAGGGATGTGGTTGGCCAAGTCCAACATGGGAGAGCCAGGCTTGGGCTCGTCCCAAAAGCTCCTCAGTGGCGCAAGGCAACATCAGTGCAGAAGAGACGGCTCGTGGTGGAGGAGTTGAGAAGACAGAAGGAGACAAAGCAAAATGCCAGGGCCGTCTCAATGGCCAAGCAGGGCCAATGGACTAATTGGGAGAGCCTGGAAAAGAGGAAACTTAGCTGGCGTGACATCTGGGAGATGGAGGGATCTCGGCTAAGTTTTGTCAGCAGAGCTACTTATGACCTCCTACTCACACCCCAGAACCTGAACCAGTGGTGGGGAGAAGACCCGGCTTGCTTTCTTTGTCAAGCACCTGCATCACTAAGGCACATTTTAACAAGATGCACCACGAGCCTCATCCAGGGGCGGTACACTTGACGGCATAACCAAGTTCTCAGACAGCTGGCATCAATCTTGGAAAACAGGCGAATCACCACAAATGCTGTCCCACAAACATCGGCAGGAAATGTCCACATCACACGATTTGTACCAGCAGGCCAACCTCCAGAGCACCATATAACATCAAAAGATGTAAGCATTCTGCAGGTTGCTCGGGATTGGAAAATGGACGTGGACTTGGAAAAAAAGCTTGTATTTCCCCCAGACATTGCGGCTACAACACTCCGGCCAGACATGGTCCTGTGGTCCACAACAGCCAAGCTGGCATATGTTGTGGAATTGACAGTACCATGGGAAGATGGTGTCAAAGAAGCTTATGAGAGGAAAAAGACCAAGTACTCTGAACTGGCAACTGAAGCTGCCCAGAATGGCTGGAAGACCAAGATTTTCCCTGTAGAAGTGGGATGCGGGGGATTCGTTGCTACATCTACGACCAGTCTCTTGAAGAAGATGGGGGTAGGGGTCACTCCCTCCAACAAGCAATTAAGTCCTTGTCAAATGCAGCAGAAGAAAGCAGCAATTGGATTTAGATTAAAAGGAAAGACAATAACAAGATGAAGACAGGAGGGTATGGAAGTGAGGGGGGTGTATCTGGGACACCAGGTAGCACCATTGAGCCCTCTGGAGATGTCGTGGGCTTATCAATGAAATGTCAAAGAAGGAGAGTACCCACCTGATGACCCCGATGACGTACCTACCCTCCCTCCTCGTCACCAATCCAAGCCCACTGCCAACATCGAGAGTGCCGACTTATCATAGGGATTGAAACTTCAAGTCCTAGTAGCTCTACTTGTATATTATAGTGTTTCAAGAGTTTAAAAAAGGTTATCCAGTCATGTTGATGATTAGTACAACTTTGATTTCTTGACCATATGACCAACTGCTGACCAATTACCATCCTACAATAATTAAATGTAAAGTGTGGAAGTCTTGCTTGTACATGGATGCCTTTGTAAGAGACATGGAAAACTGTTACAAAACTGATTGTTTTCTGGATAGTTGATATTTTTCTATACTAGCTCAAGAAAATAGATTCTTAGCTTCTAATTCAGGGTAAACCCTTTCCATGTTGCATTAAAGAAAGGAAATGAAGTCATAGTGCAGATTGACAATTGCATTTTCCATTGCTGCTAATGGAGCTATGTGTCAAAGTGCCCTTGAATTTCACTATTGGCAAAGTATATGAAATTGAAGGTGTAATGGAACAGTTCTAGCATCTTCTGCAGAAAACAATGTTGAACTTTATCTTAATGCGACTTAATTTGCTTTTAGTTTTGTAATAATAAAACAAGCAGTCCGTGATGGTTAATATTTGATGGTGGTGATCTTTGTGTGGAACAAAAACTGACTAACATATCAGCTGAGACTCTGAAGTCGAAACCTATTCAGCAAGGTCCTTTGGATTTTTAGCAACTGAGTAAATGGTGCCTCCAGTGAGAAACAATACCATTCACAAACATTCAAAACCATTTAAAATGTTTTAAGGACATCATACTATTAAAAGCTACAAGTTTTTAAATCATTAAAGTGTACATTTAAAGCAATTAGAACACCTGAAAATAATAAAGTACATTTAATACATTTGTAAATCCATTTATTGAAAACATGGAAATGATCTGAAAATTGGCTGTCTTGGAAACATTCCTGTCCATTGAAATTGAATGCACCTGATAAACATTTAGCAACCATATTTCCCAGTGTACCTGCTGGGAAATCCATGAGAAATCCAGCCATGGAGCACAATCAGAAAGACAGTTGAAGTTCAAAAGTAGCACTCAAAGGTGTTTGAATTGTCAGTCTGAATCCCTTTCTAAAGAAGACCATATTCTAAATTCAGCTTACTTACAATACCTGTCCTGCCCCGTTTATATGTGACAATATTAATCTTTTGCCAGTCAGAGGAATATTCTTATAGATTTTTCTACAACAGTTTGCCAAATAGAATGGCCTACTAATAAAATATTGTTACATTTTATTTGCTAGGCCATGTACAGAATGAGGTATAAATTGAAGTATGTCAAATTGCATGACTTGAATACATTGTTCTGCCCAAACTCTGTAATTAGTTGATTCCCTGAATAAGGTATATTCTGATTAGGCTCTGCCTCCACCGGTCTTTATTGCAGCAGCTTGAGTGAAGACCATGGCACAGTTGGTGACAAGGATGGTTTGGTGCTCCAATACAGCACTTTTAATGTGAAGGAATAAGGACGTAAAATTCTGAAAAAGGGCACATGTGGGGAGGGGAGTAGTAAGAATAGCAGGCAAATGATTCACTATTTTGGGGATCTCAAAATATGTGCAATCCCAGCTGTTTTCCCTTTATCTAGAAAGAGAGGAGATGTACTTTATGGCCAGTGTTGCAGGAGAGGCAATGGAACACAGAAACATGACATTGTGCGAAGCAAAGAATTAATACAGCTGCTGCCGGTCATTCAAAACAGTTGTGAGTGTTGTTATGGGCGACTATAGAGGTATTGTACAATGGTACAGTTAAAACTTTAAAAGGGCATTTCAGTCCAATGCTGTCAGAAATCTTTGAAATGTGTAGGTTTGGTAAATGCAGAAGGGACTAGAAAAGCAAATTGGTGTGTAAGTTGGTTAAAAAATGGGCAAAGAATATCAAATTGAAGGTGTAATTTTCAGACTTTAATAGAGGGCATTATGGGACTAGTTGAAGTTGCATTGTAGACTTGATACTTAGGTGAGTATGTTAGAAACCCACTGGTATGTAAATGGAACTTAAAAATGTGTGCCACTTTTGCCCAGAACATATGTTGGATCTGTGAGTAAACTTTTAGAGACAGTGATGGCAATGTTCCTTTCTAGAAAGCAAATTGGGCATGAAATAAGATCTTGAGTAATGGAAAATTTGCTAAGGTGTGCTTTTCGATGCTTGATGATAAAGATTCAAACCACATTTATTATCAAAGAATGTATAAATTATACACCTTGAAATTCGTCTGCTTATAGGCAGCCACAAAGCAAAATACTCAAGTAACCCAATTTTTAAGAAGGCCAAAAACCACTGCGCAGAGAAAGAGAGAGGAAAAAAAACCACACATCTCATGTAAACAATAGAAGCAAGCCAACAGCATCCCGAACCAGACTGAATCCCAGATCCACTCCTGCAACAGCTGGAGTAGGCCCAAGCCTAGCCTCGGTCCCCAGTTTTCACACTAGTGGGACAGAAGCACACAGCAGCCTCAGTGCAGCAGAGAAAGGAATGAACATTCACAGGAGAGCAAGCAAAATCTGCCCAATCCTCGTCTCCGGTCCCGACACTCAGGCTTCCAGTCTATCTGTGCTGGCGTTTAAATTGTCCAAGCACCAAGTAGTGCCCCGTTCCAGGACTCAGATCCAGGTGCCCTAATACACCTGGGCCGCCCCCGCTCGGAGCCATTCTCAATCTCACCAAATCCGCTCAGCGCTTGGAGTGATCCAACCTCGCATCTGGTTAGGTGGACGGGCATTGAAACTCTTCCACGTTGACTCCTCTCCAAATCATGCACACCATCTCTGGCAATGATACAAACTCTGTCTCTGTGCCTCGCAATGCCTCAGCATGGCTCATCCTCCGAACCAGCCTTGCCTCCACCTGCCTCCTCACTATCTACGGTGATAGTTCATTACAATTTGCTTCATGAAAGATGTTATAAGAAATGTTTTTAATTAATTCTCTTGCCTTATGACTGACCAATAAGCTGTCGAACATCTTCAGTAGCACCATCTTAAACCGGATAAAGTGGTTATGATCAACTTAAATGATCTTTAAGTACAAATAATAACTGACATAGGTTTGAAACTCTCATTAATGAATTTAGAAGCAAATATTCAACATAGCTTCACTGGTCCATTACAATTTTATGAGAGTATTTGTGTTATAAGAATCCTGTTCAAGGGCTTTGAAAAACAATTGCCAGTCATTGAGTCTATCTGGTCAAAATTACCATTGTTGATGCATAGAAACTATTTATGGGGCACCGCATTGTTATTGGATTCTCATTCATTCTGATGGTGAGGCACCCAAAGTCTTACTGTGATCCTTCGTACAATACCAACAAGACATGTGCAGCAACAAGGTACAAATGAGCTCAAATTTGCATCATTGTAGAGGCAAGCCTATTTGCTGTCAACCCAGATTACTTAACCAGTAGATGAAGGAGAAGTTGTGAAAGATGGAACAAAATGGACCATCAGTACAGATCTGACGTTCCTTCATCTTAGCAGTTTTGATACATTGAGTGAGCAATTGTGTTGGTTGTGATCTTCATGGAAAGTAAAATTCTGAGATTCTTCTGGGGCTAAGTAGTGACTTTAAAAGAGCCACTGAAGATATGTAATATCCTGATCCACCATTCAAGATTGATTCGGAGATGAGTCAGGTCCATAATAGCCCAGCAATTTGTCTCATGCCTGCACACAAGTAAATCAAGAGCCAAAGAATCTGATGACTACATGAGAAAACAAACCATAAGCATTGATTACTGTATGAGATGAAGTCAGCCCCTAAGATGTTGCATTCAGGCACAGGCAAAATGGTACAAGAGATCCTAACAAGTCTATAGAATTAGAATGACATGTTTCCTAAAATGGTTCAGAAACATTTGAAGGTGTTGGACAAGGTTCTCCACAGTTTATGAAAACACAGTGTCCATCTAAAACAGAATGTGTGGGTTATCTCGTAGCTTGAACTCGTTTATCAAGGAATCAGAATAGATTGCTACCACCAAATACACTGTGGTCCTGAATATAAGTTCAATTTTATGATATGCAATTGATTTTTATTTCATCCTGAAGCACCCTGTTGAGCCCGTTTAACACAATCACAATCTCTAAAGTGTCTGAGTTTAATTACTGGAAACAAAATTTGGCTTTGGTGACAGATACTTATAGCTCAAAAGGAGCTACAGTTTCAGAGTTACACAGAGATCCCAATGGAACTGCAACCCCGAAGACATCAGTGGCAATAATTAATTTCTTAAATCTTCATTCTCTGTACATATCCTTGCTTGCCAGGAAACTGTACTGAGAAGTCCCCTGAAATGTTCTATTGATTTGAAAAACTGATTTGTGCACCCCAGATTTGTTTCCTGTATAGGCTTTGCTCTATGCTGGAAGCACAAATTCCATTTAATCAGTTCTGTATGTTAGGAAAAATGCAATATCAAATATCAAGTTAATATAAAGCAATGTAGGTAATTTGGTGTGCTTGTATTGGAATAAAGTTCTCTGTCTTTTCCTACAGAAGATGTATTAATTTCTGAATTATCCCTACCTAAAGTGAATTTAAATGTTCTGAAAAACATTTCGTATTTGTAATTTGAGAATGAAAAATATTTTTCCCCAAAAGCTAAAAATGAAGTGGGTGTTAATTTCTATTATATCCAATATAGAAAAATGCTGTATGGTACTTTGATTTCAGTGTTCATGAGATGTATCCTTCCTCTTAATATTAATCACTAAATTGCATGTAATACTCTAGTATACTGTACCCATAATCTGGAAACATAATATATTTTAAGCATTCCAATTTGTCAGTAAGTTGCCTACTTTTTAAACATAAAAGATTACAAGCTATTGGTTGAAAAGCTAATACTTGAATCAAAAGTTGTATGTGCCTGTTTCATGCTATGAATAAAATTATATAATCATTGGCAATGCTTTTAATTTCATACAAAGTGGACTGCAGTAGAAAGTTTCTCCACTTGACATTTTGATACTTGGTTATATCCTGTTATATTTTTCAGTACTTGGGTTTCACAAGAACGTTTTAGGTAATTATTTACTATGTTACCACAATTAATTCTGTATTAGTGGATTCCTTAATATTGGTAACTTCACTCAAACACATCACAAACAGGAAAAAACTGGTAAGGCTCTTGCAATTCTGCTGTATTAAATTACAGCTGGCTTTGGAAAACTTACCTTTTACAGAGCTAGCAGAGCATTTAGTTGGTGCCTACTTTAATCGCAGTTGTCAAGACTTGCTGACTCTAGCCTTGCAATATCCTTAGAACTGTAAAGATTACCTCCATTAACTGAGCCACTTAATTGTTGACAATGGTGTATTCTAAGTGTAAATGCACAAATGTGAGGAAATGTTACTTGACATCAAATGTATAGATCTGCTATTTAGCCCTGTAGATAAATCCACATCATCAATGGAAGAATGCTTAAATGTAGAGTTCTATCTTTAGAGGTAACTAATGTCATTGCCTAGGTTACCATTTAATGTTCTTTTAATTGAAAGTTGCAAACAATCATTTAAGTATTGGTCCAGCATAATTCAGCATATTATCCTCCATTTCATGCCTTTGTTTAAATATCACCAGTGCTTCTTCTCAGCATTTGAAATGAACATAGCTAGATTCTTAGTGCTCGACTTCAAACATTTCTATTGTAAAACCTTTGAGGTTATTATTAGGCATGTACATTCCAGACTGGTCTTTTTAAAGTTATATACAAATCATATGTAGCATTTAAGTGAACGCATGTGTGCAATGATATGTATTCCTGTGCAGAGCCCTTTTCTACATCCTGATTGGATTGAAATCATTATTTAACCCTTGTTTCAAATACATATAAATATACGAAATTTTAAAACCAGATGCCCCCCTTTTAAAGACTGTAACATTTTGAATTTTGTAAGGCCTTGAAAATGAATGGATGCCATTGAACTAGTTGAAGATAATGGATAAAAGATTGTTAGGAAAAGAGAATTCATTTCACTGCTAAATATAGTATATTAAATGTGACTTGGATCTTTTAATCTCCACTAACTGATTCAATGACTATATAGAGGTCACCATTTAGAGTTGAGTGATTCAGCAGAAGAAAGAAAATCACAGATAAGGAAAAAAAAATGCTTGGCTAGATTGGTGTATGCTCTCATCTGCCATCTGGGAGGTAGTGGCACTAGTGAAGAGAGGAAGTGAAAGAACCACAGGTAGTTGAAACCATGTACCTTTTTATTTTTCTGGATGGTAAATAATGTACAGGTAAGATACAAAGCAGTGAATGAGGAATTTAAAATAACATAACATCAAAGGAAAGCATTTCTTTTTCCTCAATCTTAAAAAAAAGGCATTATCCACTGTTATAGCCAAGATTTCTCCGTCCACATAAAAGGCTGCAGATACTGACCACAGTAACGTTTTCTGTGACATCAGTAAGATCTTTTTGTAATGGTAATATTATTTATTTTACAGATGCTGTGGCTAAGTTATATTTGCTTGTCATAATCATTGCACAGAAATGGTCCCAAAGCACTGTCGATCTTTTTAATCTCCTCAAATCAAAGAATTATGTACTTGAATATTTATTATCTCATCCTTTACAGCTATCTACTCCAGTTATTTGATTTTTTTCTCTGAAAATTTATTAGCTCTCACTTTCTATGTTAAGTGTGTGATAGGATAAAAAAAAACTATTGAGGTAATAGAAGATCTAATATTCTAATAATTCATATATGATGTAAATGTTAATAAGATGTATCTTGAAATCATTAAATCCATTCATTATCTTCTCAGGATATGATGCAGAATATTGGTTCAATAAAATAAAATTTCATTAGTGGGTCATGAAATAGTATATATTCATCTAAAATTGAGTTAATGGTGATTTCTTTAATTTCTTTTTAGGTAAACTAACTCAGGTGATTTTTGGACACTGGGATGTTGTAACCTGTTTAGCCAGATCTGAGTCATACATTGGAGGTGACTGTTACATCCTGTCAGGGTCACGTGATGCAACTCTACTTCTCTGGTACTGGAATGGGAAAAACCATAGTGTTGGAGGATACCCAAACAGTAAGTAAAGAAAAAATAATATAAAGTTCCATTTCTATGGTATTTGTGCTGTTTTGCTTTCAATAAATGTTTCATGACTCAAATTTCGGTTGCAGTAATGCTAAGGGAAAGTTATAGCCTAGAACTTTCACCCAACCGTAAGCTACTCATGCTTACCGTGGACCTCTGTGGCTTGCATTAAAAAAATCATATTTTAATGGTGTCACTTTGAAACCAGCCCAGCCTGATCTTCATCCCTTGATCTGTGAATTGCTATGATAAGCTTCAAAGGGCAGTTGGATGGTACTGTGGGCAGCACAGAACTTGTCCAATAAACAGTTGAAAAGAACTTTGACAGTTGGCTAAACAATGAACATAAACCAGCTGTTGAATTTGACTAAAAAATGAAGAATGTTTCTGAATGTCTGAAATCATGTTGTTTAAAAACATGCAGAAGGTTTATCTAAACAAAAGAAATCATTTCAGCAATTTGAAAAATGGGAACACTTTTTAAAAACAAATAAAAAATAACTGTGACTCAGCTGTTTAGAAAATAAAATGTAAATTACCTCGTACATTGATCCTTTCCATTTGTGTAAGTGTAGTCCATGTTCCTGCACTTGGTCCAGCTTGGTACATTAGGCAGGTTATCCAGCCTAAATGGTGGGGACCTGCTGCACCTTCACTCCACTGATAGATTTAGGCCAATGTGGAACATGCACTCAGAATAGAGCAGGTAGAAAAAAGCCAGCTAGTTTGGGACTGGCAAAACCCTAGACGTGTGCACAGGAATCCTGAGAATGCTGTTACCTATATAAAGAAATGCATTTCCCTCTCAAATTCTTGACCATCTGCCACACAAAATTCTTAATTTTCCTCTTAAATTTAAAACGAGATTTTTAAAATTAACAATGAACAAAATTGGCTAGATTTTTGTTCATTTGCAAGATAAGTGTATCTTTGGGCTAGCTTTTATGGTGCATTGCTAATTGCCCTAGAGAAATTATGATGTCACTTTTTTTCAATTTGTTTACAACCCAGTAGGATCAAGTATAATTTCTCCAATCCCAACAAACTGACAAGTAAATTTGTCAGCACTTTCCCCACAAACTTCATACGAAAGTTTTCCTTAAATTGTCTTTTTACCACTCACCTTTCCTTATCATCATGTTAAATCACAGTGTTCAATTATCTTTGCTTCAAATATGTGTTCGTTGTTTCTGCTTTCAGAATCCAATACATATGGCAATTCTGACCTTGAGATTGACTGCCCCATTTTCACCATTCTTTTTCTCTCCATAATGTTTGAATGTGCTGATACTTACCATACTGTGTCCATCTTTCTTTGAATTCAGTGTTTTTTAAGTCCTTTGCTCAGATTTTTGTCCCTACCACACTTCTGAAGAAGCTCTAACAAGTGACACAACTATATATGACTTTGGATTGCATAGACGGAGAGAGAGTTCAAAGGAAGCAAGTAGGGCAGTTGGCACATTTTGTGTGCCACAGTTCTTGAGAAGGCACTGGATTATGCATAATTAGGCACTTGACTAGGTCCAATAAGAAGAAGTTAGGTTTAAGCAAAGCGTCCATTGTGTGAGTGAACCAATGTTAGAATGGGAGCTGAGGCTTTGGCGAGCAGAGCTTTTTGCACATTTAGAGCTGTAGGGATGACAGGCAGGATACTGAAATGCTTCCGTTCTGGGATGTGGGAAGGCAGGGTGGCCTCCAGTGTCACTGATGACTACACCTGCAAGAGGTGCATCCAGCTGCAGCTTCCAGCAGACCTTGTTAAGAAGTTGAAGCTGTAACTTGATCAACTTCAGATCTTTCAGGAGGCTGAGGGGTTGATAGACTGGACATACAGGGATGTAGTTCCACCTAAGGTGCAGGACACAGGTGACTGGGTGACTGTCAGGAGAGGCAAAGGGGATAGGCAGCCAGTGCAGAGTACCCCTGTGGCCATTCCCCTCAACAACAGGTATATCACTTGAGATACTGTTGAGGCGAATGACCTAGCAGAGGAAAAACACAGCGGTCAGGTCTCTAGCATTGACTCTGCCTCTGTGGCTCAGAAGGCAAGAAGGGAAAAAAGGCAAGCTGTATTGATAGGGGATTCATTGGTTAAGGGAATAGAAAGGAGGTTCTGTGGCCGAAACAATATTTCCAGATGGTATGTTGCCACTCGGGTGTCAAATTCAGGGACAACTTGGATGGAGTCCACAGCATTCTTAAGTGGGAGGGTGAGCAGCCAGAGGTTGTGGTCCATGTGGATACTAATGACATAGGTAGGAAGAGTGATGAGGTTCTGCGAAGGGAGTTAACAGAGTTAGGTGCTAAGTTAAAAGTAAGGACCTCTGGGATTGTGATCTCAGGATTGCTACCTGTGCCACGTGCTAGTGAGGCCAGAAATAGGAAGATTATACAGTTTAACATGTGACTTAGGAATTGTTACAGCAGTGAGGGTTTCCAGTTTTTGGATCATTGTCCTCCCTTCCAGGGAAGCTGGGATCTGTACAGAAGGAATAGTTTGCACCTGAACTCCAGAACAAATAGTGGAGTGGTTCTAGAGCAAGATTTTGTTGACCCTGCATGCAAAGTCAGGAATCAAAAGGTTGAGCATTGTAGGAGTAATGTCCTGAGCTGCATATATTTTAGTACAAGGAGAACTGTAGGATGAACCTAGGGCATGGATCAGCTCATGGAATTATGTCATTGTAGCCATTAGTGAGACTTGGTTGCAGGAGGGGCAGTACTGACAGCTCAATGTTCAGAGGTTTTGTTGTTTTAGATGTGATAGAATGGGAGGCATTAAAGGGGGAAGAGTGGCATTACCAGTCAGGGAAAATGTCATGGCAGTGCTGAGACAGGATAGACCGGATAGCTTGTCAAGTCAGGCATTATGGGTAGAACTGAGGAATAAAAAAGGTATGACCACGTTATTGGGATTATATTATAGACCACCCAACACTGGGATTTAGAGGAACAAATTTGTAGAGAGATCGCAGACTGTTGCAAGAAACAAGGTTGTGAGAGTAGGTGATTTTAATTTTTCACATATTGACTGGTCTCCCATATTGTAAAAGGGCTAGATTAAGAAAGAGTTTGTCAAATGTGTTCAGGGAAGTTTTCTTAATCAGTACACAGAAGTTACAACCACAGAGAGTAACATACTAGATCTCATATTGGGGAATGAGTCAGGGCAGGTGATAGAAGTTTATGTCAGGGAGCTCTTTGCAGCTAGTGATCATAATGCCATTAGCTTCAAGGGAATTATGGAAAAAGATGGGTTTGGTCCTCAGGTTGAGATTCTAAATTGGAGAAAGGCCAATTTTGATAGTGTCAGAAAGTATCTGGCAAATGTGGATTGAGACTTGTTTTCTGGCAAAGGTATACTGTACTTGGTAAGTGGGAGGCCTTCAAAAGTGAAATTTTCAGAGTACATAATTTGTATGTTCCTGTCAGAATAAAAGGCAAGGTTTAAGGAACCTTGGTTTTTGAGAGATATTGAAGACCTGGCTAAGAAAAAGAATATGGTGCATAGCAGGTAAGGGCAGGTAGGAACAAATGAGGTACTTGAGGAGCATAAGGAATGCAAGAGAACACTTAGGGAAATCAAGAGGGTTAAAAGAAGACATGAGATTGTTCTAGCAGACAAGGTGAAGGAGAATCCTAATGGCTTCTCCAGATATATTAAGAGCAAAAGAATAGCAAATGACAAAATTGGTCCTTTAGAAGATCAGAGTGGTAATCTATGTGTAGAGCTGAAAGAGATGGGAGAGATCTTAAATGGGTATTTGCATCTGTATCGGGAGCTGAACACAGAGTTATAGAAGTGAGGCAAAGTAGCAGCAAGGTCATGAACTCAAGTTACAGAGGAGGAAGTGTTTGCTGTCTTGAGGCAAATTAGAGTGGATATATCCCCAGGGTCTGGCAAGGTTTTCCCTTGGACCCTGTGGGAGACTAATGCAGAAATTGCAGGGGCCCTAGCAGAGATATTTAAAACATCCTTAGCCACGGGTGAGGTGAGCTAATGTTGTTCCATTATTTAAGAAAGGTTCTAAGAATAAGCCAGGAAATCCTAGACCAGTGAGTCTGACATAAGTAGTGGGAAAGTTATTGGAAGATACTCTAAGGGACTGGTTATATAAATATTTGGATAGTTAGGGACTGATTTAGGAATAATCAACATGGAAGTATGTAGTACCTAACCAATCTTAAAGAGTTTTTAGAGGAAGTTACCAGAAAAGTTCATGAAGACAAGGCAATGGATGTTGTCTACATGGACTTTAGGAAGGCATTTGAGAAGGTCCCGCATGGGAGGTTGGTCAAGAATGTTCAGTCACTTGGCATTCAAAATGAGGTGGTAAATTGGATTAGACATTAGCGTTGTGGGAGAAACCAAGGAGTGGTAGTAGATGGTTGCCTCTCTGACTGGGGTCCTATGATTAGTGGTGTGCCATTGGGATCAGTGCTGGGTCAATTGTTGTTTGTCATCTATATCAATGATCTGGATGATAATGTGGTAGCAAATTTTCAGTTGACACCAAGATTGGGGATGAAGTAGACAGTGAAGAAGACTATCAAAGCTTGCAGCGGAACCTGGACCAGCTGGAAAAATGGGCTGAAAAATAACAGATAGAACTTAATGCAGACAAGTGTGAGGTGTTACACTTTGGGACAACCAACCAGGGTAGGTCTTACTGTGAATGGGAGGGCGCTGAGGAGTGTGATGGAACAAAGGGATCTGGGAATACAGGTTGATAATTCCTTGAAAGTGGCGTCACAGGTAGATAGGGTCATAAAGAAACTTTTTGGCACATTGGCCTTCATAAATCAATGTACTAAGTATAGAAGGTAGGATGTTACTGTATGTTGAAATTGTATAAGATGTTGGTGAGGCCTAATTTGGAGTATTGTGTGCAGTTTTGGTTGCTTACCTGCAGGAAAGTTTAAAATACAATTGGTAAAATAGAGAGAAAATTTACAAGGATGTCCTGGAATCTGAGGACCTGGGTTATAAGGTAAGGTTAAATAGTTAAGGACTTTATTCCCTTGAAAATTGAAGATAGAGGGGAGATTTAATGGAGGGACACAAAATTATGAGGGGTATAGATAGAGTAAATGCAAGCAGGCTTTTTCCACTGAGGTTGGGTGATACTACAACTACAGGTCATGAGTTAAGGGTGAAAGGTGAAATGTTTAAGGGGAACATGAGGGGGGAACTTTAAATTAACCACTTTAGAGTCATAGGAAAGTACAGTGCAGAAGCATACCATTTGGCCCATCTGGTTCATGCCAAGCCATTTAATCTGCTTACTCCCATTGACCTGCACAGGACCAGAGCCCTTCATACCCCTATCATCCATGTTCCTAGCCAAGCTTCTCTTAAAGGTTGAAATCAAGCATAGGTGCACCACTTGTGCTTGCAGCTCTTTCTTCGTGTTTCCCTGAAACTTTCCATCTTTCAACCTTAACCCATGGCCTCCAGTTATAGCCCCACCCAACAACTCATCTCCTGTACTCAGTACTTTGTTTCCCACAAATCACCACTTGAAAGATTAATGAGACTTTGTCTGCATTAAGTAAGTGGTAGCATTGCACGATTATAAGTTCACATTTACAATTTTTATGGTGAAATGTTCGAATGGAATTTATAGATCAAATACAGTTCATTACCTGAACAAGGCTCACATAAATTAGCCTATTCGTAGCCTATACATAACCTAACAGGGAAGAAAACTTGCTGGTTAAAAGCTTTTACGTCCAGTTTAGTGAGATCTTGGGTGATGATAAATGTGGATGGTGCAGAACAAGCCCCCATATTCAAAATGACAGTCAATGCCTTTGATAGATGATAAAGGTATTTCCTTACTTTTGCCAATGATCCTGACCCTCTGGTGTCTTACAACAATACATGCTGATCGATTTTCAGGCAAGAATCTGCAGCAAGTTCCGATATTCTGCAGTGAAGGTCCTGAATTTGCTGATATTATATGTGTAAATGCTAGTTAGTTCAATTCCTCTAAATATATTTAAACACGGATTTTTAATAAAATATGTTTGGAATTTAGTCAGAAACTAGTTTTGTTTTAGCTTTTAAATATTATGTCATCAGTTACTTTCCTCTCTTCTCGATCTTCAATATATTTCCACTTAGCTACCGTTATTCTCTTTCTTTTTACTGGCATTGCAGTTGCTTTTGCACAGAAGCTAATCCTATTTTTTTAAATCCCACTGTCTGTGAAACATTGCAAGCAATGATCGTCTGCTGAAGTGAATAAGTTTGAAGTGATTCTGCAGATTGAGATTCAGATCCTTCTGTACTGGAGGACTGTGTGATATGGTGCTACAGTGAGCAGGCTGCCAGAAGTTGTTAGTTTATCAGAAGATTTTGGGGGAAGACTTTGAGGTGCCACAGTAGCTCAGTGATTAGTTTGATGCTATTACAGCTCAGGGCATTGGAGTTCGGAGTTCAATTCCCAGCATCTCTGTATGTCCTCCCCTTGGAATGCATAGGTTTTCTCCAGGTCCTCACACAGTCCATAGATGTAATAGATAGGTTAGTTTGTTATTGTAAATTGTCCAGTGATTAGGTTGGACTTAAATCAGTGTTGTTGGGCAGTACGTTTCGAACACTTGGAAAGGCCTATTCTGCGCTGTATCTCAAAATAAAATAAAATTTAAAAAGACATATTCTGAGGTTCACACTCTTCTGTGCTAAAACATTAGTTTGGGGAACAGCTGCTGAATATTATATTGATTTCAGTAAGAGTGTGCAGCTGGTTTGAATTTGTCTGCATAAGTATGGGGATGAAGCTTTGCCTTGATGTTTTCTGCATTAGAAGTTTAACCTTTGATTGTCTTTAATTGAGTTGAAATAAAGTTCTTTTGAAGATGACCAGTGTACACAAAACAAATGGAAGGTTTCATAGATCAGAGATCTAGATTATGCTTTTCTTAATTCAGCACCTGTTGCAAGTCTTAATGTTCAATCCATGAGATGTGTGGGACAAACTAAAATACTGTAGTTCCCAGATTACTATCTTTGGAAAGAGTTTTAATAATTAAGCATTTCATGAAGGGCCTCCAGTGTTCAAGACCCAATCATGGTACCATTCAGACTTTTCTAACAGAAGCTTTTTGGATGAAGAGCAAAACAATTTTTGTCACTTCCTTGCAGTCATTAAAGAAGTATACCAAATGCCTAATTAGCTGTGTTGCTAAGATGTATCAGAATTGTTTATAGAATACAGGACATTGATTGTTGTGAGTCTACAACTTATTTCCCCTATTTTGTATGTACATACCATCAATATTTAAATTGTAGTCATATTGTTTTTCAGTAGTGTCAAATTTCATATTTCATTAACTTGGAACAGCTTTTTTAAACTTTGTAAGTGTAGACATTGATGTTTTTTAATAAGGATAACTTGACCTGAGTCATTTGATTTTACAATGAAGTAGAAAATTGTTTGTATGTTTTTTATATATATATATATATACATATACACACACACACACACACACACATATATATATATATATAACTGCTGTTCTTGGAAGCTCTTTATTGGAGCATTACTAAATATTCTTGCAAGCGACACGAGGAGAAGTTATTTATAACACTCTATCTTAGTAGTTTAGGCATGTAAATTGGTGTAATTGTCATGTTACAAAAGCAATTATCTGACTTTCATCATGAGAAAATTGATGTTAAGATATTACTGTTTGTCTTTTCAAATCCTAAAATAAGCTGATTATTTTGCATGTAGAATTAAATTGTATTTTTTTTTGGTTTTTGATGTATTTTTCATGTAAATTGCTGTAATTGTCATGTTACAAAAGCAATTATCTGACAATCATCATGAGAAAATTGATGTTAAGGTATTACTGTTAGTCTTTTCAAATCCTAAAATAAGCTGATTATTTTGCATGTAGAACTGAATTGTATTTTTTTTTTGTTTTACTTTCAAAGAGGTAGAAATACAGTTAAATTTACACATGGGCAGTCAAATGGTATAGCACTTCCATTCAGCTGTGTTTTGAATATGCTTAAAGTTTTATCCCATTTTCAATTTTATTAAAAGGCACTCTGTAAAACTAGAATGATCAAATCATCTACACATTTGCATTTTTCCTACTGATGTTTTAAGTTTGACCTGTAGCAGTTAGTCATATCAGAATTGCATTTCAACATTGGTTTTGAAAATTCATCAGATTACATAAATTTAGCATTTCAGCCACCAGAAGAAAACTGGAGACTTGGTAGCTACTGCACATCAGTCACTAATAAAATTTATATTTCATTCTTCATGTTAACAGGTAACCCTGAGATATTTGCTAAAATGCCTGAATATTAACAAATACATATAAATGATGAAAGGATAAAAATAAATATTCCTGAAATAGTGATTTGTCATATACTTGACATCATTGTCCATGTGTGTGATTAAATAGAGAACAATGTGTATTTTAACAAATGAAGATGATGCAAAAAATACAATGGAGAAAAAAATCATGAGCACTGAGCATGGGCTTAAGATTATATGAATTATTTCATATGAAACTTTATATTGTTGTCTTGCAACATATGTATAGTCACTGTATACATATATGGGACAATTCTTAAATCTTTAAGTTTTAAATGTAAAGCCAACATTAATGCTTCGTTAATCCAGTTAAATTTTCTTTGAAGTTGTTCTTATTGTTTGTAGTTATGATTAATAGATTGAAACTTTGTGGAATTCAGATTTTTTCCCTTACTGGACTACTGAGTGTCCGTATAGAACTAATACAAAGCGGCCAGGTGACATTTTAATATATTCAATTCAATACAAATCTAATTACAAGATAATACTACTGTTTACAAAGCACCTAGTACACTCCTAAAGTACCTCACTGGGAATTATTGAACGAAGTTAAACCACATGAGAAGTTAGGGTGGGGGAATGTCGACTCAGACCATGAGAGGCCTGCGTCCAGCATTTTCATGCCTTACAAGGCACATATTGGAAGTCTGTGTGGGGTGCCACTCCTCGCACAGACACTAGAGCAATGTGTGATTAGGTGCCTTGCTCAAGGGCACAAACACGCTGCCACAGCTGAGGCTCGAACTAGCAACCTCGAGATAACTAGACGAATGCCTTAACTACTTGGCCCCGTGCCCAACACAAGTTAGAACAGATGAGAGAAGGTTTTAAGTAGCACCCAGAAGGAGGTACAGGGATGAAAATTTTTGTGAAGGCACATCAGTATTCGAAAGGCACAACAGCTAAAGGCATAATTGCCAGTGGAGGTGCAATTAATAATTAGGAATTAACAAAAGAAATGAATTGATGGAGCATAGATATATTTCGGTTGAGTTGATGTGGAGAGATGTTTTGTAGGAAGGGCTAAGCCATGAGCAAATTGAATATTAAAGTGGAAGTTTGCTTAAATGGACATTGGTGTGTGTTAGCTAACACAGGAGCATACTTTGATTTAGAGTACAGAGATCAATATTTAGCATGTAGTCAAGTTCATTAAGTGTGGAAGATGAATTAGTCTGGAATTCATTGGGACTCTAAAGGTAAAGGTGGAAGGGTTACAAATTATATATTAATTATATATTAATTGTTTTAACACGTTTGTACTTGTTGATAAATTTTACATTTAAAATAAATGACTAGTAATGTATTCTGGTTCTCCATTCTTTTTGAATTTCAACACAATTTATTTACAATGAACATTACTTCCTGTACATCCCGTATCACTAGCTGATTATAGTGACACTGTAACCACTTTGCACAACTATTTTCTTTGTTTGCTTTTGTTCTACTTGTCCTTTCCTGTAAAATGTTGTATAATTTTCTTGTGAGTGTTGTGTCTCTAATGCTATTGGCCTGTGCTACTGTTGCACAAGTTTTTCACTGCAGCTGTGCAAACACGTCTGTATAACAATAAACTGGGTTCAACTCAGATTTGGACCAACTTGACTATTTCTACCAATAAAATTTTCATGGAGAAGTCAACTGCATTTGTGACAAGTTAGATACAAAATAAATACATGCTGATAACACGGCCTTTACCTTTCAAATGGCAGAACTAATTATTGCACCCAAGCACTTCGTGGCAGGAAAATTTCTCCTTTTTTCAAAACCTGATTTTCTGGCCTTACCATTTTTGATAATAGCTATGAGGTTGTATCCAAAAGAAAGAGAGCACCTGTTCTTTCGTGTTTCATTCACTGAGACTTTATCCAGCTAGGGTTCAATGCCATTTTCCACAAATGCAAGTGATGTCTTGTTCTTTGTGGCATGCTGTCCCAGAGTGATGGGATTGAAAACTGAACTGCACTTTCCAATCCACTAAGTATATGGCTCCATTCATCCACTGCATATACCTCCCGAGCAGAGCTCTTGTACTTCTCTGACACAAAATAAAGCCACCTAATTGATAATGTATTTAGCTTTATTCAAACGAGCTTTACTTTATTGCATGAAAGTTGACATACTGTATCTCTATTTACAAATAGTACCCACTTGTTCTCCTTGCACAGCAAGAAAAAGAGAAAGGGTCATATTTCAATACTACCCAGATAAATACCTCACAGACATGTAGGCGGTGATGAGTAGCTTATAGATAGCTGGAGCAACAAGTGCCTTAAGGGATGAAAGAGATGTTGGCCACAGATGACTACCAGACTGCTTTTAAGAGAAGTATTGGTCATATGTTGCTGGTATATGTTAGTGGTTATGAACAGCATTTGTCTGTTTCAATGGAATTAAATCAAATCAAACACAGAAGTCCTGGAGTTACTGACTGATTTGGAATACCAAATTTGTTGGTTTGCTACACCACTGAATTCCCTTTGGAGTTCAGTAGCCTGACTGCAGCATTGTGAGATTTACTGACATTTATGCTAGAGAATTGCCAAACTCTTATGATTCCCTTGCAGCTTTAGTTTTTGCTGTGTTGGGGGAAGGTATTAGCAGCTGTCTAAGGCTGTATGGATGGAGGTTCCTCGTTGTACTGTTGGATCCTCTGAGGCCCTGCCACTATTCAGACCCAGCTGCTGGAGCTGGCTGCAGCTTCCACAGTTAGATAAGTAGGTTTGAGAATAACCATGGGCACTGTTGTGAGTAATGGGATTGTATTAGCAAACTCTGGTCTGACTTTGTAACCAATAACCACTTAAGATTAAGCATTCTGTAAGGCAGTGCCAAAGGGACAGTGCTGGCACTGTAAAGTGATGGTTTTAATTTAAGTTCATGTAAATTTTAAATACTATCCCCAAGCAAACAATCTATGTATTATAGGATTGTCATATATGCTGACAACTGTTCCAGCTTCGTCTGCACATGTTAATCCACATACTGTTAGTTCAGATTATGGCTCTGTCCAACTTCATAATCTGAGTAAATGCATTTATTTGTGTTTTATCTTGATGTATAAAATGATTGCATGTTGCATATGTGTTACAGAATACTGAAGGATTTTAAAAAATATTGAATATTTTCATTGGATGCCTATAACTAGCTTGGCACTCATTCTATTAGCCTCGCAGATATTTTAGACGGTGACATAAAGAATCTTACAAAATTTACAACATTGTGTCTGTGCTAATCAAAAAGAGGTCTCCAACTAATCCTCCCTTCCAGCATAATGTTCGTAGCCATGTCAAGCATAGCTATTCAAATACACTGCCATGTGCTATTTAAACAAGATGAGGGTCCTGCCTTTCCTATCCCTTTTGCCTTCCAAGTCTCTTACCAACCTCTTGATGAAAAATATCCCTCATCCTTCTAAATTTTCTCCCAGTGATAAAGCAACTAGCATTTTCCATTTATACTATCCAGGATCCACATTATTTAATATACAATTAAGTCACTCTTAGCCTCTTTGGTTCCAAGGAAAATTATCATAATTTATTCATTTTTCCATATTGATACAATTTTCCAGTCGGCAAAATTATCTTAAATCTCCTTTACATTCTCTGGCCTCACATTTTGTGTTATGCACTGAGCAAAACTGTAGCATAGTTGCTGCTGTGCTCAGTTCTTGTATAATCTCCTTGGTTTTGCATATAATATCTTGACTTAATAGAAAAGCATCCTATTTGCTTACTTAATCACCTTATTGACCAATATTCTAATATTAATGATCTGCATGTACATACACTCCACGCTGTCTATTTCTCTGTATTTCCCAATACCCTTTACTGAGTGTTCCCTTGCCTTGTTGTACCTCCCCAAATACAAGACCTCATACTTCCAAGATTTAAATTGTGTCTGTTATTTTCCACCCGACCTGTCAGATTATATACATAAAGCATAAGAGCAGAATTAGGCCATTTGGGCCATTGTTCTAGGGGCAGTGAAACTGGGATGATCATTCAGATAAGTTGTAAACAAAGTTATGGGGAATGAATGGGAACAGCTAGAACATGAGAAAATAGACAAAAGGCTGCATGGAGTTGTGAAATGCAAAGCAAGCAGACATACTTGGCTGTTCGGGCTGGATATATCCTCCACTTTTTAAAGAGAAAATTCAACATGCTAAGCTAGCATTTAATACAGACCGAGAAATCAAGATGCTGAAGTTGTAGAATTCAATATTGAGTTCACAGCAGAGCTTAGTTTTATAATTACTGTAGCATTATGGATTCCATTTCCAATTTTGCTTTTGTCCCTTCTGAATCTTTGCTCAGCTTCTCATCCTGCTGACAAAATTGTTTAAATTCACAAAAGGAAAAGCTGAACTTAATCATGAGGATATTTTGATCCCAGCCCTGGTGAGGTGCAACCTGTCTGACTTGTACAGATGCCACGTTGTGTAGATCCAGACCCAATGCCTCCTATACCATCTCCCTAGGCACACTATCTGCCCATTTTTACACTCTCAAGCACATATTGAAAAAATTCTTTATAACCTAATTTTTCCCCCTTGATGTCTGAATTGAGTTATTTCAACAACTAATGATCATGCCTGTTAATGTGGGTCCAAGCAATAACAGTTCAACAGTACAATTAATTTTTCTAAAATATCATTTTTTCATCATGTCTGCATTAAAGCTGGCTGCTGAGTTAATAGTCTCATTATTACCAAGCCAAAGAACTTGTCCTGAGGACAATATTTTATAGGCAGTCATTACCAGATATTTTTCCACAGATTCTTGTAAACTTTAGAAGGTAGCAAATAGAGATTATGCAGGAGGTTGCCTGTTCACCTTAAGTGGAGTAGATGGTAGGTACCCTGGAAATACATTACTTAAGGGGATACGTATGCTCATGAAGTTGGGAAGAAATCAACATAATCATCAAGAAATCCAAGAACATAAAAGCCTACTAAGTGATAAATATGCTGTATATATTTTTAATTTACTTTACACTTGTATTAGAAGCATTAAAGATGGCTACCTGAAGCCTTCACGGGAAGCTTTCGCTACAAGCCATTAATTGACATCTGCAGACAAAATCATAGTACAACAGAACAGACTGCTGCCTACTTATGTTGCAAAGCACAGGCTATAAACTGCACAAAATGAGTGAAAACATTTCCTGTTTTTAAAGTTAATATAAGGGTGTAATAAAACCAATGCTGATGGTAGTTTACAGGCTGTAAGGCAAACTATTGTCCCCTTGGGTTAACAGAAGCAATCTTGACTGCCCAGTAATCCTCTCAGCCTTCAGCTATGGGCATATAAATCCACCCTTGCTTACTTCTGGAACTGCAGTCAAGATGTTTCATATTTACACTGAAATATATTGTACTTTCAAAAAAGTGCTTATCCTTAGTTCAAACAACCGGTAAACTAACATACCAAAGAGAGTGACAGTGTTTCTTATTAAACTAAATTACATCATACAAATTTAACAAAAGCAAACATTATATTCCATTCTGAGAGCATATTTTCTATAAGAGATTTTAACTTTTATTCTGTTAAGTAAACAGAATTTGCACAAATTCACAATAAATGCAGTGCTTATTGTTTGGATTGAATAGAGAAATTAGATGAAGAAATTGTGCAATATTCTGAAGCATAAATAGTCTAAAACTATCAGCGTTCCACGGTGCTTTTCAATACAATTGTTGAAAAGTCAAATTGCAACTTATAATTTTGTGTCTGCAGACTGTTCCTGAAATTGCAGATGTGTAAAGCTATAAACTGGGGAAAGTGATGGGGGGGGGGGGTGGAATGGTGGCACAAGCATTCTGTCTCCAACCAATGAATAATGACAGTCCATGGAGTTCTATCAACCCATTTTTTTGTGTTGTGGTGGTACAGTAGGAAATCACCACTTTTTCAGGAGGTCCAGCTTTATTTGTTTTTTCTGCTGCTGGGTAGTATAAAATATAATTTGTAATTCAACCTTTTTTTGAGGAAACTACAGTATATATGTGTTTTACAATTCACAGCATTTATTTCACCTTTTGTCCATCCCTTTTCTGAGATACAGTATCTCTCCAGTGCATCATTCAAGAGGTTGTAGTTCATGTTTGATCCTTCCAGATGGCTGTTAGCAGGTCAGTTCATTTCAGAAAGTTCAAGCACACCTACACTGCATAGTTATCATGATTATGACCCCCTACCCTATTTTCTCCTGATTTAATCTAAGATTTTCCTACAAAATAAATTTTAATCAAAAAATATAAAAGTTTGCAAAAGGGTGTCGCATAATTTTCATTCACTAAACCAAAAGTATATTCATTTAAAGTATTTACAATATGTCAACATTCCATTCATGTTTTATTTCTAAACATTCCATCATTAACACTGTGGCCAATTGTTGTTGCTGCCAGCTGTCCCGTTATGAATAATTAATTCAACAATGAGTGGAAAGTGAAGTGCAACACTTCCTTGTGTATGACTTGGTTTCTGACCAGATAAAGAAGCTATCAGGGAGCGTATTTTGCAAACTCGGTCATAGGTCTTGCAGATTGAATTAAAGATTGTCTTGATTCAATCCAGAATAAAGGATTTCTTACTTCTCCTATTTGTGGTTATCCAGCTGAGTGCCAATCAATTATTAAAGCATGTTTATAGTATGCAAGAAAGGGTGCCACCTCATGGTGCTGTTTGTCATATCATATGATGAAAAATTGCCAAGTTGTGATTGAATTAAGTAATAAAATGCTATGTTTGGAATCAATCTGCATGCATTTAGACTTCCTTGAGTTTTCTAATTAATTGTTTTTCTACAATCTGGAATGGGTTTGTTTGCCAAGTCTTTTAAAATGTGCACAGCTGGGTAAGGCTTTTGTTTAAATGAACGTACAAGTCCAAATGTTGCATGTTGCTTTTCATTTAGTCTTAGGACCAAAATAATATCCTTTGTATCAGCTTTTCTGCATTGCTGCAGACACTGGTTCAAGCACCTCGTGATGATTGTATCTCTGCAGTATTCCTGTACCAGCATCATGTTTCTACTGTGTCAACTGAACAGAACATTATTCAAGCAGTACCTTGGGGGAAAGAAACATAACATTTATGGAAGAAGCATTTTATGGTTTATTAATTCAAGGGAATAAAGCTAGAATATAAATGAAGGCATTTTTTTAAATGTAGGTACAGACTGCCAGAAGTTGTTTCTCTGTAGTTACTGCTTTACATCCCTTCACCAAGTTTGCTAGCAGGAATAATAAAATGGATTGTATTCAGATGTTAACTGTGTACAACCTTAATACGTACCATGTGCACACTAGTTAAGCAAAAGAACAATTCATCAATTTTATTTATCTTTTTGGTTAATGGGACAATTGACTACACATTTCACCCTTAGGCTACAACACATAAATTTGAAATGCCGTGATTAACGCTAAGAAACTCGGATTCATTGCTGTGACCTGCAGATTCATTTGTGTCTTGTACTGTGTTAAATTGTTCATAAAGTGAGTATGATGCCACATCTAAATCAAGGCTGCGTTTCAATGGATAATCTTTGTAACTTGTCTTCTCCAAGCATTTCAAATTTGCACTTCAGTTAAAAAATAATTTGCTCTTGATATAATCCTCTGTCTCAATATAACGAAAAATTACTCTTTTTTAAAATTGTTTTCTTTCTCCCCTGTTTGCCTCAAATTTTATTTGGTTACTCAGCAGAGAATTTTGTCAGCTGGGAACACAAGATTTTTTTTGTAGCATCAGTTAGATGGTTTAAGTATGACGAAGAATGAGTTCATTTATTCCTCCTGCATATAGGTGCATGGTCTCACATTCTTAGCGCACACGCACACACATTTTTCAGGTGATTCTTTATATCATCTTAAATTATGTGCTGGAAAAACTGCCCAGATTTGACTACGCAAGTTAAAATAACAAGCTGCGGTGGACTTCTAATTGCTTCTAACTGAGAATCAAGTGTTTAATTTGTGTAGTTTGTAGATTTCCTTAGTTTGAAACCTGTTGTTTATATACGCTTCTGTTTTATGCAGATCCGTAATTACACAAAATGAACTTTGTTCCATTGAAAATTTTGCGCCAATGTAAGCATGTTGAGATTTGTGTCATTAGGGAGAGAGGAAGTGAGTAGTTGCAGCTTTTCTGTCATTTCTTTTGAATGGTTTCTGTTACATTGTAGGATAGCTGATACACTGCAGGGTGTTTCCTGTGAGGTGGGGAACTGTATATTCAAGGCTTTAGTGCAGTGTTATTTTAGTTTTTAATGGGAGCAGAGATCTGGAAATCTCTGCTTTCACTAGTTGACCTAGCTATTAAACCAGACAAAAATATTTTGTGCCCATATTTTTATCCTCAACAACGTTTGTTAAGACATGAATATTGCTGTCATTTCTTGGTGGCTGCCAGTTTGCATTTTATCGGTTCATAAAAATCAGAGCAACAGCTGAATATATCAAAGCAAGAAAAGGTTTCACTCATATGCCTTTATGTTAAAGTTCCAAAATTTGGGAATGGAGCCAAGATTTTCAGTCTGCATGTGTCTCAAATGACCTGTATGGCTACAGTTCAGAGTTCTCATGTATGTACTGTGCAAAGGTATTGGGCTCCCTAGCTATATATATGCACTTATTATTTTTGCACAGCACTGTAGTTGTCATCATGGACCAAAGAGTGAATTTGTAAATCTGGCAGAAGCAAAGAATGTTGGGAATGGCGAGGGTGGAGTGCCACGGAAGGGATGTAGGCAGGTGGCAGAGGAGGAGTGCCAGGGGCAAGGTGTAGCATGGGTGCAGACATACCCAGCCCTGAAACACCGGGTAAGGTCATTTGATTCCAAACAATTGGCTTATTGACCTCTGGTCAATATCTCTCTGGTGCTTCCCACTCCCTCCCCTCTCTCTTCCCCTTTTCCCCACTATGATCCTCCTCTCCCTGCCTCCTTCCCACTCTCAGTCCATAATCGAGACCCATATTAGAATCAAGTTTATCATCACTTAATATGTCATGAAACTTTTTTTTGTGGCAGCAATACAGTGCAATACATAAAATTACTATAATACCATGCAAAAGTCTTAGGCAACCTAGCTATATGCTGTATATGTGCCTACATCTTTTGCATAGTACTGCATATTAATTGAAAAAAACTTTCCATTTATACAATAATCTCATTCCTCTTCATGTTAAGATGTTCTTAATAGTGCTCAGATAAGAATCATGGTTTAAATTAACCAGACAAAAATATTAAATGTACTTAATTTCAATATCAGTTGCCTTGGTGCTGTTTATTTTAGCCTATATAGAATGCATGTTACAACAACAAGCAAAGAATAACAGAGACACCTTAATTTACCTTTGGCTTTCGTGGCTGGGGAGATAATGAAAAGGAAATTACTGATATTCATGTGGATGGTGCATACTCAGCTAGTATAGACTGAGTGCTCACTTGTAGCCAACCAACCATTCTACCTGCATTACCACCTAAACCAGAAGAAATAATGATCCTATGGAGTTGGCTGCACCATCTTTTCAAATGCAAAGCTAGTAAAGTTAATGCTCATTCTGAAGACAATGGTGTAATGTGAATAGGAAAAAACTAAATGTTGGAGAGAAAATGGATCATTTAATTTAGGGCACGAAGAAGCTAAAAACTTATGTTGGAATTTTTTGAATTCCTCTGAAGTGAATGAACTAAATCTTATCTAATTTGGCCTCTCCAGCAGAAGTTTCCTGGATGAACTATGCCGATCCTTAAACCAACTCTTGTGATAAGGCTTCTATAACATAACTACGACTGGCCAGAACAACCATCATTTATTCACCTGCCACTATGTCAAAAGCTTCGAATGTTTGTGGAGGTCTCAAGATATTCAAAAAATTAAACATTGATAATTAAAATAAAATAAAAATTAAAATACTTACTAAAAACATAAATTTGGAGAATTCAGAAAAATACAAATGAATTGATTAACCATTGTCCCTCAAGATGTGGATGTAGAGAGGATGTTTCCTCTGGTGGGGGTATCCAGAGCAAGAGGGCACCGCTTCAAAATTCAGGGACGACCTTTTAGAACAGAGGTAGGAAGGAATTTTTTTAGCCAGAGAGCAGTGAATCTGTGGAAGGCTCTGCCAAAGACGGTGGTGGAGGCAAAATTCGTGGGTATACTAAAGCAGAAGCTGATAGTTTCGTGATCGGTTGGGGCATCAAAGGATATGGCAAGAAGGCTGGTGTATGGGGTTGAGAGGGATCCAGGCTCAGCCATGATGAACTGGCAGAGCAGACTCGATGGGCTGAATGGCCTATTCCTGCTCCTATGTCTTATGGTCTAAGCTGTCCCTCTTTTCTGAAATTAAGGATATTTTGTTCTTTTGTTGGGCCTCATGATGCAGTGCTAGAGAGTTGGTTGAACTTTGAGTTTCCTTGTTGGCTGTGGGAATCAAGTGGCCGTTTATAGCTGGAGAATTGGCAGCAAATTCTAGGACATTTTGAACATCAATATTTACAGCCAAGTATCTGGAAATTTGAAACTTGCTGGTACTTATTTGAACAGCTGATAATATCACATCTGGGCCACTTTTATTAAATGGGAAATTTTCAAGATATCAGTCTTGATGAAAGGTCTCATCCCAAAATGTTGACTGTTTATTTTTCACTCAGAACGCTGTCTGACCTGCTGAGTTCCTCCAGCATTTTGATTTGGAAAAACGTAATTATTAAGCCACCAGCTTAATTTTAGCTTGTACATATTGGAATAAAAATTTGAAATAGTTTGTGCATCTAATTTATTGAAGTTAAATTATACACTTATAATTTATTTCATTGGTAATATTAATAGTATCTAAAGGTCATCAAGTATTTTTACCCACCATTGCAATGCATAATGTGCCCATCATAATGGATTCTATTTACAGTATCATGTTAATTGACAAGGTTATAAGAACTTGATTCCTAAAGTAACAATGCCTCAGAATTAAATACTTGCATTTATGTCACACCTTTTGGAATCTCCAGATAGTACAAATCACTTACAACTGATTATATTGCACTGTTTTAATGTTGGGAAAATTCCATTGAGATGATGATCATATAGTGATGACTGAGGATTAAACTTTAGATGCAGCATATAAACAACTTACCACTGTGGATTATTATGTGTTCATTTGAGAGATTAGAGGGCCTTTGGTCATTTAACATTCCCAAAAATGGTGCTTGTGACAGTACAGCACTCCCTTAGTACTGCGCCCTGAATTCTGTCCTCAAATCTGGAGTTATACTTGCCTCTAATGTAAATGATTCTGGCTTTAGGTGTGCTGCCAGTGAGTTCTAGCCAAAACAGAACATTGGTCAGTACTTTTTGGTTGATAAATATAATGGCTCAATTTCATTTGAAAAGTGTAACAGTTGCATGGTTAATGCAAAAAGTCAAAGTTAATTCTGTACAAGAAAACAAAGTTTGAAAGGATGAGGAAGGTAACTTGTGGCTAGCTCTTTCAGAAAGCTGCTTAGTAAGGGACTTTGTTTGTAGAATTTTCTTCTGTGTATTATATTTGATTCTGTCATTCAAGTTGTTTGTACTAGATTTCCTGATTGTAGCACCAATGGTAGCCTATTTACTTTTGCTATTGATATTAAAAGATGTGGACCTCTGTCATTTCTTAATAAACATAATTGCTGTAAGAAATACCACTAAGGTTGTTATCTGACAGTCAGGGAAGTACTGGTAGAAATTTAAACATTTGAACCACTGTATTGGTGAACATCAAGTAGAATCACACGCAAATGAACACTTGCATGTGTAAAAATTGAAATGACAAATTGACCCTGTTTTTACACAGGGCTAACCATTTCTGACACTGTTAAATATACAATGTGTAACATGTTTTTCCCTTGGAATAAGATAAACAGTATTCCAGTAGCAGTGAGAAAATACATGCAATTTATACAAAGTTGGAGGTTGTACTAATAAACTTAAGTTTGATCACTCACTTCAACACCCTTCCATGGAGTGCTGCTTGAAACAGTATGCCAGTGATTTCAATGAAATAATTTATAATATACCTAACCTTTCACTGAAGTGGAAATGTGTAAAGTAGCTTTTTCTATTTGCTCATAGTTTCTAATCCTTGACTATATAGTATTTTTTCTGATCAAATTGCCACAAAACCCTAACCAAAAATAAATAATGGGAAGCTTGTATAGAAATACTTGTGTATGTTTGATAGTGATTGAGAATAATTTTAAAGGAAGTTGTAAGACAATTAAAATTAGAATTTATTTAAATCTTACATCTATCCCACAACGTGAGGGAGTAAAAATTTTTGCGTTATGACTCCGTTGCAATGTACAGACATGTGAATTTAAAAGTCTTAACTGCTTGTAGAAAGAAGCTGTCCCGTAGCCTGTTGGTCCTGGCTTTAATGCTGCATCAGTGTTTGCCAGACGGAAGCAGCTGAAACAGTTTATGGTTGGGCTGACTGGTGTCCCTGATGATCTTCCAGGCCTTCTTTCTGCACCTGTTACTATATATGTCCTCAGTGGAGGGAAGTTTACATTCACAGGTGCACTGGGTTGTCTGTACCATTCTCTGTTGGTGCAGTTCCTGTACCAGGCAGTGATGCAGCCAGTTAGTATGCTCTCAATGGTACCCCTGTAGAAAGCCTTGAGGATTTGGGAGCCCATGCCAAACTTCTTCAATTGCCTAAAGTGGAAGAGATGCTGTTGCATTTTTTTGCCACAAAACTGGTGTGTACAGTCCAGGTGAGATCATCGGTGATGTGTATACCGAGGAACTTGAAACTACTCACCCTCTCAACTGCAGACCCATTGATGTTGATTGGGCCGAGCCTGTCTCTATTCCTTCTGTAATCCACAAGTCTTTTTGTCTTTTGGACATTGAGGGAGAGGTTGTTATCCTATCACCACTGTGTCAGGGTGTCAACCTCTCCTCTATAGGCTGTCTCATTACCACTGGAAATAAGTCCAATCAAAGTCGTGTCTATATTACACTATTCAAAATTTTTGCTGGCCAGAAATAACCTCTTGATATTCATCTAGAGTAAGATGTAGGCATTTTGTTATCCAGTGCAGATAATTCTTGGAAATGTCTCGTGGTTCACAGCTGCTTTTATATTGGTTTAGTGAATACTAGGTCTGCCCAAAGAAATTCGCAAGAATTTCCAAGGCAGGCAGCCAGGAATATCAATAAAAATAGAACATCCCAGCCTTATTGAATCCAGCAGGTACAATTTTGGATTGTGGTTGGATGCACAGATCTTTGAATCGAAACTTAGCATATCCCATAAACCCCAATATCGGCAGCTGTTATTTAATTACTTATTGACAGAATTGTCAGTCAAGAACAGCCCATTAATTCTGCATTCCATTTGGAAAGTGTTCTTCCCTCACAATGGCTTTCAGTAAAGTCTAATACCATGCAACCAATCTCTCACACCTGCTTTAGCTGGAAGTTAATTATACACAATGACCATCGAGCTGCCAAGGATGTGGAGTAGTCACGTAGTGCAAATATTTGACAGCAAGGCCTCTGTTTGAAAAAGCTAAGAATCTTTATGGGAGTACTATTCATTTGATACATTTTCATCCTAGCTTTGATTGAGTTTATAAATTAATCTAGAATATTACAGCATAATTTTGATGTTTAGATATTAAGTCAGCAGGAATGCAATGACTATCATCCAATAGCACTTACATCCACTGTTATGAAATGCTTTGAGAGGTTGGTTATGAAGCAAAAGCATATCAGCTCCTACCTGAGGAGTGACTGGATCCTCTCCAGTTTGCCTACCATCAGTGCAGGTCAACAGCAGATGCCATTTCATTGGCTCTTCACTTAGCTCTGGAACATCTAGACAATGAAGATGCATATGTCATTCAAAACTATCATCTCCTCGAAGCTCATCACTAAGCTCCAAGACCTGGGTCACAGTATCTTCCTGTGCAACCTGATCCTTGATTTCTTCACTGCCAGACCTCAATTAATGCGGATTGGCAACAACATCTCCTTCCATACTCACCGTCAGCACAGATGCAACTCCCTGCTTTACTCACTTTATACTTTTGATTATGTGGCTAAGTACAGCCCCAATGCTGTCTTTAAGTTTGCTGATGACCTCACTGTTGTTGGCTGAGTCAAAGCTGGTGATGAATCTGCAGGTAATCAGTATATAGGAGAAAGATTGAAAATCTGGTTGAGTGTGCCGTGACAACAGCCTCTCGCTCCACATCAGACCAAAAGAGCTGATTACATTCGACAACAATTTTTTTAAAAGTGTTGCTTCTTCAGGTTTTTTTTATTTATAATAGACTGCTTGAAGCTGACCACAAACATAATTTCAGACTACTTGTATCATGTAGGAATTTGGAGAAACAAGAAATTAACTTTTATTGAATATAATGCATGTAGTTGCATAATGGTGCTGACAGTTTGCAACAGTTCAACTAAGTTAAAAATGTTTTGTTGATGATTTTCATTTGTACTCAGTTTCTGAGGCTTTTCACTTAAGTGCCCAACAATAATTCAGCAATATTGATGGATTCCGGTTGTCCTGACACCATTTTTCCATGACTGTAATATGCTGGTTAAACCTTTCACTATGCTTGTCACTGACAGCACCAAGATTTGCAGGGAAGATGTCTAAATGGGAATTCAAAAAATGGATCTTTAGTGATGTTGCACTTCATGGTTTTGTATGCTTGAAGCATGTTGTCAACCAGCTGCATGTAGTTTGGTGAAAATTTTCAACAACATCCTTGAATGCCTTCCATGCAATTTTCTCTGGTCTCACAAGAAGTTTTTCAAATTACCTGTCATTGATGACATATTTGATTTGTGGACCAACAATATTGCCTTCCTTAATCTTGGCATCAGTTATTCTGACTTGAATTATGAATTGAAATAACAAATATAGGCAATTTCAAAAAAATGGTGTATGATAGGGAAATTTCATGGCAATTTTCATGATCAACAGTCCAAGATCCGTAAGATAGAGCTAAAAGTATTTGGGAAGCAAAATTTTTGTTGTCCCGAATTATTGACTACTGGAGAAAGAAGTTGGTGGTCCATGAGCCAATTCTCATTAGGGAAACAGAGTCAGAGAGGTTCAGTAGCTTTAAATTCATTGGCAGTAACATATCAGAAGATATATCCTGGGACTAGCAAATAAATGTCATCACAAAGAAGTCACACCAACACCTCTGCTTTCTTAGAAGTCTGTGTAGATCTGGCATGTCACCAAAAATTTTGACAAACATACATGTACAGTGGACAATATCCTTATTAGGTGCATCACCTGTGTGGAAACACCAATATCCAGGAACGGAAAAGGCCAAGAAAATGATGGATACAGCCCAGCATGTTGTATATTTAATATGTAATATTTGAGTAATATTATAAATATATTGTTTGATTATGCATACTTTGTTGTTTACATAATTCATTATGGGTTATATGTAAAAGTATATGAATGTCATACGTCATAAGTGAGCACCTCACTACAGTAAAGCTAAGTGTACACATTCTCCTGGGCTCCTGTGTTTTTTCCTTTGATTAGTTTTGGAGTTACAAAAGATAATGGTGGTGACAAGTAAGTTTTTAAACGAACCCAAAATTACTTTCTACCTGTTGAAGCACAACGAAATGTTTGAGTTTAAAAAACAAGCACAGCATAATTTTTCTTTGGAAGGGGAGAAAGAGACACTTGAGTTTTTAAAAAAGGTGCAGCATGTACTTTTTTCTTCAGAAGGGATAGAGAAAGATGGTTGAGTTAAAACAAAAGGCAGAAAACAAGACAAAATTCACAGGTTCATAAACAGTGAGTACTAGGTGATAATAACTTTTTTAAAAAGCAGAAATTGCTGGCTATACTGGAAAGATAAGTGCACAAAGGATACACTGAACAAATTGAGCAGTATTTTAAAGCAAATGAAAAATGTGTGTCAGTTTTGCTGAGTGCAATTGTTGGAAGAGAATACAGTTTCTTTAGAAACACTCACAACACGCTGGAGGAACTCAGCAGGTCTGGCAGCATCCATGGAAAAGATCGGTCGATGTTTCGGGCCGGAACCCTTCGTCAGGACTGTAGGGGGAAGGGGCAGAGGTCCTATAAAGAAGGTGGGGGAAGGGTGGGAAGGAGAAGGCTGGTAGGTTCCAGGTGAAAAACCAGTAAGGGGAAAGATAAAGGGGTAGGGAAAGGGAGGCAGGGAGGTGATAGGCAGGAAAGGTAAAGAAAGAATAGGGGAAAACACAATGGGTAGTAGGAGGAGGCAGAACCAAGAGGGAGGTGGTAGGCAGCTGAGGGAGAGGGCAGAGTGACATAGGGATAGGAGAAGGGAGGGGGAGGGAATTACCGGAAGTTGGAGAATTCTGTGTTCATACCAAGGGGCTGGAGACTACCTAGACGGTATATGAGCTGTTGTTCCTCCAACCTGAGTTTAGCCTCATCATGGCAGTAGAGGAGGCCATGTATGGACATATCTGAATGGGAGTGGGAAGCAGAGTTGAAGTGGGTGGCTACTGGGAGATCCTGTCTGTTTTGGCGGACGGAGCGGAGGTGCTGGACGAAGCTTACTTTAGAAGTTTGACTACTCCAACTAAACCAGCCAAAATGAGTTTTGCTGATATTGTAAACGTAATGCAGGAATATTTAGAAATGAAACCACTGTAGATTTCAGATCACTTTAGGGTTCACAAGTAGAATCAAAGGAAAGGGGAGTCCGTTTCAGCATATGTAGCTGAATTGAAGAAATTGAGCATAGGCTTAATGATACACTGAAAGATTGTTTAGATTGTGGAATCTTACAAGAAAGCATTCAAAAACGGTTTCTAACTGAAACACAACTCACATTTAAAAGAACAGTTGAAATCGCATATCAATGGCACTGCAGCTAGAGGCACAATTGAGTTGCAATCAGGAATAAAACTGAGCATGAACAAAATTGCAACCTCAAATCAGAAACCTGGCTGGCCGAACAAATTGTGTTACGATTGTGGCAGGAGCTTCACATACACTAGAGCAATGCAGGTTTAAAGATGATACTTGCAGAAAATGCGACAAAGTAGGACGTATACAAAGAGCATATTGGGCAGACAAAAATAAACGGACTGCACAGGGAAGAGAAAAAGATAGAAAGTCAAGTTGTAGTTCAAAAACGAGCACTAATCTGCTGTTGATGAAAAATCTGATAACCTTGCACACTGCTGATGTGTTGAGAAGCTTCTTCTCAAGGACTGGTGTTTCAGGACACTGAGTCAGTGATAATAGACCACAGTTAGTTGTGGGACAGTTTCAGTCATTCCCAAAAATGAATGGAATACGACATATTACTACACAGCTAGTCAATGGCTTGGTGGAAAGGTTTATTCATAATGTAAGGAATGCACTGCGAGCAATGTCAGCAGAATGCACTGCAGTGACACTGAATCAGGAGCTTGCTAAATTCCTGCATATCGCAATGCAACACCACAAACAGCAACTCACCAGCTATTGAGTTCCTAGGTCCTCCCTTGCATTCACAATAGGATCTCTTCAAACCTACTCAGAAGGAGTAAGCAGGACAAGAAGCTGAGAGAAATTGAAGGGCTCTTCAAACAGGGAGGTTCAATGATTCACTCTTAGATGAGCGGTCCTGGTGAGGAACTACAGAGGAGATCAAAAGTGAGTACTTGGAAAGACTAAGAGCAGAAAGGGACCACTCTCAGTGGAGATTGTTTCTAGTGTCATCTGGAGATGACACATCAATCAGTTGAGGAGAACAGAGTCCTCAATTGATAGAGAAGAAAGATGTCCAGAGCTGTCAGAATCACTTCCTGCAGTACCAGAGTCAACTCCAACAACCACTCCAAGGAGCCCCGGAACCTGAGATTGTTTCATAGCCATATGACTCTCCTGCCAAACAGAGTGACCCCCACCTTGTCAGGAAAGACATTATCCCACAAGAGTAAGAAATCCTCTGCAAGCGATTAAATATTTAGTTCTGAGTGGAATAATTTAAAGTTTAATATGCTGTGGATGTCTGTATAGTACACATTGAGTACCGCTTACCTGAAATGCTTGGAGCCAGAAGCGCTTTGGATTTGGGATTTTTTTCGGATTTTGGTTATATAATGAAAATATAATGTGTGCAGGGTAACAAAAGCAGCACCACAGCATTGGGAGAATCAGCTGCTGCACAACAACAAACTACAGCTGGCTTTCAGTCTCCACCTACAATGCAGTGTTTTGATTAAAAGGTTGCTGTATACTGTATTTGTATTTTACATTTTTTTAGGTTTTATGTACAATATAAAAACAATCAGCATTGTGGACTTGTTCTGGTGATAGATTTTCATCAGCAATGCTTTAAAATTTTAATACCTCTAAGTGATAAAAACAATGAGCATCATAGACTTGATCTGTTGCTATATTTTCATGATCAGCAGATGCTTTAAAAAATTTAATACCATGCCTTTTCTTAAAGATCTACAACCAGCCTGCTGAATATTCGCAATTACCTTCAATTTCCAGTTCGTTGTGATAGATCTTTGCTTGTTTCAAGATCAGCATACTGAAGTGGCATATATTCACTTTGACACTGACGCTACACAATCGAGAACTTCAGTTTTCACTTTATGCAGTATTTTTTCTATTTTCCATTAACTTCTTTTCATTATGTATGTGTGGTTACTTCTCAGAACTGTCTGTGATACCCTGTGGAATGTTCCATTCGTGACATCATGTCAGCACTCAAAAAAAATTTGTATTCATAGGTTTTCAGAATTTGGAATTTGAATAAGGGGTACTCAACCTGGTAGTTATATATTGTATCTATAAGTTGAGATGCATTGTGTATTGAGTTGGAGTTTATAGCTAAACCGGGAGGATTGTGTGTATTTAATATTTCAATTGTATTCAGTAATATTATAAATATATTTTTGATTACACATTATTTGCTGTCTATATAATTAATTATGGGTTATATATAGAAGTATGTGAATGGCATATGTCATTACATCACCATGTCATAAGTGAGTGCCTCACTACAGTAAAGCTAAGTGTACTTGTTCTCCTGGGCTGCTGCGTTTTCCTTTTGATTAGTTTTGGATTTACAAATCATATCAGTTCATCACAGGAGAAGGCCTCCCCATCATTGAGTGCATTTGCAGGAGCACTGCTGCAGAAAAGCAAATTGTCCCTGATGATGGATGGTGTTTTCTTGTGAATGAGTAACCAGAAGTGGGCAACCAGGCCATTCCCTCTTCTCCCTATTACCATTGGGCAGGAGGTACAGAAGCCTTAGGTCCCACACCATTAGGCTCAGAAACAGTTACTAATCAACAACGATTAGCCTCCTGAACTGATGTGGATAACTTCAATCCCCATGATTCCATGACCTATAGGCTCACTTTCTTTACAACTTGTGTTCTCAGTATTATTTTTATTTGTCTTTATCTTCTTTTGCACATTGGAGTTTGTCAGACTTTGTCTGTTTATATAGTTTTTTTGTAAAATTTAATTGTATTTCTTTTCCTGTAAATGCCTGCAAGAAAATGAATCTTAGGGTAGTATATAGTAACACATACGTACTTTGATAATAAATTTGCTTTGAACTTTTGAACTTGAACAAAGTAAGCCAAATATATTTTGAGCTTGGGAACAGGAATCTTTTGACTGAATTACTTATTTTTAGCATATTACCTTTCTTTCTCTTCTAAAATAAAAAGCTCATTATATGATTTTTTAATGAATGGATTAACGAAATGTGGATGTGAATGCAAATTGACAGAAAATGATTGGTAAAGAGTGAACTTAAAAGTCTTATGCAAGCATAATGATGACATAATGAACTGCAAGGAACAGGAAATATTTAGTATATGTTACCAATGGAGTACATTTCTAACATTATTATTACATTGCAATTTTCCAGCAGTAATCTCCTCAAGCAACTTAAATAATAGCTAAAAATGCTGAATGTTCAGCATCTGAATGGTCAGAATTTAAAATGAGATGCATTATGATTATACTTGTAAAAGCAGGGTTTAAAAGAAAACTTAACTGAGTATTCAACATTAAATGCTAACTGGCGCCAGTCCTTACACATCAAGTCCTACATTATTAAACTCTTTTATTTTAAACTGAATGACCGCTCATCTTATTTTTCAGATGAATATGCTGCTCCTCGGGCAATCCTAACGGGTCATGACTTTGAGATTAGCTGTGCTGCAGTATGTGCAGAACTCGGTCTAGTTATCAGTGGTTCTAAAGGTAGGTATGGGAAAAGAATGTTTATTGAACTGTCATATTTTATTGCAAAGTGCAATTTTAAGGAGCTGTATCTTCCTGCTTAATATTAAAAAAACTCCCCATTTCCTACATTAATTTTATCATGCTTTTCACAGATTGGTTATGTAAAGAGTCATTTCATGAGAAAGAGTTGGAGGCAACAGTTGTGGCAATCTAACATGAGGGGAAAATGTAAATTGTCTGGAGGAGAGCTATAACATTATAATTAGATTGGGAGATGCACATCAAAATGTATAAACCTGTCTATATATCTTTTTTTTCTTTCCCATGTATTTATCCAGCTTCACCTATACTTTTAACATTAACCACTGCTTGTAACACATTTCACATTCTAATCATTCCTTGAGTGATTGAGGTTCTCCTGAATTTCCCAAGGTGCAAACAAGATTAACCAGATATGCTGGTGATATACTGAAGTGAAAAGGATGAATTGCCTCGGGCTCTTTTCTGTAAGAAAGAAAAAGATGACTTTGAAAAGTTCTTAAAATTTTTCAAAGGTAAATTGGAAAGACACTAGATATTATAATTATTTCACATTGTGTGCACGTTTTTACAAGTTTCTTAATATTTTCTTTTATCTTTATTGAGGTCTGGTATTAACCAGCACTGTTAATTCTTTGAGGCAGAAATATTAAATTCTCAAATTCAAACTATTTCTGCAAATTGTCATTAGCAGTGATCCCATCTTGGGGAATGCCTCTTTTGAACCTTTCCTTGTCTGAAAAATCTTTTAAGTCATTAGATGCAGCCTGCCCTGTTGAATATTTCCAGCATTTTCTGTTTTTATTTTCAATTTCCAGCATCTGCATGTCCTTGATTTTTCACCAGCCCGTCATTTGATCATTTATCTCCCCCATTTTCTATTTCAATCATTTATTTAAAATTATTTTTCTAATGTATATACACTGTGTTTACTATCCTGGGAAATCATTATCCAAAATAACTAAACTGTTGGTGTTGTTACTTGTGAGTTTATCTTGTCCATCATTTAGCAGCCCTTTCTTCATACACATTCTCTCTTTGTTATTTTTGATTTGTGGAGTATCATAAATTTTGCAATTAATTTTATAATTCAACTAAAGTTAGATACACTTTCAAGTTTCATGATCTTTATAGAATTTGGCATTTAGTTACTAGATAAAATAGATATATAAGGTATCAACTGACCAAACGTAGAAATTAGGAGAAATTTCATTGAATAAGGACTAATGTGAATGTAAAATACACTGTTCCAGAGAGAATACAGCAAATAGCTTTAATATACAGAGCAAGTCATAGTAACAGCTCCAGGGGAAAACATTTAGATGGTACGGAAGTACGGGCACAGGATGAGAGAATTGAACTCAAAAGTATAAATAATTCTTGCTCTGACTGTTGGATTGAGTATTGTAAATTTCTATATGCTGAGATGGAAAGAAAAAAACTTGAGGCTAGGTATTCTATAGATGTCTTGTGAGCTGTGTTACTAGTAATATTATCATATTGGATCAGTTGTACAGAAAACAAGGGGATAGTTAAAGTTTTAGAAGATGAATCGCATAAATAATACACCATGTGGAATGTCAAAGTAGGTAAAACTTGGAAGTCATTTAATACAAAAAGCTCTAATCATGTTGGTCCTGTTTTGTGTCACTGTGCAAAAAAAACTATAATTGTTACTTGGTCTGAATGCCTTTGCTTACACTCTTGTATATCCCAAATCCCTGCACTGCTTGTGATTTCCTGTGAAAACAGAAACCTTTTTTTAATGAACTCTACCTACTGCTGATTTTGCTCCAGAAAAATTTTATTACCTTTTCCCAGAGGCTTTAAAATATGTTTTTATAAAAGAATTACCAGATGTCTGACCCAAACAAAGTTCTATTTAATTGAGTAACTTTTTCAAAATCTGTCATTGTGTCTAAAAAGATGATCATTGGGTCAGACTTAGAGATTCAACCTGTGACATGCAGAGCACACCAACTCAGGTTGGCTCTGGCTATGTTGAAACGACACATTTGAATCTGTAACTACCTTGCACGTGATATTTGCTGTTTTACCTTTTTTTAAAGAAGAAAAACAGAGAAAGTGTGTGCTGTTGTTAGTTTTAAAAATACAATGAGAAAGTATGTTCTTTTTGAGAAGACAATTCTAGAAAGGACATTATGTAGATTGGGTTGATAAATAATAATGTGTACAATACCAGTGGAACCCTAGGGCAAAAAGTAAAACTGGAGTGGTGCTGGTGCCTTACTGCTCTAGGAACCTGAGTTTGATCCTGACCTTGGCGCTGTATATGTACAGTTTGCACAATTCTCCCTTTAATTCTGTAGGATTCCTCTAAGTGCTCCTTTTTCCTCCCACATCCCAAAACTTGCTAGTTCGTGAAATGTACTGCAAATCACCCCTTAGTGGTTGATGGGCATGTGAGAGAAGAAATGCAAGATCATGTGGAAATAAGGAGAGTGGATTGTTGTTAACTCGTGAACTAGCCGGCTCCCTTCTCCCCTGTACTAAGTAAGTGATTTGAATGTGCTGTATGGAAAGAAATGTTGATTCTATGTTTTTGAAAGATTCACCAAAGTGCCTTTTTTCTTCTGGATTCATAGAGGGTCCATGCCTGATCCACACAATGAATGGGGACTTGCTGAAGGCCCTTGAAAGCCCTGAAAACTGCTTGCATCCCAAATTAATCCAGTTGTCCTCTGAAGGCCAGTGCGTTATTTATTTTGAAAAAGGACAATTTTGTGTCTTCAGTGTAAATGGAAAGCTGCTAACGAAGATGGAGACGGAGGATTCGGCAAAGGTAACGAATTGCTTATATTTCGAACTTAAGGTGCTTTGTGTGCCCTATCCTTGATGCTTTCTCCAAGCAGTATTAAATGTGAAGAAGTATTGATTTGTCTGCGGTTAGCCAAGATGAAACTGGGATAAGATTGGTGATTGTCCTCAAGGTTTTCTTGGCTTTGCTTAATATGATGAACCATGAAACTTCATAGAATCTCCTGTTAGTTTTGATAATTCCCATGACCAAAGCTCATTATCCACTTTCACTTCTTCCCTGTCCTCTTTCCATCCTTGATCCTTTTCACTTTGTCTATGAGAGTCTCAGGTTTGTTCCACAGGTAGAACAGGTCATCCCCACATTTAGTCGTGAAGAAATCCAGGATGCTGGGTTTAACTATGTTGAACTTTGTACTTGGCCAATGAGATTCTACTTCCAATTAAAGACTTCAGTCTCCAGATGTTTGTCAGGAGAAATTTCAGGATCAACTGTACCTGGACTGTCACATTTGAGATTTTATTTGAGAGCAGGGCTAGCCAAAATGATTAATAGCCTCACATGAGGAATTGAGTCGTGACACTAAGTTACTAGGTTAGAAGCACCAGTACAAAAGTACAACACTTTGTGTATGCTAAGTTGGGATCTAAAAATGGTAACAGTAATAGAAAGATCTACAATTATCTACATTTTCCTCTTGCCCATGTTTCCCATTCAACCAAACTTTTCCTGAATCCAGAAGGCTGATTCCTCTGGACTAGATATCCTGGAGCCAGGCCGAGAGACCATGAATGATGCAGGAGCTCCACTGCTGGTAAGGAGACGTGTGCAGGCCAAGGCTAGCTCTTTTCATAAACTTCCCTGAAAAGCTTTGGTGGATGGCTTGACTCGGCCTCTGGCTTTATTCCTTATTGTGACGAAAAACCTTTCAATGTTCCTTTCAAAGCATTTTTAGAATATTGAGCTAAAAAAAATCAGAAAATTTCAAAAATTATTTCACACCAAATTAAGAACACTGTGTAAATAATTAAAAACAGTTCACCACACCCTCATGGTTCCCCAGATTCACCAAATGCATTCCTCGTCCTTTCCACTGAGGTTTACTGGTACAGAAGGCTGAATGAACTCACTGCACACTCAACAGACGTGAGACGTGTTGTTGACAGCCTAGCCTGAGCAACAAGGATGCATGGGCACCATATTCTGAGGCCTTTCTAACTACCTGAAATGGCCTGGCAGAGCTGATGGTTAAAATATTTAAACATTTTAAAATGTTAATTAAAATACATTAAGACATAATTGAAAAAAACATTAATAGAAGTGAGCACAGGTTTACTTATTCAATTTGTCTGACATGCCTTCCTGGGATAAGGCTGAGGGCAGGGTCACAGATGAATCTGGTCCCTTTTGTCAATATATTGTTCTTCAGCTGCAGGACATAATGGTGACTCTAATAGCAGCTTGTCTGTTGGATGTACCGTGGTCCAAACTCCAGCTCACCTCAGACTTACAGCTTACGACTTGGCAGTTGGCAGCTTGTGGTTCCCTTTGGCTGTGATTCAGTCCATTTAATTCAATGGCATTGTTGCTTCTTAAGACAAAATGCTATCTGAAGGGCCTTGAAATTTCATGGAATCTCCAAATTATTTTGATAAGTTCCAGGGCTAAATCACCTCACAATTTTTATTTAAAATTATGACCTTGCAAGATTATTGATCTGGAATCTGAGCAAGCTCATGCTCCATTGTTGGGCACCTTGAGGTATCCAAAAGCTTGTGCTGCTTGGAAAGTAGTGGTGGAGCCCAAGTTCTGAATTTATGCAGAAGTCCTAAACATTTACTGGCACTTACAGTGAGAAATACCAGAAGAATTACTCCTATGTTGAACATCAGACCTATGAACAATATCTGACAGGTTTTGTGCAGTAATTTCTTAGAATAAACATTTTCTGAAAAGATTTTTCTTCTAAGCTCGCCATTTAAAGGCTTGTAAGGTTCCTGAATGGAGGGAAATCAGTTAAGTTTTTCCTCTCTATCTCCCAAGTCAAAACTGTTTTGTGATCAAGATTTGTGAAAGGAAAAAGAGAAAATCAGTATATCAGTTTTATATTTCCTGTGGTTGAGGCATCCCAAGCTGTTTCAGAGCTAATTAGTTACTTCCTCAACATAGCCACAATTGTTCTTGTGTGGGCAAATTTACAGGCCATGTTTCATATGTAGTATAAGAGATGAGTGTCTAGTTAGTCAGCACTTGGCCCCTTACACCATTCCAAAGAAGCTCTACATAAATTGAAAGAACAGTTTCTAATGGGCACATTTCAACTTCCTTGGCTCAACATTGATTTCAGATAACAATTCTATTCTAGATGAAGAATTGTTGACCTAAACACTAGCTCTGTTTCTCATTTTCCAGATGTGGCCTGACCTGCTGCATGGTTCAGATTTTTTTTACATTTATTTTAGATTTCCTGCTTTTTTTTTAATGTCATAGCTATTAATTCTCCACAAAGACTGCCTGAAGTGCTGAATATTTCCTCAGCTAGCATGTTTTTATTTCAGATCTCCAACATCTGCAGTATTTTTCTATTTTCAAGTTCATATTTTTAATGGCTTTGGAAAGAATATTTACTTGCCCAAGTATTCTCTGCCTGAAGTTGTTTATGGTCATTTATATTGATTCATGGGTCTTCAGTTCGATATTTCATTAAAACTGTGGCACCACTTACTATGTTGCATTCGTCTGAGTTTTGGTATTGTGGTCAGGTTTGAGGGCTAGAGTTGGCATCTTTCTCTTTCAGCGACATTAAGCCAAGCCTGTGACTCATCTTGTGTATAAACAGAGCACAGTACGCTCCTCGTGCTAGTACAAGGAGTGCTTGAAATAATTATGTATAATAAAAGTAAAACAATGCACTACCCTAAATGATTAAGCATTAGACACATTCTTAATTTTATTTTCATTGCTGTTATCACTCAGATTCCTTTGCCATGATTGAATACTTTCTCCTGTCAGCAGGGATTTTGTGTTTTTCCTAAGTATTGAACCTTGAGAAGGGAAAGATTTGGTTTGCTCAAATATATTTACTGCTGATTTAAAAAAAATATGCACAATGAATTTCATTGAACTTCTTCAGCATCTTGCAGATTTTAAGTATTTAAAGTGTTTTAAACTTTGGAAATTTTACTTTATGTAATTGTGAAGGAATCTGCAGATGTGCCCTTAGAAAGGACCCTTTTGGAGTCTGGCTTTGAGCAGCCTTGAGCTTTTGAGGTTTATCATGCTTTAAGCCAAATAAAATTATATGATTAAAGACTATTTGAGATAAACAATGATTGCTCAAAGACTGTGAAATGACATTTTTGGTGGTATTTGAAATGAAGAGAATTCATCGGGTAATGCAGAACTCCTTTGGGTATTGGACTGTGCACAAGAAATTCTTTGAGATACCTTTCAGATGTCATGAAAGGAATACCAGAATGCTGACAACTGCAACATTGCCAATCTTCAAGCATAAGACAGGATTCAAATTCACTTTTATCTTACATGGCAAGGAAAGATTACAAGCAAACTTCCATTCTGTCTGTGAAATATGTACTTTTTCACCAAGGATTTGCAGTTGTTTCAACCAGAATTTCTGTCCTAAGTTATCAGTCTGACAGTTATAACATTAGTTAGTTTATTTTAAATTAAGAGTCATTGGTGAAATCTATCCTTGCATTATGATTTTCTGTCTCTTCATGCGATCTATTTCCCTTGTCTCTTTCTGATTTTTTTCTTCCTGACTGGTCCTTTCAGAGAAACATTCCTGTGTAGCTTTAAACCTCTTCTTGTGACAATCAAAAGGTAAACAGCCAATAAAATGAGGAAATATTATAAGTTTTGGCCAAATGTCCTGTTTTGCAGCTGTTTTTTATTTAGTTTATAGTGGCATAACACTGCCCTAACTTGTGCAGTCAATTCATTTCTACAGAAAGAGCAGCTTTAAGGTGTGTTGTTTTCATAAAGTACATCTTAAGAATTCTTTTTCTGTGTGTATTATTGAATTCAGAATCTACTAGAGAAATGCTGTTGTATCTACACTGGAATTGCTTCTTTAATGCTCTTGAGGCATCGTAAGCTGCTTCTGTTGTTCATTTTCTTTTGCATTGTGGGTAAAGCTCACTATTTATATCAAAAGTAAAATTACTATTTCTTGTCAAGAAACTATGCACACAATGGGAAGAGGAATATCCATTTCATTTTCAAATTAGGTGAAAATGAATTTGTATTTTCCTGTAGTAGGTATAAATTGTTATTTTGTAGAAAATGTTCTTTCTATGAAACGTTAGATGTATAAGGTTAGGTAATTAGACATTGGTAGGAAATCAGTTTTGTGTTTAGATCCACCTTATATAGTGTTTTTAAACTCAAACAATTGACCATGAAAAGTTTGTACACAATGTAATCTGGGATTAAAGTTCCTTACTGTTTTTCCTGGTTTCTCCAGGATTGGACTGGTTGTGCCGGAAAAAAATAATGATACAATCTAGCTGAAACTCCCAGATGGTAAATCTCGAAAAAACAACAGGGGCCATCGTTGCAATTGTTCTGAACTTACTTGATTTATTCCTTTTGTATAATATTTTAGATTCAGTATCCTCGCCAAAATCCAGTGCTCTGATCAAAACATATACAGTATCTGAGCAGTTGTCAAGATTTTGAAATACTTGGCTTACAAATTGCTTTTAGCAGTTTGTATCAACTGGAATGTGACTTGAAAATAGCAAGAATAGAAGTCATATTTAACACAAAACCCTCACATAGAGGTGGATTTCTTCCTAATTTTGGACTGAAAATCCACAGATCGGGTGGTTTGTATTTCCTCCATTACTCCAGGGAATTACAAGTAAATATTTAATTTTCTCAGATATTATGGTGTCAATATAATGCACAGTTATATGTCTAATGATAGTCGCTATAGGTTTGGCAGCAATGAACAGTGCCCTTTGAAATATTTTTGAATTTTTATGCCTATAATCATTTTCTTCAGCATCTGCTTAGGTGCAGTTTTATATCATAACTATATCCTGACAATGCTGATGCTCAGAATTACAAGGAGAAATCTGATGTAACAAATAAACTCTTCTTGAGCTTCCAGCCGGGTACAGGTATCAATTATAACTGACGTTCTGATGACAAGCTCTGCCATCTTCATCGGGGATGATGCTGAAAGGCAGAGTTTGTCGTGAAACCTCGGTGATAATCAATACATATACCCGGCTAGAAGCTTGAGAAGAGATTATTTGTCATTTATGCCAAGAAAACACTAGATCCTTTTTCAAAGCTGATGTGAGTTTGAAATGAGACATAGTCTGATGATTAAATAAACATGTTAGTTCAGCTATCTTCTGATTTTTCAAAATTTGTATGATATTTAGCAAAGAATTTGGTAGTAGTGTGCTTTCTCCAGTCTTCTCAAAACTTACTGAAATTCTGCTCATGATTTTCAGAAAGCCAACAGAGGCTGTTGATCTACAAAAGCTGTGGTTAGTGGCAAACAAATTCTGCTTGTTTATGTATGTCTTAAACGAGCATAATCACTAGACTTTCTACGTCTTCTAAACAATATTGAAGTGGGAATTGTGTCATCCATTAGCAAATGCATCTTTCGGCTATGTAATTTCACTGCAGTATCATGAACATAACTTGCATAACAGTGTCATTTGTCAAATAACTCAGCCATTGACCGAAGAATGTTTTCATCTCACCCATTGTTAATGTACATGTCTTTGATTTGTTGGCCAGTAGAAACTAAAATGACATATTTGCTAAAAAGTAAGTATAAGCTGTAAGATGAGGATAGTGTGCTTAATGATTTACAGTTGTGACAAACTGACATACTAGGAAAAGTAAAGCTGTCAGTTTAGTGCTAGAAGTGAGAACATTATGTCCTTGGAGAAAGCCCTGGGTGATACTGTTAATATATAGGCTTGTTTAAAAATACCAGCTGTTGAGATGTAGCCAAAGGTAGCAGTTGACAGTGGATATGAGCTGAGAGCTATGTTGTAATATGTGCTGTTCTTCTCCAGGCGATGCTACTGAGTCGTGATGGGCAATACCTCATCACTGGGGGAGACAGTGGAGTAGTGGCTGTGTGGCAGGTCTGGGACCTCAAACAGCTGATGACCTACCCAGGCTGTGATGCTGGTATTAGGTCCATGGCGATGTCCCATGATCAGAGGTAAGGAATTATAAAGAAACTACTTGATTAAGCATTGTCCCCTTTCTTGATCTCTCTGTCTCCATTTCTAGAGACAAACTGTCTACCGACATCTTTTATAAACCCACCGATTCCCAGAGCTATGTTGACTATGCCTCTTCCCACCCTGTCTCCTGCAAAAATACTATTTCCTTTTCTCAGTTCCCTCATCTCTGCTGCATCTGTTCACAGGATGAGGCTTTCCTTTCCAGGACAACAGAGATGTTTCCTTCCTTCCACCATTGAAGCTGCTCTTACCCACATCTCCTCCATTTCCTGGACAGCCAAGCTCACCCCATTTTCCTGCCACCTTAAAAGAGGGATGGTTTTCCTCACCTACCACCCCATGAGCATCTGCATCCAATGCATCATTCTCCGCAATTTCTGCCATCTTCAACAGGATATGCTCCCACCCCTCCCCCCCGGCTTTCTGCAGGGACCGCTCCCTCATGATTCCTTTGTCCATTCAACCCTCCTCATTAATCTCCCACGTGGCACATATTGTTACAAGTGACAGAAATGCTACCTCTGCCCATTCACCTCCCCCCTTACCTCCATTCAGGGCTCCAAACTTTTCAGGTGAGTTGTCTATTGGTCATCTATTGTATCCAGTGCTCCCAATTCGGCCTCCTCTACATTAATGCCACCCGACATAATTGGGAGACTGTTTTGTCAAGCACCACTGCTCCATCTGCCAAAGTGGAATTTTCCAGTGGCCAAACATTTTAATTCCTATGCCCATTTCTGTTTTGTCTTGTGAGTCCATAGCCTCCTCTTCTCCCACAGTGACCCACTGTCAGAGTGGAGGAGCAACCTCGTATTCCATCTAAGTAGCATCCAACCTAGAAACATAGAAAATCTACAGCACATTACAGGCCCTCCGGCTCACAATATTGTACTGACCATGTAACCTACTCTAGAAGCTGCCTAGAGTTACCCTACCACATAGCCCTCTATTTTTCCAAGCTCCATGTACCTATCTAAGAATCTCTTAAAAGACCCTATTGTATCTGTTTCTACCACCTTTGCTGGCAATGCATTCCACATACCCACCACTCTCTGTGTGAAAAACTTACCTTTGACATCTCCCTTGTACCTACTTTCAGGCACCTTAAAACTATGCTCCCTCGTGTTAGCCAGCCCTGGGAAAAAGCCTCTGGCTATCCATACAATCACTGCCTTTCATCATCTTATACACTTCTATCAGGTCACCTCTCATCCTCCATCACTCCCAAGTAGAAAAGGTCAAGTTCACTCAACCTAAACTCATAAGGCATGTTCTCCAATCCAGGCAACATCCTTGTAAATCTCTTCTGCACCTCCTCTATAGCATCCACATCCTTCCTGTAATGAGGTGACGAAAACTGAACACAGTACGCCAAGTGGGCTCTAACCAGGGTCTTATATAGCTGTGACATTACCTCACAGCTCTTGAACTCAATCCCATGGTTTTTGATACCATATGCCTTCTTAACAATACTGTCAACCTGCATAGCACCTTTGAGTGTCCTCTGGATATGGACCCCAAGATCTTGCTGATCATTCAAACTGCCAAGAGTCTTACCATTAATATTATATTCTGTCTTCAAATTTGACCTACTGAAATGAACCATTTCACAATTACCTGGGTTGAACTCCAACCTGATGGCATGAATATCAATTTCTGCTTACAATATTTTTTGTTCCCTCCCCCTTCCCTCTTTTTCTATTTCCCACTCTGGCCTCTCACCTCTTCTCCTCACCCGCCTATCACCTTCCCCTTGTGCCGCTCCTTCTTCCCTTTATGCCATGATCCACTCTCTTCTCCTATCTGATTCCTCCTTCTCCAGCCCTCTTTACCTTTCCCACCCACCTGGCTTCACCTTTCACCTTCTAGCAAGTCCTTCTTCCCCTCCCCCCCACCTTTTTATTCTGGCATCTTCCCCTTTCCTTTCCAGTCCTGAGGAAGGATCATGGCCTAACACGTCGACTGTTCATTCAATTCCATAGATGCTGCCTGACCTGCTGAGTTCCTTCAGCATTTTGTGTGTGTTGCTCTGGATTTCCAGCATCTGCAGAATACCTTGTGTTTTTGATTAAGTGCTACCTGTTATATGGAGCTGGAAAGTGGCAATCGTGTACTTTTATTAAAATTATTACATAAAGTTTCGAATCAAATCCCCATGCCAAGCTTATAATATAAAAATTCCAGATAGTTACAAGCTCAACTGACAAAATCAATTTGATTTTTACGGTAACTTCTTTTAAGGATATATTTATAGTATTATCCATTTCCATGTGAGTATACCTGTGTGGTTGTGTGAAGCAGGCAAAACTCCACCATCCTTACAGTCTCTTCGTTTTCAGTTGCCAAAGACAATTTTCCTGAGCAATTACTGAAAATTTACTCTGTCATTTAAAGTGGAGAGAGTAAAGGAGGGAAAAGATTAAAATAAAATGTTATTAATACATGCTGCAATTAAATTCCCATTTTCAAAATAAGATTTTAATTGCAGCAGAGGGAGAGATAGGTTTAAGGAGCATTCTCAGTATAAAAAGCAAAACAATATATGTTTAGGGAGAAACTGAGGATTTTGTTCACACAAAGCTTTGGTTACTGTGGTAGTACAGTTAAATTAGGATACACCAGAAGTCGATGGAGAGTCCATGATACTGGAATATTACAAAGTAAGAGGAAATTACAGATAGAAGGAGAGGATGAATCTTTTTTTAAAAGTATTTTCAAACTAGTGCTTTAATTTACCATATACCCATGTTAGTCAGCAACTACAGGATTGAAGAATGTAAGGAATTCTGCTAATTAGGTCCTTGGCAGCAGATTTTAGAAAGATTCTTGAAGAGTAGAAGAAGGAAACCTGGAAAAGCCCAAAGGTAACAAAAGCACAAATGACAGATTCGTTTGTAACGTACAGAAAAAGTTGAATTTAGCTGTGTTCTGGAGGAGAAAGTTTAGAAGAGGATTTTTGGTATGGCATCAACATGTGATTGAAACTCATATGATGTTTATAATTGCAACTGGCTCGGCATTGAGATGGAGATGGGCGTTGGCAGCATCGACATGGTAGCTGATGTTACGTTTTTAGGAAAACCTCCTTTGTAGATGAGAAGGAAGAGGAAACCAAGAAAAGAGTCTTGAGGCAGAGGCAGAAATACAGGTGTTATAAGAGAGGCCATTCCAGATAATTGCTTTGAAAGCAGTCTAATGCAAGTTGTTGCTGAATGTACTGTTTCAGATCGAAAGTGTGAGATATGAATGTTTTAAACAATTGTAATTTTGTATTTTCAGTAAGTGGTCTATGGTCTTTTTGTGAAATGATTCTGCACTTCTCATGCACCAACTTGGGCAAACAATGTTCTCAATCTGAAATACTGACAATTCCTCCCTCATCCCACCAACCCCTCCATAGATGCTGCTCGACCTTCATACAGCATACAGTTCACACAGCAGTTTGTTTTTTTCACTCCAGCATCTGCAGTCTTTTGTGGTCCAAGATTATTTTCTTTACTAATCTTCAGTCATTAAAATTAATAACTGGGTTTGAAAATTTTATTTTTAAATACCTTTGTTTAATGTAGCTGTAAAATTATTTTGAAGCATATCGGAACATGAATTGTTAATCCTGAAGGAAAAACAGTTGATTTAAAACAAATATGGTTGATAATAAACTTCCCAGCTAGGCATGGTTATATGCAGAGTACTATGTTCTAACTAACACTGGTAAACAGGGTGCCTTATTCCTGTTCGCAGATGAGCAACATTACTTAATCAAGATGGTATAATGTTTCCTGTAAAATCTTTTGAGATGACAGTTTACTTCTAATTTAGGAGAAGTTTCTTACAGTAGCTTCATTGCCATAAAAAACTGGTTCAAAGTCAGTTTAGAATCCATACAGCAGGGAAATGACGTATGTTCTCTGGCCCAGAAATGCATTTACATTAAAATACCACAAGGAAATCAGCATCAAATCCACAGCACCAATCAATTCCTATTTTAGGTATTTTGTCCAAGTAGGCTCTCTAAATCTCTATTAACATATAACAGGCTTCATTGTGCTAACTTTAAAATGTTATTAAAACAGCTGTCATTACATATAATGCACTGTACTGTCCTGCTTGAAAACAAAATGAGCAAAAAGATTTGGATGCTATTATTCACTAAATGCCTAGCACTTTTGAACAAGTACAAACATAGATGTCTTGCATTGTTACCTCAAATATTATCTTTATTCCGTTGGACAGGTCTTAAAAACAATGGTGATCAATGTGGAATTTCTGTGTAATTAATCGTGTGTCTTTAAATTTAGGGTTATCATCACTGGTATGGCATCTGGAAGCATAGTACTGTTTTACATAGATTTTAATCGATGGCATCATGAGTATCAAACAAGGTACTAATAGTGGATTCAAGGCACAGGAGCTCACTACCACGTGCGGAGATCTTGAGACTTTCATCGAAAAGAACGAACAGCCATCATTGGTGCAATGACAGTTTTTAATCAATGGAATCATACAATCCTGTCACTGTATATAATGGCATCCATTAATAAATTTGAATGTAACTTAAAAGTCTCTAGGAAAGCAGAGTATTTTGAAATGCTTACTGCTATTTTTGTAGTATACAAGGAATTTGACATATCATTAGTAAATCACCAGAGGATATAAGTCTGATGCAGAAATACAAAATGTCTATTTTTTAGGAGGAACAAATCTTTACATGATTCTTTATAAGATTGTCATTCATAAGAAATACAAGACTATTTCTTTACCTTCATCTCTGTAAGAAGAATAAATGACTGATTTAAAAGAATGTAAAACTGAATTTTTAAATCAGATGTTCATAATTATGTTAGAAGTAAGCAATATATTTACACCTGTGATTTAATTATTCCATATGCAGAGATCAAATTTTTAAAAAAAGAAATTCTTTTTGGGCAGAAGGTTTGCACGTGGAAATGTATATATCCTTTCTAAGGCATGGTTCTTTTTTCTGCATTATTTCCCTTAATGTTATGGTAGCTTAGCACTGATATTACTGGGAACAAAAAGCAATATTTAAATTATGATCTAGATTTTTTTTATCTTTATAACAATGTGTTGGAAACTGTGTTCTTGTCATTGGCATGCTGCTGGGCTGGAAAAGGGATCTTTCCTCAAAGTTTAGATGAACCGTAAATCAATGCAGTGTATTAAGTTTTGTCTGTTCTCCACTAATGTGTGTGTTTCACAGAATCGTATCCATTGATTTCATTTCTATAGCCTTTGTTCAACATGTTTATAATCTCAGCATTGTTATACTAAATTCTGATGACTCTTTGTAATTGTGAAATTCTGTTTGAGTTCCCGTCCTGCTTATGGTGTGTGTGTGAAATCCTACATTTGGGATGTTGTTGACAACCTACAGACCTTCATAAACTAGATTGCTGAAAACATTCCATCTTTCTGGGTGAACATTTCTACAATTTGGATCTTATGGGTGCCTAGTTGCACATTAGTAACCTCCTAAAGGGACCAAGTTGCTGTATTTCAAGACCTCACTCAGAAAAGCTCTTTTTGGTGATTATTTGGAATGAGTTTATTTCAGTTTGTGTAATGAGATTAAAAATAAAGTTCACTTGTACCTTGAGACTGAATAGACTTTTATTTGACTGACAGTACTAAAACAATCCAACCTTAAAATCAGCTGCTGTTTATTTAAATAACGTAATATCAAGTAAATCTCTAAGCACCTCATGTAAACCGTGACTTTGCATGACTTATGGATCACGTTTTCCTTTTCTGCAACAGAACTCAAAGTCACCTGAGGCTATGCAACTGCAGATCTGTAGCTCTTTAAAGACAGCTAAACCTCAGCTGGAGAAATAATACCAGCCTTTGTAAGAAGTTAATTATAGAACAAACGCTTTGCTTAAAAGTTAGATTCCTTGGATTTAACTGTTTCAGATCAGCAATGATCTTTTTTGCATTTTAGTTATCAGCAGCTTCTAAAAGGGAAATCCGACTGGCCTCACTGATTTGTAATTGATAGCTTCATTCCACATGAATATTTATTCAATGCGTTTTCAAGAATAAGTTCAAATGCCTCTGATGCGTGGCATGTTCAAGCTGTTTTATCAATGAACTCCACACTTTCCTGCTGTAGTGGTGAGCCAAAAATTGGAAGGATTGTTTTGATCGAGACCAGAACTCTGAAAACTAGACCCAAGACACTGAACTATTACATCTTCTACTTTAAACTAAATGTTTTAAGTTCAGCTGACTAAAAAGCTATCCTTAATGTGAAAGCTAATGATAATTCCAAACTAAATGTACGGAAAATCTGCCTGAAGGGTAGAGGGGTAGAATTCGTGCATGTGGACAGCTAACTTCAACTTCATTTCAATGGTAATCTGAAAGACGAAAGGAAATTGATTTTTTTTTAGTTACTGAAAATGTTGCATTGCCACTAAATTGAAGTACTAATTTCTGCTCTGTTTTCACAACTCATAGCTACTCAGTTTTTCCACATAAGACAGTTCCAAAATTTTTAACTTTTCCTTTCCAGTTTAATAAAGGAATAAACATCATGCGTAGGTTAAAACACATTCCTGGAGCCGCATCAAAGTAGAAAAACTGCTCTCCTCCCAGAATAACTCAATTTCCCTCTCAGACTATTATTCCTCTGCTTAAGGCCTTGTGCACTAGTCCCAGTAAATTATTCAAGAGATGCCAACAGACCAAAATTAAAATGACTGGTTTAAAATGTCCTGCAGGTCACTAAGAGCAAGTATTTGTGATCAAAACACTGTCATAGGAAAAGAGTCGAGATCTTTGAGATGAGACTTGAAAAGAATACCTGAAGATTGACAAGGTGATGAGGTGAAAGAGATTGACGAGGTTGGAGACGCAAGTGACTATAGCTGGAATCCGGAGTAACAGACAATCTACTGGAGGAACTTGGCAGGTTGAGCAACATCTGTGGGAGGAAAAGAATTGTCAACATTTCACATCAAAACCCCGCATGAGATTATTGAGTGGGGAAGGAAAAATATAGCACGGGAGGGAAGCAACAATGAATCAGGGAAAAAAGTTGGTGAATAATCGTTAGCAATGGTTCAAAAATCAAACTGCTGAGGAGATGATAGGAGCTACAGTGAGGTAGTCCCCCCTAAGCTGCAGGAGGCAGGTATCTGTGTGACTGTCAGGAGAGGGAAAGGGAATAGGCAGATAGGGCCATGTACCCCTGTGGCTTTTCCCCTCAATAACAAGAATACTGCTTTGGGTACTTTTGGGGCAGAGATGACCAACAAGGGAGAAGCCACAGTGAGCAGGTCGCTGGCACAGTTTCTGGACCCATGACTCAGAAGGGAAGAGGTGAGCTGTAGTGATAGGGGATTCATTGGTTAGAAGAACAGAAGGAGGTTTTGTGGATGAGAATGAGATTCCCAGGTGGTTGGTTGCCTCCCAGATACCAGGGTCAGGTACATCTCTGATCGAGTGAACAGCATTCTTAAATGGGAGGGTGAACAGTCAGAAGTTGTGGTCCACATCGGTACCAATGACATGGGTAGGATGGGTGATGAGGTCCTGCAAATTGAATTCTGGGCGTTAGGTGCTAAGTTAAAGGAAAGGATCTCCAGAATTGTGATCTCAGGATTGCTACCCGTGCTGCATGCTAGTGAGTTGGTGCAGGAGGGAGGGCTTCAGATTTTTGCATCATTGGGCTCTCTTTCAGGGAAGGTGGACTGAATTGGAAGGGGACTAATATCCTAGTAAGAAGGTTTTCTAGCGTTGCATGTAGTGGTGGGGGGCGGAGTGTGGGGTGGAGATTTAAACTGGAGTTTAAAACGTGGATGGGAACCGCAGCACCATACAGATAGCATTGTGGTTGTGGAGAAAGATGTTGTTAAGCCTAAATACAAAGTCAGGAATCAAAAGGTTGAGCATGGTGTGTTGTAGGAAAGATGGATGAGCTTAGGACATGGATCAGCACATGGAATTTAGCCATAAGTGAGACTTGGTTGCAGGAGGGGCAGGAGCTGCAACTCAGTGTTTTGTGGTTCTGTTGTTTTAGATGTGACAGAGCAGGAGAGCATAAAGGGGACGGGGTAGCATTACAGGTCAGGGAAAATGTCACGGCAGTGTTCAGTCAGAACAAACTGGAGAGCTTGACTAGTGACGCTTTGTGGGTAGAATTGAGGAATAAGAAATTATAGACTGCCCAACAGTCTGTGGGATTTAGAAGAGCAAATTTGTGCAGAGATCTCAGACTGTTGTAAGAAACATAAGGTTGTGATAGTAGGTGATTTTTCCAGATATTGACTGGTCTACCATACTTTAAAAGGGTTGGGTGGGGAAGAGTTTATCAAATATGTTTGGGAAGGTTGTCTTAATCAATATATAGAATTCCCAACTAGAAAGAAACATAGAAACATAGAAAATAGGTGCAGGAGTAGGCCATTCGGCCCTTTGAGCCTGCACCGCCATTTATTATGATCATGGCTGATCATCCAACTCAGAACCCTGCACCAGCCTTCCCTCCATACCCCCTGATCCCCGTAGCCACAAGGGCCATATCTAACTCCCTCTTAAATATAGCCAATGAACTGGCCTCAACTGTTTCCTGTGGCAGAGAATTCCACAGATTCACCACTCGCTGTGTGAAGAAGTTTTTCCTAATCTCGGTCCTAAAAGGCTTCCCCTTTATCCTCAAACTGTGACCCCTCGTTCTGGACTTCCCCAACATCGGGAACAATCTTCCTGCATCTAGCCTGTCCAATCCCTTTAGAATTTTATACGTTTCAATCAGATCCCCCCTCAATCTTCTAAATTCCAACGAGTACAAGCCCAGTTCATCCAGTCTTTCTTCATATGAAAGTCCTGCCATCCCAGGAATCAATCTGGTGAACCTTCTTTGTACTCCCTCTATGGCAAGGATGGCTTTCCTCAGATTAGGGGACCAAAACTGCACACAATACTCCAGGTGTGGTCTCACTAAGGCCTTGTACAACTGAAGTAGTACCTCCCTGCTCCTGTACTCGAATCTTCTCACTATAAATGCCAGCATACCATTCGCCTTTTTCACCGCCTGCTGTACCTGCATGCCCACTTTCAATGACTGGTGTATAATAACACCCAGGTCTCGTTGCACCTCCCCTTTTCCTAATGAGCCACCATTCAGATAATAATCTGTTTTCCTATTTTTGCCACCAAAGTGGATAACTTCACATTTATCCACATTAAATTGCATCTGCCATGAATTTGCCCACTCACCCAACCTATCCAAGTCACCCTGCATCCTCTTAGCATCCTCCTCACAGCTAACACTGCCACCCAGCTTCGTGTCATCCGCAAACTTGGAGATGCTGCATTTAATTCCCTCATCCAAGTCATTAGTATATATTGTAAACAACTGGGGTCCCAGCACTGAGCCTTGCGGTACCCCACTAGTCACCGCCTGCCATTCTGAAAAGGTCCCGTTTATTCCCACTCTTTGCTTCCTGTCTGCTAACCAATTCTCTATCCACATCAATACCTTACCCCCAATACCGTGTGCTTTAAGTTTGCACGCTAATCTCCTGTTTGGGACCTTGTCAAAAGCCTTTTGAAAATCCAAATATACCACATCCACTGGTTCTCCCCTATCCATTCTACTAGTTACATCCTCAAAAAATTCTGTGAGATTCGTCAGACATGATTTTCCTTTCACAAATCCATGCTGACTTTGTCCGATCATTTCACCGCTTTCCAAATTTGCTGTTATCACATCTTTGATAACTGACTCCAGCAGTTTCCCCACCACCGACGTTAGGCTAACCGGTCTATAATTCCCCGGTTTCTCTCTCCCTCCTTTTTTAAAAAGTGGAGTTACATTAGCCACCCTCCAATCCTCAGGAACTAGTCCAGAATCTAACGAGTTTTGAAAAATTATCACTAATGCATCCACTATTTCTTGGGCTACTTCCTTAAGCACTCTGGGATGCAGACCATCTGGCCCTGGGGATTTATCTGCCTTTAATCCCTTCAATTTACCCAACACCACTTCCGTACTAACATGTATTTCACTCAGTTCCTCCATCTCACTGGACCCTCTGTCCCCTACTATTTCTGGAAGATTATTTATGTCCTCCTTAGTGAAGACAGAACCAAAGTAATTATTCAATTGGTCTGCCATGTCCTTGCTCCCCATAATCAATTCACCTGTTTCTAGCGATACTAGTTCTTCTATTAGGAAACGAGAGAACAGGTGACAGAAGTTTGTGTAGAAGTTTGCATCTAGTGATCATAATGCCATTAGTTTCAATGTAATTATGGAGAGAGATAGGTCTGATTCTCAGGTTAAGGTTCCAAATTGGAGAAAGGCCAATTTTGTAGGTTTCATAAAGGATCTAACAGTGTTGATTGGGATAGGTTGTTTTCTGGCAAATGTGTACTTGGTAAATTCAAGGCCTTCATAAGTGAAATTTTGAGAGTGCAGAGTTTGTATAGAATAAAAGGCAAGGATATCAGTTTTATGGAACCTTGGTTTTTGAGAATATCGAGGCCCTGGTTCAGACAAAGAAGGAGGTGCATAGCAGGTAGCAATGGGCAGAAACAAATGAAGTTCTTGTGGAGTATAAGAAATGGAAGAGAACACTTAAGAAGGAAAGCAGGAGTGCTAAAAAAAAGACATAAGGTTGCTCTATTTGACAAGGTGAAGGGGAATCTTAAGGGCTTTTACAAACATATTAAGAGCAAAAGGATAACAAGGGACAAAACTGGTCCTCTGGAAGATCAAAATGATACTTATGCGTAGAGCCAAGAGAGATGGGAGAAGATCTGATAATTTTGCATCAGTATTTACTTGGGAGACAGACATAGAGTCTATAGATGTGAGGAAATGCAGCAGTAAGGTCATGGTCCCCATACAGATTACAGAGGAGGAGTGTTTGCTGTCTTGAGGCAAACTAGGATAGCTAGATCCCCAGGATGTTCCCTCAGGCCCTGTGGGAGGCTGGTTCTGAGATTGTGGGGGCTTGAGTAGAGATAATTTAAAGCTTCATTTGCCACCAATGTTGAGGTGCTGGGGGATTGGAAGATAGCTAATGCTGTTCTGTTGTTTAAAAAAGACTAAGAGTAAGTCAGGAAATTATAGGCCGGTGAGCCTGACATCAGAAGTGGAAAATTTATTAGAAGATACTCTAAGAGACTGGATATACCAATTATTTAGATAGACAGGGACTGATTAAGGACAATCAAGATGCTTTTGTGTGCAGTGAGTCATGTCTATCCAATCTTATAGAGCTTTTAGAGGAGGTTACTAGGAAAGTTGATGAAGGCAAGGCAGTGGATCTTGTCTTGTGGCCTTTAGCAAGGCCTTTGACAAGATCCTGCATGGGAGGTTAGTCAAGTAGATTCAGTTGCTTGGCATTCAAGATGAGGTGGTAAACTGAGTTAGACATTGCCTTTGCGGGAGAAGCCAGACAGTGGTAGTAGGTGGTTGCCTCTCTGAGTGGAGGCCTGTGATTAGTGGTGTGCCACAGGGATCGGTTGCTCTTTGTCATCCACATTAACAATCTGGATGATAACATGGTTAACTGGATCAGCAAATTTGTGAACGGCATCAAGGCTGGCGGGGGCGGCGGGGGGTGTAGTGGATAGTGAGTAAGACTATCTAAACTTGCAGTGGATCTGGACCAACTGGAAAAATGGGCTGTAAAGCAACAGATAGAAGTTAATGCAGGCAGGTGTGAGGTGTTGCACTTTGGGAGGACCAAGCAGCATAGGTCTTACCCAGTGAGCAGTAGGGCAGAGGAATCTGCGAATACAGATGCATAATTCCTTGAAAGTTGTGTCATAGTTAGTAGGGTTGTAGGAAAGGCTTTTGGCATATTGGCCTTCATAAATCAACATATTGAGTACAGGAGTTGGGATGTTATGTTGAAATTGTAAAAGGTGTTGGTGAGGGCTAATTTGGAGCATTGTGTGCAGATTTGGTCACCTACCTACAGGAAAGATGTAAATAAGATTGAAAGAGTTCAGAAAAAATGTACAAAGATGTTGCTGGGACTTGAGGACCTGAGTTATAAGGAAAGATTGAATAGGTTTGGACTTTATTCCCTAGAACATAGAAGACTGAGGGGAAATTTGATAGGGGTATACAAAATTGAGTGGTATAGATAGGGTAAGTGTAAGCAGGCTTTTTCCATCGAGGTAGGATGAGACTACAACTAGAGGTCATGGGTTAGGTGTGAAAAGTGAAATGTTTAATTGGAATATGAGGGGGAACTTTCCTCTCTCAGAGTGGTGAGGGTGTGGAATGAGTGGTGTATGCTGGATCGATTTGGAGAGGAACATGGATGAGAAGGGTATGGAGGTCTGTTGGTCTAGGTGCAGGTTGATGGGACTAGGCAGATAAATGGTTTAGCACAAGCTAGATGGACTGAAGGCCCTGTTTCAATGACTCTAACTCAGTGGGTCATGCAGAATTAGTGGAGGAAAAATGATGGTTGACAATGCTGGATCTGAACTGAGAGTTTAAAAGGAAGATAGAGGGAGAGGTGGCAACAGTTCAGTTAGGCTTGGGTCCTTTATCAATCTAATCAAATCGAACCTTAACCTAACTTAGTCAGTTAGAGATCCAACACCTCTGGCCCAATGCGCCCATGTGACCATTTAACATACTAATGGGTATCTTTTGAAATGTGGGTGGAAGCCACATGTTTGAAGAAGCTCACACAGCCACGGAGAGAATGTACAAACTCCTTATAGATGGTGAGGGAATTGAACCTGAGTGGTTGATAGCACTGCACAGCTGTGCAGCCTCAAGCAAAGGACAAAGCAGCCTTCGGTCTTCCATTTAAAATGAGCTTCAGCATGTTGAGTCCTGCAGCATTCATTAGCCTCAAACATGTAGCAATACTTTGCACAAACTCTGTCAAACCAAAAATGAGCACCACATGCCCAGTAACTTCTGTGTGCTACTGAGTCACATGCAGAGGTATCCCATTATCAAACTGGATATAGTAACATTGCAGTTTTGTTAATGATCCAGAGTTCTGGATAATGAATCCATAAGACATAGGAGCAGAATTAAGCCATTCGGCCTATCGAGTCTGCTCCACCATTTCATCATGGCTGATCCACTTCCCTCTTAACCCCACTGTCCTGCCATCTCCCCATAACTTTTCACATACTGACTAATCAAGAACCTATCAACCTCTGCCTTAAGTGCACCCAGTGACCTGGCCTCCACAGTTGCCCGTGGCAACAAATTCCACAGGTTCAGCACCCTCTGTCTAAAGAAATTCCTCCTCATCTCTGTTCTAAATGGATGTCTCTCTATTTTGAGGCTGTGCCCTCTGGTCCTAGACTCCCCCACCAAAGGAAACATCCTCTTCACATCCACTCTGTCAAGGCCTTTTAACATTCAATTGGTTTCACAGAAATACCCCCCAATCATCTAAATTCCAGTGAGCGCAGGCCCAGAGCCTTCAATCACTGCTTATATGATGAAGCTTTCATTCCCAGAATTATTCTTGTGAACCTCCTCTGAACCCTCTCCAATGTCAGCACATCCTTTCTTAGATAAGGGGCCCAGAACTGATCACAATGCTCCAAGTGAGGCCTCACCAGGGCCTTATACAGCCTCAGCATTACATCCTTGTTTTTATATTCTAGTCCTCTTAAAATAAATGCTAACATTGTATTCACCTTCCACACCACCAATTCAACCTGCAAATTAACCTTTCAGGAACCCTGCACGAGGACTCCCAAATCCCTTTGCACCGCAGATTTTTAAATTTTCTCCCTGTTTAGAAAATAGTCTATGGTTTTGTATGCTAGACTATGCTCTAACCATGCTAGAATCTTTTCTGTAATACCCTGGGCTCTTATTTTGTTTAGCAGCCTCATGTGCATCATCTTGTCAAAGGCCTTCTGAAAATCCAAGTATACAACATCCACCAATTTTCCTTTGCCTATCCTGCTTGTAATTTCTTCAAAGAATTTCATCAGATTTATTAGGGAAAGCTTTCCCTCAAGTAACCCATTCTGATTTTGGCCTATTTCGTCATGTGCCTCCAAGTATCCCAAAACTATATCCTTGACAATCGACTCTAACATCTTCCCAACCACTGAGGTCAGACTGACTGGTCTGTAATTTTCTTTCTTCTGCCTCCCTCTCTTCTTGAAAAGTGGAGTGACATTTGCAATTTTCCAGTCACCTGGAACCATGCCAGCATCTATTGATTCTTGAAAGATCATTGCTAATGACTCCACAATCTCTTCGGCTGCCTCCTTTAGAACACTGAAGTGCAGTCCATCAGATGCAGGTGACTTATCTACCTTCAGACCTTTCAGCTTTCCAAGCACCTTCTCTTTAGGAATACCAATTACACTCACTTCTGTCACCTGACACTCTCATGTTTCTGGTATACTGTTAGCATCCTCCACAGTGAAGACTGACACAAAATACTTACTAAGTTCATCTGCCATTTCATTGTCCCCCATTACTATCTGTCCAGTATCATCTTAATGAAGGCAAGCATGCCATAATCGCCATGCTGGGTGATCCCCTTGACCATCACATCCTGTCTTCTATGGGCAAGCCAGTTCTGAATCCAAATGGCCTATTCATCCCTGATCCCCATGCATCTCAATCTTCTGGATAAACCTCCCATGAGGGATCTTGTCAAGCTCCTTATGAAGATCTATGTAGACAACATCCACAGCTCTACCTTCATCAATCACCCACATCATCTCATCCAAGAACTCAATTGTTAGTAAGACAAAGCCATGGTTTTCCCAATGCACATAAATCCTGTCTCTAATAATTCTGTCCAGTAGCTTTCCTACCACTATGTGAGACTCACCATTCTATAGTTTTGAAGATTATCCCTGTTTTCCTTCTTGAATGACAGAACAAAATTAGCTACTTGCCAGACCTCCAGGAGGACCTCACCTATGGCTAGAGAGGACAAAAAGATATTGGTCAAGGACCAGACAATCTCTTCTCTTGCCAGTCTTAAAAACATGGGGGTATCCCATCAGCCCCAGGGACTTATCCACCCGAACACTCTTTAAGAGACCCAACACTTCCTCCTCCTTTACATCAAAATGCCTTAGCTATTAATACTCTCTGCACTGATCTCCCTATCCTCCATGTCCTTCTCCTTGGTACTAATGTAACATATTCATTAAAGACCCACATCCTCTACATCCCAGCAAATGTTCCCCCTTTTATCCTAGAGTGGTCCTACCCTCTCCTGAGTTATCCTCTTACTCTTGATGTACAGAATGTATAGAATGCATTGGGATTCTCATTAATCCTATTTGCCAAGGTCTTTCCATGGCTCCTCTGGCTTTCCGACTTCACTCCTTGAGTCCTTTTCTGGCTTCTTTATAAACCACAAGGGCTCTGTTTGATTCTAGCTTCCTACAGTGCCTATAAAATGTATTCACCCGCCTTGAATTTTTTCCTGTTTTATTGTTTTACAACATTGAATCACAGTGAATTTAATTAGGCTTTTTTGACATTAATCAACAGAAATGGATGCTTTTCAAAGTGAAAACAGGTCTCTACAAGGTGATCGAAATTAATTACAAATATAAAACACAAAATAATTGATTGCATAAATATTCACCCCCCCCCCTTTAATATGACACACCAAATTGTCACTGGTGCAGCCAATTGGTTTTAGGTGTCACATAATTAGCTAAATGGACATCACCGTGTGCAGTCAAGGTGTTTCAATCGATTGTAGTAAAAATACACCTGTATCTGGAAGGTCCAACTGCTGGTGAGTCAGTATCCTGGCAAAATCTACACCATGAAAACAAAAGACCACTCCAAGCAACTCTGAGAAAAGGTTATTGAAAAGCACAAGTCAGGAAATGGATACGAGAAAATTTCCAAGTCACTGAATAACCCTTGGAGCGCAGTTAATTCAATCATCAAGAAATGGAAAGAATATGGCACAGCTGTAAATCTGCCTAGAGCAGGCCTTCCTCAAAAACTGAGTGACTGTGCAAGAAGGGGACTAATGATGGAGGCCTCCAATAGGCCTATGACAACTCTGGAGGGGCTACAGGCTTCAGTGGCTGAGATAGGAGAAACCGTGCATACAACGACTGTTACCCGGGTGCTTCACCAGTTATGGGAGAGTAGCAAAGAGAAAGCCACTGTTGAAAAAGAACTCACATGTAATCTCAGCCTGAGTTTGCCAGAAGGCATGTGGGAGACTCTGAAGTCAACTGAGAAGGTTCTATGGTCTGATGAAAGCAAAATGTTGGCCATTAGACTGAATGCGTAAGCCAAACACTACACATCTTCAAAAACACACCATCCCTACTGTGAAGCATGGTGGTGGCTGCATCTTGCTGTGGGGATGCTTCACTGCAGCAGTCCCTGCAAGGCTTGTGAAGGTAGAGGGTAAAATAAATACAGCAAAATACGGGGAAATCCTGGAGGAAAACCTGATGCAGTCAACAAGAGAACTGTGATTTAGGAAAAGATTTGTTTTCCAGCAAGACAATGACCCCAAGCATAAAGCCAAAGCTACACAGGAATGGCTTAAAAACAACAAAGTTAATGTCCCAGAGTGGCCAAGTCAGAGTCCAGAGCTCAATCCAATTGAGAATTTGTGGCTGAACTTGAAAAGGGCTGTTCACTCACGATCCCCATGCAATCTGACAGAGCTTGAGAAGTTTTGTAAAGAAGAATAGGGAAAAATTGCAGTGTCCAGATGTGCAAAGCTGATAGAGACCTATCCACACAGACTCAAGGCTGTATTTACTGCCGGAGGTGCATCTACTAAATACTGACTTGAAGGGGGTGAATACTTATGCAACCAATTATTTTGTGTTTTATATTTGTAATTAATTTAGATCACTTTGTAAAGATCTGTTTTCAGTTTGACACTAAAGAATCTTTTTCTGTTGATCAGTGTCAAAAGAAACCAAATTAAATCCACTGTGATTCAATGCTGTAAAACAATAAAACATGAAAACTTTCACTTTAGCTGCACTGTACTTTTCCATTTCCTTCTTGACTAAATTCAGCATCTCTCTCGACATCCCAAGTTCTCTTACCTTTCCATCCTTGTCTTTCCTTCTGACTGGAACATACCTGTCCTGTACTCTGTGCAGCTGGTCTTTAAACACCCTCCACATGTTGGATATGGACCTGCCCAAAAATAACTGTTCCAAATTAACTCTCTCTAGCTCCTGCCTAACCTCTCATAATTTGACCTGCTCCAATTTAATACTCCCCTGCAAGGACTATGCTTATCCTTACCTATGGCGATCTTAAAACATAAGGACTGTGGTCACCGTTCCCTAATTATGCCCCCACTGAAAGCTCAGATACCCAGTCAGGCTCCTTACCCAGCACATATTGATTTAAAAAACTCTTCTGGATGCACATAACAAATTCTGTCCCATCCAAACCTCTTGCACTAATAAGGTTCCAGAATATATTAATGAAGTTGAAGACTCCCATGACAACAACTCTATTGTTAATACACCTTTCCTTCATCTGCTTGCATATCTGATCCTCAGTGTCCCAGTGACTATGGCACAGTCTGTAGTACAAGTCCAACAGACTGACTGCTCTCTTCCCTTTATTGAGTTTTCCCATATTGACTCAGCGGACAAGTCCTCCATTTTGTCCCCTCTGAGTACAGCTGTGATATTGTCCCTGATTAGTAGTGAAAATCCCCCACCTCTTTTACCTCTCTCTCTATCTTTTCTAAAGAATCATAATCCTGGGACAATAAGCACCCATTCCTGCTCCCTCTTTTAACCAAGTCTCTGTAATAGCCTTAACATCATAGCTCCATGTACTGACCCATGCTCTATTCATCACCTTGACCCATAATGCTGCTAGCATTGAAATACACACACTTCAAACTATCCACCCCATCATATCTTTAACTTTGCTCCTGCCTGCTTTTACTGGCCCTGACATCTACCTTCCTCCCCATTGCTCTACTTTCTTACCCTGTACTCTGGTTCCCATCGCCTGGACGAAATAAGTTCATTAATATTCTTCAAGGATGGAAATATGCCATTCTTCCCCATATGTGGTTCTATATCCACACTTTCCTCTCAATTCAGGGACAATCAGGGATGGATAATAATTCAACATCCACACTCTGTGAATAAATAAATAAAGTGAGAGAAAATTGTTCCTGCTCTAATGGGATAATCATCCTTCAAGTGCAGCCTTGTGCAGTCCTGTTTTGATTTGAAGACAACTATTTCATACTGTGAATGGAAGTTAGGTAGCAAGAATTTTGCACTTTTGAAAACCAAGTGTTCATGCACAGTTCCTATTTATGGAAGAATATTCCAGGTAGGCCAATCAAAAGCAAACACATTTTATACTGTGAAATATGAAAAGTATTTGAACATGAACAAATGAGACTCTGCAGGTGCTGGAGATCCAGTGTAGTACCTGTACATATAAATCGCTGGAGGAACTCGGCAGGTTGGGCAGCATCTGTGGAGAGGAATAAGCAGTCAGCATTTCAGGCCGAGACCCTTCATCAGGACAGATGGGAAGGGGGAAGAAGCCAGAATAAGAAGGTGGGTGGAGGGGAAAGAGCACAAACTGGAACATCATACAGACAACAGTAGTTCCAATGCTCTAAGGATAACAAAACAAGACATCGCAGCTGCTGAAAATGAACTGACACTGCTGGAAATACTCAAGGCAAGACAGGAGTTTTGGAATGAGAAGCAGAGTTAAGGTTTCAGGTTGATGACTGTACATCAGACTGGAGATATTTGAAGCAAAACAAACTTTAAGATGCTGTGAGAGAAGAAAAGAAAGAATGAAAGGGAATGTGATAGGATAAGAGGCAGGAGAGGCTAAATAAAATGGATGATCATGTTGTGCAAAATGGAGGGAGAAATAAGGAAGCCAAAGAGGTATTCATGTGCAGAATTAGCTGAAATCCTTGAGCTGAGTTAATGCTGAAAGTAACTCCTCGAATCTCCATTAAGATTTTATTAGAACTGTGCAGAAGGCTGAGAGCATAGTTGGATGGAAAATTAAAAAGGCAAGCAACTTGAATCACCAAGTCATGAGTCAGTGTATGGTCAAGATATCATCTTTCATGTAGATTGGTTCAACATTGTTCTGAGGTTTTTGTAGTCAGCAGTAAAGCGATAGAGCTCACCACTGACCTCAAAGGAAGCTCCAACAAAAACAAAGGAATTTTGATGGAAATCCCCCTTTTCCAACATCTGTTGCTGTTGGACATCAGATCAAGAGAATCTCTGGTGTTCAGCAACAGTGATGCTTCCAAGCTGGTGGAGTAAATTCTCAAACACAATGGAACAGGAAGGAACATCAAAAAATTGTACCCAAGATCATTCACAGAAACATTATCAGAGAAAACAGTAATTTTCAGCTGCATAAGATGTAAGGTTAGAAAATATAAGCTTAATCAGGTTTCTAAGGATGCCTTGAGAAGTGGAGAGATCTAGGAAAGAGTTCCACAGCTGAGGCTGTTGCAGCCTAAGGAATGACTGGCAGAAATGGAACAATTGGAAGAGCAGAGATATTTCAGATGGTATTTTTACCAGAGAAGATAATTGAAATAGGGGCAAAACCAGGGATGGAATTGAAAACAAAAGTGTGAATTCAAAGTTTAATTAATGCTCAGACAACACAGGTCAGCTGGCAAAAGGAGATGTTGAATTAAATATGATCTGAGGTAGAATAAGACTAATGACATTGGATGACATTAAGTTCACAGAGAGCCAAATGAGAAAAGGCAGCAGGGCTATAATATAATTATGATATTTGGTCTTGTTGAATTAGTCTAATCTCAATGGCATTAATGAAGGCAGCATGTTCAGAGTTTGGACAATGCTGTGGTAGCAGAAGATTTTGGGCCTCATTTCATGTTGGAACAGAAACGAGCCCTAAATGAAAATCAGGGGCAAATGAGATGGGAAGATCTTGAACTGTTTGGTTCAGTTTCAAACTTTCGACCGGAGCAGAAGAGAAACATCTATGCTATGACTGGTGAACTGATTCTGTGATATGAGCCAAAGGTGATTATCATGTTTTTCCATTTTTAAGTTAGAGGGCATTCCTATCCATTCCATACTGTATGATTGGGGAATGAGCTTGCAATATCAGGCTCCAGGGAAGAGTCAGGAGAAGTGGTGCTGAGATAAACTTGGGTGGCATTATTGGTTCATGTGATAACTGATGCCGTGCTTTCAGCTGGTGGGACTAAGGATCAACAGTTAGATAAGAGAAAAATAGGAGGAGACCACAGACAGAGCCACAGGGACATCAGAAAAACTGATGCAGGTATAGAGGGAGAAGCCAGTGGAGAGGATTCTTTGGTGAAGTTTGGATAGATGATAATTGAAGCAGGTGAGAAGTATATCACCCTGCAATTTGAGCAGTATGGTCAACCTACAGCCAAGTTGCATTCAAGGTAGATTATCCTTGTCACAATTGTACAGGATGTCATTTGTGACTTTGTTCAACGCAGTTTTGGTATGATGGCAGGGATGGAAACCTCATTAGGGAATTCAAATAATTAATTCTGTCCCTGTATTTTTGATTTGCAGTAAATATAATAGAACTAATTCATTAATAGAGTTCATGTCAGTTCAATTTTTTTTGGATTCTGCTGGAGTAGACTGGGGAGGGGAAGAAGAACCAAATCACTACAAGACTGCTGCATTTAACTGCATGGAAATGCCAAAGGTCTTGCCAGGTTCAAAGACTAATAATGGTGAACATGAGCTTCAGATAAAACACCCAACTAGGTACAATTCTGCCTTCCAAACTCAGTGATCTCATATCATGAATGTACTATTATAGTTTATTAATGCCATCTAAATATTCCTGCTTTAGTTCTTTCCTTGTTGCCTCATCTTTTTTCTCATTTAATTTCTCCCATCTTCCACTCAATCACAGATCTTCTTTGTTCCCTAGTCCCTTGTCCCTACTTCTGCACCTCAGACATGGTTTGTTTTATCCCCCAGCAATGATGCAAGATCATTGATCAGAAATGGTGACTCTGCTTCTCCATTGAAGCTGAAGACGTATTTACTTGTATATTTATTAGAAGTCTAACCCGACATTTCTTTATGAAGATAATGGACTTGGTAGTGGTTGCTGTTATTTTCCATAGAACTTGATTTCATTGTTTTTCTGTATTTAAAAACAATCGCCTCCTCGATACTAGAAGGGAACAACAATATTTCACATTTAAAACAGAATCAAGACTAATTGTAGCAATAGGAAATAATAGTGATATTTAAGTATGCCATTTAGATTTTATTTTTGCTTCCCAAAGGTACTGTAAAGGCTGAATTTTTTATTTTAAACTTTGATCCAATGATTTTGCACAAGGTCAATTGGTTTCCCACTGAAAGAACAGGGCATACATCTCTGTTTGAAATGCATGATTCAAGAGACTGGGGCTTGTCCTAGCTTTGAATGATGAATGTCTGCATATTGAATCTGGTGAGATAATTCATAACTGGGTAGGGAAATTTGCCATAAAAATCAAGGGTGTTTGCGATGCACGATATTGATAACATTTGTTGATTTTTATTTGGGAAAGAAAATAATTAAAGTAATATGTTTCCCAGGACAATCAGCTGAAACTGTTTTGTGATGACATTCCTGCGCAAATATGATTTATATTGTAACTAGGATTTCTGCATGTTGATATGATAAATCTCAGCTTTCATGTATGAGAACCAGACTGGCCCCAGTTTGTAGCATTTCATTCCAAAACTATGCTTTTTTAAAAAAAATAGAAAAACAAACTTCACTTTCTCTTGGGTCATCTTCGGTCAGCTGTTAATCCTGTGATCAGGTAGGTGAAGCTTTTCTTAGTTGCAAGCTGAAACATTTACAAGATCTGCCCAGCAATCATTTCCCTCCCGTACTCAGACTGCTGTCGCTTACTATATTTATTACTTCAGTTCTGGTATTCTTTAACTATCTCTCTTTTTCAAATTGTGCTTTAAAATTCACACTAAATACAGTTTACGTCTATTTAAATATACAACAATATTAATTGTACCACATATCTCTTTAAAAATAGTTTTTAGATCTACAAGTAGGTATTTGTTCAAACATTCTGCTGTGGATCCTTCAGTCTCTGAAGGTCCAAGAACATTTAATTGTTTTGTTTGATGTCTACAGTATTTGTCTTATACATTTTGTTGTTATATGACTGTTTCACCAGGCTTCTTGATTAGTCAGGGCAACAAGGGTTACAGGGAGAAGGCAAGAGATTCAATCAAACATGGTTGAATAGTGGAGCAGACTTGACGGGCCAAATGGCCTAATTCTGCTCATATATCTTATTGTCTTATGGTCTTATATATGAGATAAATAATAAACAGAAGTTTGAAGTATTATTTGAATGAACATGTGTGCTTCATTTAGATAATTTTAAAAAAGCTTTAAAATAAATATGTCTCCACTCAAGCTGTTCTTTCATATTTGACTGATAGTTTAAAACCAGGTGCATTTTCTTTTCATTTTGCTTCAATTGTTTGGAAATATGCTCAATTATTTGTAATAAATTAACTGATTGAAGTCGATTCTCCTAGTTAGTTCTCCTCCTAGCTTCTGACCGCTCCCCCCTTTCTGCTTAAAATATCTCTTGAGTTTTCGAAGCGATGGAGCCAGACCACTTTACATTTGAATTAAATGACTTGGTCATGAGGGTGTGTAGTAGAATGTGCCAACAATATACAAAACCACTGGGATGAAGGGTAAACAGCAGTTGTTGGCAATATTAAAATCCATCTTTTATAGTGGATGTTCTGTTATTAGTCGACATAGTTTGACCAGTACCATTGTGTGTCCATCACTTGGATAATTGTTAAGAACAACTGTCCTATCAGTCTAAATGATCCAGCAAAGCAACATTAACAGGCTAAAGGGGAAAAGATGAATAAAATATTGCTAGTTATAGCGGTTAGTGCTTACATCACTATTTCATATTTTATTATTTAAAATATTATAAATGAATTAAGAATGCATTCAAGGTACATTAAGTTCACTAATCTTCAGGTATTTTTATTGCCCATACAGCAGCCTAACTTTATTGTATTCATTCAGAAGTCCTTCACTTGGCTGATCAAAGTCATACTGTAGCATTTCCATCAAAGCAACATTAACCGACTGTTTTTAATTTAGTCAAAGAAGGCTCAGATTTTGTTTTTTAATGTTTAAGATGTTTATACTTTTCCATGTGTTTAATGTTAAGGATCTGCAAACTTCTCAAACATATTTTCTCTGATCTCCTACAATACATTAACCATTCACAGATTAGGAGTGGCAGCTTTTCTCCAATCATTGGCATGGGGGGCAGCACGTAAGTGCCCTGAATTCAGCGGTCAGTTAAATAAGTTTTCTCTGGAGAACGTGAATGTGGATGATATCGGTTCCCTAAGGTATGGACTCTTGAAGGTGGTGCTTAACTTGCACACATGGTACTTAATAAAGGCAATTATCATCTTTTCCATAACTTGAATAACATTAAAAAGCACCCCCTACTTTCAGATCAAGCCTCTGGGTTTCTATACACCAAAAACTGAAGTATTAAAAGGCTCTCTCAGATTTATAATAATCCTGTTTGATGATTTTGACCCAATTTCTATTTTGCCAATTCTGACTCAGAATTGGGAGTTGTGAGATGATCCTGTGGAAAGTGGAAAAAAAACACAATAATGCTTTGAAGGGCGATTCTTCTCTGAGCAAAAAGCTAAAGCCTGTAAATACTGGAAACCTGGAATAAAAACTATAAAAAAAAATTCCTCAAGCCAGGCAGTATCTGTGGAAAGAGAAACAGATAATGTTTCATGATGTTGTTGCTTCATCAGTTCTGGGAAAAACTAGAAATGAAACATACGTTTATTTGTAGAGTAGGGGAAGAATGTAGAGAATAAAGGGAATGAATGAGATAGGGTGGAAAGAAAAAGAAACTGAACAAGATTGACAATGTTAGAGGTCGTAGAAAGAGTGTGGCGAAGACTTCTTGTGCAAATGATCTGTTAGGATATGGAAATAAGACGAAACAAATGAAGTTGGAAGCAGGAGCAATTTTGAAATTTTGAGAAAAACAAAAACAAATACTGGAAATCTGATATAAAAAGGAATGCTACAGGTAGTCAATAGATCAGACATTATTTTGGAAAGATCATCAAAATTAACACTATAGTTGGATGAACTGCTGTGATGCCAAGTGGAAAGGCTAATTTTCTGAAATGAAGGTTTAATCCTTCTGAGATTGCTTGGGGAGTATATATTATCGTAAGTATGAATGACCTCTTGAAAAATAAACCATGTTTTGACTAAAGATCCTTCATCCAACTGAAACATTGACCATCCATTTCCCTCCACAAATGCTGGCTGACCTACTAAGTTCTTCCAGTATCTTGTTTGCAAGAAAAAAAGATTAGCTTTATTTGTCACATGGAGACACCGAAGCATACAGTGACATGCAGTGTTTGCATCAAAGGCCAACACCAATGAGTGTTGCCCTATTCACTAGCCCTATTCAGTACATCTTTGGAACATGGGAGGAAATCAGAGCACTGGAAGGAAACCCACACAGTCATCAGGAGAACATATCAACTCCTGACAGATGGCAGTGGGAATTGAACCCTTATCACTGGCACTGTAAACCATTGTACTAACCATTATGCTACCATGTTGCTCCAGATTCCATATCTCTTTCTTGCATAATAAGTCAAGATAAAGGAGAAGCTATTATCTGGTTAACTTTAGATTACTTTTGAAGAAACTGTAACTGAAGGAAATTAGGAATCCTGTGATTTTACTTCCAAAATGTGCTTCAATGTTTTAGATAATCAGCCTCTGAGAATGATGGCAGAGATGAGAATTTAGAGTAAAACACAGGAAAGAAATGTAAGAAATTAGCTGAAGGTTAAGGAATAGAAACAAGTTTGTACTTTGTGGTCAGAAAGTCAGGCAATGATTAAAGAAAGTCCATTGCTTATGCTTAAAATTGAGTTAGTATACCTAGGCTCCTAATGCTCCTAATGAAAATTTAACAGTCAAAGCTTGTTCTAAGTACTGTCAGCCTGTGCTGTCTTGAGGTGCAAGTACAAACGTTGTTCTCCAATGATTGAAGAAATGGAACTAAATATTTCAATTGTTTTCACACAGTGAATAAAGGATTTATATTTTCACTTGGCCTATTGGAATATAGGATAAAATATTTGACTAATCTGGCATTTAATCTTTTGGGGATTCTGTTGGCTCAGGATCTGGCTCACTCATTGGTCTGGACTGGAAGCCCAGGGCTCTGGAATGATGAAAGGTGTGCAGCTAGGGCCGGAGTCAATGCTGTCAGCCCAGTGTGTGGCTGCATTCAGGGTTCAAAACTGGAACAATGGACATCAGGAATGTGGACAGGTTTACAGCCAGAGCCAGGGTATGTAGTGCTTGAATATTTTCTTTAGACTTACTGGAGAAATTATTATACTTCTGTGTAACATGTAAAGAAAGTTGAATAATAGTTGGGCATTACTGTAGTCTGTAAAATCTGCTAGTCCGGTTCTGTCAAAGTTCCAAGTCCAATTTTGAAGATGATTGTTTGACTCAGAATTGGGAGTTGTGAGATGATCCTGTGGAAAGTTACATTTTGCAATGTAGCAAAACTTCATAGTTCAACTAACATCAGCCAAACAGATTATCCAGTCTTTACCGCATTCCATTTGTTGGACAAAGTAGTTACTGTACTTCTTTTCATTACTATATCCCAACCATAACCACACTTCATAAACAGTGAGTACTGGGTGATAATAATAATAATAATAATGATAAACAAATAAAGCAGAACTGGCTGGCTACATTGGAAAGATAGATGCATTTGATTGCATAACAGATTACTGGATCGTGTATACTGAATGAATTAAGCAGTATTTTAAAACAATGGATAGCTGATAAGGAACGACTACTTGTTTGGCTGAGTGCAATAGATGGGAAGGCAAACAGTTTGCTTAGAGGTTTAATTTCTCCAACCAAACCAGCCGAAATGACTTACTTACTTACTGTCCTTTTATGCTACTGGTGTTTAGGGCAGCAATGAATGTCTGTCCTTGGCCATCTTCCCTATTATGCTCCAGGTGTGGTTCAGTCCTCATTCCTGCCTCTATGGTATGGTGCCAAGTTGTCTTTGGTTTCCCAAATTTCCTCCTCCTTTCTGGGGTCCAATGAAGTGCTGTCTTGATGATAGAGTTGGCCTCTCTTCTCATCACGTGCCCAATCCATCTTCAACGTTTCCTCGTGATGATTGTGGCCATGTCCCCTTGGTGACACTGAAGGAGTAGGGCATGTTTAGAATTCTTTCTTGGCCAGAAGATATGGAGGATCTTCTGGAGGCTTATGGTATGGAATAATGACAGCTTAGCAAGGTAGCTCTCTGTCCTGTGCTAGCATTCTGTCCCATACAAGAGTGTGGTTAGAACACAGCTGTGCTACAGCTTCACCATGGTGTGGACACTGTAGTTGATTGATCACGATACGTTGCTCATTGATCTGAAGACATTTCTAACTTTGCTGAGTCTGCATTGAATGTCTTCCTTGGTCCCACCAACCTGCCAAGTGATGCTGCCCAGGAAGGTGAATCTGCTGGAGCTGAGTAAATCAATGCCATATGCTTTGACAGGAGGAGGAGACTCTACATAGAGGGTCATGGTCTCAGTCTTTCTCTAGCTGACTCTAAGTCCAACCTTCACACCAATGATACACATTTGGAGAGTTTTCTCTTGCATGTGTTGGTGTGTAGGTGATAGTAATACAAGGTAATCTGTAAAGTGGAGAATAGAGGAACAACACTTTATATTCCGTCTGGGTAGCCTCCAACCTGATGGAATGAACATTGACTTCTCTAACTTCCATTAATGCCCCACCTCCCCTTCGTACCCCATCCCTTATTTATTTATCTGTCTATCTATATATCCATCCAACCACCTATTTATTTATTTATTTATTTATTTATTTATTATTAATTTTTCTCTCTTTCTTCTTCCTCTGCCCCTCTCACTATAACGCCTTGCCCATCCTCTGGGCTCCCCTCCCCTTCCTTTCTGCCTAGGCCTCCCGACCCATGATCCTCTCGTATCCCTTTTGCCAATCAACTTTCCAGCTCTTAGCTCCATCTCTCCCCCTCCTGTCTTCTCCTATCATTTCAGATCTCCCCGTCCCCTCCCACTTTCAAATCTCTTTCTACCTCTTCTTTCAGTTAGTCCTGATGAAGGGTCTCGGCCCGAAACGTCGACTGTACATCTTCCTATAGACGCTGCCTGGCCTGCTGTGTTCACCATTTTTTATCTGTGTTGCTTGAATTTCCAGCATCTGTAGATTTCCTCGTATAACACCTCTCTGGTTGTCTTTCATTGTTTGCCTCATATCCCAGTCAAACACTGGGTTAAACAATATCACCAACATCACACAGCCTTGCCTAACTCCTGTCTTGACATTAAAGCTCAGATTGCAGTACCCAACTGTACAGCTAAAACTAACATAGAAACCTTGAATAAGCTGGACAATTTTGGACAGGATCCCGTATGATCTAGAATTCACCAGAGGCTCTCCCCATGGATGCTATCAAAAGCCTTTTCAAAGTCTATGAAATTCACATAGTGTTGTCTCTGCCATTCTGTGCACTGTTCTATGATGTTACACTGTGTGGAGATCTGGTTGACACAGCCTCTGTATCTCCTGAAGCCAGGTTGCTCCTTCCTCAAGCACACATCAACAACACCTGTAATCCATTGGACAATGATGTTGGCGAGAATCTTGCTGGGCACTGACAAAAGAGTAATGCCACACCAGTTGTTGCAATCACTTAGTGTTCCTTTCCTGGGGATCCAGACAATAACTCCCTTTGTCCAGTTCTCGGGTATTGTCTCCATTCCCAGATTATAGTAAACAGTGGTTGCAAGATGGCTGCTGCAACTTTTTGTTCAGCTTTGAACAGTCCAGCACTCAAATGGTCAAATGGTCATGTCCTGGAGCTTTGCTCTTCTTTAATGATTTAATCACATCAGTAATCCCTTCTTTCTTGGATGGATCTATGCTGATGTTGAGATCCTCTGCTGCCTCTTGTATGTCAGGTTCTTCAGCTAGTAGTCTATGTTTCCTGATTTTTCCTTCTCCTTTACTCTGGGGAGTCCAGAACCAGAGGCTACAGTTTAAGAATAACGGGTAGACAATTTAGAACAGAGTTGAGGAAAAACTTTTTCACCCAGAGAGTTGTGGTTCTGTGGAATGCTCTGCCTCAGAAGGCAGTGGAGGCCAATTCTCTGGATTCCTTCAGAAAAGAGTTAGAGCTCTTAAAGATAGCAGAGTGAAGGGATACGGGGAGAAGGCAGGAGCGGGGTACTGATTGTGGATGATCAGCCATGATCACAGTGAATGGTGGTGCTGGCTCGAAGGGCCAAACGGCCTACTCCTGCACCTATTGTCTATTGTCTATTGTCTAATATATGTGTGAGTGTGTGTGTGTGAGTGTGTGTGTGTCAGTGTGTGTGTGTGTGAGTGTGTGTGTGTGTGTGTGTGTGTGTGTGTGTGTGTGTGTGTGTGTGTGTGTATTTGTGACCTGCCTGCGTGTGTTTGAACGTACGTGTTTATGCATGTTTTTGTGTGTTTGCGTGTATGGGAGTATACCTTTGAGTCTGGTAGTGTGTCTGTGTTTGAGTGTGTTCTAGCTTAGGTGTTCGTCAGTGTTTGTGAATATTGACGCATGTGAGCTTCTGTACACGTTTATTAATGTCTACGTTCGTGTGTTTGTGTACATGTGTTACGTGTGCGTGTACTAAACCTCAGCTGCAGAGGTCCCTCTCGCTCCCTTGCCATTGAAGAGGACCTATCACCCATCAGTATGCTCTCAAGCTCACCTGTCAGTTGATGTACAAAAGCCAATCCACATTCAAAAATTCATGAACAAGCACCTTCCACTTCTCCCCAAGGAAATAAAAGCTGGTTGGTACCACTTGAAGGATCGTAGTATGTGACCAACTGTTCTCTGTTGGTTTCTGCTCTGTTTCAGTGCAGTGGCTGTTGGAACCTGCATGATCCTGTGGAGGAGGATGCTGTAAGAGATGCTGTTTAGTGCAATGTAAGTTCTTATCCAAACAATGTGCCCTTGTCAGTTTAAATTATAAACTAAATTCCATTCTACTGTGTAGTCGTACATTTAAGAAAGCTGGAAAACTTATTGAGGTATGCTTTTTCACCCCATTCAGCACGAGTTTTAAATGTTACAAAGAATGAATTTAGTTTTTAGGATATATCTATTCTTAATCTTTGATGTTTGGGACCACTTTTCTGCATTATCTGCTCTGAGTTATTTGAAGTTTGTCATTGCTACTTTTGTTAGCATGGCTGTCCATTGTTTCTACCTTTGTTACAAACGTCGTTCGTCAGTATCTCCTTCTCCGCTTTACACATTGCTACCAGCTCAGCCATTGGAAAGGCAACATCAAGATAAATATTCTCTAAGAATGATAAATTTAAAACATGCTCCATCCTTCCTTCCGCAACATAACTTCTAATTAGGCTGTTGCCATGTGCTAAATTTAATAAAAACAGTCCTGGGAGATTCCTCCAATGACTGAGCTGTTAAATGCATTTTCTGATGTAGCGCTGACACATACATTACAGGAAATTCTCAGCAAGCTCCCAAGTCTCTGCCAGATGCTACAATGACCTGAATATCCTGGGATAAGAAAATACAAACTCCGACAAGACTTCCACTTCTGATCCTTTTCCTGTTTACATACTTGTACATACCTCTGTATTTATGTATGTAATGCTGCTTGTGTGTGGGAGGGGGCAGGGGATTTTGGGGTTATTGCGTTTTTTTCTGTCATTTATTCTTTGGGCATCTTCTGTTTCGAGGATGTCTGCGGAGAGAAATAAATAATTTCAGGTTGTATATTGTATACATTCTTTGATATTAAATGGAACTATTGAACTATATAAATGCAGTATAATGATTATATAACTGCAGAATGAATATAAGAACAATGCTCCTCTGTACTCCATTACAGGCACTTGACTTTAAGTTTTGTCAAAAAGAGATGTTGTAAGTTACCCCCAAAAGGAAGAAAGTGGAGTAGATGTATTAGGTTTATAGAATCCTTCCAAGCTTAGCCACAGGAGATGACGCTGTTGCTGAAGATAGCTCCATTGGAGGACATGTGAATCCTTAGCCAGTTAAAGACCTTGAGATAATCATGTAGAACAGCATTCCCTTTTTCCCCCCTCTCCCACCTCCATACCTTTCCCCTCTCACCGGACTTCAGCGATCCCCTACTTGCTTGTACTTGCCCGCCTCCTCCCGTACTCTTATTCTGGCCTCTCTGCTCTCTCTTTTCAGTACTGATCAAAGGTCTCAGGCCAAAACATCATCTCTTCATTTCCCTTCATAGATGCTGCCTGACAGCATCTTGAGTGTGACAATGAGAGGAGCAATTTAGGATATTGGAAGTAGATGTTTAAATGTAATTAAAGCTACAAGAAGCCAGCCTGGAAAACCTTGATGTTATCAGGTCTTAATGTGATAAATATACACAACATGCTGGAAGAAGACAGCAAGTCAGGCAGCATCTATGGTGGAGAATAGAACAGTCAACATAATAATAGTAAACTGAAGCATAGGAGGATTTGAGTAACTAGCGAGTTAAAACTGGTGATGGTAGTGATGAGGTGATATAAGACCATAAGACCACAAGATGTTGGAGCAGAATTAGGCCACTCAGCCATTTGAGCCTGCTCTGCTATTCCATCATGGCTGATTTATTTTCCCTCTCAACCCCATTCTCTTGCCTTCTCTCTGTAATAGAAACATAGAAAAACCTACAGCACAATACAGGCCCTTCGGCCCACAAAGCTGTGCCAAACATGTACTTACCTTAGAAATGAACTAGGATTACCCATAGCCCTCTATTTTTCTAAGTTCCATGTACCCATCCAAGAGTCTGTTGAAGGACCCTGTTGTATCCATCTCCACCACAGTCGCCGGCAGCCCATTCCACACACTCACCACTCTCTGCATAAAAAACTTACCCCTGACATCTCCTCTGTACCTACTTCCAATCACCTTAAAACTGTGCCTTCTCGTGCTAGCCACTTCAGCCCTGGGAAAAAGTCTCTGACTATCCACACGATCAATGCCACTCATTATCTTTTACACCTCTCTCAGGTCACCTCTCATCCTCCTTCGCTCCAAGGAGAAAAGGCCGAGTTCACTCAACCTATTCTCATAAGGCCTGCTCTCCAATCTGGGCAACATCTTTGTAAATCTCCTCTGCACCCTTTCTATGGTTTCCACATCCTTCCTGTAGTGAGGCGACCAGAACTGAGCACAGTACTCTGTGGGGTCTGACCAGGGTCCAATACAGAGGCAACATTACCTCTTGGCTCCTAAATTCAATCCCATGATTGATGAAGGACAATGTACTGTATGCATTCTTAACCACAGAGTCAACCTGCGCAGCAGCTTTGAGTGTTCTATGGACTCTGACCCCAAGATCCCTCTGATCCTCCACACTGCAAGAGTCTTACCATTAATACTATATTCCACCATCATATTGGACCTACCAAAATGAACCACTTCACACTTATCTGTGCTGAACTTCATCTGCCATTTCTCAGCCCAGTTTTGCATCCTCTCAATGTCCAGCTGTAAACTTTGACAGCCCTCTACACTATCCACAACACCACCAACCTTTGTGTCATCAGCAAATTTACTAACCCATCCCTCCACTTCCTCATCCTAGCCATTTATAAAAATCACGAAGAGTAGGGGTCCCAGAGCAGATCCCTGAGGCACATCACTGGTCACCAACCTCCATGCAGAATATGACCCGTCTATAACCACTCTTTGCCTTCTGTGGGCAAGCCAAATCTGGATCAACAAAGCAATGTCCCCTTGGATCCCATGCCTCCTTACTTTCTCAATTAGCCTTGCATGGGGTACCTTATCAAATACCTTGCTGAAATCCATATGCACTACATCTACTGCTCTACCTTCATCAATGTGATTAGTTACATCCTCAAAAAATTCAATAAGGCTTGTAAGGCATGACCTGCCCTTGACAAATCCATGCTAAATATTCCTAATCATATTATCCCTCTCCAAATGTTCATAAATCCTGCCTCTCAGGATCTTCTCCATCAACTTACCAACCACTGAAGTAAGACTTACTGGTTATAATTTCCTGGGCTATCTCTACTCCCTTTCTTGAAAAAGGGAATGACACCTGCAACCCTTCAATCCTCCAGAACCTCTCCCATCCCCACTGATGATCATCACCAGAGGCTCAGCAATCTCCTGCCTCGCCTCCCAGAGTAGCCTGGGGTACATCCCGTTCGGTCCTGGTGACTTATCCAACTTGATGCTTTTCAAAAGCTCTAGCATATCCTCTTTCTTAATATCTACATGCTCAAACTTTTCAGTCCACTGTAAGTCATCCCTACAATCGCCAGCAACACACATCAAAGTTGCTGGTGAACGCAGCAGGCCAGGCAGCATCTCTAGGAAGAGGTGCAGTCGACGTTTCAGGCCAAGACCCTTCGTCAGGACTAACTGAAGGAAGAGTGAGTAAGGGATTTGAAAGTTGGAGGGGGAGGGGGAGATCCAAAATGATAGGAGAAGACAGGAGGGGGAGGGATGGAGCCAAGAACTGGACAGGTGATTGGCAAAAGGGGATACGAGAGGATCATGGGACAGGAGGTCCAGGAAGAAAGACGAGGGGGGCGGACCCAGAGGATGGGCAAGAGGTATATTCAGAGGGACAGAGGGAGAAAAAGGAGAGTGAGAGAAAGAATGTGTGCATAAAAATAAGTAACAGATGGGGTACGAGGGGGAAGTGGGGCCTAGCGGAAGTTAGAGAAGTCGATGTTCATGCCATCAGGTTGGAGGCTACCCAGACGGAATATAAGGTGTTGTTCCTCCAACCTGAGTGTGGCTTCATCTTTACAGTAGAGGAGGCCGTGAACAGACATGTCAGAATGGGAATGGGATGTGGAACTAAAATGTGTGGCCACTGGGAGATCCTACTTTCTCTGGCGGACAGAGCATAGATGTTCAGCAAAGCGGTCTCCCAGTCTGCGTCGGGTCTCGCCAATATATGAAAGGCCACATCGGGAGCACCGGACGCAGTATATCACCCCAGTCGACTCACAGGTGAAGTGTTGCCTCACCTGGAAGGACTGTTTGGGGCCCTGAATGGTGGCAAGGGAGGAAGTGTAAGGGCATGTGTAGCACTTGTTCCACTTACACGGATAGGTGCCAGGAGGGAGATCAGTGGGGAGGGATGGGGGGGACGAATGGACAAGGGAGTTGTGTAGGGAGCGATCCCTGCGGAATGCAGAGAGAGGGGGGGAGGGAAAGATATGCTTAGTGGTGGGATCCCGTTGGAGGTGGCGGAAGTTACGGAGAATAATATGTTGGACCCGGAGGCTGGTGGGGTGGTAGGTGAGGACCAGGGGAACCCTATTCCTAGTGGGGTGGCGGGAGGATGGAGTGAGAGCAGATGTACGTGAAATGGGGGAGATGCGTTTAAGAGCAGAGTTGATAGTGGAGGAAGGGAAGCCCCTTTCTTTAAAAAAGGAAGACATCTCCCTCGTCCTAGAATGAAAAGCCTCATCCTGAGAGCAGATGCGGCGGAGACGGAGGAATTGCGAGAAGGGGATGGCGTTTTTGCAAGAGACAGGGTGAGAAGGGGAATATTCTAGGACGAGGGAGATGTCTCCCTTTTTTAAAGAAGGGGGCTTCCCTTCCTCCACTATCAACTCTGCTCTTAAACGCATCTCCCCTATTTCACGTACATCTGCTCTCACTCCATCCTCCCGCCACCCCACTAGGAATAGGGTTCCCCTGGTCCTCACCTACCACCCCACCAGCCTCCGAGTCCAACATATTATTCTCCGTAACTTCCGCCACCTCCAATGGGATCCCACCACTAAGCACATCTTTCCCTCCCCCCTCTCTCTGCATTCCGCAGGGATCGCTCCCTATGCAACTCCCTTGTCCATTCGTCCCCCGCATCCCTCCCCACTGATCTCCCTCCTGGCACTTATCCGTGTAAGCGGAACAAGTGCTACACATGCCCTTACACTTCCTCCCTTACCACCATTCAGGGCCCCAAACAGTCCTTCCAGGTGAGGCAACACTTCACCTGTGAGTCGGCTGGGGTGATATACTGCGTCCGGTGCTCCCGATGTGGCCTTTTATATATTGGCGAGACCCGACGCAGACTGGGAGACCGCTTTGCTGAACACCTACGCTCTGTCCGCCACAGAAAGCAGGATCTCCCAGTGGCCACACATTTTAGTTCCACATCCCATTCCCATTCTGACATGTCTGTCCGCGGCCTCCTCTACTGTAAAGATGAAGCCACACTCAGGTTGGAGGAACAACACCTTATATTCCGTCTGGGTAGCCTCCAACCTGATGGCATGAACATCGACTTCTCTAACTTCCGCTAGGCCCCACTTCCCCCTCGTACCCCATCTGTTACTTATTTTTATGCACACATTCTTTCTCTCACTCTCCTTTTTCTCCCTCTGTCCCTCTGAATATACCTCTTGCCCATCCTCTGGGTCCCCCCTCCTTGTCTTTCTTCCCGGACCTCCTGTTCCATGATCCTCTCGTATCCCCTTTTGCCAATCACCTGTCCAGCTCTTGGCTCCATCCCTCCCCCTCCTGTCTTCTCCTATCATTTTGGATCTCCCCCTCCCCCTCCAACTTTCAAATCCCTTACTCACTCTTCCTTCAGTTAGTCCTGACGAAGGGTCTCGGCCTGAAACGTCGACTGCACCTCTTCCTAGAGATGCTGCCTGGACTGCTGCGTTCACCAGCAACTTTGATGTGTGTTGCTTGAATTTCCAGCATCTGCAGAATTCCTGTTGTTTGCCTACAATCGCCAGGATCCTTTTCTGTAGTGAATACTGAAGCAAAGTACTCATTAAGTAACTCTGCTATCTCCTCCGATTCCGTAAACACTTTTCCACTATTACACTTGATTGGTCCTATTCTCTCACGTCTTATCCTCTTGCTCTTCACATACTTGTAGAATGCCTTGAGGTTTTCCTGAATCCTGTCTGCCAAGGCCTTCTCATGGCCCCTTCTGGCTCTCCTAATTTCATTTTTAAGCTCCTTCCTTCTAGCCTTATAATCTTCTAGATCTCTATCTTGACACCCTGACTTACCAAGAAGCTATAAACCTCTGCTTAAATACACTCAGTGACTTCACCTCCACAGCCATCTGTGGCAATGAATTCCACAGATTCTTCACCTTCTGACTTTATCTTCTTTCTCTCAAACTACAGAGTGAATTCTATCATGTTATGTACACTGTCTCCCAATGGTTCCTTTATCTTAAGCTCCCTAGACAAATCTGGTTCATTACACACCATTCAATCCAGACTTGTCTTTCCCCTAGTCAGCTCAACCTCAAGATGCTCTAAAAAGCAATCTCATAGGTATTCTACAAATTCCCTCTCTTACGATCCAGCACCAACCTACTTTTCCCACTCTACCTGCATATTGACATCCCCCATGACCCTTGCAACATTGCCCTTTTCACATGACTTTTCCATCTCCCATTGTAATTAGCAGCCCACATCCTGGCTGCCGTTCATAGGCCTGTATATAACTCCCATTAAGGTCCTTTTACCCTTGCAGTTTCTTAACTCGACCCACAGGGTTCTACATGTTCTGCCCTACGTCACCTCTTTCGAAGAGTTTGTCTTCATTTTTTACCAAATGAGCCACTCCAACCCATTGATTACTAGTTGATACATAGTGTATCCTCGGATGTTAAGCTCCCACTATGATCTTCTTTCAGCCACATCTCAGTGATGCCCACAATGTCATCCCGGGCAATCTCCAACCGCACTACAAAATCTTATTCTACACCTTATTCTGTGTAGTGCGTGCATTCAAATATAACCTTCAGTCCTGTATTCATCACCCTTTTTGATTTTACCCCCATGTCACACTTTACCTCATCCCACTGACTGTATTTTTTCCTTACCATCTGTTTGTCCTTCTTCACAGTCTCACTGCTCACTGGGTTGACTTGTACACCAACTGCCCCATCCTCAGCCCTATAATTCCGATTCCCATCTTCCTGCCAACTTAATTTAAACCCTCCCTAACAGCCCTAGTAAACCTGCCTGTCTGCATGGATATTGGTCCTTCTTGGATTCAGATGTAATCAATATCCTTTTTTGTAGAGGACACACCTTCCTCAGAAGAGATCCCAAAGATCCAGAAATCTGAAACCCTGCCCCCTGCACAGCTTCCTCGGCCACTTACTTATCTGTACTATCATCCTATTCCTGCCATGACTAACATATGGTATTGGAAGTAATCCAGAGATCCTGCCTCTTCCCAGACTCCCTGTACTCACTGTGCATGACCTCTTCTCCCTTTCTATCTGCGCTACTGTGCAAAAGCCTTTGGCACATGTATATAGCTAGGGTGCCCAAGACTTTTGTGCAATACTGTATTTGTCAACATGGAGCAGAGAGCAAGTTTGTAAATCTGGCAGGAGCAAATGATGTTGCGAATGTTGAGAATGGAGTGCCATGGGAGAAGTGTGGGACAGGTGACAGAGGAGTACCAGGGGCAAGGTGTAGCATGGGTGCAGACACACCCAGCCCTGAGACACCAGGCAAGGTCATTTGATTACAAACAATTGGTTTATTGATCATTACAGAATGTCTCTCTAGTGCTTCCTGCTCCCTCGCCTCTCCCTTCTCCTTTTCCCAACCACGATTCCTCTCTCCCTGCTCCCTTCACAGTCTCAGTTCATAAAAAAATTAAGTTTATCATCTCTCGCATGTCATGAAATTTGTTTTTTTTTGTGGCAGCAGTAGAGTGCAATACATAAAATTACTACAGTATTGTGCAAAAGTCTTAGGCACACTAGCTATATAATATGTACCTTAAACTTTTGCACAGTCCTGTATGTCACTTGTGCCAATGTGCAACATAACCTCCAGCTGCTCGCTCTCCCTCTTGAGAATCTTCTGCAGCTGCTCGGAAACATCTTGGACCCTCGAACCTGAGAGGCAACACACCATCCTGGCTTCTCTTTTGCAGTCACAAAATCTGCTGCCCATCCCCCTAAGTATCGAGTCTCCTATCACTGTCACTATCACTCTGCCCGATTTAGCCCTCCCCACTGGCCTGGCTGCTGCTGCTGTGCCCTGACAGGACATCCCTCCCAACAGCATTCAAGGGTATGCACAGTGAAATCCTGCTCTGACTGCTCACTTCCCCTTACTTCTCCTGTGTTTCACCTATCTACTACCTGCAGCGTGCACCCTAGGTGTGACCACCTCGGTAAAGGGCTCGTCTATGAATTTGTTCAGCTTCCCAGATCTTCCTGAGTGCATCCAGCTCCAGGTCCAGTTCCTTGACCTTGTCAGTCAGGAGCTGAAGTTCGTTTTACTTCCTGCAGATGTAGTTATCAGGGAGACCGTTAGGTACTCTGAAATCCCTCATCTCATAGAAGCATTCCCCTGCCTGACCTACCATCCTTCCTATATTTGTTATGCCTCTAACTTCTCAATCTTAAGTTTTAGCCTGTGCCTGCTTTCGTCACAGCCTAACCACTCTAACACTGGCTCACTCACATAACGGCCACTCCAACGAAGTCCATTCCCGCTAAACCTCACTTCTTCTTATGATACCATGATACCAGGGTGGATGCTTCTATGGTAGGAAACTTTGTCACATGGCGTGAGCAGAATTATCTGCAGCTTAATGTGAAAAAGACTAAGGAGCTGGTGGTAGACCTGAGGAGAGCTAAGGTACCGGTGACCCCTGTTTCCATCCAGGGGGTCAGTGTGGACATGGTAGAGGATTACAAATACCTGGGGATACGAATTGAAATAAACTGGACTGGTCTAAGAACACTGAGGCTGTCTACAAGAAGAGTCAGAGCCGTCTCTATTTCCTGAGGAGACTGAGGTCCTTTAACATCTGCCGGACGATGCTGAGGATGTTCTACGAGTCTGTGGTGGCCAGTGCTATCATGTTTGCTGTTGTGTGCTGGGGCAGCAGGCTGAGGGTAGCAGACACCAACAGAATCAACAAACTCATTTGTAAGGCCAGTGATGTTGTAGGGATGGAACTGGACTTTCTCACGGTGGTGTCTGAAAAGAGGATGCTGTCTAAGTTGCATGCCATCTTGGTCAATGTCTCCCATCCACTACATAATGTACTGGGTGGGCACAGGAGTACATTCAGCCAGAGACTCATTCCACCGAGATGCAGCACAGAGCGTCATAGGAAGTCATTCCCGCCTGTGGCCATCAAACTTTACAACTCCTCCCTTGGATGGTCAGACATCCTGAGCCAATAGGCTGGTCCTGGACTTATTTCATAATTTAATGGCATAATTTACATATTACTATTTAACTATTTATGGTTCTATTACTATTTATTATTTATGGTGCAACTGTAATGAAAACCAATTTCCCCCGGGATCAATAAAGTATGACTATGACTATGACTATGACATTTGGGCTTTGCTAAATTAACCCTAGTCACTATTAACCCAAGCAATCTCACACTCTGCAGGCAAATCACAACAGGCTCCACTCGAATTTTTTTAAAAAACTGATGCGTAAGCTCTAGAAGGGAACTGTCTCCAACACTCTGCGATCTCCCATTCCTCAGAACTCATTGCGATTTAACTCAAAGTTAGAATAACACAAAAAGCATAATCAGCTGTGGGTCATACATCCTGTGGGCTGTTCCTCTACACTATAACATTATGAAAGTTCTGACCTTCAGCCTCAGTCTAGGTTTCCAAACCACCACTGGAAGTCTTCTCACAACAGAAACTTTGCCGTCGATCTTTTATGTCTCATTGAAATCACCCCCTCATTCTTCTAAATTCCATAATGTGGAGTTAGAAGAATGAGAGGTGAGGGGGTTGACCAATGAGAAAAGCTACTGAGCCTGCTTAAGCTTCTGGGTGTGCTGTCACAGAAGTCCTGTAGAATGGTAGCAAGATTTCCTTGATGTTGTAGACTGCTTCCCTTTCAGAAAGGTCGAATCTTCACTTGTCTTCTAAAACACTTCCTATACTTATCTTCGCATGCTATCTCTCTTTATGAGCACCCTCAGATCTCTCTGTACCCCTGGGACACCTAACCCGAACTTTTCCCCTTGTAGTCTCTTTATCTCCCTCTGTGGTACTAAATGAGTACATCAGGTTTTATCTGTCAGCAGAGGAATAAACTATTAACGTTCTGTGTGAGCTATTAATATTCTAACAAAAAGGAGGTACTTAATAGGCTAGCTGGTCTTAATTGGCTAAGCTTCTATAGAGTCAAGGCTTTGCTTAAGGACTGGAAATGTGTGAATGTTACAGCCTTGTTCAGGAAAGGCGTTGAAATAAATCCAGTAATTACAGACTGGTCAATTGAACCTCGGAGGAGAAGATTGTAGAAATGTTCAGGGACAGAATCATCAGGTGGATGAGTGTAGATCAGGGGTTCCCAACCTTTTGCCACGGACCCTTACTATTAACTGAGGGGTCCATGGACGGCAGGTTGGAACCCCTGGTGTAGCTTGATCAGCAGTTGTCAGCATAAATTTGTTAAAAAAATCTCATGGCTGCTATGTTTTGTAACTTCAATATTACTCAAATATTACTGAAATATTACACGACAATGTCTCAGAAACTTGACAAAATCTTTTTTAGTGAAGTGTCAGTGAAGGTCAATGAGGTAAATGTTCTTGCGGTGGTGGACCTAGATTTTGATAAGGTGCCACATAACAAGTTTCTCATTAAGACTACGGTCGTGGAATTAAGGGAACACCAGCAGCAGCACGGATTGGAAACTACCCCAGTGAATAATACCAGAGAACTGTAATGAGCACTTCACTTCAGGAGGGAGAGATCTGTACAGTGGCGTTCCCCAAGTGTCAGTACCAGACCACTGTTTTCCTTGATATGTGTTAATGTATAGACCTGGACCTATAGGCACAATTTCTAAATTTGAAGATCACACACAATTTGGAAGTTTAAAAATGTAGGGCACATAATAATAGACTCAAGGAGGTAAAGAATGAAAAGAGGCCAAGATGGAGCATAGGGTACATTTCTGAAAGGCATACAAGAGCACAGAGATCTGGACATAGGGCAGACAAAGAAAGTGCTTGAAAAAGATTGTCTTCCCGTGGACTTTATATTTAGAGGCATAAGGTATAGTGACATTATAAAACACTGGTTCAGCCATAACTGGAGTATTAGATAAGACTTTTAAACTTTTAGATAAGAAGATTACACAGGGTGCAGGTGAGATTTACTAAAATGAGTAACTTCAGTTCCCTGTATAGGCGGTAGATGCTGAGATTGTGCTTGGAACACAGGAAGTTGTCAAGGAGATCAGCTGAGTGGTCAAAAACCAGGGAACATGGAAGGAAGTTGATTAGTGAAAGAACCGGAAATGGCACGAGGAAATTCTTGGTTAGGTATTGAGTGGTTATGGTCTGAAAGATACTGCAGATTCAATTGTAGCACCCAGTAAAGGGATGGAACAAGGGAAGGTTCCCTTTGTTCTTACCTTCCACTCCTTCTACTCTCATATTCAATGGATCATCCGGTCAGGCAGCACCTATGGAAAGGAATAAACAGTTGATATTTTGGCCTGAAACATCGACTGTTTATTGATGTCCATAGATGCTGCCTGACCTGCTGAGTTCCTCCAGCATTTTGTGTGTGTTGCCTTGGATTTCCAGCATCTGCAAATGTTCTCATATTCAGTGGATTATCCTGGTTCATTGCTGACATCATGAATGAGATTCCATGACAAGGCATATCTTCTCCTCCCTTGACTGAATTCAGTATTTGAGGTGGAGCGACACAGATGGAGGAATTGAGGGTTGTGTGAAACAAGCACAGAAGAGGAGTTACGGCCAATGAAGGTCACTCCTGATCAATTCAGTGGTGGGGCAGGCTCGCGAGTTTCGTGGCCCATTCTTACACCTATTTTCTTGTGTCCCTGTGTTCCACCTCTTTGGGAGCACAAACCACATTCCTGAGGTGAAGTATCTTTGAGGTGTGAAACTTTGAGGTGAAGTATCAATTCACCTGCACTTCTTTGAATCAAGAGTGCTGCATCTGGGTGCTGATGCTACGGCCTCTACATCAGAGAAACCAAACACAGATGGTGGACTTCTTTGCTTTTGCACCCATGAGAGTGACCTGCACTACACCTACATCCCACTCACACTCCCACATCTTGGTTTTTGGCCTCTTGCACTGTTCTAATGAAGCTCAAAATAAGCACCTCACTTTCTGTCTCCAGTTCTGAAATTCAGTATTGAATCCATCAATTTCAGGTAATTATCTTTCCCGTTCAGTTCAGAACTGGCAGGACTGATGTAAGCTTTGCCCTTTATAACACTTGCTTCTCCACGGAGGCTGCAGGAGCTGCCAAATCATTCTCTGCCTTTTGCTTTTAGATGATTGTTCTGCTGTGTCTACGTCCACCTTCTCTGGAGGTAGATAAAGAAACAGGCAGCTGGCAGAGATCAGCAGGTGAGACAGCATTCATGGTGGCACATAAACACAGGAGATTTTGCAGATGCTGTAAATCCCAGGTGGGCGCACAAAATGCTGGAGAATGCAGCAGGTCAGGCAGCATCAATGGAAAGAAATAAAGTCAATGTTTTGGGTCTAGAAATGGACATGCTTTCTTTCTTGTTTAATTACGACCCTGCATTGTGTTGCACCATGCTCCTTTTCCCATTTCATCTCTCTTGTCTTTCTCTCACAGACCATTACTTGCATTTTCCCTTCTCTCCCTCTTTTCTTATATAAGCTCCAACCTTCTCTGGTTTTGATGAAATGTTAACTCCGTTTCTGTGCCTGTAGGTGCTACCTGACTTGCTGAGAATCGTGTTTTTTTAAATTAGTCTGAATGAAACTAGTGTTACAGATTGTCATGTCACCAATGACAGGGTTAATCTTTGGGAAGCTATTTTCTTTAGCATGTTATTTAATATCATCACAGGTATATATATATATGTCTTTAATTAATAGCAAAATGCCCTTTTCTCATTTCTTCCATCAGGAGCTTGATACTCACACTCAATGTTTTAGGAACAGCCTCTTCTGCTCCGTCTTCAGATTTCTGAATGGTGCCTGAACCCATGAAAACGACCCCGTTATTCCACCTTTGCACTATTTATGTATGCATTTATTTATATTGTACATAACTGAAATTAGGTCAGTGGTTCTCGGCTGCAGTTTAGAGGAGTCAGTACACGTGGCTCCCAATGTGAATATCAAACCTGAGAAGCTCAGCAGCGTGGTAAGAATAAATATTGCAAGCAGAAATGCTGAGAAAATATTTTCAACGGGGTGTAGTGCTTAAACATTTGGTGTGTAAATGTTAAAAACACTCCAGGATCAGCAAGCAATTCTGCTACTTGAGTCTATTGGGCTTTTGAACCCCTTGATATCATCAGCTGACACAACTATCAAATTGTTTTGAAACTATCCTCACTGTTTTTGGAGGAGAGTTCCTGTAACCATTATTGCTTCCAGATTTCATCCTTATATTAATCTAGTTTAATTTTGAGATGCAGAAATAGTTTTTCATAATTTGCTCTATCTAATCCCTCAAAATTTTAAACTCAATAGCAACGAGATTGTTGCAAGTATAACTCATATAAGAAAATCACTTAGACTTCAATATCATTCTGATTAACCTGCGTTTTACCCTCCTCAAGGCCAGAATATTTTTCCCAAGTTCTGATGAAGTGACATATTAAATGTTTCAGTTAATGAGACATTAACTGTTTCACTCTTCTTAGAAGTTCCTTGTGCTGTGGAGTATTTTCAACATTTTTTAGAATATCTTTTCTGAGGTGTGGTGCCAAGAATTATATGAAATATTACAGTTAAGGTGCACGTACAAATGAGGGAAAACTTTCTCACTTTTGTATTACTACCCCATGGAGATTAAGACTAAGGTTCAATTTATCTTTTCAACGCTTTCAGAACCTATTACAAGATTTGTTATTTCTGTACATTGATACCTAAACACTGTTTCACTACAACTTCACCTTTTTTCCATTATTTTATTTTTATCAGATCCAAAGTAGATGTTTTAACATTTGCTTATTTTAACTCCATACCACACCTTAACCATGTGCCCTTGCAAGTTGCTGCTCCCACTGACACTACTATTGATCCTTAACTCGGATATAAAGCCCTCCGTCCTTTTCACAGGTCATCAGTGTTGCAGTACATGGTGAAAAGCAATGATGGCACCAACACACATCTCAGAGGTAAACCCCATTTCAAATCCTTCCAATGTGTCTGCATAACCCCTGCTCTGCCATTGACCTCCCAACCGTTGTCATCTATGCAACCAGGCTGCCTACAGTTTCACCCACTTTCATTTTTGATGATCTCTTGTGCAGGTAGGTGGCATTGGGGGAAGGTGGAAAAAAGGATGAAAAATAATGGAGATTTCTTCCACTCTGGAACTTTGTACTAGCTTGCTTGTGTGTTCTTGAGGGATTGAGGGAGTGCCTTTGTTGGAGTGGGCCAGGGTTAGAGTGGCTCAGTGAGAACAGGTGGAGTTGCTGCGTAATTTGTTAAAGCTACAGAATGCCCCTCCTATTAGATGTGGGATCTCAGGGTACCTAACAGTCTCCCTGATGACTACAGCTGCAGGAAGTGCACCGGACTTCAGCTTCTGACTGACCAGGTGAAGGAGCTGGAGCTGGATGCACTCGGGACCATCCGGGAGGCTGAAAATCTCACAGGTGAAACTTCTACTGAGATGGCCACACCCAGAGTGCAGGCTTGATATAGTAGATGGGTCACCACCAGGAGATGTAAGGGGAATAAGCAGTCAGTGCATGGTTCTCCTGTTAGCAGTCCCCTCAGCAACAAGTTGGATACTGTTGGGAAGAGACCTGTCAGCCAGGCCTGTGACACTGTGGCCATCTCCGAGGTTCAGCAAAGAAGGTCATAGTGATAGTGATAGGAGACTTGATAGTTAGGCAGATGGACAGGAGATTCTGTGGCTGTAACAGAAGCGAGTACGGTGTCTCTCCTCCCAGATACTTGGGTCCAGATGCCTCTGTGTGCCTGCAGAATATTCTCAAAGGGGAGCCTGAGCAGCCAGAGGTGGTGGTGCACATTGACACCAATGACATATGTATACAGGGGGAAGAGGTTCTGTGCAGAGAATGTAGGGAATTAGGAAAGAAGTTGAAGAGCAGGACTCCAAGGTACCACGTGCTAATCAGGGCTGGAATAGGATGATAGTACCAATGAATGAGTGGCTGAGGAACTAGTGCAGGGGATAGTATTTCAGGCCCTTGGATCATTGAAACCTCTTGGGGGCCAGGGTTGGCCAGTACAAGAAGGACAGGTTGTACCTAAACTGGAGGGGAACCAATATCCTGGCTGAGAAGTTCACTAGTGTTCCTTGGGAGGGTTTAAACTAATTTGGCAGGTTCTGGAACCAGAACATCAGGCCTGAAATAGGAGGGATGGAGAGGAATAGATCTCAGGGCCACTAAAAACAGGCAGGAGCAAAATGATAGATATAATAGGATGGATAGTTTGAAGTGTATTTATTAAAGGTGATGAAATGAGGGCATGGATCAGTACTTGGAATGATAATGTTGTTGGTATTACAGAGACTTGGTTGGGAGAGGGACAGGAATGAGTCTAATGTCCCTGGATTTCCATGTTTTAGAAACGAGGAGATCCTGAGAGGCAGGATTTATGAACAGTTGGAGAGGTACTGTATAACATGATTAGGAATAGTCAGCATGGCTTTGTCAAGAGCAGGTTGTGCCTGACGAGCCTGACTGAATTTTTTGAGGATGAGACTAAACACATTGATGAAGGTAGAGTAGTAGATGTAGTATATATGGATTTCAGCAAGGCATTTGATAAGGTACCCCATGCAAAGCTTATTGAGAAAGTAAGGATGCATGGGATCCAAGGGGGCATTGCTTTGCCGATCCAGAACTGGCTTGCCCACAGAAGGCGAAGAGTGGTTGTAAATGGTCATATTCTGCATGGAGGTCAGTGACCAGTGGTATGCCTCGGGAATCTGTTCTGGGACCCTTACTCTTCATGATTTTTATAAATGACCTGGATGAGGAAGTGGAAGAATGGGTTAGTAAATTTGCTGATGACGCAAAGGTTAGAGGTGTTGTGGATAGTGTGGAGGGCTGTCAGAGTTTACAGCGGGACATCGATGGGATGCAAAACTGGGCTGAGAAATGGCAGATGGAGTTCAACTTAGATAAATGTGAAGTGGTTCATTTTGGTAGGTCAAATATGATGGCAGAATATAGTATTAATGGTATGACTCTTGGCAGTGTGGAGGATCAGAGGGATCTTGGGGTCCGAGTCCATAGGACACTCAAAGCTGCTGCGCAGGTTGACTCTATGGTTAAGAAGGCATATGATGCATTGGCCTTCATCAATCATGGGACTGAGTTTAAGAGCCAACAGGTAATGTCACAGCTATATAGGACCCCACTTGGAGTACTGTGCTCAGTTCTGGTCACCTCACTACAGGAAGGATGTGGAAACTATAGAAAGGGTGCAGAGAAGATTTACAAGGATGTTGCCTGGATTGGGGAGCATGCCTTATGAGAATAGGTTGAGTGAACTCAGTCTTTTCTTCTTGGAGCAACGGAGGATGAGAGGTGACCTGATAGAGGTGTATAAGATGATGAGAGGCATTGATCGTGTGGATAGTCAGAGGCTTTTCCCCAGGGCTGAAATGGGTAACAGGAGAGGGCACAGGTTTAAGGTGCTTGGAAGTAGGTACAGAGGAGATGTCAGGGGTAAGTTTTTTTATGCAGAGAGCAGTGAGTGTGTGGAATGGGCTGCCAGTGATGGTGGTGGAGGTGGATACAATAGGGTCTTTTAAGAGACACCCGGATAAGTACACGGAGCTTAGAAAAATCGAGGGCTATGGGTAATCCTAGGTAATTTCTAAAGTACGTGCATGTTCGGCACAGCATTGTGGCCGAAGGGCCTGTATTGTGCTGTAGGTTTTCTATGTTTCTGTTTCTAAATATAGAGTGGGGGGGGGAAGCTAAAAGAGGAGGGGAAGTTACACTACTACTTAGGGACAAGATCACAGCTGTACTCAGACAGGACATAATGAAGGGCTCGACCAATGAGTCTATACGTGTAGAACTCAAATGATTACAGACCCTGCCATAGCGACTGGGACATTGAGGAACAGAAATATGGGCAAATCAAGGAAAGGTGTTAAAACAACAGGATGGTTGTCATGGGTGACTTCAACTTCCCTAATATAAAATGGGACATTCTTAGTCAAGTAGATTAGATGGGGCAGAATTTGATAGGTGCATCAAAGAGGGCTTCTTAAATCAATATGTAGATAGTCCAACAAGAGGAGGGGCTGTATGAACTGATGTTGAGTAATAAGCCGAGCCAGGTCCTGACCTTACAGTAGGTGAACAGTTAGGGAACAGTGACCACACCTCCTTAAATATTAGGATAGCTGTAGATAAGGATAAGTATGGACTTTGCTGGAGAGTATCAAACTGGAACAAGTCAAATTATAACAGCATTAGGCAGGAACTAGGGAGAGTTAATTGGGAACAGCTATTTTTCTGGCCAGTCCGCATCTGAGATATGGAGGGTGTTTAAAGACAAACTGCACAGAGTGTAGTGCAGGACAGGTACGTTTCGGTCAGAAGGAAAGACAAGGATGGCAAGGTAAGAGAACCTTGGATTTCAAGAGAGGTGATGAATGTAGTCAAGAAGGAAATGGAAAAGCATGTAAATCATAGGAAGTTATAATCAAACAGAGCCCTTGAGGTTGATATAGAAGTCAGAAAATAACTCAAGAACAGAAATAGGAAAGCCAGGAGGGGCCACAAAAAGCGTTTGACAAGTAGGATTAAAGAGAATCCCTTGGCATTCTACACATACATCAAGAGCAAGGGGATAACTAGGGATAGGGTGGGACCACTCTAGGATAAAGGGGGAACACTTGCTTGGATGCGGAGGATGTGGGTCTTTAATGACTACTTTACATAAGTACCAAGAAGAAGATCACAGCCGAGAGTATTAATATGCTACAAAGGGGAAGATAGTGTTGGATCTCTGAAAGAACAGTCAGGTGGATAAGTTGCTAAGTCATAGAAAAGTACAGTACAAAACAGGCCATTCAGTCCATCTAGTCCATTCCAAAACCATTTAAACTGCCTATTTCCATCCAGTTGCATCGGAAAATTAGCCCTCCATACCCATACCATCCATATACCTATCCAAACTTTGCTTAAATATTGAAATCGAGCTTGCATGCACCACTTGTGCTGGCAGCTCTTTCCATACTCTCATGACCTTCTGAGTGAAGACGTTTTCCCTCATGTTCCCCTTAAACTTTTCACCTTTCACCCTTAACCCTTGACTTCTGGTTGTAATCCCACTCAACCTCGGTAGAGAAGCTTGCTTGCATTTACCCTAACTATACTCCTCATAATTTTGTATACCTTTATCAAATCTCCTCTTAATCTTCTACGTTCTAATGAATAAAGTCCTAACCTATTCAATATTTCCTTATAACTCAGGTCCTCCAGACCCGGCAACATCCTTGTAAATTTTCTCTGATCTCTTTCAACCTTATTTACATCTTTCCTGTAGGTGGGTGACCAAACCTGCACACAATCTCAAAATTAGACCTCTCCAAGGTACAACTTTGAGATAACATCCCATCTCCTGTACACAATACTTTGATTTGAATGTGCCAAAGCCTTTCTTTATGACACTATCTACTTGTGCTGCCACCTTCAATGAATTATGGACCTGTATTCCCAGATCCCTTTGTTCTACCACACTCTTCAGTGCCCTACCATTCACTGTGTAAGACCTACCCTGGTTGGTCCTACTGAAGTGCAATACCTCACACTTGTCTACCGTTTTTCAGCTCATTTTTCCAGCTGATTCAGATTCCTCTGCAAGCCAGGTTAGCCAGTATTATGGTCCACTACACCCCCAATCCTGGTGTCATCAGCAAATTTGATGATCCAGTTGACCACATTATCATCCAAATCATTGATAGAGATGACTAACAACAAATGACCCAATACCAATCACTGCGGCACTCCATTAGTCACAGGCCTCCAGTCAGAGAGGTAACTATCTACTACCACTCACTGGCTTCTCCCACAAATTCAATGTCTAATCAATTTACTACCTCATCCTGAATGCCGAGTAAAACTTTCTTGACCAACCTCCCATGCGGAACCTTGTCAAATGCCTTACTAAAGTCCATGTAGACAAAATCTACTTTCCTGGTAACTTGAAAAAGAGAAGATTTTAAAAAGAAGACAACTTATAGAGTGAGCATTGGAGGAGCAGGCAACAGAGTAGAGGGAGACAGAGTAGGAAGGCTTTGGCTCAACAGGGCTTCAGCAAAAACCAGTTGAGGTAAGGTAGGTTGCCTGTGTAGAATATAGACAGGAAGAATGTGTGTGAGGTTGGTGTTCTGTGCTCGGTGTCAGATGTGGGAAGTCCGGGAGACTTTCAGCCTCCCAGAAGGCCATATCTGCACCCGGTGCATCAAGCTGCAGCTCCTTAGAGACCGCGTTAGGGAACTAGAGATGCAGCTCAATGACTTTCGTCTGGTCAGGGAAAGTGAAGAGGTGATAGAGAGGAGCTATAGGCAGGTAGTCACACTGGGGCCTGGGGAGAAAGGTAAGTGGGTAACAGTCAGGAGAGGGAAGGGCAAGAGTCAGAGGCTAGAGAGAACCCCAGTGGCTGACTCCTTGACAATAAGTACTCCTGTTTGAATACAGCTGGGGGGGGTCTACCTGGGGGAAGCAACAATGGCTGCATCTATGGCACAGAATCTGGCCCTGTGGCTCAGAAGGGTAGGGAAAGGAAAAGGATGGCAGCAGTGACAGGGGACTCTATAGTTAAGGGGTCAGACAGGTGATTCTGTGGACACAGGAAAGAAGCATAGATAGTAGTTTGCCTCCCAGGTGACAGGGTCCGGGGATGTCTCTGATCGCGTTCACAATATCATGAAGTGGGAAGGAGAACAGCCAGAGGTCATGGTACATATTGGTACCAACGGCTTAGGTAGGAAAAGGGAGGAGGTCTTGAAAGCAGACTACAGGGAGTTAGGAAGGAAGCTGAGAAGCAGGACCACAAAGTGTAGTCATCTTGGGGTTACTGCCTATGCCACATGACAGTAAGTATAGGAATAGAATGAGGTGGAGGATAAATGCATGGCTGAGAGATTGGAGCAGGGGATAGGGATTCAGATTTCTGGATCATTGGGACCTCTTTTGGGGCAGGTGTGACCAGTACAAAAAGGATGGGTTGCACTTGAATTCCAGGGGGATCAATATCCTGGTGGGGAGGTTTGCTAAGGCTATTGGGAGAGCTTAAACCAGGGTTGTTGGGGGGTGGGAACTAAACTGAAGAGATGGAGGAAGAGGTGGTTGGCTCAGAAATACAAAAAACTTGGAGACAGTGCGAGAGGGAGGATAGGCAAGTGATAGAGAAGGGACACATACAGACCAATGGTTTGAGATGAGTCTATTTTAATGTAAGGAGTATTATCAACAAAGCGGATGAGCTTAGAGTGTGGATCAGTACTTGGAGCTATGATGTTGTGGCCATTACAGAGTCTTGGATGGCTCAGGGGCAGGAATGGTTACTTCGAGTGTCAGACTTTAGATGTTTCAGAAAGAGCAGGGAGGGAGGCAAAAGAGGTGGGGGCATGGCACTGTTGATCAGAGATAGTGTCACGGCTGCAGAAAAGGAGGAAGACATAGAGGGATTCTCTATTGAATCTCTGTGGGTGGAAGTTAGGAAGAAGAAGGGGTCAATAACTCTACTGGATGCTTTTTATAGACCACCCAATAGTAACAGGGACATCAAGGAGCAAATAGGGAGACAGATTTCTTGAAAGATGTTGTGGTGGGAGATTTTAACTTCCCAAATATTGATTGGCATGTCCCCAGAGTGAAGCGTTTAGATAGTGTAGAGTTTGTTAGGTGTGTTAAGGAAGGTTTCTTGACACAATATGTAGAAAAGCCTACAAGGGGAGAGGCTGTACTTGATCTAGTATTGGGAAATGAACCTGGTCAGGTGTCAGATCTCTCAGTGGGAGAGCATTTTGGAGATAGTGATCACAATTCTGTCTCCTTTACCATAGCTTAGAGAGGGATAGGAACAGAGAAGTTAGGAAGGCGTTTAATTGGAGTAAGGGGAAATATGAGGCTATCAGGCAAGAACTTGGAAGCATAAATTGGGAACATATGTTCTCAGGGAAATGTATGGAAGAAATGTGGCAAATGTTCAGGGGATATTTGCGTGGAGTTCTGCATAGTTACATTCCAATGAGACAGGGAAAGGATGGTAGGGTACAGGAATAGTGGTGTACAAAGGCCGTTGTAAATCTAGTCAAGAAGAAGAGCTTACAAAAGGTTAAAAAAAGTAGGTAGTGATAGAGATCTAGAAGATTATAAGGCTAGAAGGAAGGAGCTTAAGAAAGAAATTAGGACAGCCAGAAGGGGCCATGAGACGGCCTCAGCGGACAGGATTAAGGAATACCCCAAAGCATTCTACAAATATGTGAGGAGCAAGAGGATAAGAAGTGAGAGAATAGGACCAATCAAGTGTGACAGTGGAAAAGTGTGTATGGAACCGGAGGAGATAGCAGAGGTACTTAATGAGTACTTTGCTTCAGTATTCACTATGGAAAGGATATTGGCAATTGTAGGGATGACTTACAATGGATTGAAAAGCTTGAGCATGTCGATATTAAGAAAGAGGATATGCTGAAGCTTTTGGAAAGCATCAAGTTGGATAAGTAACCAGGACCAGATGAGATGTACCCCAGGCTACTGTGGGAGGTGAGGGAAGAGATTCCTGAGCCTCTGGCGATGATCTTTGCATCAATGGGGATGGAAGAGGTTCCAGAGGATTGGAGGGTTGCGGATATTGTTCCTTTATTCAAGAAAGGGAGTAGAGATAGCTAAGGAAATTATAGACCATTGAGTTATACTTCAGAGTTTGGTAAGATGATGGAGAAGATCCTGAGAGGCAGGATTTATGAACATTTGGAGAGGCATAATATGATTAGGAATAGTCAGAATTGCTTTGTGAAAAGCAGGTCATGCCTTACGCACCTGATTGAATTTTTTGAGGATGTAACTAAACACATTGATGAAGGTAGAACAGTAGATGTAGTGTATATGGATTTCAGCAAGGCATTTGACAAGGTACCCCATGCAAGGCTTATTGAGAAAGTAAGGAGGCATGAGATCCAAGGCAACACTGCTTTGTGGATCCAGAACTGGCTTTTTCCCAGGGCTGAAATGGCTAGCATAAGAGGTCACAATATTAAGGTGCTTGGAAGTAGGTACAGAGGAGATGTCGGGGTAAGTTTTTTTATGTAGAAAGTGGTGAGTGCATGGAATGGGCTGCCAGCGACTGTGGTGGAGGCGGATACGATAGGGTCTTTTATGAGACTCCTGGACAGGTACATGGAGCTCAGAAAAATAGAGGGCTATGGGTAACTCTAGGTAGTTTCTAAGGTAAGGACAAGTTCAGCAGAGCTTTGTGGGCGAAAGGCCTGTATTGTGCTGTAGGCTTTCTATGTTTCTATGCATGCAGTCAACAGTAAATTGTCTATTAGGATTCAGAATTGGTTTGCCCATTGAAGACAGAGGGCAGTGGTCAAAGGAATCACTTAGCATGGTGATTATGGCACACTTGCCTTTATTAGTCAAGCCATTAAGTTCAAAAGCCAGAAAGTTATGTTGCAGCTTTATAAAACTCTAGTTAGCCTGCATCTGAAGTATTGCAAACACTTCTAGTTGCTCCATTATAGGAAGGATGTCAAGGCTTTGGAGAGAGTGTAGAAGAGATATTGCCTAGATTAGAGGGCATGAGAGGTTGGACAAACTTGTGTTGACTTCTCCAGACTGGTGGATGCTGAGGGAAAATCTGATAGAGGTTTATGTTTATGAGAGGCATAGGCAGATTAGACAGACAGTATCTTTTTCCTTGGGTTGAAATGTCTAATTCTTGAGGGCAAGCACTTAAGGTGAATTGGAGTAATTTTACTGGGAGGGTAAGAGTCTTTAAACACAGAGAGTGGCAGGTGCTTGGAATGTATTGCTTGTGGTGGTGGCAGATACATTAGGGACTTATAAGAGATGTTTAGGTAGGCACATGAATGTGAGGAAAGTAAAGGAATATGGAAATAGTGTAGGCAGTAGATTACTTTAGTTGGCCACTTGATGACTGATTTAATTGCTCTGTCACAATATTGTGGGCCTGTTCCTGTGTTGTACTGTTCTATGTTCTATGATTATTTGCCAAGTGTGTTGCCCATACATTGCTTATTAGGAATTTGATTCAACTTTCAAATCTTATCAGATATGTATGGAATTGACAGTTCAATAAAAGAGACCACTGCAGTTGATGAAGGACATTTTTTATTGTGTGAATTTCTATTACAAAACTAGCAACAGGATTGAAGAACTAAAGGTGGGAACAAAAGACTGAAAAGGAGAAGGAAGTGCAAGCTTATTTCAGACATTGTTTAAGGAACCAGTTTCTTTTTATGTTTTCCTACACTGCGGGTGACAAGCTATCACAATTAGCTAAAATTTAACAATAAATTGCCAAGGATGGCTAGGTTGAGATTTCATTCTCCACTGAAAGAATGCTTTGGTAAATATCCCAATTAATGTATTAGCATGCCATTCATTGACAACAGCCTCTGCTCCTTGCACACCCGTGACCCAAGCACAGGCCAGCATCCTCCTTGCATCAGAAAAACCTCAGTGCATGAGATGTCAGTCAGCATTCTCAGTAGTGAATGAGTTAAGCAGTAGACTTGCCAATGTTTGTGTAACATGCCAGATAGTTTATTCAAAACTGTAGAAGAAGAACTAGGTTATAACTGCTTATTTTAAAGTCTGTAATGTAACATGGGATAAATGCTGAAAATCAGACTTGTAGCCAAAAAGAATGAAATCTTTTAGAAAACTAGTGCACTTTCTTGTCAGGCTTGACAGCTATAAATACCTTTATAAATTACCCCAATAAATAAAACTCCAATTCTCGTATTCACATTCAGTGAGGCTGAACATGGTTCCCAACAAATACTGATCACATTTCTCTGACATGCACATGATAAACAAGTTCTGAAAGGCCTTTATTAGGAAGATGTTTGTACTGATTTGACTCCATCCAGAAACAGTGTTAGAATATTTCTGGAATCCCTTGAGTGTTTTATCCAGTGCTGTATTGTAACAGATCCATCCCACTTCACAGTTACAGAGAGCTTTTGTTTTTTTAAAATATAAACAGACAAATAAAACACGCTTTGATTTACAATGTATAATTAACACTGCTAATTATGATTGGCATTTGAGTGAAGTTCACAGACTATTCATTATTCTAAATGAGAATTTATCAACCATTCTTGGCTGGGTAAGGGCCAATCTTTATACATCCATCATCCTAAAGGAATTCTGATCCACTGCATGGCATAACTCTATTACTTGTGCCAATGAATGGCTCATTTATGTAGAATTGCTAAAACAGTATGGTCAGTCCAATGCAAGTGCAGCAAGGCATTGTGCAAGGTGTGTATTTATAAAGCAAGGCCTTCTGGCAATGAATTCCGTGCAAGGACAATACACCAACACTTATCTTCTTGTCATTGGGCATGTATTGATGTGTATCATTTAATTTCATGGTGACTTAATAACCCATTTAAAATATTCATTTGTACCTTGTGATTTGCATGTTTAAAGCATGCATCCCAGTTCTCTAATAGCCTAACTCAGCCATGTTTGGTAAGGTGAAGCACTTATTTTAATTGCTCCCCTTTGTTTTAATCAAGCCACAAATAGTCGCAGTGAGCAAACTCAAACCTAGGTCCATATCTGAGAGATCTACAGCATTGTCTAGAACTCTGCTAGAATTTTTATTTGAATCTATTTTTAACATTCTGTACTTTTCCTATACAAAATACACCAAATCTCACTCACAAGTGGCATTCAGTCCCACTCTGTTTTTTTTTGGGTCTTTTCATTTTCAAAATAATTTTCTACAAGTAGGGACTTCTTGCAAAACTCCCCATGCTCCAGGGTAAATTAACCACTGTTGGGAGTTTCAGCTAACTGCATTCATTGGCAAGTCTCTGAGAAAGATCTAACAATTCAGAAAGGAAAATTTTGGAGTTAAAGAAATTGAAAGGTCAGTTCTAAATGATATTTTTAAAAAATGCTCTATTGTTTTACATTTGAGCAGAAAAGCAGGGGAAAAAGGCACGTCAAGCAGGGTATAATTTGAGACACAATTAGCACTGGAATTGACAAGCTCAAATTTAAACTTTACTCTCTTGTATTTCTTTAGAAATGCTACAACTGGAAATAATAATTAGATTGTATTTATTGACTGATTGATAGTGAGCAAAACAGAGCAGTCAACATAAAATTGTGAGCAAAATAGATGGAGGTAGCCTTGGTATTAGGTGTCATCTATGACATTCCCTGTGTAATGACCAACTGTTGAAAGTTCAATGATCTCACCAGGACAGCTAAACTACCAGCATGCAATAATACTGCATGAGTTGCACATTTAAGAACCCAGCGATAATGTTGCAGCCATTTTCCTTTCATTATAAGTGACTGATATACACAAAGAAATTGTATTAGGTACCTACAGATTCTTCATATTTCCTTTCTCCATCTGCAAGTGAACTGTCAACCCAATGAGTGTTTACTCTTCAAAATCAGAGATTAAATCTGCAGCCTACTGAACAATGAGGTCATCATAGCAAAACCTAATCCTATCTTCAACAGAGAGTGTTGAGGAATTGTGCTTACAGATTTGAAAATGAGGAAACTCACTGCTGACAAAATCCATTGGTTTACACCTTGGTATAAAATCAGTCTGAATATTTATTTTGATATTTTGTTTGCAATTAAGGTCTATTACACAGGCATATAAAAGTGAACTACTGGTCAGTGGATCAGATTGAAAAATCCATCAGCATGCACAATACAAGCCAGAAAGTGGATTATCCATACTTGTTGTGACTAATCATCTGATCTGGGTATATGATTATGTAGTTCATTGTTATTCTTGCATATTTTACTTGATATTTCTTTCCTGTCATCTACTTGAACCCCCACCTCTTGCCCAAATGATATAGCAAAGGAGGGAAGCAGCAATCTCCCAAACTCCTCACAATTCTTCAATTTGTATCCATTCTTCAATTTTCTTTTCCTAATCCCAGCCCAGCTCTCTCTCAGCTTGACACTTTCCACCACGTCTTCACAAGGAACTGAACATCACGTGGGGAAACTTACGTTGAACTCACATTCCACCAGATTGAAATGTTGAGTTATAGGCTGAGAAACTGTAGCATCAGCAACAATACACTGCAAAGAGGTAGGAGGTCCGCGTCAGTTTGTCCAAAGCATTCAGTTACAAAAATCTACCATGCACAAACCCAAGGTCTTGCATTGGAAAGGTCTTGTAACGAGTTTCTCCAGCAATATGGCACAATAGCCATGGATGTCTAGTTGAATTTATTGTTTAGTGCAATAAATTCATGGATGTCTAGTTGAATTTATTGTTTGGTGCACAAGTATGGTGAGGACAGGTATGATGAAAATTTTGCTTGCAGCAATATCACATATATGTTCAGACAACATATAGGGTGAGCATGAACGGGTGAGCTAAGGAGGGATACTGATTCGGTGAAAAGGAAAAAACACTGGCATGGCTCAGAAAAACAACACGGTATCGGAGCACAGGGTGCATATGAAGAGTGACTCCATTGACTCCCTGGCAAGGTGATACTTCGATCAATAAAAAACAAACCTCCACCATTATTGTAAGGTGCACAACCACGTTTGTGAGATGAATCAAGCAATTCAAAATGTGTGGCACGTTTTTTGTCTTTAATGTATGTGCTCAGCAGTCTCTGTGCGTGTGGCCTCATTTGAACAGAGGATATGGATTGAAAGGATGCTGCTAGTATTCAGTCTTAAAAAATCCACTGTCAGCATTCAGAAACATTATGCAGCATACTAGAATACAATTTAATTTTAACTGTGGACAATAGAGTTCACATTTATCGCATATTAATCCCAAAAAAAGGTGTAAAGGATCTCTCCCATTCCACGAAAATAATTCCTGGTTTCTTAAATAAAGTTTCCTTTAAAGCAATGCAGTAGAGAAAGAAGGCTTGGGAAAATTTTGACAAATAATCTTATTTAAATCTGCTGTCTCCCAGCATAACAACCAGTAATCCAAATTAAAATAGCTTGTATTGTAAAATATTCTGCTGTCCTTTACAAGGCAATGGGTCAAGCAGGGATGTGAACTGCAGCATCAGATATGTGTTGTTATTCATATGTGAGCATAAAGTGTGAGTGTCAATTTGTTATTGAGTGACATTTTAGCATGTCCTCTTTCACTAAGTCTACATTCGCACTTGGAACAGAGATGATTGCTGGGAAATAAACATCAAGAACTACAGGAGATTTTTTTCTTTCCTGACTAGAGGTGTGAAATGAATTGTTAGGTTTCCACTGCCATCTCTGCTCAGGTTAGGTCACAAGGAACATTATCAGGACAACCACTGTGGCCCTCAAAGAAAGATTTTGTTGCCTAGACTAGAGTGCATAGGGTTCCAATGCCTTGTTGTCGATGTTGACAAAAGGCACGCATGAGCTATGCAGCAGCAGCTGGGGAGAGTGAGAGTGAGAGTGAGAGAGAGGGAGAGGGAGAGGGAGGGGGAGAGAGAGAGAATGAAGAGGTGGAGCGGAGGACAGGTAGTTGAGCAAAAGAATAGTTAAGGCAGGCAGCAGTGGAATGAAGCCTTCTCTGGAGGTGCTGCCAGGGTGGAGCCAATTGCCTTGCTGCTCAATTTAAAGGCCCTCACTAATTCTAGAGAGGGGGAACCTCTCCAAAATCAGGTACCTCGAGGATCATGCCAAACAAGTTCCAAATAATGAGCAGTTCACCAGTGCAGGTAACTATTTACTGGATGGAGAGCCATTTCCATCACTCACTTACCTATCACCAAATACTGATGATCACTTGGATTGATTAAACTGACCTGGCTCAGCCAATTAATTAATTAATGTGGCTGTAAAAAATATGACCCTGGTTGCATAGCACTTGTGTAATCTCTCCCTTTACTACAAGGTACAAGTTAAGGCTAAGGAGGGAGCTCTCTTATGCCTCTGTGAATGCAGATCCACAGAAGCTTTAACTCATTTAGCACAAATCAATGTGCCTCTTTACCACCCTGAACATTGGCTACAGTCCATCATTAGTGCAATGTCTGTACTACAATTTGGAGGCAACAGTTTGTCAAAGGTTCCTCAGCAGCACACTGCAACACTTTGGCCTTCACCATCTAGAAGGACAAAGGCAGCAGTCATTTCAAGATCTTGGGGTCGGGGGGTTAGCAAGGAAGAAATCAAGATGTTTTCATAGGTGTGTAAGTTTCAAACACGGGGAAATGTCTACAAAATAAGAGGCCGATTGTTTAAAACTGAGATGCATTTAAATTTTTTCTCTCACAGGGAATTGAAACTCTAGAATTCCCTGCCTCTGAGAGATCATTAGACGTACTTAAGGTGAAGCCAGATACATATTTGAAAGATCAAGGAATTAAATGTTATAGAGGTCTGGCACAGAATAGTTGTTGAAGCCATCATGGATCTTATTGAACGTTTGGACAGGTTTGATGGGTTGGGTGGCCTACTCCTTTTCCCGCTTCCTTCTGTTCCTGTGTATCTGAGTGCAACAGTGGAGGATAGATGGCATCCAATCTTGCAAATGTCCATCTCTGATCTTTGTGTTCGCTTATGATGGCCTAGCGAAGAGTTCCTTCCTCATGAACAGCTGCCCAGGACATTTAGCCCTCATGACTGTCAGTAGCAATCAAGGGTGATTAACACTCGTTGGCTGTCCAGCTATGTCCATCACCACAGTCGCTGATTCAGTTAACTGATTAACAGTCTTGGCTCGAAATGTTGACTGTTTATTCCCCTCCACAGATGCTGCCTGACCTGCTCAGTTTCTCCATTTGCTTCTTCATGTTCTCCTGTGTGTATTATTCTGAAATTCAGCATCTGCAGACTCTCACGTTTAGAACATGAAAGAGATAGCTGGTGCTGTTCCCATGCTACCACCCTTGCTATTGTTTATTTTAACCTGAGTCTCCATTTGAGCTCAATCACAGAGCAACGGAATGTATGGGTGAAACCACAGCAGATATGAAATCATCTAGCCACTGACGGATCAATGTTAAGTGTTCCCTTGGTGTGTGTCTCCCACATGTCTTTACTATCACTTCCATGCAATTCACCCAAACGGCTATCTCCTCATTTGCAACAGAGGAAGGTCCAGATGACCGTGAAGGGCACTCACAAGCAGCCCTGTGGGGCTAAGGTGGGCCAACTGTTGGCTATGCTGCCTTATAATGACTGAGAGTAGTTTGGGCCATAGCAGGGGCACTGCTGGTGCTGTTGTGGTGGGAACATGGATGCTGGGCAAGTCCCCAGGGATGCTGCCATTGCTAAGAGCTGAGGCACCAGCAGACCTGTTTGCTGGAGGTCTGATCACTAGAGGGCCATCACAGTATCAAACTCCCTGGTAAAGTCGATGGCACAGTGGAGCAGCAGGTGATTCTGGTTTCCTCACAGGTCCAGTGACTTGGATCTCTAGTTATGAGCATATGCAGAGTTAGTACATTGTTCTTGTGACTGTGTTAGTTTCCACTGGGGGCTCTACTTCCTTCCAAAGACAGGCTGGTTGGTAGGTAAGATCAGCCCCTAGCATAGGTGGGTGGTAGGGCCACATGAGAGATGGGAGGTTGCAGCTACAAAAATAGGGGAATAGGATTGATGGTATTGATCAGAGAGCCAGCATTGACTTGAAGGGTTGAATTGCCTCCTCCAGGGTCATAAAGGAATATGAGACATATGGCATATTATAAACACAAAAGATTCTGCAGATCAATGCATAAAAATTGCTGGAGGAACTCAGCAGGTCAGGCAGTGTCTATGAAAAGGACTGGATGAAGTCAGAGGTTGCAGAGTAGCAAACTGAGCCTGGATGCAGACGTCAGGGCTTGTGATTGTGACTGAGTCTGCGATTGTTGACATAAAACTGGATTCCCCTGTGCTCCTAATCAGGGGTGTCAGGACATGTCCGTATGTAGAAATATATATTCTACACTTAACATGCCTTTCCACAAGTACCAAGAGCACCTACTTGCTCCCAGATACTGTATGTGGCCATTAAGACAGCCTGACAATGTCCCATTTATCGCCACACACATTCTGGTGTTTCATCATAATTCTCACTCAACTTCCCTGAAGTTGTGAGGCCTTAAGCTCTGATAAACAGTATAAAAGCTACACTTCCCAACAAGCCCTTACAACTTATCTACAGTCGACTTGTGCTTGGTGAAATGAAGAGATTCCTGCTCTAAGCCACCTGATAAGTTATACGGAGGACCAGATTCTGAGCTGCTGGTTGTTGTGATGGTCAGGTTAAGGGGAAGGGTATCTAAAAGGAGAAAGGCAGAAATGCATTCTTATGACAAGGAGAAAGGACATGAAAGGAGAAAGGCTTGTTTATATTATCTGAGTGTTGCAAGGTTGCAAGAAGAAGCAGTAAGATTGGTATTAGAGAAAGCACTCTGTCATCTTCTACAATCTTTGAAACACCATTGGCCACAAGCTCTTTAGAGTTTGAGGTTTCAGTTGACCACACCCTCTTCTCAATATGACTGTGGCCACAGTAATGCCACTATCAATGTGCAGCTGTATTGGGCAGGTGCTCACCAACTTTCTCTGCAAGAGAAAATGTGTCAACGTGCATATAGCAATGTGTCTCTTGCTACTGAACAGCAAAAGACAGTGCAGCAGCAACCAAAAATAAAAGCTTCATTCAGAATAAATATGAATCTTCAAGCTATCAGTTGAGGCACCTGGCTTTGACGTAATGCACAAAACATGTAAATTCTCTGGACCTGATGGTGCCTTGCGGTCTAAGGGGTTATAAGAGGTTTGACAGTGATACCTCCAGTCTAAAATGGTGGAAATATTGGCACACTGCCCTTTGTACAAATTCAGCAGTGCCAGTGCAGAGATGCACTTCTCCTTAAGAGGTAACTGAACTGACGCTGGACTTATAACTGTTGCTCCAAGTCAGCAGTGTATAAAAGGAAGCAGTAGGAAGGTGTGTGTGATTGCTAGAGCTGTGGTAAATGTGGAGACTGCTACATGACTTTCAGGTTTGGAATCCTGGAGTCTTGTGTGCGTATTGTACATTTATTGGCACACAGATACCATTGATGAGTTTCCTGAACTTATATCGCACTTGAGAGGTCAGTAAATATACTTAGTGGCTTGGGAACTCCTGCTTTTCATTCACCTCCTTCATAACCCTTTCACACCTTGACCCTGCGATCATCACTTGAGACTCGTGCTTGAGTTCCCATGTGAACGGCATTAGAATAAAGTGAAGCAGGTTCCTTAAACTCTGGGATTTTGATCAAGTGATCAGGTCATTTGGTATAGCAGATGATCATTGGGTCTGGTAAGTTGAGGAGACCTGTTTCAATGGGTGAGTGTAGGCCCTAATGAGTTGAGGTAGACCCATCATCACAAAGGTGTATACTGATTCCACCAAGGACCTAAGATGACCAAGCAGCTTGACTTTACACATGATTATTTTTGCTGCTGTTTTATGCCCTTCCTTAAGAATTTGACAGTTTTGTCATCGTTTTATGACTCAATGTGATGATGGCTGTTCTGCAGTTCCAAGTTGCCATTTCTTTGTGAAAACTTTCACAACAAAAGTCAATTTGGCCAATCTAGTTTCTATAAGTTTTAGTCTAAAATGAACCAGATTGATTACGTTTTAACGTGGAATCAGGATTTCCTTTTCAATGTGAGATCATAGCCACGTACATTTACAAGGTTTTACCTCCCGTGAAGAATAACAATTTAAAACAGCTCTGTGGTAATCTGCCTCTTTTAAAATAGGCTGGCTAATGAGTGACCCTGAAATTTGCTGCGATCATCTCCTACCTAATTTTAGCAGGAAACCAATAAGATCCCCAGGGGAAATAGAACCAGCACTGAGAAAAGCTCTATTTGCTGTTCTCCTGCTGAGGATTTGCAAGGAATCTGCTAAAGGTTTGGCAGGAGACTGGAGTCAGTGTTACAGATAAAGCAACTCTGCCAAATCACACAAAGAGATGGTAATTATTTCCAACTACAAGACTCTCTCCATGATCCCATAAGAAAATAAAATTAAATTATTGAACAGCAGAGTGTTTAAGCTCAGCCAAATTGGAGTATTACTTGCTGAGGACATGAAAGGTGGAAGTATTGATCGACAAAATGGTATTGTAACACAACACCTAAACTGGAATCAAACCTCACTGACAGCCTCTCATATCAGTGCTCAATCTCGCTCTCACATTTGCTGCTGAGGAATTCTGACTCCCTAGTGCAATTCACAGGTTACAGGAGAGTAGCAGAAAGCATTTTTGACACAAAACCAACACTTAACAAGCAAGTTCGTTTGAAACTAACTCAATGTGGCTCTCTTTAAAACTTAGTTGCTTTAAAGAGGTTTTTTTTAAATACCATGCTTCTAGAAAGCACAATACATTTATCTCGTTGAGTGTATCTGTACCAGGCCTGCAGAGCATGCTCAGACAGGAGGTGCAGGGGCCACAACTGACTCAGTTGAATAAGGGGTTAAGGTCATGGATTCGGACACGGAAGGATCTTCAGCCGGACAGGGTTGAGATGTTTGCACCATACCAACTCCTTCAATATCTCGCTGGGGCTTACCACTGAATATCTGACTTTCTTTATCGAGAGCTGTGTACTGGAAAATAAAAAGGGAAGAAAGAATGAGCAAATTATAAAAATACAGAATGGATCGATGTCCTTAAAATGTTGAATTGTTGGATCACATTAAAACATATGAAATAAAGAAAAGGAGAGTATCAAAGGAACATCTTCTTTGTGAGCTCTTACGCTTCTCCAAACCATAAACAGTGTGCATCTGAAGGGCAATATGTCAAGTTCTATTTGATTTGTTGAAAATTATGGACCTAGTTCAATGCATAGATGATGTATATGTGAAGTACTAACAGGTTGTTTGATTAATGGAGCAGCAATTCAAAATGGTCTAGCTCAGAGGTGTACATTATTTTAGCCATTCTTCAATATCACTAAGATTTCTGGGCAAGCTTACACTGCAGTATTGTCACTCCCTGGATGCACAAAGCAATAATGCTGCTCTGTGTGTGGGAAGTCTATGGTAAACTAATAGTACTGCAACGTGGAGACTGGTTATAAAGCACACGCCACTACTGGAATGTAAGGAAATAAAAGCAAAAGGAAGAAAAATAGATTACTCACCAATTTGCACCAATCACGAATAAATTCCACCTATCTAATCTTGAGGTAAGGGAGGAGAATTGCAGGAATACAAATCCACTTACAATTTTCATCTCTATCCGTTCTTTAAATGGTAGATAATATCTCAGTACAGTTAACAAGATGTGAAAACAGTCATGAGTGGAAATGATACTTCTGGCAGCAACCACATGATGTCCCTTCCTGCTCTGACACCACCACGGGGATACTCCCTAGAGCCATTACTTTCAATTCTCATCAGTTACAAGAGATATCAATATGAAGGCATATTTGCCACTGGGATGTAACATCCTCAATAATGATAACACAACCTGTCTTTCAATTGTGTTTTTGTGTACATAAAATGGATATAGATCTGAATGGAAAAGTTGAATAGTTGTTAAGGTATGAGAAAAATATTTTCAGTAAACTTTTGTAAGCATCTACTTATCACATCACAAGATGGAAGAAAAGAATTATACAGCACTTCATAAAAATGAAGATGCCCCATATTAATTGATAACCCATTGGTTTAATATGTTATTTGAAATATAAAGATTACTAGTCATCTGCTTGGAGGTAAGATAATTGAGACCCATGGAAAGCAGAGCAAAGTTTAATTTGCAAATTAAAAAGTCGACCCTCTTTTGGTCTCTCACAGTCCACACACCATTTACATTAGTTATAATCTGAGAATGAAAAGGGGCTTGTTTGGAATTTGAATGGAATTTAAATAACTAAAGCTCTGCAGAATTGTATGTATTTGTCCACCAAGCTCAGGGTTAAATTGTTATGGCAGGTATTCAGAATTACTCACTAATTACCTAATAATTGAGGATGCCAATTGTAATTTTACAATATTAGTGGGAATTACTCACCAACATACACAATCAGAAATAAATACTGCCTTTACAATCATGGGTTAGGGGAGGAGAATTGGACTACAAATCCATTCATACCAGCTTTCTGTTCTATCAGCATTTTACATGGTAAAAAATCTTACAGCACCTAAAAAGTCCATAAAATAGTTAAGAATGTGAAATATTCTTTAGGCAGCATAATGCATGTGATATCCCTCTTGCATTGCCAGTACCACATGCAGACTCCATTGTTTTTAAACACTTTATAAAATAATGCTTCCAAAATTCTATATATTTTGACAGAAATTTAGTAACTTCCTCTTGATACACTAATGAAATGCTTTGGCATCCCAAGATTATTATTGGTGCCAATAAATTTATTTGACTTCTTAGACACTAGTTCCCAGGGATGTGATACAATCTCTCCAACCATATAGGAACCAAGGCAAATGTGAGATTTCATACCACTTTTTTTTTCCAATGACATTACCGTGAAGACCTTATCAGGGAAATAACTGAAAATGTTCTGGATCAATACACTAGCTGAAAAGCAACTTTGCAATACAATAATCAGCTACACTTCATGTTTCTGCAATGCCGTAATGTCTCTCTCCTCATCATAAAAACACCTACTTCATAAATTTAAATGGTTTTGATATCTCATTCATTTTATTATAATATTATAGTATTTGAAATTGATAATATATTGGCACAAACCAACGGGATAGGTAGTCAGGGATAGAGATTGTCAGGATTTTTATGGTTACTGGGTTGACTGTCAGGGTTCTGTGTTCAAAGGAGTGCTTAAACACAGGCATCAAATACAGAAAATGTACCATGGCAAAGTATGAGGTTTAAATATTCTAAGCCAAAAAGACAGAGAAAGATGATTAGTTTGATGAACACATGGTTCTTTCAACAGAAAAGCCATTGTATGAAGCCAATAACCACTTGGGAGAACACAAGACTAGAAATTGGACCCATTGTCACCTATTTCCCAAGCTCAGATTAGGTACAAAAGTGATTTAACCCTGGTGAGATCACAGTACTGGCCACTTGCAATTGAAATTGCACTTCTCTGAAAAGTGGACATGGTACTTCTTACATAATTCCCCTGAATGTGTCCAACATTTTCCCAGAGACATCTGTGCATCTGGTTCATTCACAATAAAATCTGCAGTTTCTGGTTGCTATGAGACCTCAGTGAAGGGGGAATTCATTCTGACACTAATAACATGCATAGTGCATCTACCAGTCTTAGATATCAATGCTCAGTACAGTATATTTGAAACTTTGTCACTGGTTCTCCAACCGTGATTGCAGTTTTTATATACTATGTACATCAGGAATACATCCTGTGATCTCCATCTCATTGATCAGCCCACAGCATGCAGTGGCTTGGGGCAACACACAGCACAGGACTCAATCACAGTAGATAAGATGGTGGTGCTGGTGCCTACATATACAATGTCCACACCCTATCCTCCATGTTCACATTTGCTTGAACTTCATAGCACCCTCTAATACAGTTGTGTTGTGACTACCACAGAGAAGCTTCCCTCGAGGACTGACTGACGCCCTTTCCAGCAAGAGAAAGATGCGGAAATTGGGAAGTTTTCATGTAGTTCATACTAGGAACTAAACATAAGCTCACAATATACTGCTGGAAAACCACCACAGTAATATTTCTGATGCACTTTGGCCAATTCTTGCAGCATATTAGTGTTTCATGCAACACATTTACCACACCATAAAGGGTGAAATCCTGTTTCTCGGTATTCCCAAAAACCATCTTTTCCTACTAGGAATAAGACAAGGTGGTTTTATCTAATACTCTGCTTAGATGAGCTAGGCATAGTGTTTGCAATACATAAAGGAAGGAAGGACTCAGTGAGGCTAATTCTGGTGCTCTGCAAATGTCAATGTCTTCCTTAAGCATAAAAGCTTAATCTAAAATCCAATGGCTCATGCACAGCCAAAATAAAGTGATTATTTTTCACGGTCATTCTATGCATTGCTGTATTTGGAATTATTTTTGCCCCGGGGTAAAAAAATATAAATTGCCAATCCATGATCATATACTGAAAGTACACACAAAATGTTGGAAGAACCCAAAAGGTCAGGCATCATTCATGGAAGTAAACAAACAGTTGACATTTTGGGTCAAGACCCTTGTGGAAAGGAAGGGGGAAGATGTCAAAATAAAAAAGCAGGGGGAGGGGAAGGAGGATAGCTATTAAATGGTAGGTGAAGCCAAGGAGGATAGTTATTAGATGGTAGGCTGAAGATGAAGGAATCTGATAGGAGAGGAGAGTGGACCATGAGAGAAAGGGAAGGAGGTAGGACACCAGGAGGAGGTGACAGACAGGTGAGGAGAGGTAAGTTGCCAGAGTGAGGAATAAAAGAAGAGGACTGTGAGAGGGAAAATCTTTTTATCGGAAGGAGGAATATATATTCTTGCCATCAGGTTGGAGGATACCCCGATGGAATATAAGATGTTGCTCTTCCACCCTCAGGGTGGCCTCATTGTGGTACAAGAGGAGGTAATGGACTAACATGTTGGGACGAAAATGGGAATTGAATTAAAATGCTTGGCCCCCGGGAAGTTATGCTTGAAGCAGATGAAGCAGAGTTGCTCTACGAAGAAGCCCCCCAATTTAAGACAGGTCTCACCAATGTAGAGGAAGCTGCATCGGGGGCACCAGATACAATAGGCGACCCCAGCAGATTTGTAGGTGAAGTGTTGCCTCAACTAGAAGGACTGCTTGGAGCTCTGAATGGAGGTGAGGGAGGAGGTAAATGGGCAAGTGTAACAGTTTGGCCACTTACAGGGATACGTGCCAGTAGGGAGTTTAGTGGGGAGGGACGAATGGACAAGGGAATTGCAGAGGGAGCGATCCTTACGGATGGCATAGTGTTGGGGGGAGTTGGGAGGGGGAGAGGTAAAGATGTGATTGGTGATGGAATCCCTTTGGAGATGGCAGTACTTGTGGAAATTGTGTGTTGGATGCGGAGATTCATGGGTGGTAGGTAAGGACAAGAGGAACTCTATCACTGTTAGGTGGCAGGAAGTTGGGTAAAGTTAAGATTGCCTTAAGGCAATCGGTAAGTTTATAAAAGAATTTAGTAGACATTTTATCTCCAGAGATGGAGAGATCCTGACTATATCTCTTCTCACCCTGTCTCCTGTAAAAATGTTATTCCTTTTTCTCAGTTTCTTTATCTCTGCAGCATCTGTTCCCAGGATGAAGCTTTCCTTTCCAGGACATCAGAGATGTCCTCCTTCTTCAAAGAGTAGGGCTTCCCTTCCTCCGCCTTTGATGCTGAGGCTTTGCATCCAACACATCATTCTCTGCAACATTTGTCATCTCCAGAGGGATCCTACCACCAAGCACGTCTTTATTTCCCTCCCTCTCTCTGCTTTCTGTAGGGATCATTCCCTTTGTGATCCCCTTTTCTATTCATCCCTCCCCACTACTCTCCCTCCCAGCACTTATCCCTGCAAGCTGAAGAAGTGCTACATCAGCCCATTCACCTCCTCCCTCAGCTCCATTCAGGTGAGGCAACACTTCACCTGCAAGGCTGCTGGGGTCGCCTGTTGTATCCGGTCTCCCAACGTTGTCTCCTCTACATTAGTGAGACCCGTCGTACAAGGGGAGACTGTTTCGTTTGAGCACTTCCACTCCATCCATCTGAAGTGGAACTTCATCATGGCCAAACATTTCAATTCCGATTCTCATTCCTGTTCTGACATGTTGGTCCATGGCCTTCCCTTGTACCAAGATGAGACCTCTCTCAGTGTGGAGCTACCCCTTATATTCCATCTGGGTAGCCTCCAACCTGATAGCATGAATATGGATTTCTCCTTCCAGTAAAAAAAATTTCCTTCCCACTCCCCTCTTCTTCTATTCCCCACTCTGGCCTCTTACCTCTTTGCACCTGCCTATCACCTCCCCCTGGATCCCCTCTTCCTTCCCTTTTTCCTTTGCTATCAGATTCCTTCCTCTCCAGCCTTTACCATTCCCACCCACCTGACTTCACCTTCCAGCTACCCTCTTCCCTCCGCTCACCTTTTTATTCTGGTGCCTTGTCCCTTCCTTTCCAGTTCTGAAGAAGGGCCTTGGTCCGAAATGTCCACTCCCGACTGTTTGTTCATTTTGTGTATGTTGCTTTGGATTTCCAGCACTTGCAGAATTGCTTGTGTTTATTCTATCTTCATAACCTTACTATAACAATTGAACATTTAATTTAACACCACACTAGATCACAGCTTTTCATTTCAGTTGTGCTAATATTGTGCCAAAGGTATATATTTTTATATTGAATAGGCTTTCTTCCTTAAATTATGGGATTATGAATTTAAGAACAAATTACCATTTTCATTGCAGTGATATAATATGGACCATATCTTTGGAACTTGCCTTGTTAGGGGGTTATGAGATACTCCTTGAATGTTTACATTTAAAGACCCGACCTCAGTAGTTTGAGCTGATAAAGATGATCTTTTATGACCTAGGAAACTCTGATTGAACCTTGCAGAACTAAAGGGTTAAAAGCATTGCAATGAATATCTTAATATGGATTGCCTTAATATACTCTCAATCACCCAGTTCTGACACTCAGATTGGTTGATTCCTAAATAATGCACACCTCCTTGCACAATGTTGCTCTTTAGCATATCATCAGAAACAGAAATATAGAAGACTTCATCTGCTTTGTCAAAATAGTCACCAGCTATGTTTGGCTGGATTAAGAATCATGCAGAGCAGGTAGGAGTAATTCAAAACAATTCTTTTTCTCCCCTGCCTTGATTTTGAAATTGTTTTTAAGAGGAAAAAGCAGTGAAAGTGCAGCAAAAATATGAGCAGTGCTGATGCCCGTTAGTTCATGCCATTGCCTTGGACCAGTCAGAGAGGAGCAATGCAGGTGTGGGTCAGAGAGATGAGGGAACAAGCACAAGGATAGCAACCAGTCACATTTCAGACACATCCATATTTATACAGCTAAAAGAAAACACACTACAAATGTGGCTGCAAAAGCATTTTTCAATCAGTTTGATGATCCCACTATGAATGTTTTAAAATTTACAACCTGCTGGGTACAGATTCCAATTTGGACACTTTGATCAAAATATAAAACATTACTGTTCCATTGTAGATATCCGATATAGAGAGTTCTGACAACTCCTATATTTTGTAATGCTGACATGCCAATTATTTGCATAGATGTGTCAAAGGATTATTTACATTTGCAGGCTCTTGTACATTGTTTAAAACATTTAAAGTGAAATAAGATGAAATAGCCCTTCCCCAAATCTCTGTCATAGGGCTGCATAACAGAACAATCATTGCAGCTCATATCTTATTGTAGCATGCAAAATACTTGGCTCCCAAGAACTGTGCTTGAATAAGGGTGGTTAGAAGACTATTGCCTTTCCCAGCTAATTCAGATATTTCTGTAATTTAAAAAAACACTTAGCTTATCCTGGAGAACCAAGCATTCACATGAACATAATACATAATGCAAAGCACTGTAATAATCAGGCTAAATGAATCATTTCTGAAAAAAAAGAATACAGATTTAGTGGAAAGCAAAGAATTTTCAGCAAAGCTTTTGACATAGCATTTCTTCCAATTCAGCCTTGCTAACACCAGATGGCACTCAAAGACCATTCTGCCTACTTTAAATAGTTTCAGGTTGTCTTCCTTTGTTGGAAGTTCTTGGTTCCTTCCATTATTTCTGGAGAATTATTAATTCCAGTGTTTATTTTAAAACCAATTCTTGTCCACGTGCAGCTGTTACTATATTTTGGCCTTTCAAACCAAGACTTCATGTGAGATTTATTATGTGGTAGATTTTTCTGAAGTTTCTGTCAAATATTCAGCAATCCAGAAATTTTTGAGCCTCGAGTGAGTCTGAGGTGAACTTAATCCAGCATGAGCAACAAAAAAGAAAGGTATATGCTCTCCCATATACGACACCATCAGCCTGAATCCACACCATGAAAAGTTCTGCCTTGTGAGCTGAGAAAGTTTAGAAAAGAGCTGTGAAGCATAAGGCGAGAGGCCATGCAAATATGGACCCGCTGAAACTTAGTGAATGATCCCCCTGTTAGGGCACTGCGTTCTATACCATGATGCTGTTCCAGGTTTATCCAGTGTCTCAGTGTGAGGATTGGAGCTCACCCTCTCCCTCTTATACTTCAAACTGTCAAAGAAAATGAAGAATACAAAAAAAACACATCAAGTTCATTTTCATAAATAAAGAAATGTTGGTTAGAACTCCAAACACATCTATGACTAAGTAATCTCCAGCCACTGAAGTGGAGAGTATGCTTTAAATCCAGCACTGTACAAAAATCTAAGTTCAGAGCAATTTAAGCTAAGCATAACACTGCTGTGATTCTACAGCATCCCAATTGCTGAATCATCCATACACAGCACAGCTATGCTCAGTTCAAGTTGTTAACCTGCCATAAACTCGGAGTTGTTGCATTAACCACCAAGTGGTGATAATCCAAGAAGCCATGGCCTGCCTTTTGTTCAGTTGGGTCACCTTGCTAGATCACAATTAAGCTCATCCCTTTGCAAAGTGGTGTATCCTACTTCTAAGAAGGGAAAACTGATACTGTTTTTACTTACATACTCTTCCTTCTGTAGCAGAAAACAGTATAGAAACAATGTTTTTGTCTGTCTATGCATCAACCAAGATGCAGAAATAGCTTATATTTTAGGGGAATCAAATGGACAAGTCTAAAGGACGTAAATTTTTATGTGTTTTCTGCACTCCTGATGGTCGAGATGTTTTCTAAGACAATGGCAATTTCTTGCTACTCATTCAAATGATGTTCTAATTATTCGTACAAGGAGATATCCTAGTTTACTAAGCTCTTATTTATCACAAGGTACCACATCCCCATACCCACTCCCTGTCCTCCCAACAACTCATTTCCTCTTGTCCCTCCTTGCTCAGGCATTCATTACTTTTGTCTAGAATGTGTTCCAGATTCACTATTAAATGGAGCCATATGGAACCTCCATCGGAAGCTTCCTGAACAGAATCATTGGACCACCACACAGGGCGAATTCACAGTTAACATTAATTCCTGGAACCTCCTCAGTTCTCTACTGCAACCTCCGTGGAAATTCTGACTCTCTGGGGCTTCTACCAAAATTAGGGGCTGAAATTAGAAAAACAACATCCCCCGCACCTCCTCTCCTCTGTGAGATTTTCAGCTCAGGCACAGTTCCTGGCACCAAGCCCGCAATCAAGGAAAACAATGAATGGGGATGAATGATTTCCTTTAATATCTGCCTGCAGTCCTGACATTCACCATCTGAACAGCAGATATTCTTGGAGGGCTCCAGCAGACAATGTAAGTGGAGATCTTGGTTAAGTATTGTTGTCATCAGGGTACTGGACTGCTGTGGAAAAATGGCCTCCACCAGCATCCCTCCTTCCATTACCACAGTCAGTAATCTAACCAGAACACCCAAGCTAACTGCTGCTCTTCACGATGCAGGAGGTGTGGAGTAAGTAGTGCAGAAAGCGATGATGTGCAGGCAAATCCTCATCCTGCCCTCCCAGTAAACAGAAACACAGGAGATGAGCAATTAGTGTCAGATCTGGCTTGAGTGGCAGCTAGAAAAAACAGGCTATGGGGGAAGCAACACTCGTGTTTATAGTTCCTGGCAAAATCTAAGTGTATTTGGAAAGAATAGTGGAAAAATGACGCGACATGCATAAACTTCATCGCATGTCAAACTGGAATTGAAGAGGAAACCTAATGAAAAAAGTATGTAATATTAATCCTACATTGAAACAAACCATGAACTCGATTATATATTGCACCAATGCCTGGTTTCTGAAGCAAAAATAAATTGGAGCTCGGCTTACCGAAGTAACAATTGACAAATAATGCTGATTTTGTGCAGTACAGTTGTTATCTATAATATTATTCAATGAGCTTACTCTATGGATGGCAGAAATTTGTTCCATCGCAATGATTCGTAACAACAGTCCCCCCTTCCCCGTTTGCACAGTTCAAATCAGAATATTCAAAGATGATCCAATCTGCTTGTGGAGCTAGTGACTCTTAAATGTTACAGTAATAGACACATCTGCACGGGGCTTTAATGCTAAAAAAGTGGAATTTCATCTCTGATTGCTTCTTGTGATTATTATTCAGTGAAAATTGTCATAAGTACTTACCTGTAAAAACTAACTGAGGACTGAATCAGCCTTGGATGTGATGGTCTTTGCTTTTGAGCAATCTACATTATACACAATGCAGGTGGGAACCAAGTGAACTAGTGGAAGATTACTATCACAATGCACAAATAGGCAGGCAGACATAAATAATTTTATCTGATACTACATCTTCTCCTCGCATTATAGTCTCTCTGTACTTCAGAAAATTTATAGTTCAAGAAACAGAAAAGAAAGATTAGCTTTATTTGTTACATTAACATTGAAACATAGAGCAAAATGCGCTTGGCGTCAAATCAAATCAGTGAAGATTATGCTGGGAAGCCTGCACACGTTGACACGCTTCCAGCACCAACACAGCATGCCCACAATACACTAACTCTAAATGTATGTCTTTGGAATGAGGGAGGAAACCAGAGCACCCAGAGGAAACCCATGTTGTCACAGGGGGAACGTACAACTCCTTAGACAAGCAGTGGGAATCAAATCCTGATCTTGCAGCTGGTACTGAAAAGCACTGCACTTACTACCACACTACCACACTACCATGCCACCATATAAGGGCCCTTATATGATTGTACGGCTGGTTGATCATAAAAAGCAAGAGTTGGAGCTGAATAGTGGGGTATATTTCAATGAGATATTGGCTTTTTATATCATGTGGGACCTGGGATCAAACCTAATTAAAGAGAAATGAAAGACTCTTCATTGGCAGGGACTATAGTACACTAAAACTGTATAAATGCTATACAAACATGCTATACAAGAGCAGGAAAAAATCATCTTAGTGTCAATTCAAAGTTCAACCTAAATTTATTATCTAAGTACATATATGTCACCACATACAACCCTGAAATTTGTTTTCTTGCAGGCATACTCAGTAAATCAAAGAAACTTCTGGCCTTTTTCTCGGCGGGTGGCAATCAGCCCGGGCCTAATAATGAGAAAGGACGTGTAAGTGGAGCAGCCATTGTTGGAGAGGGGAATTGTTAAGAGTTAAGGCTTTGATTTAAAAGCTTAGGTGAGAACAGGCTTGGGTAAGCATAGGTGGAGGTTCTAAGTAAGTAAGAGAGAAAGTTTCTGGTAAGATTTCCTGTTAGTAGATAGCTAGTGCATTGAGAATGGATCTGGAGGTTGTACAATGTTCCCTGTGTGAGATGTGGGAAATTTGGGAGACCTCCAGCCTCCCTGATAACTACATCTCTACGAAGTGCATCCTCAGCAACCATGTTTAGGAACTGAACCTGCAGCGTGACGACCTTCAGTTCATACAAGAGAATGCAGAGGTGATAGATGGGAGCTACAGGGAGGTAGTCACTCCTAAGTTGCAGGAGGTAGCAGGTCCCTGGGTGACTGTCAGGAGAGGGAAAGTTAGTCACTGCAGAGTATTCCATTGGCTCTTCTCTGGCACTGGCACTGAGTCTGTGGCTCAGAAGGGAAGGGGCAAGAAGAAGAGTGCAGTAATGATAGGGGATTCCATAACTAGATGAGCAGACAGCATGTGAAAGAGACACTAAACTGCTTTGCTGCCTCCCAGGTGCCAGGGTCAGGGAAGTCTCGAATCAGGCCCATGGCATTCTAAAGGGGGAGGGTGAACAGATGGAAGTCTGGGTATATATTGGTACCAATGACATAGGTAGGGAAAAGGAGGAGATTCTGAAGAGAGAATACAGGGAGTTAGGCAGAAAGCCAAAAAGCAAAACCTCTAGTGTAGTTAACTCTGGACTGCTGCCAGTGAGGGTAAAAATTGGATGATATGGCGGATGAATGCAAGCTGAAGAATTGTTGCATGGACACACACACACAATGTTGGAGGAACTCAGCAGGGCAGGCAGCATCTATGGAAAGGAGTAAGCAGTTGACATTTCTGCCAAGACCCTTCTTCAGGACTGGAGAAAAAAGACAAGAAGTCAAGAGTGCTAACTTCTCATTTTTTTTCCCAGTCTTGATGAAGAGTCCCCGCCCGAAACGATGACTGTTCACTCTCAGCTGCCTGGCCTGCTGAGTTCCTTCAGCACTGTGTGGGAATAGTTGCATTGAGCAAGATTTCAGATCACTGATCAATGGGATCTCTTCTGGGGAAGGTATGACTTGTATAAAAAGAGCAGATTAGACCTGAACCCAAGGAGGACCAATATCCTTGCAGGCAGGTTTGCTAGAGCTGTTGGCGAGGACTAAAACTAATTTGGCAGCAGGATGGGAACCGGAGTGATAGGGCTGAGGAGCAGGTAGTTGATTTACAAGTAGATGCAGTATGTAATGAGACTGTGGGGAAGGACAGGCAGGCAGAGGGAGTGGGGTGGCTCTGTTGGTAAGAAATGAAATCAAATCCTTAGAATGAAGGATCAGAAAATGTAGAATCCTTGTGAGTAGAGTTAAAATTGCAAGGGTAAAAAGACCCTAATGTGAATTATATACAGGCCTCCCAACAGTATCCAGGGATGTAGACAACAAATTATAATGGGAGGTAGTATTGTTGCTATTACTAAGAGAAGCTGCTAATGAAACTGAAAAGTCTGAAGATAGATAAGTCACCTGGACCAGAGTTCTGAAAGAGGTAGCTGAAGAGATTGTGGAGGCATTAGTAATGATCTTCAAGAGTAACTAGATTCTGGAATGGTTCCGGAGGACTGGAAAATTGCAAATGTCACTCCTTTCTAAGAAGGGAGGGAGGCAGGAGTATTGAAATTATAGGCTAGTTAGCCTGATTTCAGTGGTTGTGAAGATGTTTAAGTCTATTATTAAGGATGAGGTTTCAGGGTTCTTGGAGGCACATGATAAAATAGGCCAAAGTCAGCATGGTTTTCTGAAGGAGAATTCTTGCCTGACAAACCTGTCAGAATTCTTTGAGGAACTAACAGGCGGGATAGCGAAAGGGGAGTCAGTGGATGCTGTTTATTTTGATTTTCAAAAGGGCTTTGACAAGGTGCTGCGCATGAGGCAGCTTAGCAAAATAAGAGCCCATGATATTACAAGAAAAGTACTAGAATAGTAGAAGATTGGCCGCAGGAGTCAGTACTGGGACTGCTTCTTTATATGTCATATGTCAATGATTTGGATGAAGGAATTGATGGCTTTTTGGCCAAGTTTTCGGATGATACGAAGATAGGTGGAAGGGTAAGTAGTGCTGAGGAAGTAGGATGTATGCAGAAGGACTTGGACAGATTGGGGGAATGGGCAAAAAGTGGCAGATGGGATATAATGTAGGGAATGATCATGTATTTTGGCTGAAGAAATAAGATGTGGAATGTTTTGTAATGGGAGAAAATTCAAGAATCAAAGCTGTAGAGAGACTTCAAAGTCCTCATGCAGGACTCCCTGAAAGTTAACACTTAGGTTGAGTCAGTCATAAAGAAAGCAAATGCAATGCTGGCATTCATTTTGAGAGGACCAGAATATAAAAGCAAGGATATAATGCTGAGGCTTTATAAGGCATTGGTCAGACCACACTTAGAGTATTGTGAGCAGATTTAGGAAGGCTATGTTATTGGGTATATGTAAGATGGAGGTTGATAGGTTCTTGATTAATCAGACTGTCAAAAGTTATGGGGAGAAGGTAGGAGAATGGGGTTGAGAAGGATAATAAATCAGCCATGATGGAAAGGTGGAGCAGTCTCAATGGGCTGAATGGCCTAATTCTGTTCCTAGGCTTAATGCTCATATGATGTTATGGAAACATAATAGAATCAATGAAAGACCACACCCAACAGGATGGACAAACAACCAATGTGCAAAAGGCAGCGAACAGTGCATGTACAAAGAAATGAATAAATAAGGAACAAGTATAGAGAACATGAGATGAAGAATCCTTGAGAGTGAGTCCATAGGTTGTGGGAGCAGTTCAGTGATGTGGCGAGTGAATTTATCACCTCTGGTTCAGGAGCCTGATGGTTGAAGGGTAATAACTGTTCCTGAACATGGAGGTAGGGGTCCTGAGGCTTCTGTACCTTCTTGCTGATGGCAGCAGTGAGAAGAGAGCATGGTCTGGGCGGTGGGGGTTCTTGGTGACGGATGCTGCTTTCCTGTGACAATATACTGTAGATGGGCTCATTGGTCATTGGGGGGGAAGAGGGCATTGGTGTTTCTATACCAGGCCATGATGCAAACAGTCAATATACTTTCCACCACACATCTGTAGAAGTTTTTTCTAAGTTTTAGATGTCATGCTTACTCTTCCCAAACTTCTAAGGAAGTAGAGGTGCTGCTGTGCTTTCTTTGTAACTGCACTTAAGTGTTGGGCCTAGGACAGGTCCTCTGAATGATAACACTGAGGAACTTAAAGTTGCTGCCCCTCTCCATCTCTGATCCCTTGATGAGGACTGGCTCATGGACATCCAGTTTCCTTCTCCTGAAGTCCATAATCAGCTTCCTGGTCTTACTGACATTGAGTGAGAGGTTGGTGATGTGGCACCACTCAGCCAGATTTTCATTCTCCCTCCTATATGCTGACTGGTCACCAGCTTTGATTCGGCCAGCAACAGTGGTGTCATCAGCAAACTTAAATATGATATTAGAGCTGTGCCTAGACTCACAGACACAAGTATAAAGAAAACAAGTAGAGCAGGGGGCTAAGTACACAGCCTTGTGGTTCACCTGTATTGATGGAGATCATGGAGATGTTGCTGCCAATCCAAACTGACTAGGGTTTGCAAATGAGGAAATCAAGGATCCAACTGCACAAGGAGGTATTAAGGCCAAGGTATTGAAGTGTATTGATTAGTTTTTAAGGGATGATAGTATTGAATGCCAGCTATAGTTGAAAATGAGCATCCTGATGTATGTATTGTTACTGTCTTAATGTTCCATTCAATTGATTCATCAAAAAATTTTCAGACATTGACAAGCTTTTATGTAGACACACAGCAGATCTCTAGATCTAGTGAGACATCTTGTATAGTTTTGCTCTATAAGGTGGGGATTTTTCAAAATTGGAGTGATTGTACCTGGCAGCACCTGCAGGTGGTATCATAAAGAGCAATGAAAAGTTCATTTGAATGGAAAAACTAATAGGAAGTTCATGTTGATGGAAAAACAAGGTCAACACCACCTTGAAATAGTGACCTGAAGGATGAAAATGGCATTAGTCATCTTTAAGACCTAATGGGTATGGTAATATTGAACCCTAATAATATTGTGGCACAATCACAAATCAGAACACTTAAGTACGGGACTAGATAAAATTATTGACAACAAGGATGGTATAAAGAACATATACATATATAAAGCAACACACATGAAAATGCTGGAGGAACTCAGCAGGTCAGGCAGCATCTATGGAAATGACTAGATAGTCAACGTTTCAGGCTGATACTGTTCTTTAGGATTGCATACATATATAAGTATATACATACTTGTATATATGTTTGTATACATATAGATATGTATACAAACTGTTCAGTGAAGTAGTGAACAAGGAGATAAGTTATTTGTTAATTAAAGTTATCAATGAATATGAGTGTCATAGTAATACAAAATGTGCAGTTTCGTGGATCACAGGAAACACTTCCAGTGCTGCGCAATGATTTGTCTTTAAGCACAGATTAAACTTTTACAAGTTTATAATTACATTATTAGGGCCAGTCCAGCATCCCCAGGTTTCTGACTTGCTACCTGAGTAAAGGTCATCAGTGGCATGTAGATTTGTAGCCCCTTGGTTAGGATCTAATACTGTATCACTGAAGCAGATGGATTGCGGGAGGTTGTTTTACTACCCAACTGAGATCTGACCGGAGATGAATTGACACAGTGCTACTGCAGCAGAAAAGGCAATAAACCATATCTCTCTCTGTATTTTTTCTTCATTTATCTTTATCTTTAATCTCAAATCCTTGCATCGTCACCCTTTCTAGTTTCACAGTTCACATTTCAGGCAATGTTTTACAATTTTCTCTTGTCCTGCTGCATCTAGAAAACAAAAAAAAAGGATTTGTTGCTATTTCTTCATTTTTAAAATTGTGATTCATGGCATCCTTGAAAAAGTGACAATTTTAGGTAATGCTTAAAAGTGGCAATCCTTTATAACAGCATGTCAGAATAAGCAGGTGTGCATTCTGTCTGATCACTACCGTAGCATATAGCTAATGGATATCACCGTGCTATGATTCTATTGCCTTTTTTTCAGAGCAGTTCTCCTGATCTCCTGTCATATCTTTGGAACACCCACAGAAGAACATCTGTTTATGCCTTTTCTCCTGGGTTTATGGCAATTTCCTTCTGATTTTGTGAGGTAAGGGATTCAGGAAAATCTTCAATAAATTCTATCCCAGGATTTTATTCACAGAAAAAGATGTGTTATTTGTAAGTGACACTGCAAATATTGGAAGCATTATTTTTCTTCTCCCTCATTTAGATATGTTGGAGAATTTCCAGCTTATTCTGGTATATTAATGCTGGGGGCTGGATGTGACTGCACCCAACATCTTTTCTGCCAACAGTGTGTGTTTTTTCAGCTTCTTCAAACCTTCACCTACTCCTCACCTAAGGATGAAGCACCAGAAGGTATTCCTGTGATCCAGTAGACAAGGCACAAAGTAGGAAATTAATTTTGCATTACATTATCATTATCATTCATATTCACTGGTAACTTTCACTTGCATTGTCTTCCTAAGCACTTTTTCAAACGATCTTTCCTCACCTATAAGAGGAAACCAAAGTCTGTCATCCATGGGATTATTCTAGTAAATCTGTTCCGTGCTTTCTCTCTATGACCTGTAAAACGTTCCTAGAGTGAACAGATTAACTAGAAACTAGAGATAATTTTTGATGATATTTATGATAAGGCAGGATCTATGCAAAGTAAATAAAGAAAAGAACATTATTGTGGGAAGGGTGAACCAAAGCAAGCTGATGAAAAGTGATTGGAAAAAGAAGCAAAGGTAATTTCAAGAAAAACACAGTCATGCAGCAAGTAGCCATTATCTGAAATTCACTGCCTGAAAGGCTGGTGGTAACAAATATGGTCATGGTTTTCAAAACATTTCAAAGACAGGAGTAATTTGGGATGGAGCCAGGGAGTGAGATTACATGGCTTGCTTTTACAAAGAAGCTTGTTCAGCTAAGAGAGCTCCTTGACCTTATGATCGTGACATCACCTCCAAGCCTAGCTTTTAATGCCAATTCATTATTATCCTTGAGAAGATGGTTCTAAGTTCCCTACTTAAGATGCTGAAGGTCTTCTGATGATAAATGGGCAGTGACATATTCCCAAGTTGAGCTGGTCTGAGGTACTTGCATGGACCTACTGCCTTTGTTCTATATGTAGAGATTGAGTATTTGGCACTCCAGGAGAAGCCTTGTCGACCTCCTTGCAGTGGATCAGATCTCATATTCAGGGTAGTGAATTGGATGCCAATCAAATGGTCTGACATGTCCAAGGAAGCAGAGACTACATGTGTGCTTATAAACAGGAGGGGTAAAGTGCTTTCCCTTGTTGCAAAGCACTGTGCAGCTGGTTGTTCTGTCTTTTATTTGTAATGATTTCATTAGTAGGTTGATCAAAGCATTAACACTAACCACAGCAACAGTATTCAAGCGTAGTAAATTTCCTAAAAATATTGATATGAGGCCAGTGTTCATTTCAGGCCATTGCCAGGGCCGTCTTATAAAAAGACCCTGATGAGTTTGAACTTTTGTGTAAGTCAAGAACTACACTTAAGAATTGTACAGATTTGATCTGGAGTCTCCAATAATTTATGAAAATTGTTGGGCCCTGGGAACTCAAAGGCAACTCTAGATCACTGTAGGCCAAAAAACCTGCTCTCCAGAGCTACATGCATGTATCTGACATCACAGCTGTATGTGTGCTCATTGGAATCCTCAAGGTTTCAAAGCAGATGAACATATAAATATGTTCTGTTTGAAATACAGCTGTTTGTGAGACTGCCAACAACTAAGCCACAGTGACACTCAGAACATAGAACAGTACAGCACAGGAAGAGGCCCTTTGGCCCAAAGTCGTGCTTAAGTAATTACGTTAATGACCCCCAATCCCTTCTGCCTGCATATGCTCCATAATCCTCCATTTTCTCCACACTGATGTGGCTGTCTCAAGACCCTCTAAAAAGCCTCCATTGTATCGATTTCCACCACCATCTCAGGCAATGGATTCTAGTTACCCACCATTCTCTCTAATCCAGGCAGCATCCTGGTAAACCTCTTCTACACTTTCGCCTTAGTTCCCATGCCCTTCTTGTATTGGGTGACTGGAATTGAATGCAATACTCCACCTGTCACTTCTCTAGTCAGATCTACTGTACATTCTGCTGTATACTTTGGCACTGTTCTACACTACCCACAATGCTTGCACTTCTAAACAATGGCCATTCCTTTCAAATACATTAAATAATCTCAGTTTGAAGAAGCACAATCCGTTTGTAGAATACCTCCCACTCATCTGTAGCTCAAACTGCTCCATGTAGGTAATCTGGAGGGAGCCTAATCCATCCTAACATAGCTAATGGAAAACACTAGAGATCGGATCAGCACACCTCATTCTGTTCCAGACAGTATCCATATTCTGAGCAGGAAGGCAATGAGAGAAAGAGAAAGAGTGTGGTAGAAGAGAAGGAGGTAAAGGGATAGACAATGAGTGGGGAAGAGGGAGGCGAGGAGAGGAGAGGGAGAAGCATGTGCAAAAAAATTAATGACATAGAATTTACAGCACAAAACATGACACTCAGCCCCATTTGTCTCTTCTGGTGTTAACAAGAGCTTCTTCACCTTAATTCATCTAAACCTCTCAGTTCCTTGAGAAGACCAGAGCAGAGAAAGGAAGGGTAGTAATCAGAGAAAAGAAGGAAGGAGATGAGGATAGAAGAAACAAGATAGATAAGCAGCAGAAAGGAAGGAGACAAATAAGTAATAGCTAAGAACGTCTCTGGAGAAAAATAGAGTAATTTACTTCCTGTTTCTGTTTTCTGACTGGGCATCTTTTTCTACTGAAGGATAGTTGCTAGATTATTCTTTTACCCTACGTCTTTCCGTATCTATCTAGATCAACCTTTTTTATGCCATGGACCAATACCACTAAACAAGGGTTCAGTGGGCCCCAAACTGGGAACCCCTGTTCTAAAGGTAGTTATTGCGTGAATGACTCAGTGCCTATAGAACTTATTTCCCTCAGTAAATGACTTGTGCGAAATCCCAGGAAAGTCCTGAAACTTAATGTTCTGGGGTGTAAAATAATGGGTGTTTAAAACACTGATTGATAGGAAAATTAAAAAAAAACTGTTGATATTCTAGTTGAAGATTTTCCTTTATGGAGATATATCTTCATTTAGCTTAACTCACCATAATTACACTGACGCCTGCAGTAGTATTGCTCTGCTTTGTTGCTGGATTAAAGTGCTTTTTCAATTTGCCAGTTACTGCTATCTGCATGTCTTGCTCTTGTGCCATATCATCCTGCAGGAAAGAAGTATTTAACAGGTAAAATCTCCCAGCTGCTTCTGCTCTTACAACTGACCCCCAGACTGTGGCGGTAAGTTTCTGTGCCCCCGATAGAAGTCAGCACAATTTAGGTTAAATTTAACAGTTGGTTTGCTGAATACAAAGCATCAACATCCACATGAATAGTGAATCTAATTCTAATAAATGCCATCTTAAACAAGTCCTGAACTAGTCTTTATCATACAGATCTTCACAATAAAAGTAATATTATTAAAGTAATTACAACATAAACTTAGTTAATTTTTATTTTTGTAGAACATTTATTCATTTATTGTTTATATATTCAAACACAGTGCGGTGGAGGCCCTTCCGTCCCTTTGAACCACGCCACACAGCAATGCCCTGATTTAATCCTAGTCTTATCATAGGACAATTTACAATAGGGTTGCAGTAAATTGGTTCGTCCCATACAGGACCGTCCTTGTCCCATACTTCCCCCGCCAAGGTAGAGCATTCCTATGAAACTGTAAGCCAAAATGGCGTAAAGCGAAGAAGCAATTACCATCAATTTATATGGGAATAATTTTTGAACGTTCCCAGACCCAAAAAACAACCTACCAAATCATGCCAAATAACACATAAAACCTAAAATAACACTAACATATAGTAAAAGCGGAATCAGGAAGTTTAAGCCAAAACCGATTTGTAGAAAAAAATTGGCACGTACACGCATGCGCACACAGGTGCCCGCGCAAGGCTTCATGGTCATGGTAGTCTTCCTCGAGGTAAACACAAGTGTCCCGTATTTGACTGCTACTTTTGTCCCTTATTTGGGAGTGAGAAAGTTGGCAACCCTAATTTACAATTACCAATTAACCTACCAACTGGTACATCTTTGCACTGTGGGAGGAAACTAGAGCACCTGGAGGAAACCCATGTGGTCACAGGGAGAACGTACAAACTCCTTACAGACAGCAGTAGGAATTGAACCCCAGTTGCTGGTACTGTAAAGCTCTGTGTTAACCATTACGCTGCTGTGCTAACGAGGATTAGCAGACTATCTTGAGAAATATCTCCTGCAATTTTCACCATTATTGAAATTAATGAAAAAGAATCACTGAATTAGGCCCCGTCTGGCAAGATGGTGGCACATGCGAACACAGCAGCCTCTTGGGGGCCAACCAAAGGTGCATTTTCTTTGTTAAATGTGTTTTATATGATCAAAAGACAATTCTACTCAAAGAATTTCAAGCACAGCAGGGCTACTCCATCAGTGAGCTGCTCGTTGATAGCTGTAACTGGACTGATGTTGGTGAGTGAGCCAGCTGAAGTGTTGAAGGGGCTGGTGTGATGTTTGAGAAGGGGCCAGCTGTGGTGTCAAAGGGGCCAGCTGCGTTGTTGAAGAAGGAGGCGGGCGAGGTGTCGTAAGGCCTGGCCAAGATATCGGTGAAGGAAACGGTCCAGATATTGGAGGAGCACGCTGGGTTGTCGGAGGAGCCGTTTCAATACAGAGAAGCTGACTAGGCTGCAGACCATATTGCTGCCCGCTACCTGCAAGTATCGAAGTTGGTGCAGTATAACCGTGGGAGATTATCTCAGACAATTCACCTATGATCACAAGACTCTTTTGGACAGTGATAATGTAAGTTGTCACAGGCTTGTTACCCTTGTCTGGTGGAGGGACAGACGACATGGGAGCTGTGTAGCCTCAGTTTCAGTAAGGACTAGGCCTCAAGGCTTGGGCTTGCCTGCTGCTGCAGACCAGGTGAGAAGATGCAGAAGTGTTACAGAGTGGTGACTGCGCTTGGCTGGGGCTTGGCTTCTCCTATTGGTGCTGCCCTCCCGTGTTCAAGCGGTGGAATGACAGGCTGGATTGTGAGCATCTGCACACTGCTGGGAGACAGTACCATCAATTGCTGAACATTGGTGTTCAGGGTCTTGGACTATACATATGTTTTTTTTTGAGTGAATATACTCCTTTGCTCACTACTTTGAATGTTTTGCACCTTGGCCTGGAGGAACGCTGTCTTGTTCAGCTGTATCTACAATATGGTTGAATGATAATTAAACATGATTTGATTTGAAATCATCTTTTCCAAGTTTGATCTTTATTGTTTAGTTCCGTAATTCCAAATAATATTTCTATCTTTTTCAATATCCTTAACTCACAGCTGCTTGGTTTCCAAACTGAAAAGCTCACTCATCATCGAGTTTCTACCCAGATTGTCTCCAGTTTCACTTTAGTTATTTCATTCAGGGGATTTACAAATACCTGCTCATTGCACGCTACATTGTAGCTCTGAAATAGTCTTCCCATTTACAAGGCCAGGACTTAAATAATATAAGGAACTATAAGATGAGGAATTGTTTAAAGCAAGAATATAGAAAATAGTGTTCTCACTGCGTATTTTTCTCCCCTGAGAAAAACATCTGTTCAGCAATAATTTTAGCCATCTATCTCTTGATCAATTACATTAACAGGTCCGACCATCCCTTTAAATCCAAGTTTACCTCAAAAATCAAATACAGTGGATTCCGGTTAATGAGGTCATCAGTTATTTGGTGGAGCTGCTTATTTGGGACAAAGCTTCAAGAACAAAAACTAATCACAGAAAAGATAGGATTCCCTTTGTTTATTTGGGATGCTCTGCATTTTAATTACAACAGAAGACTGTTGCCGAACAGTGTTTAACTAGCGTCACTCTTGTGCACTTGTGTGGCCATCGAACGCTGCACCATGCTTACAGCGAACAGTCTTTAAATAGCATCAGTTGTGTATGTTCGATTTCAAATAGTGTTGATTATTGTCACTGATAGTTGGTGAGAAATAAGTAGTAAGTCAATTCAGAAATGTTTTGTTCACTGTCATTTTAAGCTTTCAGGTTTGGAGTTGCCAGAAATGTACAAGAGCTAAAATGAAACAATTTCACTACTTCAACAAGTTAGAAATTATGAAGAATTTGAAGGTATCAACAATCATCTTGAATGTTACAATGAAAGTGAAGATATGGAGGATTCAATTGTCAAAAGCATTGTATAAAGGCAGTTTACTATCTGCACCAGGTGTCTGCACTGATTTTGTTCATTTTACTGTCAATCAAAAGAACACAACAGTACGAATTCCTCCGCTGAGAACTGTTAGGAACTACAGTTTTATAGTACTGTAGTAGTTTTGTTAGCGTACTAATTTATTCTGTATTTCATTTAAATACATAATTTGTTACTCAGTTAAATGGTAGTTTGTCACTTTTATACTTTTTTAACTATTTCCATGCAACTTTGAATAATTGGGCCAAATTGGGATAAAATGTTTTGGTCCCAATGTATCCCAATTATCTGGAATCCACCGTACTTCATTTTTATAAAAAGAGTATGACAAATGAGTTTGGTGATTTCTGTATCTGTTTTCACCATTTATACTGAATTTGTCATCACACTTGTATGCTTCTAATCTTTTCGTAGATCTACACTGTTCCCCGGTTCATAATGAATGGTTGTCTCTCAACATTCTGTATAAATGATAGATGATATCTACAGTATCTCTAGAGAGTGACACATCTGAGCCCATTTAGTCTATACAGGATTTCCATCCTAGTTATAATTAAGTAATTTATCTTATTGGGAATTTCATAGCCCAAAGTAAGTGTGCTGCTCAAGTCTTTGCTAGTATTCGGAGGAGGTGGTCACTGTGAACACCATTACGATCGATCCTTGGCTGCTCTGTTCTTTAGTATTCGAGTCTTGCGACGATTTCACTATCTTATTTTAAATAGATACTTTGGCCAGGCAGAAAAGGGAACTTGCAATGCAATACTTAATGTCCACTCGCTGCCACTGTTCATTTAGACTTTCCTCTGGTGAAGCCTGTACATTTTGTTGTATTGTCTCAATACTCACAGCCACCCAGGGATGGGTCAGAACTTTCTCAGCTGTGTAGCGTGACTCAATATTCACTTGCAGCATTCGACTAATCAATTCCTGCAAAACAAAATAGCAACACTGAAGCCAGAAGCATTTATAGTTACAGACTCTTATTTACAATAGAGATAGCTTAGTGTTATGTGGGTTCCATTTAACTGTACCAACAACTGTACAATTTTATAGGTAGGTGACAGGCTACAGAAACCATTGCTATTGAACTCAGAAACCAGCAGCATACATTTCAGAAGAACTCAGATTGAATAGGGAAGCTATGCACAGTGCAAGGTTTTCTTCATCTCTTATGAATGATGAGGAAACTAATGGTCATGATACTTTCTGACTTGATCATTCAGTTTGAGTGTGGGAAAAGAGGCGCGGCGCAGTGTAGTCATTGCTCATATTCAACAATGCCTGAAGAAATGCAGCAAATCTCTTTTTAACATTCATTTTAAATATCACACTTATTTTCTGTTACAACCTTTGGGTCAATGAGTTCTAAGTTCTTCCAGGTCTTTGTGGAAGAAGTCTTCATTTGAATTTCTTTTCAATTGTTAGTTTAATTATAAGACCATGTTCCATATTCTGCTACGTTCACCATATACAAGAGTCATCCCAGGCAGACAGACTTCCCTCTACTATTCTCAGCAGATTAAGTAAGTCTCAGAAGTGAGTTTGTTTCATAGTCCTGCAAGCAAAATGTAATTCTTCAGTCTACACCCATCTAATGCAAATATGTTTCAATTGGTTGATAGGACGTGAGTGTATGCAACTACAACATGATATAAATCATCATTCCTTTTGCTAGTTAAACTTGTCTGCCTGCTGCCCTTCATTCATTTGACAAGATGCCACAGATTAGGTCAGGATTTATTTTTGTGTATCTCTAGCTAACAGCCATTGAGGAGGTAGTTGTTAGCCACCTACTTGAACCGATACTGTGTTTTTCTTGGAAAGGATTGTGCAATTGGCGGTATTCCTAGTTGCCTGCTGCTGTTGACACCTGGGTGGTAATAGTTTTAGGTCTGGTAAATGCTTTCAGACCAGCCTAAAAGAATAAAATTTTACAGCTGGTACACACTAAGGTGTGATGATGATGAAGGGAATACTCATTTAGGGTGATGGATGGGGTGCCATCCAAATGAATTGGATGGAGCAGCAATCACTCATAGCATGTGCCTTTTATTTCTCACTTCTGGTTACCCAGTCTCTGATGTGATCCAGTTGCTAATGTATTTCTATGGCTATTCTAGTTGAGCCTCTGATCAATGGTAACCCTAGGACTCTGCTGGAATTGGAAACTGACCATCAAGTGTAGGTGGAAACACGAGGAAATCTGCAGATGCTGGAGGTTCAAGCAACCCACACAAAACTCTGGTGGAACGCAGCAGGCCAGACAGCATCCATAGGAAGAAGCACAGTCGACGTTTCGGGCTGAGACCCTTCGTCAGGACTAACTGAAAGAAGAGACTTTCAAATCTCTTACTATCTCTTCTTTCAGTTAGTCCTGACGAAGGGTCTTGGCCTGAAAGGTCGACTGTGCTTCTTCCTATGGATGCTGTCTGGCCTGCTGTGTTCCACCAGCATTTGTGAAGTGTAGATGGATACTTTTTGGCAAAGGCTGTAAATTCCTTGCAGTTAGGCTGGGTGAATGTTAGTTGCTGTGCATTAGACCACACGTAAATAATATTCAGGTCTTGTTGCGTTATTTTATCTCTAACTGTATCCAGTTTGGATGAAAGGTCAACCATTCTACTAGCATGAAAAGTATTGCCAAGAGTTCTGGGATGCCTTACCCCAGGTCTCTTGTACCTGTTTTTTACATTTCTTCTGTTAAAATCTTGCAAATCTTCCCCCCCCCCCCCACCAAGTGAATTAGAATAGAATAGTTAACTATCTTAGATTAATATAAATCTTATGTGATTAAAAAACTTACATGAAGAATTCTTGCTCAACATTCTTGTCCAAAATGAATGGGGAATACCGCTTCATATTTGAACGTTTGTATGAATCATTTCATCTCTGACAAATATCACATGCAGAGAACAGATATCCAATAAAATATTGAACCATGCTGTTGCTTGTTATTTTTGCATAAGGCTTTGAGATAAGTTACAAACATTGTAACTAGCTTATGAATTGTGGTTTTGCCACAGAAATGGAAGCGACATACATACTAAAAAATACAAGCAAATGCTGAGCAATTATTTAAAAATAACCTACAATTCAAGGCCAGTTCTAGGTATGGTCTTGCATTATGTGGCTCATATTAACAATTTTCCACCCCTTATCCCAAAAGCTCATGTTGGAAGAAGGCTCGAAACATCGACTGTTTGTTCATTTCAATGAATCTGCCTGACTTGCCTAGTCTCTCCAGCATTTTGTGTGCTTTTCATTTGTTTATGAATTTCTTTTTACATACTTTAGCAGAGCCTGTGATATTGTCCCAGTAAGGGGATGGAAACTCCAGGCGGCCAACAAGAATCTGGTCAAACAGGTCCTCCTGCACATTGTTCTCACTGTTGAATCATAAAAATACAGTTAAGACAATGGACTTGGAGACAAGCTCAGTCTAGTTCATTTGCAATTTCTGCAGTGGTCAAGGAAACAGTTTTCTCTATTCCTGAAAAAAACAATAGCCAAAAGAGCACAGGAGAGTGAGACAAAGAAAGACATCATAAAGACTGCCATCTGGGTTGGTAATTGCCAAACATACAGAAATGTGCCTGTCTGTATTTTCCAATGACCATGATCAATATTGCCAATGGAACAGCTCAACGCCAATTCACATTGACTCATATAGGAAGATGAACAGTAAGGCTATCAGTACTCTGATATTCTGGACTAAATTAGACTAACTTCTGGCATCCACTCTGGAAGATGATGTCTGATTTGCCCTGCACCTCCAGAATCTTTGCTATGCTGTGCCTGGATCCCAATAAATGAAGGCATGCAACTGCAATTTTTGCCCTTGAGGTACTTAACATCTCAAAGAAAGTTGTGGTTTATCCATTTAATGTGCATTGAAATTACTGTTAATTTGATAAGTCACAAAACTACCAACCTCTGGGTCTGAAAAAAATGACTATCATAAACATAGGGTTAAACATTGCTGGACTATAAAAGAAATAAATATTTACAAATTTTTATTTTAGTCTTTTCTCTCTGTCACTTTTAACGAGCGTGATTGCAGCTTTTATCTCTCATTTTGTTTATCATGACTTACTATGCATTGAATTAAGTATTCTAGTCGAGGCTTCTTGGTTCAAATGGCTGCCTTGAAAGTGGATTTCATTGTATTTTGCAGTGCTGAGCATTTCCCCTTGTATGGCCATAGTGCCTAATGAGATCACCTCAGATAGTGAAATTGGTCAAATTAATATTGAAAGCAGCAACATATTGGTTTTTACCTAAAATCAGATGGTAAAACAGGAATTTCAAAGCAAACAGCTTAGTGCAGCTGTAAACACTTCGCAGCACAGCTATGAAAGAAATGTGTCAGCCCTTAAAGCCCAAACACCATGGTCGTCAGACAGCAATAACAGACACAACAGCTGCTGTAGAAAAGGGAGTGAGGCTGCAGCACAGAGGAATGTTTCCCTTTATCTTCAATTTGTCTTTAGCCTATCCTCTCCACCCCTCCCCTCTGTCTCCTCTCCCTCTATGTTTTTCCTCCCTACCCTTCCCCTCTTTTCTCTCTCTATCATTCTCTCTGCCTCCCCAGTTTAATTGCTCTAACTTTTGCACGGGTACTTAGTGATCCTCAGCTGGGATTTGATGGCAATAGAGCAATATGATTCCGCTACCTCCTCTTGCTTCTTAGTCTGCACCTTCTGCCTTTATTGATGGAACCTGTTAGAAATTGGGACCTCCACATCATCAGAAGCTACGCTTCACCTGCAGTTAATAATTTGCATGCCACCAACTGCAGCGACTAGGATTCGAAAGAAATTCTGTCTTTACTGTGAGAGGTTTGAATCAGATTACCTGCGGAATGGGGGGAAGCCACACAGGAGGATGTATGTTATGACACCTGCTGCCCATATGTCAACCTTCAAGCCATACCTGCAAGGATATTGAGAACAAAAAACACTTCAGTAACAGGAAATTTCTTTCTTTCATTATCTATATTTGAACAATATAATAGCGTGTAATGGTAGCCAGTGGTCTAGTAAGAAGGAAAGATCATCAGAGACAGTCTTTTTCACATTGACAGGAATAGATCCAGGGAGTATTTATCATTGTAGAGATGTCATTTTCAAAAAGAATTACTGTAATTAAATGAAATTGAAATAGATTTTTGCTTTGCCGTGTCAAAGGATTCAGAACTATTTGAGGTGGAAACCAGCAAACATCTCTGGTAAATATAACATTTCCACAGGACTTAACAACCCTAGTCCTCAAAACAGTATATCATTACATAAAATGTTTAATTAGTGAATGTAAATATACACAATAGAAATATTATTTACTAAGTACAGAAAATATAGAAAGAAATACACAAGAAAGAAGCAGTCAAAACACAGATAGAAATCTGACCATTTAATGGATCATCCATTCATGGAAAGGGCTAGACAGATCACAGTTTGAAATATAAGCTTCATGGATCATTGCTACAATGTATTCAGATTTAAACTTTTAGTGAGAAACATCAGAATTGATGGGTTGAATATCAGCCCTCCATAATTTCATTTATTGAACATACGGACATCCAGAGGGTGTCGTGTGCACAATGCTTATTTCTCCTTACGTAGTTTACCACCTGATTCCTTAGCATTTATTAGTCACACTGTAAGCAATAACATAACGAGATAAGCTTCTATTAGATTAAGGCTTTTCTAACAAGCCTCTTTTAGATTCACTTACCTACGTAAAGCAAATCTAAAGGAAAAAGACAGTTATATCACCCTTTAAAGATTTCAGGATGTCCGGTGTTTTGTAGTCAAATGCTTCTTGAGATATAATTGGCACAGTAATGTACGAAATGTGGGTAGTGGGCAGTGGCTCCATATGTCACTACTACAAGGTGTGACGACCCTGCCTTACACAAGTCCTGGGCTCAGCTGGCTCCGGCTGACAGTACCCGGTACGGGATCCTATCCAGGGTTATAGATCCCACTGCCTTGTGGGTATCTTCGAGAGAAGAGAAGGCTGAGGAGTAAACCCTACACAAATCCGGAGTGGAGCCCCTAAGGCGGTTGGATGACGTATCACGTCACCTCCCGGCAGCTCCTGCAGCCAAGCTGATGCCAAATGTACTGCTTTGCATTCCTTTGGACCGCATCCGCGAGGCCAAGAGGGGGATCTTGACATCTGGGCAGCCCAAGATCTCCATATTCATCGCCCAGGTCTGCACCCCAGACTGGCGCATCCATTGTCTACTTAGACAGATGGAGCCGTCAATGTACAAAATGTATGGCGATGGGTGAGTCATCAGATAACTTGTTTCAATGAAGTTGGTCAAGAGCTAAATATTGTTTAGGACAGGGGGCTGCTGTCACTGTTAAGATTGTACTGGAGACCTGAGACAGTGAGGTCCTCCCTTGGTCAGGCACTGCAGTACCAACCCAGATTTTGTGCTTGAGTTTAAATAACGGGAGTTGAGTCACAAATTATGACTCAGGGACCAGAGTGACTGGCACCCATAAAGAATTGTGAGCTGATATCTGTAATAAAAATCATCTTGGCCTTACATATCATCCAAAATGTTTGCTTATCGTCCAAATCGCTCTACAGAGGACGCAATATCCACCACACTGCACACAGTTCTCTCTCACCTGGACAACAAAGACACTTATGCCAGAATCCTGTACATTGATTTCAGTTCAGCGTTCAATACCATCATCCCGCAGAGACTAGTGGAGAAGCTGTCGCTGCTTGGCCCTTACACTACCATGTGTCGCTGGATTCTGGATTTCTTGACAGAGAGACCACAGTCAGTCTGTGTTGGCAGGAACATCTCTGACTCCATCACACTGAGCACTGGATCCCCACAAGGCTGTGTGCTTAGCCCATTGCTGTTTACACTGCTAACACATGACTGTGCAGCCAGATTCAAGGAGAACCTGATCATTAAATTTGCTGTTGATACCACAGTGGTGGGGCTCATCAGCAAAAATGATGAAACAATGTACAGGGAGGAGGTCAAACACCTAGAGAGCTGGTGCAGTGATAACAACTTGATGCTTAATGTTACCAAAACCAAGGGGATGATCGTTGATTTCAGATGGTCCCTGAGAACACACCCCTCAGCATCAGTGGCTCCACAGTGGAGAGAGTGGAAAACATCAAGTTCCTTGGGGTGCAGATCTCAGACAATCTCACCTGGTCCAGGAACACCACTGGGATTGTGAAAAGGGCCCAGCAGAGATTGCACTTTCTGAGGAAGCTTAAACAAGCATCACTCCCCACTAACATCTTAACTACATTCTACAGAGGCGCGGTTGAGAGTGTGCTGACCTTTTGCATCACAACCTGGTACTCCAGCTGCAGTGCTGTTCGACAAAAAAACCTTGCAGAGGGTGGTTAGGGGAGCAGAGAAGGTTATTGGGGTCTCCCTACCTTCTGTCCAAGACCTCTTTCAGAGTTGATGCCTCCGGAAGACACGGTACATCATTAAAGACCCCTTACACCCTCTCCATGAACTGTTTGTTCTTCTGCCATCAGGCAAACGTTACAGGAGCATCAAAACTAAAACCACAAGGCTATTAAACAGCTTCCTCCCACAGGCAGTCAGACTGCTAAATAGCTACTCTACCTGACTCTGCTTTGGACACTTTTAACTTGCACTGGACACTTATAACTCGATTTTAACTGACATGTGGCTGTTGTGTTTTACTATTTATTGTTATGTTTATTATTTAGTGTTGCGTTTGTTATGTTATGATTGCACTGCTCCTGAGAAACGCTGTCTCATTCTGCCCTGCAGGGCTGATGTACGGTTAGAATGACAATAAATTGTTTTGAATCTTTGAATGAAGTTCTAAGTGGCTGTAACATGCTGAAATATTAATGCCACGTGCATTTTGGGAATCAGCACAAATGAGCTAATCAGTCAAGAACCTTTTGCCTGAATACTCAATGAATCACTGAAAGCTGTAGGCCAATTTGCAGCTACCTACCTTTAGCAGCAAAACAAGACATCCCAACTTTAACTTTCTGATCACTACTTACCCACTCTCTGCAATGATCTCTGGAGCAACGTATGTTGGTGTACCACAAACTGTGTACAGGGGTCCATCTACCACAGTTGCCAGACCAAAGTCACCCAATTTCAAGGACTTGGTTCCGTCTGCATATTCACACACCTGTACAGAGCAAAAAGTAATGACTAGTAAGGTATCTGATTAGGTGAATTGGAAATTACTTGATTGGATACAAAAATTGATTCAAGATATAAGGTACAGATTGATGATCCAAAGAATAAAATGCCTTTCAGGAACAATGAATCTGTCCTCTTGCTGGATTTCTAGAATACACTCCAATTCATTTGTGACTTATATCATGCCAGAGTGAATTACCAAACTGATTATCCAGAAATAAAAGATACTTTCAGTGGCAGAAAATATACATAGCCAATTATCACAATAGCAGATACAATCTCAATGGCTCTCCATGCAGCCTTGGATCATCTGGACAATGCAAATACCTATGTCAAGATGCTGCTTATTGACTATAGCTGAGCATTCAATATTATCATTCCTATAATCCTGATAGAAAAATTACAGACCCTAGAGCTCTGTACCTCCCTCTGCAAATGGATCCTCAACCTCCTAATTGGAAGACCACAATCTGTGTGGATTGGAAATAATATTTCCACCTCGTTGACAATCAACACTGGCACACCACAGGGATGTGTACCTTACTCTCTATACCCATGTCTGTGTGGCTAGGCATAACCCAAATGCCATCTATAAATTTGCTGATGATAAATTCTGCCATTGCTGGCAGAATTTCAGACGGTGACAAAAGAGTGTACAGGAGCGAGATATACCAGTTAGTTGAGTGGTGTCACCGCAACAACCTTGTACTCAACGTCAGCAAGACCAAAGAGCTGATTGTGGACTTCAGAAAGGTTAAGACAAGGGAACTCACACCAATCCTCATAGAGGGATCAGAAGTGGAGAAAAGTGATCAATTTTAAGTTCCTGGGTGTCAATATCTCTGAGGGCCTAATTTGCACGCAATGTATTAATGCAACTATAAAGAAGGTAAGACTGTGGTTATATTTCATTAGGAGTTTGAGGAAACTTGGTTTGTCAACTAAAACACTCAAAAACTTCTACAGATGTACCATGGAGAGCATTCTGACTGGCTGCATCGCTGTCTGATATGGCTTGGGGGGGGGGGGGGGGGTCATTGCTGCACAGGATTGAAAGAAGTTGCAGAAACTTGTAAAATTAGTCAGCTCTATCATGGGCCTCCATAGTATACAAGACATCTTCAGGAAGCGGTGCCTTAGTAAGGCGGTGTCCATCACTGCGGATCCCCACCACCCAGGCCCAGGCGTACCCTCTTCACACTGTTACCACTGGGAAGGAGACACAGAAGACACTCAGTGATTCAGAAACAGCCTCTTCCCCTCTGCCATCTGATTTCTAAATGCACATTGAACCCTTGAGCACTGCTTCACTACTTTTTTGTTGCAATTTTCACTGCACTGTTTATTTTAACTTAAGTACTTAATAAACATACAGTATATACTTGATGTAACTCATGTTTTTTTATTCTCTATATTTATTTATCATGCATTTCATTGTACTGCTGCCATAAAGTTAACAAATTTCACGATATATGCAGACGATATTAAACCTGATTCTGATGTTACTGAAATATTCAGAATGGTGCAGGCCTTCCATTTATTCACTGTAAAATTTAACCCAGTGTCTGAAGTCCCCACCACAAAACTGTTTTCCCCACTACTGCTTCAAGGTTGCTCCCTAGCCACTGTCTGTAACTGCGACAAACTGCGTCCTTGCTGACCCTGAGCTAACACCCATACAACAAAGATGCAAAGGTGTATGACGCTTTCAGTGTGCCTGCAGGTGGAGCCACAACACACTTAGTCCAGAAAGGGCGGCTCAGTATGGTCCGGGATAGACCTCCTCTTCATATGGTCAGATCAATCAAAGTCATACCCCTATTCTTCTTTGACCACTGCTCCTTTTGAGCCTCTTATCACATACAGGAGGACCAGAAGGCAGGCAGGGGGATGTGGAATTTGGATATTAGACAACTGACTCCAGAGGACACTGAGGAGCTAAAGAGGGATTACATCGGTAGCAGAATCACAAAGCCCTTTTTTGACTGGCCAATTTATGGGTGGGAAGCAACCAAAGGGAACATCATGAAGTTCTTTATTCTCAAAGATACTTAGAAAGCAAGACAGAGGCAGAGGGAATTTGGACTGTGTAACAACTTCTCCTTCTGCCTCTGAATCCTGCAAGATCATCTTCTGATCCAGGGTCCAGCTTGTGGAGAAGGATGAGCCCAATGTGCTCAGGTTTCTTCTACCAAAAGATTCACAGTGGAGCAGAAATGTCCGAACTATCTGTCAGAACGTCTTATCGTCAGATCTCACCAATTAGCACCAAGGCCTCACTTGGCTAGCTGTGGGAGTGGCCCTCATAGTCAGATCCTTCCAGTACAGACGACATATCATCCCCAACATATGCTGCAGTGGAGAAGAGATGGTCACCCACAAATTTGCAGACTTGCTAAGAGAGCGTGGAGAAGGATGCAAGGGTCCATGTCTTGGTCCATCCAGGCTGCATAAGAGAGGACTTTCTAACCTTAGGACTGTTCCCAGGGACATACACTGAGGCACACATCAAGTACTGCTGGAAGTTCATCAACTCAGTGAAAGATGCCCATTGCTTGGCCCAGAACTTGTTGTTCTTCCAGCACAATGAGCTGTCTCTAAGGGAATACTGCGGATTGGCACAGTCCAAGCTGCAGGAGTATGTGCCGAGGGATGCACTCAAACTCAGTTCTACCAATGCTAAGTTTCTGTGGGCATGGACCACAGTCTAGGCTCCTTCCACTAGTGCACGTGGAGGGGCAAAGTTGGGTTGGGAAGCCCCTCAAACAATGAAAAGGGGACAACACAAGTATGAGGGGTGATTGATATATTCGGGGCCTAAGGTAGAAGGAGTCAATTTTAGAAAACCTAGCACATTTATTTTTCAACATGGTCCCCTCCTACATTTACACACTTGTTAACTTTATGGCAGCAGTGCAATGAAATGCATGATAAATAAATATAGAGAATAAAAAACATGAATTACATTAAGTATATACTGTATGTTTATTAAGTACTTAAGTTAAGATAAACAGTGTAGAAAAAAATTGCAATAAAAAGTAGTGAAGTAGTGCTGAAGGGTTCAATGACACAGCGGTCATGGAGTATATGGATCTTGGACCTCCAGAAAGTGTCCACAGATGGGTGATTGATAAGTTTGTGGCCTAAGATAGAAGGAGTTGAGTTATACAGCTCTCGTTACATGCACATGCAGGTCCACTGAGTGATTATGCAGAAAGTTTTAAGTTAATAACTCATCTCCTTCTACCATAGGCCACGAACTTATCAATCACCCTTGATGAGTTATTAACTTCAAACTTTCTGCATAATCACTCAAAGAGTTGACCTGCATGCACTTGTAACGAGAGCTGTATAACTCACCTCCTTCTACCTTAGTCCACAAACTTATCAATCACCCCTGCTGTGGACATTTTCTGGAGGTCCAAGATCCGTATGCTCCACGACCACTGGACTAAGTGTGTAAATGTAGGAGGGGACAATGTTGAAAAATAAATGTGCTAGGTTTTCTAAAATTGACCCCTTCTACCTTAGGCCACGAAGTTATCAATCACTCCTCGTAGCATGGTGCTATGTTTGTCTGCTTTTCTTTCAAAAAATTTTGCCCTACTAAATGTAATCACCGTGAATATAAATGTATTTTGGCACTGTTGCTTCCTTTGTATATATATTTTTTGTATGATTAAAGTTTATTTTTGAAATAAGAAACTTCATACTGGTTGCAGACTGTAATGAAGTAAATGAGCAGGTTGTACATTGTCTACACTGGAAACCATGGGGAAAAGGTTAACTGTGCATCACAACATCATGTTCATTTTTTGGATTGGTACAATTTAGCTCCTTTGCTATCATCTTTCATATTTACAGCATTTCCAGCAATTTTCCTTACATTCATATATCCTGAACTAAAATTTATCCTGAACACACTGCAAATTCAGTTGATTAGTTGGGGGAGATGTTTACAGTGTACATCATGCTTACTGTTTTCTTCAGGGACTAGTTTTGCTATTAATTAACACTTGGCTTGTTTTTTTTCAGGTGTGTTTTAAGCATGACCAATTCTGCAGCAGGGGATCGTACAGTGGATTTTAGTTTATTGCACTCTCATGATGAACAGTTATTTTAATTTTTGGAGGAAGTTACCTATTTTTGTCACATCATTGAATGTATACTTATTGCTTTATCAATTAAATAATGAAGAAACTTCAAAATGATTAAAATGAACACTTTTGAAGAAATAAATCCAACTGTACTTTGCAGCAGGACGACATATATTCCTACTTGGAATGCTTCACAACACCCTGTGAGTTTCTAATTTTTACACTTGAGCTCCACACTCCTATTTTCAGTGATGAGTTTTGGCAGGAATAAGTCTGTTTCATGCTGAGTGTGATATTTTGCAGAGGAATCTTATTCACAGGTGTTAACTCCTTACCCAACAACACTGGGAGCAGAACTGCAGCAGAAGAATGGCAGCATTTCAAAAAGCAGCTCACCCCCACCTCCTCTTCAGTAATAACAAGTAAGCAATGAAGGTGGCCTTACCCAGAATACTCCCCCCAAAAATGTAAAAGAGGTCTCCAACATTAACCCTCAATGTAATGTCTGTCAGCATTTCCTCTTATTATCTGTGCAAGCACAGTAGTTTTACAATTTGCATTTGGTGAATCTATGCATACGAGTTTCACATCCGGTGATAACCATAGATTTCAAGTCAAACTTCACAGGATCTTTAAGTTCCGTGAGTGTTGAGGAGAATGCAACAAGCAGTAATCCCTTAATGTGCAGTATGGTGGAGCAATTCCCAAATAACTTTTCAAAATCTGACACTTTATCTGTATTCTCAAATAGTTAGTACTATGAATGAACAAGCAGCACTTCAGTTTCATTTAAGCAATATGCACCAGTTATTCTTAATAATGAGCAAAAAAACCCTGGCAGATAAACAATTCAGTGTTTATTTCAGCAGCTTTTCCCCAATGTACAGAACTGTGCAAATGCCTTAGGCACATATACATAGCTATGGTATCTCTTTTGCACAGTACTGTATTTGTCAATGTGGAGTGGAAAGCCAGTTTGTAAATCTGGCGGGAGCAAAGGATGTTAGCAATGGCAAGGGGTGTGGGACAGATGGCAGAGAAGGAGCGCCTGAGGTGGGGAGTGGTGTGGGTGCAGACACACCCATCCCTAGGACACCAGGAGAGGCCATTTGATTCCAAACAATTGGTTTATTGATTATCACGAAATGTTTCTCTAAGGCTTCCGGCTCTCTCCCCTCTCCCTTCCCCTTTTCCCAAACATGATTCTCCTCTCCCTACCCACATCTCACTCTCAGTCCACAGTAGAGACCCATATCAGAATCAGGTTTATCATCACTCACAAATGTCCTGAAGTTCATTTTTTTAAAATTTCAGATTTTTGGATCATCCAGCTCTCTTCCAGGGAAGGTGGGACCTCTACAGAAGAGATGGTTTGCACCAAAACTGGAGAGGAACTAATATCCCATTGGGAAGGTTTGCTAGTACTGCATGGGGGTTGGGGGGGGGGGGGTGAGGTTAAACTAGAGTTGCAATGGGATGGGAGCCAGAGTGTCAGAACTGACAATAGAGTGGTTGTGGAGACAGATGTTGTTAGGACCTCAGACAAAGTCAGGAATCAAAACATTGAGCAAGATGGGACGAATGTTCTGAGTTGTTCATATTACAATGCATGAAGTATTGTAGGAAAGGTAGATGAGCTGAGGGCATGGATTAACACATGGAATTATGACATTGTAGCCATTAGTGAGACTTGGATGCAGGAGGGGCAGGACTGGCAGCTCAATATTCCCGGGTTCTGTTGTTTAAGATGTGATAGAGTGGGAGGGATTAAAGGGGAAAGGGTGGCATTACATGTCAGGGAAAATGTCATGGCACTGTTCGTCAGGACAGACTGGAGAGCTTGTCCAGTGAGGCTTTATGGGAAAAACTGTGGAATAAGAAAGGTGTTCTGCTGAAGGGTCTCAGCCTGAAATGTTGACTGTAAGGTAAGGAATGCCTACCATTCCATGTCCAGACAGCACTTCAGTAAATCTGATCACTTGGCTGTCCGCTGTCCTTCTACCTGTAATACAGGAAGAGATAAGGACAACAAAGAGGTGGTCATTGGAGGCAGAGGAACGGCTACGGGAGTGCTTTGAGTCAGTGTACTGGTCAGTGATTAAAGACTCATCTAGGGACCTGAATGAATACACCATGGTTATAATAGACTTTATTAAAACAGCTGTAGGTGAGTGTGGCCTCACAATATTACTCAGAGTATTTCCCAGTCAGAAGCCCTGGATGAACCAAGAGATCTGAAATCTACTGAGAGCCAAGTCACAGGCATTCAAGTCTGGTGACCAAGAAAGTTACAAGAGGTCCAGGTATGATCTCCAGAAAGCCATCTCATGGACAAAGTGGCAATTCTGGACCAAACTTGAAACAACTTGACAGCTGTGACAGGGCTTGAATACTATAATTTCTTATAAAGTTAGATTAGAAGACATAGGAAAACCTATTGATTCTCACAATTACTTGGACTATACCTCTTCCCACCCTGTTACTTGTAAAAATGCCACCACCTTCTCTCAATTCGTCCATCTATGCTGCAACTTCTCTCAGGATGAGGCTTTTCATTCCAGAACTAAGGAGATGTCCTCCTTCTTCAAAGAAAGAGGCTTCCCTTACTCCACCATCAACGCTGCCCTCACCTCCATCTATTCCATTTCGAGCAGGTCTGCCCTCATCCCATCCTCCCGATACCCCATCAGGGGTAGGGTTCTCCTTGTCCTCACCTACCATCCCACCAGCCTCCACATTCAGCGCATTATTCTCTGTAACTTATGCCATCTCCAACGGGATCCCACCACCAAGCACATCTTTCCCTCCCCCCGCCCCCGACTTCCTGCTTTTTGCAGGGATCGCTCCCTATGTGACTCCCTTGTCCATTTGTCCCTCCCCACTGATCTCCCTCCTGGCACTTATCCTTGCAAGCAGAACAAGTGTCGCCTCACCTGGAAGGATTGTTTGGGACCATGAATGGTAGTGAGGGAGAAGGTGTAGGGGCAAGTGTGGCACTTGTTCTGCTTATATCCTGTATCAGCTTTCAACCTGATGGCATGAACATCGATTTCTCAAACTTCTAGTAATGCCTCCCCCTTCACTATTCCCCTTCCCATTTCCCTCTCTCACCTTACCTCCTTACCTGCCCATCACCTCCTCCTGGTGCTGCTCCTTCCCTTTCTTCCATGGCCACCTGTCTTCTCCTCACAGATTTCCCCCTCTCCAGCCCTTTATTTCTTTCACCAATCAAATTCCCAGCTCTTTACTCTACCCATCCCCCTCTCCTACTACCTGACATTTCTTCCTCACCTCCCCCCTCCTTTTCACTCTGACTTCTCACCTTTATTCTCCAGTGCTGATGAAGGGTCTCAGCCTGAGATGTCAACTGTTCACTCTTTTCCATAGATGCTGCCTGGCCTGCTGAGTTCCTCCAGCATTTTCTCTTGTTTAACACAGTAGACTGCAAGGCTTCGCTTCCAGATGAGCTCAATGCCTTCTATGCTCGCTTTGACCATCAAAACATGGATGAACCATCTCAAAATTCCACATCCCCCGACGATCCTATGGTTTCAGTCTCTGAAGCCAATGTGCAGCAGCCTTCAAGAGGGTGAACCCACAAGAAGCATCCAGCTCAGATGGGATACCTGGGTGAACCCACAAAAAGCATGTGGCCCAGATGGGATACCTGGCCAAGTACTAAAGACCTGTGCTGATCAACTAGCTAGTTCGCTAAGATCTTTAACCTCTTGCTTCGGCAGCCTGAATTACTCAGCTGCTTCAAGCAGGCCTAAAAAGAATGTGCTGGCCTGCCTCAATGGCTATCATCCAGTAGCACTTACATTAACAGCAATGGAGTGCTTTGAGATGTTGCTAATGAAGCATATCAACTTCTCCCTGACAAGCAACTTGGATCTGCTCCAATTTGCCTACCAGAGCAACAAGTCCACAGCAGATGCCACCTCACTGGCACTTCACTCAACCCTGGAACATCTGGCCAACAAAGATGCATACATAGGATGTTCTTTAGCGGCTACAGCTCAGCTTTCAATACCATCATCCCTTCAAAACTAATCATTAAGCCTTGGCACCTTGGCCTCAATGCCTCCTTTTGCAATTGAATCCTGGATTTCCTCACTTGTAGACCCCAGATAGTCTGGATTGTCAACAACATCTCCTCCACAGTCTCCATCAGCGTAGGTACACCACAAGGCTGTATGTTTAGCCCCCAACTTTATTCGCTTTACACTTCTGACTGTGTGGCCAAGCACAGCTCCAATGCCATATTCAAGTTTGCTGACGGCATCATGGCTGTAGGCCAAATCAAAGGTGGTGATGAATCAGCATACAGGAGGGAGATTGAGTGGTGTCATAACAACAATCACTCACTCACTGTCAGCAAGACCAAGGAGCTGGTTATAGACTTCAGGAGGAAGAAACCAAAGGTCCATGAGCCTGTCCTCATCAGAGGATCAGTGGAGAGGGTTAGCAACTTTAAATTCCTATGTATTATTATTTCGCTGGATCTGTCCTGGGCCCAACACAAAGAAAACATGACAGCGCCTCTACTTCCTTAGGAGTCTGCGGAAATTAGGCATGACATCTAAAACTCTGACAATCTTCTATAGATGTGTAGTTTATTGGCTGGCTGCATCACAGCCTGATATGGAAACACCAATGTCCTTGAATGGAAAATCTTACAAAAATAGTGGATACGGCCCAGTCCATCACGGGTAAAACCCTCCCAACCACTGAGCACATCTACTGCACGTGAAACGCTGTTGGAGGACAGCATCATCCATCAACCACCCCACCACCCAAGACATGCTCCCTTCTCACTGCTGTCATCAGGAAGAAGGTACAAGAGCCTCAGGACTCATACTGCCAGGTTCAGGGAAAGCTGCTACCCTTTAATCATCAGGTTCTCGAACCAAATTTATGATTCTATAGATTTATTGAGTATGCCCACAAAAAATGAATCTCAGGGTTGTATATAGTGAGATATATATACTTTGATAGTAACATTAGCTTTGAACTTTGATTGTTTAAACCCTTTGGTAGCCTTTTCTTGCACCTTTTTACAACAGAGCAACAGAACTGTACTCACTCCAATGTCCTGCAAGGGCTCCATGCTCTTTCCTATAATCTGTGTTCAATTCTATGCATTATACATTATAAAAATCTATTGCATAATCTGCAGCTGTTGCACAACATACAAATAGTTTTAAAGAATTGATGATCTACATAACTGTCAGAAAATTTAGGTCTTTTCACCATTTCTGAAATTAGACCTTTTGGCCTCTGCCACTAGGAGATCATGACTTCTTGTTGCATCATGGCCTGGCATGGAATCACCAATGCCCAAGAATGGAAAAGCCTACAAAAAAGTAGTGGTCATAACCCAGTCCATCTCAGAGAAAACCCTCCCCACCATTGAGCACATCTACAAGGAGCACTGTCACAGGAAAGCAACATTCATCATCAAGGACTTCCACCATCCAGGCATGTGCTCTTCTCAGGAAGACTGCTGCCTTTGGGAAGGTACAGGAGCCTTAAGTTCCATACTTCCAGGTTCAGGAACAGTTATTACCCTTCAGCTATCAGGCTTTTGAACCACGATAGATAGCTTCACTCAACACAGAAATGATTCCACAACCTATGGACTCACTTTCAAGGACTCTACTTAACAACCCATATTCTCAGAATCATTTATTTACTATTTATTATTATAATTAGTTTAATGTTTGTACTTGTAGTTTGTCTTTTGCACATGGGGTGTTTATCAGTCTACGTTTGTGTATAGTTTTCCTTTGATTTTATTGTATATTTTTGTTCACAAGAAAGTGAATCTCAAGGTAAAATATGGTAACATATACATACTTTAATTAACTTTAATACAAATTTACTTTGAACTTTACTTCTTATTATTGAATTAAAAGTTGGCACAATCCAGGAAATACAGTGGATTCTGGTTCGTTGGGGCAGACACTTATTTGGGACAACTCTTAAAGAACAAAACCTAACTGAGAAAATAGCTGGATTTTCGAAACTATGAAGAATTTGAAGGTATCAACAATCATCTTGAATGTTACAATGAAAATGAAGATTTGGAGGATGCAATCACTGAAAGCATTGTATGAAGACAGTCCATTATCTGCACCAGGTGTCTGCACTAATTTCATTCATTTACAGTCAATCAAAAGAGCAGCGTGGTGTTGGTTGTCTATTGTATCCGACGATGGCAGTGAAACCTGTGCGGGAGAGTTTTTAAAGAGGAAAAGCCATTGCACTGTGACAGTTCCACTCCCTTGACTGTGGAAGTCTAGGTCCACTGACACAAGCAGTTATCACAAACTGGGGTCTTCCATGGCTGCGATGGATAATGATAACTTCGTCTGTGCCCTCCACTCTCCAAGAAATGTTGGAGAACCACTTTCCTGACCGTTGGATCTCACTGTTGATCTCATCCGCCCAGTCAACCAGAGCTGACTTCATACGCTAGGAGGACAGGCATGTCCCTATTTCAGCAGGGTATGAGGCCCGACAGCTACCATCACCTTCACATGTAAACATGTACCTGGAGCAATAGGTGAGAGCTGAGTGTTGGGTGGGGCCCAAAAGTGAGTGAGCTGCCCCAGGAACGACAGGGCAAGCCAGAGGTGTTACCCCTCGCTGGACACCCCATACACGACACCGTACACTGAATGAATTCCTTTGTTGATAAATATTAGGAAATAATATACATTTTTATTGCACTGTGGTAGCATTGGTGTGTTCTAAATTGTTCTCTATGCAATTTAAATACATAATTTGTTACTCAGTTAAATGGTAGCTTGTCTCTTTTATACCTTTTTAACTTTTTCTATGAAGCTTTGGCTAATTTATCAAAATGTACTGGTCTTGAAGTGTCCAAATTAACCAGAATCCACTGTATTAATAATAAAATTGCAGGAGTATAACAGCTATCTCATTCACTGGTCACCTGCTTTTCAGAAGGAAAAGACTGGCAAGAGACGTTGAAAGATAAACCAAAAGATCTGTTTTTATTTTGAAACAGAAACACATTAATTAATAAAACAGCAACTTCCATTTTGTGATCTTATGAAAAATAATATTATAAAAAATATTTAAGTCAGCAAAACTTTCACAACTGAGATAAACAAAATTTGGATTGGAGCCATATAAGGAATTAAAGGGGTTTTATAATAGATGACTCAATATTGTAGGGATCACTTTAAAGATGGAAACAGAGGAAAAGTGGCAACATTGCAGTGAGGTTGACAGTGGGAATTCAATTGCTTCGCTCCGATTTCCCTTTCTTCTCCAAACTCCCCCTTAAACCTCTACACTACTTTATCACTTCCTTTCCAGTTTCAACATATGAAGCTAGTGAAAAGCGGCCAAATTTATGCTGGAGCCTAGAGACAATGGTTTTAATCAACCCAATATTTAGTTATAGAAAATTTTTGTTCATCCAAATGGTCTATGTTGGACATAAGGCTAAGTGGATGGGTCAAGAGAAAGTATGATGAAGTAGAACTGGAAGTCATTGCAATATATTCTAGAAACCTTCATTGTGTTTTGGATTCATGTTGCCAAAATGTGACATACAGATGATAAATTGATATATCTTTTGGTTACCCTGGAGATAATGACATGGGCATGAGAAGGGAGGTATTGCAGATGATTTTTTTGGGGGTTACTGGATAGTTATGTAACAAACCAGGTGAATTCAGTGCCACTCAACGGCATGAAGAAGAAAATAGTGTCAATAATTATGTCAAAAGGACGTCAAGGGTTTTATAATTTTTGTCATAACCAAATTACTAACATTGATCAGAGCTAGTTTGATTGTGTGCTGAATGAGGGTGAGCATGGTGAAATTCAAATCAGGCGGTTTGGGAAGGTGGTATATAAATTTGGGAGGCTGTGACATTAAAGAGTTCTGGAGAGTGAGCCTTCACTAGTAATGTTCCCCAACTCTTTCCGCGCTACATCGATGACTACATTGGTGCTGTTTCCTGCACCGATGCGGAGCTTGTCAATTTTATTAATTTTGCCTCCATCTTTCACCTTGCCCTCAAATTCACTTGGTCCATCTCTGATACCTTTTTCTCTTTTCTTGAACCCTCTGTCTCCTTCTCTGGAGATATACTGTCTACTGATATCTTTTATAAACCTATTGACTCTCACAGCTATCTTGCCTATACCACCCCACCCTGTCACTTGCTGCAAGGTTTCTCAGAATGAGATTTTCCATTTCAAAACATCTGAGATGTCATCCTTCTTCAAAGAATGGGGTTTCCCTCCTCTACCATTGCTGCTGCCCTCACCAGTATCTCCTCCTTCTCCCAGGTATCCATCCTCACTCACCCCATCCTCCTGCTGCGATAACAGAGACATAGATCCCCTTTTTCTTATCTACTACTCCATGAGCCTCCACATTCAGCACATCATTCTCTGTAACGTCTGCCATCTTGAATGGGATCCTACCAGTAAGCACATTTTTCTCTCTCTCTCACTATCTGCTTTCTGTAGGGATCGGTCTCTCCGTGACTCCCTTGTCCAATCATCCCACTCCACTGATCTCCCTCCTGGCAATTATCCTGGAATATGGGGCAAGTGCTGCACTTGCCTCTTCACCTCCTCCTTCACCACAAAAAGTTCCTCAAGGTGAGCTGACACTTCATCTGCGAGTCTGTCAGGGCCACCTACTGCATCTGGTGCTTGCTTTATAGACTCCTCTACATCGGTGTGATCTGAGCAGTAGGAAGGATGTCCTGGTTGTCACCCATTCTACTTCGTATTCCTATTGTGACATGTCAACCCATGACCTCTGCTACTGGCACAATGAGGCTACTCTCAGGTTGGAGGAGCAATACCTCATATTTCCTCCAGGTAGCCTTCAACCTGACAGCATGAACATCGATTTCTCTAGCTTCTGCTAACTTCTCCCTATTCTCCTTCTCTCTTTTTCCATTCCCCATTCTTACTCACCTCTCCTCATCTGCCTATCACCTCCCTTTGGGTCCCCTCTTCCTTGCTTTTCTTCCATGACCCACTCTCCTCTCCTCTCAGATTCCTTCTTCTTCACCTCTTCACCTTTTCCACCTATCATTTCCCAGCTGCTCACTTCATCCTCCCTCCCCCCACCCATCCAACTGAAATGTCGGCTGTTTAAATCCTCTCCATTGATGCTGTGTGACTTGCTGAGTTCCTCCAGCTCTTTGTGTGTGTTACTTTGGAGAATGAGGGAAGGTTGAATATGGTGTGGTAATTTGCAAGGACAATACAATCAATAATGTTTCTTTAATATAATAATAAGTTTTTCAATATTTGCTCCCAATATGGGGTTAATTGATTTATTAAATTAGTATTGCTTACTGGCTCTGATTTGGAGATATATCTTTCAACCTTGACATAGCCAGTATTAAAATGTGAGCAGATTGTATCACTCAAAGATAAGGATAGCCAGAAGCTCAATCGTTCCTTTCTAAAAAGCTTAATCTCTCCTATCTGAGTTTTCTATGTGCAAGATTGGCTCACTAAAATCCTTTCAAAACTATCAATTTGAATGTGTAAGCTGTTTATGCTGTGTAATGTCTATGACAATTATATTACCCGTAAAATTTTGTTCTTCTGTGTACTCAATTAATTAAAGCATTCCTATTTATACATACATACCTCTTTAGCATATTCTGTTGACTTTACCCCTTCAATGTCTCCAAGTAATAATTATACTCAAGAAACACAATTTTGGGATTCCAGACAATTCACCTGAAATTATATTTTAGGTTTATTCTATATAATTTTCAAGCCACAGATAAAAATCTCAAAATGTGTTGATGTCCAAAGTTCTCGTTTGTTGTATCTTGTCACCATTCAATTTTTGTCTTGCCACTGGTCTCATCTTTATAATCAGCTACACTGAAATTTATTTTCCATTTCTTGACTATTTTTCTAATCTATCCAACAGCTAATCTGCACTCTATTCCACACCTTCCCCCACTCCCAAAAATGATAACTTGGACATGGATAATTTCTCACAGACTCTAGACTTACCCATCTGCAACATTGATAGACATCTTGAATGCTGAAGGTCACAGCAATGATCCTTGAGATTGTGATACGGAATTTGTTGCATAACCACCTTTGACATATCAGTTTTCAATGTTCTACAATAATAGTTCTCAAATCTGCACTAACATCTTTCAGAACATTATGTGCACTGCTCTTCTAACAGATCCAAATCTGCATAGAGAATGTTCCTGAGCTCTTTTATTCACAAACTCTAACAGAAAGAACTTGAACAGGTTTGACATGCAAGATCCTTTATCAAGGCCTTACGTTAACTTGACCTGATGATATTCCACTTCTCTCGGTGTTACAGGAAAAGGCATTGTTTTGTTGCTGAAATACTGAAAGAAGAAGCTGATATAAAGCTACATTCCACAGGTGGAACAGCAATGCATTTTCAGTACCTTCTTTTCTGAGGCAGAGCCCCATAAGTTGAGTGAAAAACACTACAATGGTGTGAACAGTTATTCCATGACTTTCTCATAAGGATTGAAGCTACAGCAAGAGGCAAATTGCAGTCTGTTGGAGTCATGATTTGGAAGCAATTCCCTCAATTCCTATATTTATCCTAAAGCAGAATAATAACAACCTAAAAACGTATCTCTCAGTTCCATACAGAGAATGGCATATATTGCTTTAACTGGGATAAGCAGCTTATAGTTGATCAAGAACTGATAAATGAATGCTGAGTTCTGATGTCACTGGGAGCAACAATGGAGGTAGCTGCTATCTCCATTATAAAGGAAGGACTGAATTGGCCACATCAGCAGGACTCTCACAGGACACAAGTTGGACACTGCCAAAAAATCAGAATCAAAATCAGGCATCTTAAAGCATAGCTCCTGCTAAAGGAAAGGTGATTATTTTCTAGAGTGATTTTACATTTCTGCAGCTGCCTTGTAAATAATTATAGTACTGTGACTAAGCGAAAATCAATGGCTCCCATTATCAGTGCAGACATTAGTTTATTCTGCAGCTGGAACTGTTTGGGATTCTGGTACTGGTGCTGATACTTTGGAAACCTCTAATTTCATCTATTTTCACTGAAAACAAACCAGCCTACTCCCAACCCAACTACCTGTCTTTCTGTATTGAGAAGAAGGTTCAATGCAGCACAAATTCAGTGCAGAACAAACTTCAAGTCATACAATGATAGTTGTCCTAAAATTGACTGCTACTTGTGATTCAAGGGCTGGTAATAGCCAGCACAGCATTACATCAAGGCTGTGAAATGGTAATTGGTTCCAAAAGCAGACATAGCTTTACTTGAATTGTGCCTATTAGGAAGAGCACACTTCACTTAAAACTAACATTGCTTCATTACATGAAAACCAAGCATGCCTCTGGAAATATGAGCAGTGCCTTTGACAATATTAATTGTGAACTACATTTTTAAACAGAAGGAGAATGATAAATAGAATATACTTCAGAACATGATATGAAATGAAAAATATCAGTGCCATTCAACTAAAAGATGCTGCCAAAATCCATCGCCGCACTGAAATTAGAAAGGCATTTACAGCATCTTTCATGGCTTCATGTCGTCCCAAAGATCTTTTTTACAGCAAAGTAAACACTCAAAGGCCACCTTAGGTAGACTTGTACACCTGCGCGTTAATGCAAATATCTAATCAGCCAATCATGTGGCATGCAACTCAATACATAAAAGCATGCAGACATGGTCAAGAGATACATCTGTTCAGACCAAACATCAGAATGAGGAAGAAATGTGATCTAACAGACTCTGACTGTGGAATAATTGTTAGTGCCAGACGGGGTGGTTTGAGTATCTCAGAAACTGATGATCTCCTGGGATTTTCATGCACATAGGTCTCTAGAACTTACAGAGAATGGTGCAAAAATTACAAAAGAAAAATTCAGTAAGCAGCAGTTCTGTGGGCGAGATGAGAGAGGTCAGAAGAGAATGGCCAGATGGGCTCAAGCCGACAGGAAGGCAACAGTAACTTAAATGACCATATGCGTTACAACAGTGGTATGCAGAAGAGCAACTCTAAATGTACAAAGTGTTGAACCTTGATGCGGATTGGCTACAGCAGCTGAAGGCCATGAACATACACTCACGGGCCACTTTACTAGGTACAAGAGGTACCTAATAAAGTGGTCACTAGGTGTAGTTCCTGCCGTAATGTAGGAAGTATATCTGCCAAATTGTGCTCAACAAGCTCCTACAAACTGAATTGAATTGACTTTATTTCTTACATCCTTCACATACGAGGAGTAAAAATCTTTATGTTACATCTATGTCTAAATGTGCAATCATAGTAATTTTTAATAAATAGAACAGTCAATGTAATGTAGAATACACTCAAATCAGTCTGATGGCCTGGTGGAAGAAGCTGTCCCGGAGCCTGTTGGTTTTGGTTTTTATGGTGCGGTACTGCTTCCCGGATGGTAGCAGCTGAAATAGATTCTGGTTGGGGTGACTCTGGTCCCCCATGATCTTACAGGCCCTTTTTACACACCTATTTTTGTAAATGTCCTGAATCATGGGAAGTTCACAACTACAGATGCGCCGGCTGTCCACACCACTCTTTGCAGAATCGTGCGATTAAGGGAGGTACAGTGCCCATACCAGGCAGTGATGTAGCCAGTCAGGATGCTCTCAATTGTGCCCCTGTAGAAAGTTTTTAGGATTTGGGGGCCCGTAACAAACTTCCTCAACCATCTGAGGTGAAAGAGGTGCTGTTGTGCCTTTTTCACCACACAGCTGGTGTGTACAGACCACATGAGGTCCTCGGCGATGTGGATACCGAGGAACTTGAAGCTGTTTACCCTCTCAACCCCAGATCCATTGATGTTGATAGGGGTTAGCCAGTCTCCACTCCTCCTGTAATCCACAACCAGCTCCTTTGTTTTTGTGACATTGAGGGAGAGGTTGTCTTCTTGACACCACGGTGTCAGAGAGATGACTTCTTCCCTGTAGGCCACCTCGTTATTGTTTGAGATTAGGCCAATCAATGTAATGTTGTTGGCAAATTTAATTAGCAGATTAGAGCTGTGGGTGGCGACACAGTCATGGGTATACAGGGAGTAAAGGAGGTGACTTAGTACAGAGATCTGGGAGGCTCCTGTATTGAGAGTCAGAGGATTGGAGGTGAGGGAGACCACTCTTACAACCTGCTGGCGATCTGACAGGAAGTCCAGGATCCAACTGCACAAGGCAGGGCCAAGGTCGAGGTCTCTGAGCTTCTTGTCGAGCCCGATGAAATTATAGTGTTGAATGCTGAACTGTAGTCCAAGAACAGCATTCTCACATAAGCATCCTTCTTCTCCAGATGTGTAAGATGGTATGTAGAGCAGTAGTTATTGTGTTGTCTGTTGATCGATTGTGTCAGTAGGCAAACTGTAGGGGGTCCAGTTTGGGTGGTAACAAGCTGCAAGTGTAATCCTTGGCCACTTTCTCAAAGTATTTGCTTATTATTGAGGTGAGTGCGACAGGATAAATTGTGCTCTCCTAGCTCCTACAAATTGCAATTTGTTAGTGACAAGTTAATCCATTTTGGTTTCATTGAGAGACTAGAAATAATGTTTTAGAAACGGCTTCTTCCCCTCCGCCATCAGATTTCTGAATGGACCATGGGGTGGGGGGGGGACGTCGACTCAGACCATGAGAGGCCTGCGTCGGGCATTTTCACGCCTTACAAGGCGCAGATTGGAAGAATGGACCATGAACCTATGAAAACTACTCACTTTTTAACCCTCTTTTGGACTACTTAATTTATTTCTCTGTGTCTCATTGTAACTTAGTACTTTTTGATGTATTACATCGTAAACTGCTGCAAAACAACAAATTTCACAACATACACTATGTCAATGATAATAAACGTCATTCTGATACAGAAGAAATCTGTTCAGAGATTCAAAGAAACGGTGAACAGGTGAATTGTAACTCTCTACAAAAAGTGTAAATAATTGAGGAAGGTATACAAATCTTTGGGCTAAATTGCAAATGTCAGAAAATTGCATCGTTCTGGTCACAGCAAATAGATAAAATGACTTGCAGCACAAAAGGAAATTGGCAGGGAAAGTGTTGCACAAAAACTGAACTAAATCTCCAAAAAAGTAGTTTAGGGTAGGACAAGTTCTGAAATCATTCAAGAGGGGAAATAGATGCCTTTATTATTCTTATATGCTGGAAGATGACAAATGATTAATACAGTATAAAAAAAAGAGGAAAGAATTAAGTTGATAGTTATTAACTAGTTACCATTAAAGGGAAAAGGTTTGAATAGGTTATAATAGATATCATGATTGAATATTTAAAGAAACCATGTTTAATAGAGCCTATTTGATAAAGTGGCAAAGTTTTAGCAATAAATACATATTTTAAAAGACCTGCTTTATTGCACTGCGAGGAAATGTAAACTAATGGACAAGGATAATCCAGGGAAATTAGGTACTTGGTTTTACAGAGACATTTGATCAAGTTCTTTAAGGAAGTATAATGTTGGTACATGACTTACAATAGTTAGAATGGGGGTTGAGTATTTAGCTGACTAGAACACTTACTGCCTGAAGAGAAATGACTACTGAAGTTCTAAGTGCTTCAATGTGCATCCATTACTGCTTGTAATAATTGTCAGTAATAAGGAGCAAAACATCTGTAACGATATTATCAAATTTTCTGATGAAACAAAGCTCTGGGGGCAAGTACTGAGCACACCTATGACTGGTCCAAATCTCCTTGAAGATAGTCAATTATGTAGACAGATGGAGATGAGGCAGATTGATTTTAAAATTAACACATGTAGAATAATACACAAAGGAACAGTTAAGGAAGTAAAAGTGAATTTACATAATTTATTTCAGGTCCCAAATTACTTCACTGTCATACGAAAGGCAAACAATGATTGAATCTGTGCAATCTGAAAGACTCAGAACTGGTCAGTTTGTGGATAAATTGGGCCTTATAACTCCAGCTGGAAGACCTTTAGGCAAAGGAAGCTCACTTGAAATCTGCAATGAAATGCACAGGACCCAGATCCCTAAAGTATAAATAGATAAGACACATGGTCTACTTAGACCCTTTGCACCACATTGAGCAGCCTCACCAGTCGACCTTAAAAGAATTACGTAAACAATTTTCAACATTTATTTTTGTGGGAAAGAAAGGAGAAGAATGGCAGTGGTATCCATCTCCATCGCCCAGCATCATGTTCCTTCTCATTCTGACACAGTCATCAGTGTATGCATAATAGCAGGCTATTAGCTTGGTGTTTAATGTGGTTCAGGAGAGACAGGATTCTGCTGGCCACTTGCACTTGTGCAATAAATATTGAAATAATCTTCAGTGTTTGTACCTGCTGTGCTGAAACACCAATTTGATAGTGCTGTTCAGAAAAACGGATTTTGATCTTGCTCACTTATCTTTTCATAAAAAGATTATAAGTTGCTAAATATATTTCAGTACAATATTTTGGTTATTACATCCAGTGTAATCTGGGACCATTCTAGTATTGAAGGTACCCCAAAAAACTAATAAAATAGAAGATCTTTGCAGAAAAAGCTTATTTCACGATGTCACGTTGACATTATCAGTTTTCTACAAAGCCTGCGCTGACCCATTATTGCAGCTAATATCAGATTCACTGCATTCAGATTTTATTAACAGGGCATATTTTACACACTGCTTTAATCATAGATAAAAAGAGCACTGATATTTTGTATTCCTAAATCGTACATTAATTACAGAAATAAAAATCATCTAGCATATATGTATTTAGTAAACATACCAACAAGTTTTCTGGTTTGATGTCTCTGTGTACAATGTTGAGACTGTGGAGGTACTTGAGAGCAGAAGCCAGGTTGTACATCATCGCACTGGCATCTCGCTCTGTATACTTAGTTGATGATGTGATGGCATCAAACAGGTCTCCACCCTGTCAAGAAAGTTAAAAAAAAATTATAAAAACTAACTGACAAGAGCCATGTGCCGCAACATGATTTTTTAGGATCAAAAATCTGAAGCCCTTGCATTTCACTTCTGCGAGAATCACAGATTGGTTACAGCAAGGAAGGAGGCCATTGAGGCTGTATGTAATTGCAATCCGATTAATCCCGCTCCCCAACATGTCCCCAACATCTCCCCATATTCCTCCAAATGCTATGCAGATAACCTGCAGTTATCTTCAGTTAGCCCTGACGAAGGGTCTCGGCCCGAAACGTCGACTGTACCTCTTCCTAGAGATGCTGCCTGGCCTGCCGCGTTCACCAGCAAACTTGATGTGTGCTCCTTTGCTTTAGTGCTTCCTTTAAAATATGCCCTCTACCTTGCCCCTTCGCATCAAAATATAATACTTTGGATTTCTCAGCCTTAAGCTTCATCTGCCACTCATCCATTCATTCTACATCTTCTTGAAGCCCATTATTATCCATTTGAAAATGAAGTTCTGAAAGCCTGTCAGTGATGCATATTAAGAATAGTACAGGTCTTAGCATCCACCCCTCTAGAATCCATTTCTACATTACTCTCTACTGCAAAACAAAATCTTTCACAATTGCTCTCTTTTCTGCCATTTAGCCAATGTTTTATCCATGCTGCTACACCACCTTTTAGTTATGACCTTTAAGCTTGATGACAAAATTATTATGTGTCACTGCAATTTGAAACTCATAAATACCCAATCATCCTCATTGACCATCTGAACAATTTCATGAAAATCTCCAAGTTAGTTGAGTCGTATTTGCATTTAACAATTCTGTACTGAGTTTCCCTAATCAATTCTCACTTGTCCAAGCATCTACTCATTTTGTTCCTGATTACTGTTTCTAGACCACTCTACTCAATTGGGTAAAAGTGAGTGGCCTCTATTTTCTGGGTTATTACTTAAATCCTTGTATGAACAAGAGTCTAACATTTGCATTGATCCAGTCCTCAGGCAAAAATAGACCTTTGGAAGATTATACCAAGACCTCTGCGATTTCACTCTTAAAATCATTTCCCATTGGGACTGGGAATAGTGCACAGGAAGTGGTAAAGAATTTTTAGTGCAAGAGGACTCGGTCTTGCCTCTGCACTAAACTATTGGAGTGGATTCTTAAACACATGATACACGAGTGTTTGGGAAAGCATAGCATAATTAGGGATAGTCAACACAATGTTGTGAGGGAGAGGTTGTGCCTCACGAGCCTGATTGAATTTTTGAGGAAGTGACTAAACAATTTGATGATGATACAGCGGTGGATGTGGTGTATATGGATTTTAGGAAAGTGTTTGACAAGGTTCCACATGGTAGGCTCATTCAAGAAGTCAGGAGGCATGGGATCCAGGGAAATTTGGTTGTATAGATTTAGAATTGGTTGCTCATAGAAGGCAGAGGGTGGTAGTGAATGTTGAGTATTCTGCCTGGTTGGAGATCAGTGGTGCTCCACAAGGATCTGTTCTGCGACATCTACTATTTGTGATTTTTTATAAATGACTTGGATGAGTAAGTGGAAGGGAGGGTTAGTAAATTCACAGATTTCACGAAGATTACCGGTGTTGTGGATAGTGCAGAAGGTTGTCATAAGTTATAACGGGATATTGATAGGATGCTGTCTGGTGTAGAGAGCATGTCTTATGATAGGTTGAGTGAGCTACAGCTCTCTTCTTTGGAGTGAAGGAGGATGGGAGGAGAACATGGAAGTGGGTTAACAAAAAACAGATGACAAAATGATAAGAGGCATTGAGAGTGCACAGCCAGAGACATTTCCCCAGGGCAAAATTGCTGATAAGAGGAGCAGAACTTTAAGGTGTTTGGAATAAAAGTACAGGGGAGATGTCAGAGGTAGATTTATTACAGAGAGAGCAAGAGGTGCATGGACATTGCTGGCAGAGGCTAATACATTAGGAAGATTGAAGAGACTCTTAACAGGATGAAAAAAATTGAAGAGTTATGTGGGTTTGATTGATCTTATAGTAGGTTAAAAAACCACCACAACATCATGGGTTGAAGGACCTATACTGTTCTATGTTCTACAGTATTTCTAGTTGAAAGTGGGACTGCTACTCCTCAGTAAGAAAAGGTGAAATTAGATATAGGCAGCTACAGAGACATCCTGATTGAGGTCAATTGAAAGGAATATCGATCAGGATATATAACAATGAATGATGGAGTCCGCCAGTTTTGCATTCTATTCCATTGCTAGTCTTATCCTCCAAGTCTTTCCTCTGATTCCCCTTGAACCTAGATGGGGCCAGCGCCAGATGCATTAAGTGAATGCATCCCTTTGAATACAAAAATAATAACTCACTCAATATGTTGAATATTTGTGGAAATAACAACCAAAAACACTCAGGAGTCCCAGTTTTAAGCTTCCAAACATTTTAAGCTGCATCTTTTTTGCTACAGCCCTTCAGTGTAAGTAAGAATCAGGGTCTAGCATAGATCATAGATCAATCTTATTCAGAAATAAAGGGAGACTAGATTACAGCAATGGTAGTTTTAACCTAAATTCAAATCACAAATCTAACCTATACGATACAGTAAAAATTACTTGAACTTAGATTCAACCAATATTGTCCAATTTGAACACTTATTTCTGTATTATAGGGGAGAAACAAAAGAGTACGGCATTGGGAAATCTGGAACTGGTGCTTTATTCAATACATCTCAATAGTTATACCTTGACTCTACACTTATTATTCAATACACCCAATAAAATTACATTTCAAATATGGTTTTCATAATGGTCAATGAATTACACAAGACATACTTTATTCATCGATAGTAAAGTGATTAGATAATGATTATTTTATTGAAAAAGTTGTTGTTCATTTTCATTACACTGCATCACCAGAATCATATCTCTCCATTTAGCTCTGGGCATTTTGTAATAAGAATTGAGTTTAACAGTGAAGATATGAGCATATAATTGAACATAAGTATTGGATCCTGAGGGTAATCGACTTAAACTACCAGGATGTATACTGCTGCCATATTTATAATTTTTCTTAATAGACTCTTTTAATGACGTAAATGCAATTCTTATCAGTTAAGATAGATGTGGTTACTGGTGATATTTCCTCAGGTGCTGTTTGATTGTTTGATATATTTACATTGTTACTGATGACTTTTGATTGATGGACACAATTACATTTCAACTTAACCCCCCAAGAACCAGCCTTGAAGTTCAGAACAGTTTTCAGAATGGGTAATGCTATTTAAAAAAAACTTTTTATAATTTAACAAGTAGATTTTGCTGCTTCAAATTTCAAAACTGGGGCGGGGAGGGGGAAGAGGAAAGGAAACAAGGTATATTTAATTCTCACAAAGTAACTCATCAATGCTTTTCCTTATTAATATATTCACCATAGCAAAGAACATGGGGCTGGGTTAAAAAAGAGGAATTTTTTTTAACTCTTTCAACATTTGAGGAAGATATTTTGAAAGGATATCCATGCCTGATTTTCTTCACTGTGTTAAAACATCGAAAGTCTGAGTCAGAACCAGACTCTCATAATTATAGAAAACAGTGAAAAGGGAATTCTGGATTTTCTATAATTCTCTTGAACAAAACATGTGATGATTTCACTTAATCCTTACATACAAATGGAGAGTTACCTAAAAGAAAAAGTTTTGAATATTGTGCACATTCAGTTTAATGGATAAAATGGAAATGAGAAGTTAAAGCTGTGTTGCAGGATATTTTATTGCTGCAAATTAAATTATGAAAATAATTGGATTGGGTGCCTTGTCGCCTTTAAGATTTTGCAGATTGTAAAGAAAGTGGCTATTGAGTAGCAGGAATCAGGTTGGGGAGTGGATGGCAATTTAACCGCACCATAACTTGTACCCAAAAGATGTTAAAGCTATGCCTGACCAAAAAGCAAATGCATATTATTTAGATATACCCAGTGGTGACTTTATGCAGGCCTGAAATTCCTTGCACAGTTTTGAAATAAAGGAAGTTCTAATAGATGGCAGCGGCTTCTACAGGGTCAACCAAAGGTGTTATTGTCCTTTTTAAATGTATTTTTTTTACAATTGCAAGACTCTACTGGACAGTAAGAACTTAAAGTACTGCAGGTCTACCCCATCAGCGAGTTGGTTATTGGCGGAGAAACTGAAGGGTGCGGGTTGTGCTGCTGCCTACATTAGAGAGGTGTCGGTGCGCGAAGGAGGTCTGCAGTCCAACAGTGAGTGATTGTCTCAGTCACTTTTCTTATGCTTGCAAGACCCTGGTGGACATTGTTAATGTGGAATGCTGCAAGTCCGATTCACTGGTGGACAACAGGGGCAGAGCCACGTGGCCTCAGTCATAGGCTTTAAGTCACAGAGTCGCCTGTTTACAGCCGTCCAGGAGAGGAGTCAGATTTGCTGTTTTCCACCAGAGCTGGTGGAATGAATGCTGCCCCCTCCCCCTCCCCACTTGGCAGTAGACAAGCCATATTGTGTTCGACTGCAGATTTCTGCAATGTCCATGGACTCAGGGCCTTGGACTATTTTTTTTGTGTGACTGTATTTTACTGATATCTGATATGTGTTTGCTACCTTATATGTGCTATATATGTGCTTTGTGCTGGGCGTGACTGTTGGAACGGTGTTTGCACCTTGGCCCCATAGTAACGCTGTTTTATTTGGCTGTATTCATGGGTATTCAAGAGTGGTTGAATAATAATTAAATTGGAACTATGAACTATGAATATAGAGGGTAAAGGCTCCTAATCCATTTAGATTATTCTATAGCATAAGCATTAAACACTACTAAAAAATGTATGTCATGTACTTTCAAGTGGAGTCATTTAGAGCAATAGAGGTAAAACTTTGGAATGTGGGCGGGAATAAGGAAAAACAGGGAGCAAAGAGAATGTTAGTCCTAAACTTCTGTAAAAGAATTCACACATACCAGAACTTTCTCATTGCTGTGCTACTATCAGCTAGTATAAAATGCCTGGTATTTCAGATAGAAAAGAATTAAGGAGGGGAACCTTTGGTCTCAGTCTAGCACTTATATAAATGGTTCTGCATGGACTAGACAGGCTGAAGGGCCTGTTTCTGTGCTGTACTTTTCTATGACTCATCACAACTTTTTATGCAGAAAAGAGACAATGCTGACTTTTGTCCCAGTTTTTCAATTTCCTGCAGTTGCTTGGAACTCTAACTCTGCTGATGTAGTAAGGGCTGGCCCTCACAAATGCTCCTTCTTGAGGGAAGGGTTTGAAGTGTATCACTTCCACCGACTGCATGTATGGAATAGAAGGGTTGCCTTTACATGATCTGCTATAAAAGCTCTTAATGAAATTATATCAATTCCTCAGTTTACCTTGACTAACTCCATTACCAAGTAGAGTTCTGTTGGAGTATCCATCTCTTCAATTAACATGATGATATTGGGATGTTTAACCTTCCGCAGCACTGCAACCTCGTTTTCAATTAAATGCTCCTAAAATAAGAGTACAAATGGAATTTCAGCAGCAGCAATAAAGAAACAAAATATATCAAGTTTCTTTTTGATAGAAGCAGCAGGCATCCAAATTCAACTCACACCAAATAATCTATCTCATTTATTCAGAATATTTGTGTAATCTTTTCATCTGAGTGATTTGGTGCCTGGCTTTACTTTACTGTAATATTTTCCCTTATAATTTGCCCACGGGCTCTGCTCTCTCTCGTAATCTAAGATTTTTTTCACTGAATGATGACTGCATTTTGGCCCTTGTCTCAAAGAAAACTTTGTCAACTTGACTTGCATGCACATGACCCTTTCCCAGCTCGTCCCTTCGCTTTGACATCTTGCTCACCATTGTCTAATGATCTCCCATTTGCAATAAGCTAACTGGTAGTTTGATTAAATTCATCTCACTCCACTTCTTGTAAGGAATTTGATCAGTTCAGAGCAACATACACAAAGGTCTGGAGGAGCTCAGCCTGAACTATCAACTGTTTATTCCCCTCCATAGATGCTGCCTGACCTGCTAAGGTAATTTAGTGCGGGACATATCCAAAATTCCTCAGTCACCAAAGGTGATTAAGCAAAATTCCAAAACATGCATTGATCAAAAACCATGCACCTTTGTATATTGTGTTATACCTGATGGTCCTGACTCTAAACTTTCTGCAGATGAAAACATCATGAGCAACATCAATTGCACATTCCAAAATTTAGTCAGGTTTTATAGAACAATAGACAGTAGGAAATCTTCTTACCTTACCACTGCATTTAGCTTTATCAATTATTTTCAATGCAAATTCCTTGCCACTCGATCTGAGTAAAAGACAGTTATTTAAGAATCTTTGTGATATAAATATCATTTTCATTCTGCAAGAACATTTTGAAATATTTTCTTCTTTCAAATTGGAACTTCTTCACTACCTGCAAGCTTTACTGTTATTATCATTCAGCTGGCTCTTTTGAGTCCTATCTGGTCCAACTATTGATTCATTGCCACTAAACGATGTGTTGGGGTGGGGGGGCTGTATAATTTTTCCAGAGGATTTTTACAGTAACATTTTTATAGAAGCTATATACTCCACTGGTCTCTGAGTCCTTATCAAGAAAGGAATACTTCTTAGTTATGACAAAAGGGCCTTCTAAGATTAACAAATTTTGTGCAAGAACTAAACAGCTTTGTGAGACCTGAATTGGTACTAACTGAAACATGCTACTGCATTTAACACATTTATCAGATTCAGACTGATAAACTGTGCCCCTGTATAAGATAATACACGGTGAGTGACTTCTTAAAATATGTAGTAGAAGGAGTATTATTTTATCATTTGGTAAACCAACCTTGCAGGATATAAATCTTTGTCCTGTATTTCCCCTGTGTACAGCTTCACTGAAAAATCTGAGTCCCTGCATGTAGTGATGTAGGCAAGAATTCAAATTTGCTGGCTTTTGGAAAGATGCGCAAATGGGTTCTTAAGGTTATAAGGTGAACATGCCTGCCTCTGATTGATAGTAGATAGCATGCTTGCATAAGGGGTACGCCTGCTTCTGATTGATAGCAGAGCTTTGGAAACAATAGTGCAGACAGCTAAAGGATATATGAACAGTGAGGATGGTTGATTTAACCCACACTCCAAAAGCAGCTAAGCAATAATTCTCTAGATATCTACAGAATCAAACTTTCCTTTGAAATTAGAAAGATTATTACTCCTGCACACCTGCATATATAGGAAAAATATTTATGACAAAATATGAATATTTTAGAATGAAATTCCAGGAACACATTGGGCAACTCTCAAAGAATATTGACAGCATTTTCTGAAGAAAACATCCAGTCAGTATAAATAATCAAATATGTGATATTATAAGTAGACTGTAACGAACATTACTTGATATTTTCTTTCAAAATCAAAATGCCTTGTTGCGTACCCCGTAACTGGGTTGCCAAACCAGCAGAAATGGACCACTTAGCTGGAGTCTGGTTTAACAGAAACTAATAAAGTTTTATTAAAGAAATAAGTAACACAGTACTCTAATCGTAAGGATATAAATGCAACAGGTTAACAATGATAAAACACACATGTAAACAGAACTAGGGTAACAGGAATCAATCAAGCTCTATCGCAGTCTAGGGGTAAAATGATCAGTCTCAAGTGACGCAGAGTTCAGTTCAGCTTAGTGCAGTTTGCAGTAATCGTTGTTGTGCCATTGGAGAGAGAGAGAGAATGCAAATTTTGATTCAAACAGACCTTTGATGTTCTTTGCAGTTAGCTTTCGGGCGAATCCTCTTATGTCTTCTGTGGTCATCGACTGTGACCCCTCCATTCTGGATACCACCGGTAAACCTGGCACCCAGGCAAGAGTGGACACACACACCAGGTTCCCGCCGATCACACCTTTTCACTCTGTCAGTCTATGGTCGGTTCCCTCGAACCAGACCTCCAACTCCCGCCAACTTGTGGGAGCACACTGCTCTTCCAGGGTCTCGTTATCTCGTGATCTCGTGGTGTGTGTTGTGCCTTAGCGAACCTGTTCTTTTTATTCCCCCTGCTGGGGTATTGCCTGTCCATCAAACTTCAAACAGTTCAGGTCCAAAGCAACGGGTCTGTCAATATTCTGAAATGTGTTTCTTTCTCGTTAATCTCCCTCTTCTCTTTTATTAGCATTTTGAATGTTTCTCCATTGTCTCACTTATCTCTCTCATTAGCGTCAATCTCCTGATAACTTGGTTTTTCGTCACAGCCTTCATATCTAATGGAAGGTTCAAGATATGCCTATTAGGAATTTTGCTGTAGATGTTGCCAGAGTAGCAGAAAGTGAGGGAAATTCCCATGCTTAATTGAATACGTGAAAGAAAGGCCTTGTTGCTCAGTGACCACCTACCAGAGCAGGGCAAACGGGACAAGTAGGCAGGCAGAAGTAGGAGCGGTCAGTCTATACATGTGTTTCTTCCAACCTCCACTTTCAAAGCCTTCCCTACACGCTGAGTTATATGTATGAAAGCCAAAAGATGAATGCCTCCCTCTCCTTGTCAGACAAGGCCTGTGGTTATTACTGTATTTGGGAATTTCCCTCCTCCCTAGCAAATTTAAAGCTTTCCTCTGGCATAAATGGGCAAGGATGAGGTAGATATCAGTCCTGGTCCAAATAAAATCCCCAGCAGAACCAAAGTCCTGTTTCTGTGGCTATTTTTAATGAATTTTACTTCTGTAAGTGTAAATTGTTAATTTTTATTTTTGTAAACCAACGAACACTGCCCCTTTTCATTTTCTTAAGGTTTAAAAGCACACACATATCGGAAACAAACTTCTGGAATCAAGTTAATCAACTTCATTTCCAGTGGAAAATTAGTCATAGTCATACTTTATTGACTACAGGAGGAATAGAGACAGGCTAACCCCTATTGACATCAATTGATCTGGGGTTGAGAGAGTGAACAGCTTTAAGTTCTTCAGCATAAACATCACCGAGGATCTCTTTCTTTTTTTTAATCTTTTTATTAATTTTCGAAATTATATACTCAATATATAATAGGACTTGATAACATAAATTCATTCAAACCAAAAAATTTATGAAATTGAAACCATATTCGCAATGTATGTTTAACTATAGGGTTGAAAATTTGTTTATTCAATTTAGATAGTGCAAAAGGCAATGAAGTTCCTAAAATGGAGGCTAAAAAAAACCCTTGTACAGAATGGCCTTCAAGGTTTACCCAATGTGGGCTTGGAGTTATATTCCAATCTTGTGTCCAAAATATTAAGTATCGGATATTAATTGCCCAGTAGTAAAATCTTAGGACAGGCAATGCTAAACCATCCTCTTTCTTAGATTTCTGTAAGTATTTTTTAATTAATCTGGGATTTCTATTTTGCCACATATAAGAAGAGATTTTACAGTCAATAGTATCAAAAGAAGATTTAGGAATAAAAATCGGTATCGCTTGAAATAAATATAAAAATTTGGGTAAAATAATCATTTTAAAAGCATTAATACGGCCAATCAATGATAGAGACAAAGGGGACCATTTAGTAATCAGTTGTTTAACCTGATTAATTAACGGTAAAAGGTTGAAATTGAAAAGATCCTTATGTCTCTTAGTAATTTTAACTCCCAAATAAGTAAAATAATCAGTAATCAGTCTAAATGGAGAATTTCTATAAATAGGAACCTGCATATTTAATGGAAAGAGTTCACGCTTAGGTTCAGTTTATAACCAGAAAAGCTACTAAACTGAGCAAGCAAAGTTAATACTGCCGGAATAGATTTTCCTGGGTTAGAAATATATAATAGTAGATCATCTGCATATAGTGATAATTTATGAGTCTCATTTCCACGGGTAATACCAAATATATTAGGGGAGTCACGAATGGCAGTAGCTAGCGGTTCCAAAGCAATATCAAAAAGTAATGGACTAAGAGGGCAACCCTGCCCAGGACCACGGAATAAATGAAAAAAAGGGGATCTTTTGTTGTTAGTAAATACCGAGGCCAAAGGAGTAACCGAGGATCTCATGTGGTCTGTACATACCGGCTGTGTGGTGAAAAAGGCACAACAGCGCCTCTTTCACCTCAGACGGTTGAAGATGTTTGGTATGGCCCCCCAAATTCTAAGAACTTTCTATAGGGGCACGATTGAGAGCATCCTGATTGGCCGTATCACTGCCTGGTATGGGAACTGTACTTCCCTCAACTGCAGAACTCTGCAGAGAGTGGTGTGGACAGCCCAGCGCATCTGTAGATGTGAACTTCCCACTATTCGAGAAATTTACAAAGACAGGTGCGTAAAAAGGGCCCAGCGGATCATTGGAGACCCGAGTCACCCCAGCCACAAACTGTTCCAGCTGCTACCATCCGGGAAACAGTACCGCAGCATAAAAGCCAGGACCAACAAGCTCCGGGACAGCTTCTTCCACCAAGCCATCAGACTGATTAATTCAAGCTGACGCTACCGCATTTCTATGTTATATTGACTATCCTGTTGTATATAATATTTATTATAAATTACTATGATTGCACATTGCACATTTGAATAGAGATGTAATGTAAAGGATTTCACTCCTCATGTATTTGAAGGATGTGGTTAATAAAGTCAATTCAATTCAATCCAAATCTGCACTGATGACAGATTTCATACCACCCTATTTTCAAATTGGGTGCCAGCAAACTACAACAAAACTTTCACTTAATAAAAGTCTATTCGTGTAATGTACTTTGCCTACTAAACCTTTCACCCTGGTCCTTTATTCATTTAACATTCTTCCATTTCTCAGGTCACCCAAGTTTGCCATTCAGAGCTGTCAAATGATGAAGTTCGAAGTGAAATCAGCTTTGACCACATTCAGTTTCCCCACTGTCATGTCATTGCTGATCAGTTGGTTGTATTTTAAAATTGCTCTCTTCTCATTGATACTAAGTCATATTTCGGCAAATGTTTCCCAAGAAGCAAAATCTCTGAAGGCATTGAATAACCTGGGGAGCTGACAGAAAATTTTGTTCCGTTTTGCAGGCGGACAGAAAGATAAAGCATTTGACCCAAACAGTTTGTTTCCCTCTCTGTGGACAAGCTGTGCAGCAGCAGATTGGCAGTTTAAGTGCAGGAGTTGTAATTCACACCCATGATAAACCCTTGCTGATATGTTAACGTAGTATGGGTTGGGGTGGGATTAATTGAGCATCTCTTTCAAAAGCAGAAAAGGCAAGACTATCTGCATGGCCTCCATTGATGTAGTAAGCTCTCTCTTTCAACGTAGCTCTATATATGAATAGAAACTACATCGTGCAAATTACTGTTACGATTGTCACCTAAGCAACTATTATTACAACATTGCAATAAAAACCAAAGGTCTTTTTCCTCTCTAGATAAAATGAGGCAAACATAACTAATGCCAGGAATTGGAAACTGTTTAACTGCCTGGTGTGTTAAAGGGACTGCATGAAGTTTGGAGTTTTCATCTACTTCTCAGCTTTTGGTAATTGTTAGTGGCTTTTGTCCTATTGTCTGTGTCCCATTAACAATTATATTCACTGATGTATGCAGCTCTTCCTGATCTACTGGACCACCCACATAAATATTTAGGCTACGGTAACAGATCAAAGAATGGGAATCGTATGGTGAGCAACTTACCACTTTATACCCTGTGCCTTTAACACTATTTACAAGGAACATGAATTGAGACCTGTAGTATATGCAATATTTCAGTAATATTTGAGAAAAATATTGTAAATATGTTGTTTGATTAAGCATTCTTTGTCTGTTTACATAATTCATTATAGGTTATGTGTAAAAATATGTGAATGGCATACATCATGCCAGCACAACATATGTGGGAACCTCATAAAAAAATAGCCAATTATCCTGGCTCCAGTGTTTTCTTTCAATTAGTTTCTAGAGCTACAAAACATAACAGTGGCAATGAGGAAGGTGTAAAACAAACCTGAGACGGCTACTTGTTGAAGCACAGCATGTTTTTCTTTGGAAGGGAAGAGAATCGTTTGAGTAAAAAAGGCAGAAAATGGACAAAATTAACAAGCAACAAGTATGGCTATGGGTTCATAAATAGTGAATGCTGGCTGATAATAATAAGTTATAAAAAGCAGAAATATCTGGTTATTTTGGAAAGGTAGATGTGTTTGAATACACAACATGTACAGTATACTGAATGAATTGAGCAGTATTTTTTTAGCAAATGAAAGAGCCAATGAAAAGCAAGTGGAAGTGTTGCTGAGTGCAATGGGTGTACATTTTGCATACAGTTTGCTTAGAAGTTTAACTGCAACAACCGAACCAGCCGAAATGAGCTTTGCTGATATCATGAACATATTGCAGGAAAACTTAGAACCGAAACCATTGCTGATTCCAGAATGCTTTAGGTTTAATAAGTAGAATCAAAAGGGAGTCCATTTCAGCTTACATGGTTGAACTGAAGAAAATATCTGAGCAGGTTTTTTCCACTGAAATTGGATGAGACTATAATTAGAGGTCATAGATTAAGGGTAAAAGGTGAAAAGTTTAAGGGGACCATGATGGGTCATAGATTAAGGGTAAAAGGTGAAAAGTTTAAGGGGACCATGACCCTCTTCTTTACTCAGAGGGTCGTGAGAGTGTGGAATGAGTTGCTTGTGCAAGTGGTGCATGTGAGCTTGATTTCAATGTTTAAGAGACGTTTGGATAGTTACATGGATGTTAGGAGTATGGGAGGCTCTAGTTCTGGTGCAGGTCAGTGGAAGTAGGCAGTTTAAATGGTTTGGCATGGACCAGATAGGACAAAATTCCTGTTTCTTTGCTGTACTTTTCTATGACTCTATTATATTGCGAGTTCAGTAATGGGCTTAATGATGCACCGAGAGATCATTTAGGTTGTGCAATTTTACAAGAAAATTTAAAAATGGCTCCTGACTGAATCACAACTTACATTTAAAAGAGCAGTTGAAATTGCTGTATCAATGGAATCAGCAGCCAGAGACACAACTGAGTTACAGTCAGGAATGCAAATGAGTGTGAACAAAATTACAACATCTAAACAGAAACCTGCCTGGACAAACAAGTTGCATTACCATTGTGGCAGGGGGTCACATACACCAGACCAATTAGGTTTAAAGGTGAAACTTGCAGAAAATGCAGCAAATTAGGACACATACAAAGAGAACATCAGGCACACAAGAATAAGTGGACTGCACAGGGAATAAAAAAACATAGAAGTCAACTTGCAGTCTCAAAAACAGCACCAATCTGCATGCTGTTGGTGAAAGATTCGATAATGATGAGAGTGACATAGAACTGAGTAGCCTTGAGATTTAAAATGTGAAAACTAACAACAGACAAGCAACATGGCTTACAAAGGTACTAAACATCAAATTAATTAAGATGGAATTTTGACTCTGGCTCAGCTGTTTCAGTCATTCCACAAAATAGTTTGAACTGCATTTCAAAGATACTGAACTGAAGCCTTCAGATATCTAACTAAGAACTCATACAACAGGCCACATTGGGTTTGTATGTGGTAAGAACAGGAGGGCCAGCATTGTGGGGTCAAGACTGGTTGAGATAACTACAAGTTGACTGGATATCCATCTACCACTTGCATGCTACATCCTCTGCAACAGAGTCAACTGAAAGTGAATTAAGAAAGATACTGGATGATATCACAGCTGTGTTCAGGAATGGCACTGGAGAACTCAAACATATCAAGGGTAAAATAGTGATAAATAAAAATGCTACACCCAAGATTTATAAAACCTGTTCAGTTATTTATACTATTTGTCTTAAAGCAGCCTGTGAGTTAGATTGCATAGAGGCTGAAGGAATTTTTTCCAAGGTTGAGCGGGCCCGTGGGCAACACCAGTGGTCCCAGTAGCAAGAAGAATGCGTCTGTCAGAATCTGTGGTGATTTTAATGTCACCATTAACCCATTACTGAAAGCAGATCAATACCCTCTGCCCTGGATAGAGGATATCTTTGCAAATCTTTCTGGAGGAAAACGCTTCAGCAAAGTGGACTTAGCTGAGGCCTACCTATGGATGAAGGTGAAAAAAGAGTCCAAAGTGCTTCTCACCATAAACACTTACAATGGGCTTTATTGCTCCTACAGGCTTATTTTTGGAGTAGCATCTGTACCTGTACTCTGGCAGACAGCTATAGACCAAGTGGCACAAGGCTGTCCAGGCACTTTATGTTACCTGGATGACAACAATGAGGATGACAAGAAACATCTCCAAAATCTTAAGACAGTGTTAAAGATTAGAAGACTATGGGCTCAGATCATGATGCGACAAGTGTGAATTCTTTAAATCAAGCGTCACTTACTGTGGTCACACCATTCACACACAAGAACTAAACAAGTGAGCTGAGAAAATTCAAGCAGTTGGGGGGGGGTACTCCCATGCTAAAAGACATGTCACAATTGTGATCCTTTTTAGAATGTGTCAATTATTATAACAGATTCCTATCAAATCTGGCTACCGTGCTCAACCTCTTGAACTCATTACTACAGATCTGAAAGAAATGGCAATGGACAAAGCAGTGTGAGGTAGCTTTCCAAAAGGCGAAGGAAATGGTGACTTCAAACACTGTACTCACACATTATGATCCACATCATCCAGTGAAGCTTGCCTGTGACACCTCGTCTTATGGTATAGGTGTACACTCATGTCACATGTTATGAATGATGGAAGTGAATGCCCCATAGCCTTTGTATCATGTTTCCTTAATGCTGCAGAGAAAAACTATGCAAAGATTGACAGACAGGCCCTGAGTCTGGCTTGGGGTGTAAAATGTTTCAACCAGTACTTCTACGGGAGAGAGTTTACCCTTATTACTGATCATCAACCACTGATGTTCATTTTCAATCCACAGAAGAGTGTTCCACTAACAGCAGCAACATGAATTCAGAGAAGGGCTCTGTGTCTTGGAGGACACAATTAAAAGATCAAATTCAAGAGGACAACCAACCATAGAAATGCTGATGGATTTTCCTATTTACCCTTGGAAAAGGAAATACTTGAAAAATTTACAAAAGAAGACATTTGTAGATGTATTCTCCCTAATGCAAATCAAAAGTCTCCCTTTTGCAGCAGAGATGATCCAAAGGGAAACTAGAAAAAACGCTACACTGTCTCAGTCTACATGGCCACCCAAAATGGCTGGAATATGCAGTAGAAATTCCGGTTCTCCCATTTTGACCAGCACTAGGGCCTGTCCTGGGTGGTGAGCATCCTTGATGATCAACGCTGCCTTCCTAAGGCACAGCTCCTAGAAGATACCTTGGGTACTATCGAGGCTGGTACCCATGATGGAGCTGACTAATCTTACAAGTTTCTGCAATTTAATTTCATTCTTGTGCAGTAGTCTCCCCATGCCGGATGGTGCAGCAGTCAGAATGCTCCCCATGGTACATTTGTGGAAGTTTTCCAGTATTAGTTGACAAACCAAACCTCCTTAAACTCCTTGCCCTTTCATAGCTGCATAAATTCATTGCATCCGGGTTAGGTCCTTAGAGCTATTGACACCCAGGAACTTGAAATTGCTCACTCTCTCCACTTCTGATCCCTCTATGAGGATTGGCACAAATGTCTTGGTAGCGGTGGATGCAGCTACAAAGTAGCCAGAAGTGTTCCCAATAGCCTCCACTACAGCCTTGCACACTGTTGATGTGTTGAGAAGCCTCTTCTCAAGGACTGGTGTTCCAGAACACGTAGTCACTGACAATGGACCGTTGCTTGTTGCAGAACAGTTTCAGTCATTTCTGAAAATGATTGGAATAAGACATATTACATCTGCACCGTACCACCCGGCTACAAATGGCTTGGTGGAAAGGTTTGTCCAGAGTTTAAAGAACGCATTGCGAGCAACATCAGTAGAACACACTACACTGAATCAGACAACACACATCAAAGTTGCTGGTGAACGCAGCAGGCCAGGCAGCATCTCTAGGAAGAGGTGCAGTCGACGTTTCAGGCCGAGACCCTTCGTCAGGACACTGAATCAGAAGCTTGCTAATTTCCTCTTTGCACATCACTCCACAAATACAATTCACCAGCTATGTGTTCCTGGGTTGTCCCTTGTGCTCATGCTTGGATCTCCTCAAACCCAATCTCAGAAGGAGTATACAGGACAAACAGCTGAGACAAATTGAATGCTGCTCAAACAAGAAGATTTGATGTTTCACTCCTGGACAAGCAGTCCTGGTGGGGGAATACAGAGATGATCAAAAGCGGGCACTTGGAAAGGTTAGGGACAGAACTGGACCACTCTCCCACACAGTGGAGATTGTGTCTGATATCATCTGGAGGCAACACATTAATCAGTTGAAGAGAGCAGAGTCAATTGTCAGAGAAAAAAGGTGTCCACAGCTGTCAGAACCACTTCCTGCGGTCCCGGAGTCAACTCCTACAACCAGCACGGAGGAGGCCCCTGAACGTGAGATTGTTTCACAGCCACAAGTCTCTCCTGCCAAACTTGTCAGGAAAGATGTTATCGCACAAGAGTAAGAAATCCTCCACAGCAATTAAATCTTTAGGCCTGAATGGGACAATTTAAAATTTACTATGCTGTAGATATCTATGCAGTAGTTGTATTATATAGTATACTGTCTACATTGAGTTAGAATTTATAGCTAAGCAGGGTGTATTGTATACAATATTTCAATATTATTTGAGTAATAATGTAAATATATTGTTTGATTAAGCATTCTTTGTTTGTTTACATAATTCACTATGAACTTGTAAGAAATACGTGAATGGCATATGGCATTACACCACCATGTCACATCTGAACACCTCACTAAAAAAACTAAATGGACAAGGTTCCCCGCTTCCATGTTTTTCTTTCAATTAGTTTCTGGAGTTACAAAACATAACACGACCATCCACTTGGGTGAAAGTGTGCAGGTCCAACAGCATTCAAGAATCTCGACATCATATAGGCCAGATCAATTTCTGGACATCTTCCCTAATACAAGTCTAACATATGTTCCATTGACCATTGGGATACAGTAGCTGAAGTGCATACTCCATAGAAAACTCACTGCAGTTATTCAACTTGACAGCTGCTATGAAAGCAGTCCTCAAGTTCATAAACGCCCACCACCAAGAAAGATAGGAGCAGCAGGCACATGGAAACACAATTATCTGGGCTCTTCCCGAGCGGTACACTATCCTGCCTTGAGACTGCATTGGCATTCCTTCATTATTGCTGGTTCTAAATCAGAACTGTGGGAGGACTGCAGCAGTTCAAGAAAGTGGCTTACTATTTCATTCTCAGGGACAGTTAGGGATGGGCAATAAATACTGGTCTTACCAGTGAGGTTCACATCTGTAACAGGAAATCATAAAAAGTAAACACAAAACTAAAAAGAACAAATGCTGCAAATCTGAGACACTGAAGATATTCATAACATTCACACCCTCAAGCACTCATTCTGATAAACGCTGATGAGTTCCGATAAGGAGTTATTGCCCTAAAATCTATCTTAAAGATGTTAGTTAAAGGATAAAGATTGAACTGGATGAGGCTTCTTTAATAAGTGCCTTGAGAATGCTTACCAGACGAGGTCTCAGTGTAATTAGTCTGAAAAAAAGGCACTATTGACCATTTAATACACTTTAGTTCCAGAATATCACGTATATATTTAGACTGTTCACTTTAAGTCCTGAACCCATCATCATCCCAACGATGTGAGAACGCTACCACTAAACCCACCTAATACCATGTTAACCACGCCATTACAGATTAATGTATGTAAGCTTGATATTTTGTTATAAACAGAGATACAATGAAAACCTCAGTAGTGTTATGGAACTTTGCCCGGGGGATGAATAATATCCAAGGTTTTTCTAGCAGAATTACAAGTATATTGGTAATAATACTTACCGCTCTACACATTCTTTAACAACTGCAAAGTTTCCATCTCCAATCACCTTCCCAACTTTATATTTATCAAGTATAGTTGAAACTGGAAAGTATCTATTTCCATTCAGACCTGCAGAAAGAGCAAAAAGAATCCTCAAACCTAACTGGTCCACACCACTTACTGTTCTGTTAGGAGTGACCCCAACCCTTCAGAAATGATCAATTTTCACACAGTACACTCACTTAGCAACTTTAAGGTATTTGCTTTGCATTAGCTTTGAAATATTGATATTTCATTGACTGATGTTTCTTGAAAATAACTATTATTTTTTGGATATTTTCTATTATATGAGAATGTAATGAAGATTTCCAGATTCATTTCTTGGTTCTGAATATTAAATACTGAGCTGAGTACATAGGACGTAGACTGGTCCAACACAGTACAAGCCCTTCAGCCCACAATGTTGTGCCAACCTTTTACCCTACTCAAAGATCAATCTAAACCTTCTGTTCCACATTGCCCTCCAGTTTTCTTTTAGCTATATGCCTATCTAAGGGTCTCTTTAATGTATTTAATGTATCGGTGTTTACCAGCATCCCAGGCAGTGCATTTCACACTTTCCAGATTGAACTCCAACGAACACTTATCAGCCCAACTCTGCATCATATCGATATCCTGCTGTAACTCACCACAATGCTCCACAGTATCCACAATACCAACAATCTTCGGGTCATCCGCAAACTTAATAACCCACCCTTCCACTTCCTCATCCAAGTAATATATAAAAATCACCAGGAGCAGAGGCTCCAATACCAGTCTTCTGGGGAATATCACTGGTCACCAACCTCCAGGCAGTAGCACTCTATATACTACGACACTTCATCTTCTGTGGGTAAGCCAAATCTGTATCCACACAGCCAAGTTTCCTTGGATCCCATGCGTTCTGACTTTCTGAATGGGCCTTTCATGGGGAACCTTATCAAATGCATTTTGCAAATCCATATACACCACATCCACTGCTCTACCTTCATCAATTAGTTTTGCTATTTCCTCAAAGAATTCAATTAGGCTCTCCTTAATCAGATTATGCTTCAACAAATGCTTGCAAATCTTATCCATAAGAATCCTCTCCAAAAGTTTGTCCACCGCTGATGAAAGACTCGTTGTTCTATAATTCCCAGGGTTATCCCTAAAACCTGTCTTGAACAAAGGAATAACATTTGCTGCTCTCCAATCAGAATCAGAATCTGGTTTAATATCACCGGCATATGTTGTGAACTTTGCTTGTGGCAGCGGTACATTGCAATACATAATAAAATACTACAAACCAATAAGAACCTCTCGTATCCCCTTTTGCCTATCACCTGTCCAGCTCTTGGCTCTATCCCTCCCCCTCCTGTCTTCTCCTATCATTTTGGATCTCCCCCTCCCCCTCCAACTTTCAAATCCCTTACTCACTCTTCCTTCAGTTAGTCCTGACGAAGGGTCTCGGCCTGAAACGTCGACTGCACCTCTTCCTACAGATGCTGCTTGGCCTGCTGCGTTCACCAGCAACTTTGATGTGTGTTGCAAGAAATATTTTATATATATATACAGTGGATTCTGGTTAATTGGGTGATCGGTTATTAGGAGTGCTTAGAATGAACAGTTTTTAAATAGAGTCAGTTGCATGGGCTTGTATTCAAAAAGCAATGATTTTTGTCACTGAGAGCTGGAGAGAAATGAGAATTTAGAATTGTTTTGTTGACTGCAGTTTCAAGCATTCAGGCTTGGAGATGTGAGAAATGACCAGGAATGAAGATGAAATGATTTCACTACTTCGACAAATTAGGAAGTATGAAGAATTTGAAGGTATCAATAATCATCTTGAATGTTACAATGAAAATGAAGATTTGGAGGATGCAATTATCAAAAGCATTGTATGAAGGCAGACCATTATCTGCATTATGCGTCTGCACTAATTTTGTTCATTTACAGTGAATCAAAAGAACAGAGCAGCATATTGGTTGTCTGTTATGTCTGGTAATGACAGTGAAACCTGTGTAGGAGAGTTTTTAAAGTTGAAAAGCTGTTGCACTAGGACAGTTCCACTCTCGTGACTTTGGAAGTCTGGGTCCAGTGGTACGAGTAGTCTTCACAAGCTGGGGACTTCCTTGGTTGCAGTGGATAGCCATGATTACTACTGTGCCTTATCATGCCATTTGCTCTCCACAAATCGGTGCACAAGCACCTTCTTGGCCTTTGAATCTCACTGTTGATCACATCCACCCAGTCTGCCAGAGCTGACCTTACATACTAGGACAGATTTGTCCCTATTGCACCAAGGTATGAGGCTGTTGGCTGCCCTCGCCTGGTTTAGTCTGCCAGTCGATGTGGTGTACCGAAATCTGGCTGCCATTGCATGCGAACAGTTACTTGGAGCCACAGTTGAAAGCTGAGTGTCTGGTGGGGACCAAAAGTGAGTGAGCTGTCCCAAAATAGACATGGCAAACCCCTTCACCTGAGGTGCTCTCCTTCCTGGACACCCCACACATGGCAACATACATTGGATGAATTCCTCCATCAACAACTATTAGAAACTAATAAACAGTTTTTTATAGTACTGCAGTAGCATTGGTAGCATTCTAATTTGTTCTGTATTTCATTGAAATATATAATCTCATTACTCGTTAAACAGTAGATTTTTTTATATACCTTTTTAACTATTTCCATGAAACTTCGGCTAATCGTGGCAGGCACTTTATTTGGCCAAAATGTATTGGTCCCGATGTACCCAAATAAACAGAATCTACTGTATTATAAATTAAATTAAGTAGTGCAAAAAAAAAGTGAGGTAGTATACACGGGTTTATTCTCCATTCAGAAATCTGATGGCGGTGAGGAAGAAGCTGTTCCAGATATATTCTAATCATCTAGTACTACTCCTGTGGCCAGTGAGGATACGAAGATCATCACCAAAGGTGCAGCCATCTATTCTCCCATTTCTGTAGTAACCTGGAGTATATCTTATCTGGCCCTGGGAACTTATCTATCCTACTGCTTTTCAAAAGTTCCAGCACATCCTCTTCCTTAACACTGACATGTTCCAGCCTATTGATCTGTTTTACGATGTACTTACTTTCATCAAAGTGTCTCTCGCTGGTGAATATTGCAGCAAGATTTCATTCCCATACCTCCGCCAGGCACTTTTCCTCTTCTATCCCTGATTGGCCCTACCCTCACTCTGGCCATCCTCATGCTCTTCACGTTGTGTACAATGCCTTGGGGTTTTCCCCAATCCTACAAAGCAAAGCTTTGTAGCTCTACTAAGTCAATTCTTAAGCTGCTCCAGGCTACCTTGTAACTTTCTAGAGACCTGTCTGATCTTTGCTTCTAAACTTTAAGTATGCTTCTTTCCTGCTCTTAACTAGATGGTCTATCTCTCTTGACAATCATGGTTTCTTCGCCCTATGTTTTCCCAGTAGCAATGGGCAAATCTAACCAGAACACCATACAAGTGCTCCCTAAACAGCCCCCACATTTCTGTTGTTCATTTCCCTGAGTATATTTGTTTCCAATTCATGCTCCCAAGTTCCTGCCTGTGAGGATCGTAATTCACCATGGCCTAAATAAATATCCACGTCCAAGGCTATGGTAAAGGTCAAGGAGTTTTGGTCACTGTCTCTGAAATGCTCACCCACCAAGAGATCTGACAGCTGACCTGGTTCATTGCCCAGTAGAAGATCCAGTACGGCCTCTCCTCTAGTTGACTTGTCTACAAATTGTGTCAGGAATCCTTCCTGAACACACCTAACAAATTCTGCCCCGTCTAAACCTTTTGCACTAAGGAGCTGCCGATCAATATTAGAAATGTTGAAATCAAGCATAACAACAATCCTGCAATGTTTGCACCTTTCCAAAATCCTTCTCCCAACTTGCCCCCCTCAGTGTATTTGTTGTTATGGCGGGGGGGGGGGGTTCTAAGGAATATTCCAAATAGAGTGATTATTCACTTCTTATCTCTGACTTTCACCCACAATCAGTGGACAATCCCTCCCTAATATCCTCCCTTTCTGCATCTGTGACACTATCCTTGACTAACAATGCCACTCACCACCTCTTTTACCTCCCTCTCTGTCCCTTTTGAAACATCTAACCCCAGAAATTCAAGCAGCCATTCCTGCCCTTGTGGCAGCCAAGTCTTAGTATTGTAGCTGCAGGTTCATCACCCTTGTTCCTTATACTTCCTGCATTAACATAGACACAGTTCAACCTATCCAACTGACCACAATTATGCCCTAGCTACTGCCTATCCTTCCTCACACCTCACAATCTCTCTGTACCTTTACACTAACTGCCCCATCCTTTGACCTATAACTCTGGTTCCCATCCCCTGCCAAAATAAATGAAGTTAGAAGGAAAATAATTTTCCCTAAAGCAACATGTTTGTGCAAATTGACCCGTAATTTAACCTTCTAATTCCCAGATATATTTTTGTGCATACCAAAAGCAGCAATATATTCTTGCTGCCCAAAACTGAACGCAATCTTTCAGATGGGATCTGGTTCAGGCTTTATAGAAATGAAAGGAAACGTTTTCTTTGTCTCCCTTCAAAATTCAGTTCATCTTTTTATTTGTGTTTGTAGTTGACCACTAGCTTGAACCAATCTATGCATTTTCACATCAGATCCATTTGCTCCTCTGTCATTTTTAGTTTTGTGCATATAGAAAATCCTCTGATGTTCTTAGATCTATAATCTTATGCCAACCTACAGTAAACTCCATCTGTGATTCACTCGCTTAATTCACTCTGTGCATTTTCTACTTCCCCCAAAGATTTACATGATTTATGTTCTCTCATGACTTAGTGTCATCTACAAGCTTGTAATGCTACTCTTCACAATTATGATGAACGGTTGTTGCCCTATTAGCATCATTTTGCAAATTCTGCTAATTTGAAACCATAATTGTTATCTACATTCTCCTTCTTCCACCTCCGAACCAATTTCCAACTTGAATCAAAAGCATGCCTCTAATTCCATGCACTCTCATTGTTGAAAGATGATTGAATGTCATCTGGGAAATCATGGAAGTAATGTTCAAAGATATTCTCTCATCGACTTTATTAGTGAACTCCTCAACAAGATTAGCCATGCTGGATCTCTCTGATCAACTCATGTTCATAATCAATGACTCTAAATTATTTAACATCAGTTTAACACTCAATCTGCTTTTTACAGCAGGGATTTTCCAGAGTTATCCAGGTTCCAACAAATCAATGGTCCACTTAACCAGATTTCCTGCAGTGGCATGACTTGTCATTATCAATGTGGTCACGAGGTACTTCTTTTTATCTTGTAACCAACATTTATTTGTTGTAGTGTGTCAAATGCTGCTGGCACAAAGGAACAAGCCAGAACGAAAGCACTGTGACAGCAGGTTTGTAGTGTGTAGCATAGGGGTTAACACATTGCTTTACAGCACCAGCTGTAAGATTAGAGTTTGATTCCTGCTGCTGCCTGTAAGGAGTTTGTACGCTCTCCCCGTGACCATGTGGGTTTCCTCAGGGTGCTCCGGTTTCCTCCCATATTCTAAAAACGTACAGTGAGGATTAGGGTTAGTAAGTTGTGGGCATGCCATGCTGGCACTGGAAGCATGGCAACTCTTGTGGGCTTCTCAGTACAATCCTCACTGTTTTGATTTGACACAAATGATGCATTTCACTGCATGTTTCGATATACATCGCTAATCGTAAGTGTGGGACAATAGCTTAGCAGTTAGCGTATACTATTACAGCGCCAGTGATCACTGATTGGACTTCAATTCCCACCGTTGTGTGGAAGGAGTTTGTATATTTATGGTTAGGGTTAGTGAGTTGCGGGTGTACTATGTTGGTTTTGGAAGCATGGTGACATTTGTGGGCAACCCAGCACAATCTTAGTTGATTTGATTTAACGCAAATGACACATTTCACCGTATGCTGATGTTTGTATGACAAATAAAGTTAATCTTCTCTTTTTTAAAATCTGTATGATTGGTGCCTGTTGTTGCTCACCAGTTGGAATATGGAATGGAGCAGTTCTTGATTCACTACTGTACATCTGAAAGTTAACATGTCGTCTGCAAAGCAATGTGCATGACACTCTAAACCATGGAGATGTCTGCAATATTCACTGTTCTAAATATTTAATATACCTTGTCAACCATTGGCAAAGGTCCTGAGTTGACGTTGTGGTTGAAACTGAAGGCAGATTTCAGTGAGAATGTCCCTATTACAAGTGTAGCCAAGCAACTGATAGCTGTTCAACTCAAGAGCTCTGCTCTCCCTCTTTCTTCCTCATCTCCCACCTGCTCACTCTCTTAGACGCACACATTGCACAGTAATGCATCCATACTTAGCAGCAACTAGCTTGCGTGAAAAACTTGAAGTCAACAGAAGGTGTTGCAGCACCGAGCACACCACGTTGGTAAGACCTTAAGACTTAGGACTCTTATCTTATTCAGCAGCCTCATGTGCGGTACCTTTTCAAAGGCTTTCTGAAAATTGAAGAAAACAACATCCATCTACTCTCCTTTGTCTAGCCTGCCTGAAATTTTCTCAAAGATTTCCACCAGATTTGTCAGGCAAGATTTCTCCTTAAGGAAACTATACAGACTTTGGACTTTGGCCTATTTTATCATGTGCCTCTAAGTGCGCTGAGACCTCATACTTAGCCACCGACTCCAACATCTTTCCAACCACTGGGGTCAGGCTAACTGGTCTATAATTTCTTTTCTTTTTCCCCTCTTCCTTCTTAAAGAGTGGAGTGACATTTGCAATTTTCCAGTCCTCCAGGACCATACCCGAATCTAGTAATTATTGGAAGGTCACTACTAATGCTTCCACAATCTCTTCAGCTCCCTCTTTCAGAATCCAAGGGTGTAGTCCATCTGATCCAGATGATTTATCTACCTTCAGATGTTTAGTTTTCCAAGCATTTCCTCCTTAGTAATAGCAACTACACTCACTTCTGCACCTTGACACTCTCAAATTTTCAGCATACGGCTAGTGTCTTCCATAGTGAGGGCTGAAGCAAAATATGTACTTATTCAGTTCACCCACCATTCCCTTGTCCCCCATTACTCCCTCTCCAGATCTCTGCAACTTGAAACAACCAAAGAAAACCAGAATAAAACAGGTAGGAGAAAGCTATCAGCCACAAACTTGTAACGCAGTAGTGATCTGTTTAATTAGTGTAGCTGGAATACGTTTGCTGTTGGTTATTAGTGCAGGTCTTAAGGGAGGGAACTGACTGAATATTTGTAAGCAATGGAGACAAATCAGCATTATATGATAGCTGATGTCAGGACCTGCTTACTTGTGGTGGATGTTCACTATGTGCACGTTGAATGATATTCACTGTAATTTCCCTGCTAACGTGCTCACATTGTACAGATGTCATTTTGGAACTTGAAAGCTAATCATAGTGACAAAAAAAATGGAAACCTTTGATCCCACTTTGTCATCAATAAATTCCTGAAACTTGCAAGGAGAAGGACAGACCTGAAATATTCTATCTAAAAAAAATTCAGATAAAATTCTCGAACAATGAAACATTTTTAAGGCTTTGGCATTTCCAGTAAGGCTTAAATGGGACTACAAATACTCTTCTTGTAAGAAAAATAGAACCTACTTGAAAGTAATTCAATACATCGAAGCACCTTCCCCACACAATTTTGACATGTCTAGTAAGAACAGTTTATAGCCTAGATTACAACTTGATATCAAGTGCTAGCTTTTCTTTTGATGAAAATATATTAATAACTTTCCTTCACAAATGAGGCTTTCATTTCAGAAATAAAATGTTAATTTCAGACTTTTCATTTCTGAATCTCCATAAACACCAGTTAATATATAAAAATTGAATGAAACAACTTTCAGCATCCACATTATTAAGGTTAGAAATAAGTTAGCAAATATACCTTAAGATTTTGGTTTGCTAATGTAAGAACTATTGGTTGGCAAAATATTATGGCCAAAAATAATTCAGCCACACCACAAAAATTGCAGGCTTTATCTTATTTGTTCCATTGCTGGAGAACTTTCTGAAGTGTTTGGGAAAGTCAACAGAGCTTCAAGAAAGAAAATTAACTTGTGAGAAGAGATATGAAACTTGGCAGTTTAAGCTTCCAGCTGTTCCAAAGGATCACTTCTAATGGCATAATAGATTACCACATAGCTCCTCACATTAAAACATGGGATTTTTGATTTTGAGATACTAGATGCCATCTGTGCTAACAGTATCAAAGCTGAATATTCCAGGTTGGGTATCAAGTGGACCAAATGCATAATAAAGCTCCTTCTACTTTTCCAAAGCAACAAGCATACCTTTTGAAGATGAAGATCTATTACATTAGTCAATACTTAGCATTTACTAAGCCTTGTGCACCTACCATCTGGACTGGTGCCATTGGTCTGTTGAGGTACTCCATTTACATTGGTGGATGGTCCTATTTGATGACTAGTCTGTAAAATATTAATTGATAATGTTAGACAACTGCAGACTTCCCATCAGTAATATGGTAATGTATTGAAAACTGCGAGGTTAATTGATCAAACTAATTATTTACAATATTTCTTGGATTGGTGCGGAGTGCAGAGACAATTTAAATTTCAATTTCAACATAGATGTAACATTCTATTAGAAATAATGGCAGCAGAGGGAACACGTTAACAAAGTATAATTATTTATAAAATCCCCCTAGCATTTGTCATTGGTGTTTTGAACTAAAAGATAAAAGACAGAAACTGTACATAACATTACGTAACTACACCCTAATGTTCTCATCTTGGAACAAGTACGTGATCAGTATATCTTGGCAATAAAGTAGTCACTGTACCATCAAATTTGGTGTTATTATCTGAGTAGATGTCTAAAATTAGATTGCTTATGAAGAGCTCTACATATTTAACCATATTTTAGAAATCACTAGATAGCAAATACATAGGTAAGTATCCATATTTATCTGATATATATTCATGATGATTTTGGCTCACGTCTGTGCACCTTTAACACATGCCACATGTGTAAACTGGCACACAAAAGGGAAATGAATAATCCCAAGTATCAACAGAGTACATTAAGGGAAAGAGCATTCAGCATGATTGTTGATTTTCCAAATTATTAGTATGATTGTGATCTACATGTGAGCCTATAACCTGCACAGGGAGACTGCAAGAAATGGTACCAGATGTTCCTATCTGTCTAGATAGTGACAGTGCAGCAACTTTCTTAATTTTTTTTTCATTGCCAGCACCAGAGAAAGTTTAAGACTTGAAGTCAAATATTCCTGATGCTGTAAGAGACAGCAATTGGAAGTGGTCTCTGTAGTGACAGTAGCCTCACTGGCAAGGGTCACTTTGAATGCTAACTCCAGTCTGAAATAAACCAAGAAGAAACAGTTGATCACATTATCTGGCACTCCCACTGGGATTTAAGGACAAAACCTATGTTGCTCCCAAGTGTTTTAAGTCTCCAGCAGGAAACCTACAACTCCTTCTTGTCTACCTCAAAGATCATGTACCCATACTGGATTTCTCTCCTTCCTATCCTTTTCTTCGGCTGGATCAACCAAGCTGGGTCTTCTTACTCAGAGACCTCTGGCAAGGTACAACAAGGCTTCGGCAGTGACAATTCTCAGGACTTATCCCTGACAGCTTTTGACAGGAGGAAAAGCTGGGTTTGGAGCCTGGTCTTCAGTTCAAGCTGGAAATCTTACTTGAAATGTTTTTTAACATGTGCAATAAGATTATACATTAAATAAAAAAATGCTTATTTTCTTTAAAATAATAAAAGCAACAAAATAATTAAAGTTGTTAAAACATTGAACAAGAGATCATTTAAAACATCAAAATAAAATAAATAAAATTAACTGAACCTTTTGTTCTATTTCATTAGGACACAGATTTCTATTCAAATGTACGGAGTGATTGGGTATATTCTGGAATTAGGGTATATAGCAAACATTAACTTCAGCAACCAGTCTTTAGACCTGAATGTGGATTGTAGATTAAATTTAAAATGCTTGCCTGGACAATAGTTTCCTGAAGCTGTGGACATCAGTTAATTGAAACACCAGACAATGCTGACTAACATTTGTTTTGGATGTCTGGAGTGTGGGTGCGAAGAAGGAGGTGTGAAAATTTTACGTAATTCAAAAGAACATTGTAGAAACATTGTCAATATAGAATTGTCCTTTGATCTTTAGGATATAAAATGTCACGTAATATCGGGTCGAATGGGCCTCTTCCTTTGGAGAATGTCTCATTTCATTGAATAAAAGACTACTTTATATCTACCTGCTGCATCTCTCCAGTTACAATTTTCATGTTACACCATGGGCTCTCTGAAATAGCACTTGATTTGGTTGGTTGAAGTATGAAAGTTGTGGCAGGTTCCACAAGATTAGAGATGCAATCCAGTGATGCAGTGGAGTTGTGGATATCTCCCTAGGGAACACTAGCTAAAATCCATAACTCAACCCCATATTTTTTTTGTTCGTTCATTTAGATAAAAGGATGCCTTTTCAACTTCCACGTGTGTACAGAATGGGTAGATGCAGATTAGCAGACCATTATATTTCCTATTCTTCTTGATGTTTAGTTCCTATATGTTTTAATTAATTGATGGTCAGCAGTTACCATGGCTTCAACAAACCAAATTGAATGCAGTGATCTGTCTCAGGGAACACAGCTGTACCCTTGATTGTTTGTGATGGGAGCACAGGGGAATAAAATAGGCCCTGTCTAGAAGAGACTTTTACGGATTTTGCTAGCTGTCAAAATTGTAAAATATTCTTCATTTTTCTAATGGTGAGAAACATTTAAAAACAAAAAATAGAAATCATATAGTTTAAAAACCTGACCCTTTCTCAGGCAGGGCATTCAGATCACCATGAATGAACCTCAATGCACTTTGTTCAGGGAAGGGATTCACAAAATTAATCACAATTCTCTCATGTTTGTTTTCAGGTGATACTGTTGGGGGTCTATGCGTTGTATCAAGAACAGACTCAACGAATAAACTATGAATTGTTGAACAGCTTGCTGTCACATAGGTCTACAATAGTTGCTAAGGCAGCTTCACTTAATTTGACTGTGACTCTGTTGAAGTACATAGGGTCAGGAAAGGGAATTGAAAAGTAGTGGGGAAAGTAGATTATGGGCACAGATGCAATATTATTTCACAGAAGGAATTCTGGTGGAAATATGCTTGTCTGAAGTAAAATGCTAAGTGCGCGCGTGCGGCCTCTCCGGTGAATGATATCTGTAATCTGTCAAGTAGGGGACCGTGCACAATTCTGATTTGATGGAGACAGACGTGAGAGTATGGAGGAACATCTGGAGAAACTTCTGAAATGCCCGCTTTGCTGCCGCTGTTACTGTGTGGTAACTGGAATCTCTGGAGCAGAAGGCCCCGAATCCTCGGCTTTGCTTGTTTCAGCGGCTGGGGTGAGGTCGAAGGCGCTCGGCAGAGGATGGCGCTTGGGAGGCTGTATCAGAGGGGCTGGTCGGGGGCTCGAAGTTTTCGGATGGACAGACTCAGTGTCAGCTGTGGTCGGCTGCTTCCAAGGCATCAGCAAGTTGATGGTGCCTGGAGGTTTATGGCAGGGAGTTTCTCCCTTTTGCCGCCTGCTATCGGGGACTCGGGAGTCAATCAACTCAGGGACTTTGAGACTTTTTTTTTACCATGTCCATGGTTTGTCCTTCATCAAATTATGGTATTGCTTTGCACTGCTGTAACTGTGTGTTATAATTATGTGGTTCTGTCAGTGTTAGTCTTTGGTTTGTCCTGTTTTCTGTGATATCACTCTGGAGAAACATTGTATCATTTCTTAATGCATGTATGCATTTCTAAATGACAATAAAAGAGGACTGAGTGTTCTCATAATCTAATCTTCCTGTAAAATCACCTCTGCTGTCTCCCTGAATATTGCCAATCGATTTTTCTAGGCATCTGATCTCAGGCTTGGCTTTACCCTCAATGGGCCTTTACGTATCAGATTTGGTACCAGTCCTCTAGCTGTTTAATGACTGGGCTGTGGAGGCAACCCACCCTCTCACTTCCCAACGCAGGTTGTAAACCAGACTGAAAATTAACCCACCTCTTTTGTATCCCTATTTTCTTCTCTCAACTTGAAAGGCTTCCCCTGTGACTGGAAGTTAGGTTTATGTGGATTTTTCCCAGTTTCTCCACTATTTTCCTACATCCCAAAAACCTTAGACATCAGCTGAACTGGTTCCTGTAAAGAAGTGCATGTGGCTGCTAAGAGAACTGGGGTGTGAATGGGCATGTGTGAGATATAGGTTGTGGGGAATAAGATTGCACCGAGTTTGGAACCCACTCAACAGGCTGCATTGCCTCCTATGTTGTACAAAAGTGTGACATTAACCATTTTCTGTGGCAATCAATGATGCTATTAAGGATGTAATTTTATTGAAAGCAATTTTTTTCTACCTGTATTGGAAAGTGATTTGTCTATATTTTTCTGTATATACTGCTCCACTATTGTCACAGACTTATGTAACAAGTTCACGTGCAGTCTGTTCCCTTGTACCTTTTCTTAGGTGAACTGTCACAGATCTTGAATGAGCACTGAGAATCCACTGCCCCTTGTAGATTCAATCGTGTTTTGTTATTACTGCCAAAGGTAATAGTATAGAGAATGTCCACTAATATTACTGACAGCTCTATCATCATTATACAGATCTCTCTGTTAAATAACCAGCATTAAACTCTATCTGGATTCATCCTAGAATTCTGTTTACCCTGTGACCAGCAGACTGCCGTGATTTTTATATATATAAATGGCACCATGAAGAAAGAAGTAACAATAAGCATTCCTACACATAAGCTCAAATCTGAATGATTATAGGAAAACAACAAAGAGCATTAAATATTAATACTAAGGCTTCCCTCATGTGCATGGGAACAGTTTAATCCTAGTTAAGGTTAAAAAGTAATTTTCATTTCTTCAGTTGCCTTGCTGACTAGTGCACATCATTTCAATATTTTATTGATGCCATTGGTCTATAAATCTCACCACCAATTTACTTTCTCCTTGCCCCACTATGATGATTTGTCCATTGTACTATCTGTGACCAATTATCTCATGAGGGAGAAGGGTCTTGTTAGTGAACTGAATCCATCTGCCTTTAGCTTGCAAGATCTACACGTCTATTCTACTTAAAAAGGCTTGAAAATGTCAAATGTTTATAACAGCTTTAGAGGCCTAACATTTAATTCCATAGTCCATGCTCCCTCTGTCCACGCCCTGCCCAAGTTGTATGCAGTGGGGCATTTTGTAAGTCTGTGGTATGAGGTTGGAATCGTTATGACCATATGATAGGATATGAGAGCAGAAATAGGCCATTCAGCCTATCTCTAGACATGAATATTGGGAAACCCTAGGCAGTCTGTCTGCTAGCAATCCATCCCAGAAAATATGGTACAGTATTTTAATTTCATATTTTATTTAATCGCAAGACAAAAACTTAAGAATGTACGCAAGTATTATAGGCCAACTATTCTAAACAGGTAGATAATATATATAGGTATATTATGAGCTGCAGGAATGGGTCTGGCCGCAGCATATCCATTAGTAGTCTCGATTCTGAGGTTTGAAATTCAAGTTACTGGGGTGTGGCATCAGATTTTGCTCTACAATTGTTCCTTAATAAACCATAAATGCTGGTTTATTAAGCATGAAAATTTAAACATGACCTTAGCAAGGTTGAGATGTGTTCATACTGGAGTGAACATTGCTGTCACCATATTCTGACTCCTTCCAAATATGTGCTTGGACTACAACAGGCACCAAGATATTTTTGGAGTTTTACACTACCATGCATCAATTAAGACCTTCCAGAGTTTCGAATCTAATGCTTCTTTAATGCAAAACATCTCATGACCTTCATCATTTACTTTGAACACTTAATACTACTCAAAAAAATGATATTGTCTGGACATCTTTATGTCATAGGCTCCCTTCTCTGGTTCCAGACACTGACAAATGAGCAGAGACTGTACAAGTAAATTAAATAACTTCACAATTCCCATCCTGACACTGATGGAGATATTTATTCAGTCTGCATTTTAAAATTACAGTTCACCCAGAGGTTGAAATTGCAGCAGTAAAAATAAATTGTAGCACGTGGTTTGTATTTTAACCAGAACCACCAAATTTGTCAAAACCAAGGTATACCAAGACTTTTGTTTACTGTTTTTATTTAAAGCCAGGATCACAGCTAAAATAAAATGTTTTAGTGTTATGTGAATCTTGGAGCAGAGGACAAGCAAGGGACATATGATTCAGAACTGAGCCACATCATTTATCCTGCTGGATCTTGACAGCATTCCTACAGTAAAATCAACAGGGTTAGATTCTAATCCAAGGACGCTATTAATACCAGCTACAGCATCAAAGGAGTGGCATTTAGCCCATCATGTCTATGCCTAGTAAAGCAATCCAAACTTAATCCCAAGAGTTTGCTCTCTTCCCACAGCTCTATATGATCCACTGCTTCAAATGTTTATCTAATTTTCCTTAAAAGCATTAAAATAGTCTCATCCTTCAGTCTTATAACAAAACATGCCATAGTCTACTAATCCTCTATGTAAAGAAATTTCTCGTAACGTCTTTCCTCAGTGACAAGCTTAAATTAATGACCCCTTGTCAATGACTCACAACTAAAGGGAATACTTGGACCTTACTCACTCTATCAAAACCCTTCATCGCTTTAAAAGCCTGTGCTAAATCTTCTCTGTGGAAACTGTCACTATAGCCTTGAATTTCTTTAGGAATGGTCCCGATTGCTTGAGTAACTTCATGACAAAATGAAAGAAACCGAGAGAAAACATGAAATAGATTAAGCATGACTGCTTATCTAGCTTACATAGTTTCCTATGGATTCCATCGATCCACTAAAAATATGCAGCTGCATAGGTAGTCACAGCCAGTAACTTAAGTCTTCCTATTACAACTATAACTATTCAACCAAGAGTTAATTCTATTCAAATTTTATTTTGTTGCATCTTAATTAGGGAAAGAGCTTGCAGTTTTCTTGCACTTTTTATTATCTTAATGCATTATAGTGCTCTATAGCTAGCGATAAGTAGTTACAATCGTGATTTGGGATTTTTTCAACATTATGTTCCTCAAACCTTCATTGATTTAAGCCCCTTCATTTTGCCTCAGTATAATTTCATTCTTAAGTAGCAGTAATGTACTGGCTCATCATACATTGACTTAAAACGGTTGTTAGTTTGAAGGACTTCTGCATATAGTCTTGGCTAGCAGCGGTCTAATACTGAAGGAATACTGTTGCACTACACAGATAGATTACATAAACCAGGGCTGAATGTTTCTGTTAATAAGGTCAAATGGCAATTTGATACAAGATTGGAACATTTTAAGGGGAGCAGACAAGGTGAATAGAATGAATCTATACTCAGTGGCCACTTTATTAGGTACACCCTATTAATGCAAATATCTAATCAGCCAATCACATGGCAGCAACTCAATGCATAAAAGCATGCAGACATGGTCAAGAGGTTCAGTTGTTTTTCAGAACAAATATCAGAATGGGAAAGAAATATGATTCAAGTGACTTTGACCGTGGAATGATTGTTGGTGCCAGATGGATTGGCTTGAGTATCTCAGAAACTGCTGATCTCCTGGGATTTTCACGCACAACAATCTCTAGAGTTCACAAAGAATGGTGCAAGAAACAAAAAAAAACATTCATTGAGTGGCAGTTCATTGGGCAAAAATGCTTTGTTAATGAGAGAGGTCAGTGGGGAGTAGCCAGACTGGTTCAAGCTGACAGGAAGGTGACAGTAACTCAAAAAGCTGCACATTACAACAGTGGTGTGCAGAAGAGCATTTCTAAATGCACAGGATGTCGAACCTTGACGTGGATGGGCTACAGCAGCAGAAGACCACACTAGGTTCCACTCCTGTACCTAATAGAGTGGCCGCTGAATGTAATTTCCACCAGTCAGAGAATGCAGGATTACAAGAGAAAGTCGATAACATAGAATCAGAAATTTCAGGGGTTAAAAGCCTTTGTGCATATAAAAGATAGCAAAAGCTTGGGGCATTCTTTAGCATAATCATTGATATCCAATCTGATGTTAATTTTAAACTGAGATTGATTAATTTCATTAACCAAAACTCTTAAGAGATTTGCATAAAAGTTAACTACATAGTTTGATTGCAGATCTCACTGATTGATTTTAGGGGTTCAAGCATTTAAATATATCACCCTTCTTAAATAAGAGAAAATCTGCAGGTGCTGGAAATCCAAACAACACACACAAAATGCTGGAGGAACTCAGCAGGCCAGGCAGCGTCTATGGAAAAGAGTAAACAGTCGACGTTTCAGGCCGAAACCCTTCAGCAGGATCCTATAACACCTTTCTCCCCATGTTCATTGTGGCATTCTGTAATATCCCAACCTTTAACAACTACTGTAACACCCTGGTTAAGATTTTACTGCTAATGTTGTAGAGTAGTTCACTTAATGTAATGTGAGAGAAAGAGAGAGAGGGGAACTTAAAGTGGTAAATTCAAGGTTCATGCCATTGGGGTGCAGACTACCCAGGTGGAATATGCAGTACTGTTCTACTAGTTTGTATACACTAGCAGTGCAGGAGGCAAAGGCCAAGGAATGGGACGGCTTACAATCAGGAGGTCCAGATGGCTATTACAGACGAAGTACAGGTCCCTGGCAAAAGTGGAGTCTGTAAGTGCCTACTACCCTGTGGATGGTCACACTGATGTAGAGGAGGCCATTTCAATAGTATCCAACAAAATAGGTGAGGTTGAGAAGATGCCAGTGAACCTCTCCTTCTGATCTTCCCAGGTCCTTTCACACACCCACTTCCTTCCAGAATCCAGCCCCAACCCGCCATCACCTATTCTTTTTCCCCTCCTCCACCTCACCCAAATACTCTTCCCACTCAGCTCCTCATCCCCTACCCACTCACAGTCCCCATCTACATACCATTCTTCTCTTATTTGTAGGTGTTTTATGTAGGTTTCCTATATTTGTCTCCCTACAATCCTCATTCTTTTGCTATGTTATAGCATGATTTCCATTCACAAAAGAAATCCATACTTTTGATAGCCATCATATTGCTCTCCATTAATAAATACAAATTGCCTTTCAATACCACCAGATACTTGCAATGAGGGTGGGGGGTGGGGTTAGTAGTGGCTGAGAGCTACTGGTAATGTATGCAGATGTGAACTGCATGGGTGGTAATGCAAGTTGTCCAGGGTCATCATATGCCTCAGCAGGCAACACTAACTTGGTGCTCAGATGAAGGATCCTCTATCTAAAGTGTTTAGTCTGTTTCACTTTCTACTGATACTGTCTCATCTCTACCGTGTTTCCAGCATTTACCATTTTTGTTTTAGGTCTGCAACTTAATTTTGGTCTCCACTAATTCAATGCTTTGCTTGCAAAGCAATGAACGAGCATATGTAAATTGCGTACCAGAATCTCCATGTCTGTAAGTGAAGTCTACATGATTTAACTCTTTACTCTTTTGTAAACGAATGGGGATATGGCCTTCAGTAACAGAATTGGAAACAGCTTAATTAACCAATAGACAGTAACACTTCAATGATCTTAATACCAAAAGTGAGAAGTGACTGTTCGTAAAGAATATAGAGGAGGGGGTGAATGGAACATGAGAAATGGAAGTTGTCAAGATGGACTTATTAAAGCAACACACTCAAAATGCTGGAGGAACTCAGCAGGCCAGGCAGCATCGATGGAAAAGAGTAAACAGTCAATATTTTGGGCCAAAACCCTTCATCAGGACTGGAAGGAAGAGGGAATGAGTGAGATTAAGAAGGTGGAGGGAAGTCCTGATGAAAGGTCTCAGCCAAAACGTTAGCTGCTTACCCTTTTCTGTAGATGCTGCCTGACCTGCTGAGATCCTCCAGCATTTAGAGTGTGTTGCTTTGGATTTCCATCATCTGCAGATTTTCTCATTTTTGGGAACTTATTTCAAATGTTGGTCAGGATTCTAGATAATATTTTTATAAGTGCAATTTGCACATAAGAGATTCCATTGATTGGCATTTAATTTGCCTGAGAAACCCTCCTATGCATGATCAGAAAAAAAACCAGCAGCTCTAAAATGACTACACATGAATATAATTTCGTAAAGTACCACCAGATAACAAAGAACAGGATATCACATTCCTTTCCCCCAGAGCAATATGTGTGTGAAATAATCTGTACTGTAGTAACCAAAGGCTTGGGTATTGAAAAAAATTATTTATTATGTCTTTATGGATAGAATGGGGAAAAGGAAAATAGTTTAGATGGTGATAATCCAGCATGGTAAACCATGACAATCTATAACTTGTATTCAATAGGTTACAATAATAATTATATGTTCAGTCTCAGTTGCATTTGGGAAGAATACAAAGACATGAAAACAACATGAAGATAATGTTGTCTGGAGAATTGGAATGGGTTGAGTTCAATCCATGACAGAGTAGATCGTATATAATACTAGAAATAAATTAGGTGGATAAAGAGCTGTTTTAACATTACTGTTTTCTTTTATGATCTGCATAACAATTACTACAGCAAAAAATGCTCAAAAATTAAAACCTGAGCAGAAAAGCTGAAAGGGGGTAAATGTAAGAATAAAAATTAAATTAAAAACTAGGCCAATGCAGTAGGCAGCTACTGCGAGAAGAAAACAATTACATTGGAGAAATAGAGATAATGATGTGATAACAAACCTGTGCTATTTTTAAGTTCAAATGAGAAATACAACTTTGTTATTAAGGCCATTATGTGTATGAAACAGAGATTAGTGTAATTCCTAATTTGCTACTGGAAGCACTCAGAATGAAGGATCACAATGTAATTATTTTTTGAAAGCACAAGGAAAATCCTTGCAGGAATGAATAAACAAGTGTTTTAATGTGTGACCAAATATATCTTAGGATACATGCTTACTACAAGTGCTTTGTGGTGGACTACTGCAGTACTTGTTTGAAGATCAGTTCTTCCTTTGTTGCTAACTCCCCACAGCTATCATACCCCTGTGTTTGAAGCTCCATCACACTCACATATTTTTTCAACTCTCTTGGAAAACCAACAACATTGAGAATGCGTTTAAAAAGCTATTCTGCACTCTAAGGATGCACTGAAAATATCAATCTCCTACGTAGCTCATTAAATCTAAAAACTCCAGTAACCTCAGTCCCAGAGAATTAAAAGGCAGGAGCTCCCAGCAAGTGAGGCTGTCACCAGATCACTAGTGATCAGTACTCAGTCCAAAGACTGTATAACCACTTGAATTCTTTGGAGTTGCATATCATGTATTAAAGACTAAAAATAAAAGCAATGAGCAAGACAACCCTTTATGCAATAGTATTTTAGTCCAAGCCAGAATTTAAGGCTTTTTAGGCAGATTACCAAGGGTTTGGGAGCTGAAGAGAGGAAGAAACTGCTAGATTCAACAAGGTAGACATGCAGTCGGAGGATCAGTCAGGATTGATAATCCTGGTTCATCTAACAAATCCTGTATCCCAGTCAGCCCAACCCCAAACCTCTGCTACTTTCAGCCCTTTATCTAATTATTTATCTGGCTTTTCCAACAATACACACTTTGGATCACCCTTTCTTTAACTATCAACAAAACTCTCCTCTGCAATATTCGCATTCTCAGTCTGACACGCCCAGCACAGCCTAAACTGTTTCAGAGTACACTTTCTCTCTGTTCAATGTATGTTCAGTCTGTGCAAGTTGAAGAAGGGATGTCAGCTGGAGTGCTAAGCTTCAAAGCATTCTGACTGGTTGCATCAGTATCATCTGGTATGGGAGGGCCAGTACACAGGGTAGTAAAAAGCTGCAGAAAGTGTAAATTCAGCTAGCTCCATCATGGGCACTAGCCTCCCCAGCATCGAGAACATCCTCTAAGGGGCTGTACACACAGTGGTTAGAAATACTTATTGTAATTTACAGTTTATTTTATTATTATATATTGCAATGTACTACTGCCACAAAACAACAAATTTCACCATATATGCCAGTGATATTAAACCTGATTCTGATTCCGGTTCTGAAAGTGACAGCCTTTGTGCAAAATCAGCATTGTACAGTGACCGTTAAGACCAGTCTGCATAATTCCGGCATTCCTACCTATTCAAATGCCCTGCATGATTTCTTCTTCAAGTGTGTCTAAATGCATTAATACTAGTTAAGAGTTCCAAAGCTGCCTGCAGTGTCTACAAACAAAGAGAAAAAGTCCAATTTCTCATTACATATGCTGGTTAACTTTCAAAGCTGAATAAGGATTGCACCCATCTTTGCTTCACAAAAACCTTAATTATTTCTGATTTCTAGCATTTGTTAATTTCTATTGCCACTTTGTCATTGTGATCTGCTCAGTTTCAAACGATCCAAAGCACAAACATTTCCAGCAAAATTGGCAATGCATTCCCCTTGGACATGTCATTTCAAGCTCTTTACCATTCTTAAACTGAATTGAGAGGGAGAGAGTGGGGTAGTTTCAATCTAATTGAAATTGGGCAGCCCACAAGTTACAATAAAAAACCTCCGTATTAAGAGGTTGATTAATGGTGCTTGGGGTCACTCTCCTTGTCCATGTGGATTTTTCTTTTTTTGCTTCCAGACTTCCCTCCCATAATTTTAACCCTTTTCATTCTGTCTGGTCCTTTCAGTCAGCGTATTTCTAAGTCTAAGAGAGGAAAACTTAAACCTGAGATTGACTAAATGATGATTAAACCCAGCTGAAACATAAAACCTTGCAAGTTAAATTTAACTACATCAATCATAAATAAGCATGAGCATCAACTTCTGTGCCTGACCTTACTCAACCCACGTCCTTTTACTCTTCAATCATCCATTGTCTGTGTCATGAATTGATACATTCCCTTTTCACAATGCCGAGAAACAAACTCGTTTGAAAGCAGATACTGCTGCCACTAAACAGGCATTCATATGAACAAAGCCAAATATAGAGACTTTGTGAACAGTTCTAAATTGGACATCATTATTTTAGTCATCTATTCAGATGTGCTTACTATATTTTAAGAAACAAATATTTTCTAAAGGGCAGAAGACAGAAGTAATTATTAAGTGCACATTCTTCCTTCACTTTCAGTTCCAAAACTAGACACTCTGATGTTTTTTTTACTCTTGAAAGACAATACAGGAGGTGTTTAATTAGAAGTGTTAAGGCTGTTTGATTCAGTACATGTCTAGGTGATTATTTTTCTCATATTTAATTGAAAATGTCAGTTTTCCTGTTATCTTAAATTAGATATGATAATTAATCCCAGTTCTGCGATGACACCTTAGTGATGCTGCTACCACAGTCACCTTACACTCTGCATCAGTATAGAAATAACGGGATAAGTATTTAAATCCAAATAATATAATACAACATTTACTTTATCACACGGCTTTGGATTGCAATCCACAAAGGCAACAGCAATAAAAACAACTTGCATTTATAAAACACCTTCAAGGTGGTAAAAAAAATTCAAGATGGTTTATATAAACATAATCAGAAAAAAAACAGTGCAGAGTCACGTGAAATTTTATTAAGTAACTAAAGGCTGAGAGAAAGAAGTAGTTTCTCAATTGCAACTCAAGAGGAAGATAGATGAGGAGATATTTAGGGGAATAGCTCTAGAGCTAAGGGCAAAGTGACTGAAGGCACAGATGCAAATAGTGAACAGGAAGAAAACTGCAATTCACAACAGGCTAGAGTTGGAAGAGGGAAGAGATCTTGGAGGATGGTAGGGAAATGGAGATGGAGATGGAGCAAGTTTGAAAGATAAGCAGGGGCAAGGCTGTGAAGGGACTAAGCAACAGGAATGAGAATTTTAAAAAATAATTCCAAAACTGGGAATGAATGTGGATTATGATCAAGAAGATTGTGGCCACATTTGCTTACAATATGAAGATGGGTGGAAGGCCAGGTACTGTTGAGAAAGTAGGGAGTCTGCACAAGGTCTTAGACAAGGAATGGGCAAAGAAGTGGTAGATGGAATATAGTATAGGGCAGTGTATGGTCACGTTTTTCTGGTGTTGGCAACATACAGAGATGTTTTACAAGCAGCTTACAAAACTACTAGATACTCTACAATAAACACGAGAAAGTTTAGACATGCTGGAAATCCAAAGCAACACACCACACAAAGTGCTGGAGGAACTCAGCAGGTCAGGCAACATCTATGGAAATTAATTAACAGTCGCCGTTTTTCAGGTTTTGGCTCAAAACGTTGAGTCTTTATTCATTTCCATAGATCCTGCCTGACCTACTGAGTTCCTCCAGTATTTTGTGTGGTGTGTTGTTTTACATACTCTACTGGATACACTTCAGAACTACGATCACTGTAATCCTAGACAGCAATTTCCCTTTAGGAAATATACTTTTGAACCATCAAAAAGACCTAACGATTTTGCAAATTCCTCCAGGATTCAATGCAAATTGACTCTTGAGATTGCGGCCACTAGAGGGACAGCCTTTGCTTGGGGTCCAAGAGTGGGAAACTCAGATCCATTACTTCACGCTGATGAAAGAGTCGAGCCAGATTAAAGTATTGAGACCCAAGAGCAGACAATAAACTGACGTTCAGTATTGTCTGCCTGTGTTTGAGCCGTCTCCCTCTCTTCTTACTACTAGCATCAGGTGGGAGGTGCAGGATCCCACACAGTCAGGGATGCAAGCATTTGTTGCTCTTATATGTGCTGGCATTGGAGAGGATACAGAGGAGGTTAATAAGGCTGATTCTGTGAATGAAAGGGTTAATGTATGACAAGTGCTTGATGGCACTGGACCTGTACTCACTGGAGTTTAGAAAAATGAGGGGAATTTCATTGAAACTTATTGAATATTGAAAAGCCTAGATACAGTGGTTGCAAAGGGGATGCTTCCTATAGTGGGTAAACCTAGGACCAGAGGGCACAGCCTCAGAATAGAGGGATGCCCCTTTACAACAGAGATGATGAGGAATTTCTTTAGCCAGGGGTTGGGAAACCTATGGAATTCTTTGCCACAGATGGCTGTGGAGGCCAAGTCATTGGCTATATCTAAAGCAGAGGTTGATAGGTTCTTGATTAGTAAGAGCATCAAAGGTTATGCGGAGAAGGCAGGAAAATAGAATTGAGAAGATAATAAAGCATCCCTGATTGAATGATGGAGCAGACCCAAAGGGCTGAATGGCCTAATTATGCTTCTAGGTCTTATAGTCTAAGATAATAGCTTAATAAAACTGATGCAAATTAGAATGTAGGCAGAATACATTAAAGGAGGTTGAGCAGAAACTGTCCCTTTGAAAAACAGCAGAAGATCTATATCACTGGGGCAGTGCAGCCCTTTTTTAAGATACTGCCAGGAATTCCAGCAAAGACTAATCTATTTTGAACATATTTCATAAGATGAATGATCTTTATAATGAGGTGACTGAAAGGCACTCAAAATAAGATACCGTGCATCTTCATTGCATGTGATCTACACACAGTAATGATGACTTCAACTCCTTTTTCCTGTGCAAAATGCAGGTACAGAGTGAGCACCAGTGCAACAGATTTAGTAAGTTTATTTGATGAACATAATTTCATGCTGCATAAATCGAATAAGACATTGTTCAAGACTCTCATTGTGTCCTAACCTTTTGTTGATTAGAAAGTACAGTATATATAGCACAAATCTAAAAAAAGGTTTATTAACTAGAAACCCAACAAAGTCAATTTGTAGTCCCTACATCTTAAATAATTCTTAGACAAACTATTCAGGGTCAATATTTATTGCAAAGGTATTCTTCATGTCCAATGTCATCAATGGGGATCAAACACCAGTTTAACATAATCTGAGTCTGGAAAACATTGTGTGTTTTCCACTGACAGGAAAAATATGCAGGATTAGTAGGGACCATGTAAGATATCTGTTCACTCTCTTTGACCTGTAACAGCAGGGGTGCTTCTCTAAGCCCAGTAGGAAATATTTCTGCCACTGTGTGACATGAAGATTTGTAGACAGAAAAACAGATAGAAAAGAAAGGATTTCATGCCATTCTGTTCATCCTAACCACAAATAACCAAACAAAAAAAAAGCGAGCAGCCTTGAGAGCATCTCAGTCAAACACCAAGCCTAAATCTTCCAAATCAGCAATGTAATGATGGCCAATGGATAAATGTTTGGACTGGGTTATACAGTTAGTTCAAGTTCTTTTAATTGTCGTTTAACTATACATAAGTACAGCCAAGTGAAACAAACTACACTTACACAAAGTGAGTAAAAATTGTGTAATTTTATCTTCATGGAATCACACAGCTCGTAAACAAGCCCCTCAGTTTGTGCTACTCATTTAGCACCTATTTTACTAATCTCATTTTATTCTCTCCACATTGTCATCAACTCCGCTCAGACCCTACCACTCTCCCACACATTAGGGACAATTTCCAACAACTGTTTAAATACCAACCCCCATGCCTTTGGCATGAGGATGTAAACCAGAGCACACAGGGGAGAATGCACAGGCGTGGGGAGAATGTATGGACTCTACACAGACAGATCCCCAGGTCAGGATTGAACCTGGGGACCTGAAGCTGTGAGGAATCAGAACAGTCGTGCCACATGTGAACTTTAAAATATTACTTTCTAATGTCAAGTTTTATGTACTAAGTTTGAAGCAGATTTTTATAATGCTGAGACTTGCTGTACAATTTTAGTACAAGTTGTGGCGATCAACACTCGGCAGCAATAAGAATCACACATCCTGAGACCCATCGGGCATGGGTAAAAAGGTACAGAAGATACTGGAGATACTCAGCAGATCAGGCCGCATCTGTGGGAGGAGAAACAGGGTCAACGTTTCAGGTCATCCGACTAAAGCAGGAGCAGTGAGACATTGTCTCTGGTATGGTCAATACAGTTTCACCCTGGAAAGCTAAAAATGATCATCAGGTGGATGAGTAAATGGGTTGGAGTAGAAAGTGAGGACATGGATAAAAGTCTGTAGGAGCTGTGAAATGCTGAGCACGGTGACATGCCTGCAAGGTCAGGCTGGGCTTGTCCTACACTCCCCGAGAGAAAAAAGAAAATAAACTGACCCAATACCATAAATGGCATCTGATAAAGATGGAGAAATTACGTTGCCTTAAGTTGTAGAATTCAATATTATCACAGCATTTAGTCAAAATTACACTGGACAACAAATAATGCATTTAACTGCATAATGGTGCTGACGGTTTGCAACAGTTGAACTGAGCTAAAAATGTTTTGTTGATGATTTTCATTTGTACTCAGTGTCTGAGGCACTTAAGTGTCCAACAATAATCAGCCAGCATTGAGGGATTCCAGTTGTCTTGATACTGTTTCTCCATTACTGCAATGTCCTGGTGAAATCTTTCACCATGCTCATCACTGACATCGACAAGATTTGCAGGGAAGAAGTCTAAATGGGAATGCAGAAAATGAACCTTTAGTGACATGTGGCACTTCATGGTTTTGTATGCTTGAAGCATGTTGTCAACCAGCTGCATGTAGTTTGGTGCTCTGTAGTTGCCAAGAAAATTTTCAACAACATCCCTGAATACCTTCCACATGATTTTCTCTGGTCCCACAAGAAGTTCTTTGAATTGCCTGTCATTGATGATCTGTTTGATTTGACTTCCTTAATCTTGCCTTCAGTTATTCTGATTTGAATTATGAATTGAAGTAACAAATAGAGGTGATTTCAAACAATGGTGCATGAAGAGAAATTTCGTGATGGTCTTCATGATCAGCAGCCCAATATCTATAAGATACACCCAAAAGTACACAGGAAGGAAATTCTTTGTTGTCCAGTGTTATCAAAGAAACCTGATTTGAGAACCCAATATTTTAAACTTCATATTTTTATTTTTCATAACATAGATCACTGAAAACACAGAAATGCACATTAAAGAAATAAAAAAAATCAGCAGCTATTTAAATAAAGCAGAGGCAAAACAAAAGAAATGGGGGCTCGAAATGAAATGATACTAAATGCAAAAAGACTAAATTATGTAAGATATTTCTTCCACAAGAACAATGAATTTTGGAATGGACTTCCTGTGTGCACAATTGATACGAATTTGAGTATCCCTTATAAAATAAAATGAATTAAGTTCTAATAAACCCATTTCTAATTCCTCAAGCCAGTTTTTAATAAAAAGAGATTTCACTAATTTCAACTAATATAATTCAAAAAGGCTATGTCAAAAAAGACAAAAAACATGAATTATTCCCTAATTGAATGAACTGCCTTTAAACTAAGATTGTATAGAGTGACCAGCTACAGAGGAAACGGTCATATAAAAACACTATAAACTGAAAAGATAGATGGATATTTTTGCATAATTGTGGTAAGGTAGTTGAAATTTGGTAGCAGTTGACTGTTAAGGATATTAAATTAATTCATTGTGAGGAGAACAATACTTAGTATAAAAAAACCTCACACAGGTGATAAAAAAATCACATTATTGCAGATAATCATAATAAATTACACCGCTTTATTCAATATATCATTGCTAATCATCTCATTTGAGCTCTGATTGGATTGTAAGAATACCACACATTGTCATCCTTATGCTACAAAGTGGAAGTGATATTTACAACATAATTCCTTCTATTCTTTTGACACACAAGACTTGCTATATCAAAGCAGTTATTGGAAGATGCTGCAAACACTAGAATCTAAATAAGGTACTCTGCTACCACAACCTAAAGACTGAGACAAAGGAACAGCACATTGTTGAATGTCTCTACTAATAAATGCTCTTCAAGATAATAACACGTTTCCAGTTTCCCATACTTCCATTTTCTAGCTTTATCTTTCACTTCTATTGTTTTCAGCCAGATGGGTGCTATTTTTGGAAGGAAGACCATACACTTTAATAAGTAAAACAAAGACGAGAAAATCTGCAGATGCTGGAAATCCAAGCAACATACACAAAATGCTGGAGGAACTCAGTAGGTCAGGCAGCATTTATGGAAACAAATACAGTCGACGTTTCGGGTCAAGACCCTTCATCAGGACTGGGAAAAAAGATGAGAAGTCAGAACAAGAAGGTGGGGGAGGGGAGGAAGAAGTACAAGGTGGTAGGTGATAGGTGAAACTGAGAGAGGGGGAGCGGTGAAATAAAGAGCTGGGAAGTTGATTGGTGAAAGAGATGAAGAGCTGGAGAAGGGGAAATCTGTTAGGAGAGGGCAGAGGACCACGGAAGAAAGGAAAAGGGGAGGACTACCAGAGGGAAGTGATGGGTAGGTAAGGAGATAAAGTGAGAGAGGGAAACAGGAATTGGAATGGTGAAAGGGGGTGCAATTATTGGAAGTTCGAGACATTGATGTTTATGCCATCAGGTTGGAGGCTACCCTGACGGAATAAAAACGGAACAAGTGCCACACCTGCCCCTACACCTCCTCCCTCACTACCATTCATGGCCCCAACAGGCCTTCCAGGTGAGGCGATACTTTACCTGTGAGTCTACTGGGGTCATCCACTGCATCCGGTACTCCCAGTGTGGCCTCCTGTATACAAGTGAGATCTAACGTGGATTAGGAGATCACTTTGCCAGAGCCAGCACCTGCCAGAAAAAGTGGGATCTCCCTGATGGCCATGCATTTCAATTCTACTTCCCAGTCCCATTCTGACATGTCAATCCACGGCCTCCTCTACTGTCGCAATCAGAGCACACTCAGCTTGGAGGAGCGACACCTTATATTCCGTCTGGGTAGCCTCCAACCTGATGGCTTGGACATCAGATTCTCAAACTTCCAGTAATTGCCCTTCCCCCTTCACCATTTCCCCACTCCCATTTCCCTCTCACACCTTACCTGCCCATCGCATCCCTCTGGTGCTCCCTCTTCCTTTTCTTCCATGGTCTTCTGGCCCTCTCATACCAGATCCCCCCTTCTCCAGCCCTTTATCTCTTTCACCAATCAACTTCCCCGCTCTTTACTTCACGCTTCCCCCTTTCCCGATTTCATCTATCACCTACCACCTTATACTTCTTCCTCCCCTCCTCCCATCTTCTTTTTCTGACTTCCCATCATTTTTTCCAGTCCTGAAGAAGGGTCTCGGCATGAAACTGAACTGTTTATTCATTTCCACAGATGCTGCTGACCAGCTGAGTTTCTCCAAAAATTTTATCCGTGTCACTATAATAAGTAGCTCTAAGTTGAGTAATTCTGAATAGCAGTAGCATTTGATACCTTTGTTGTCATTTTTAATGCAAGAATCCTATAAATACTGGGTCATTTGCAATTTGGGACTAACAACCTCGTAACATTCAATGCTGATTAAAAAAAAAAGTCCAGATTGGATCACACAGCTATAATCTAAAAAGGTCACATACTGTCTCTGGAGATGGTTTTACTGGATTTCCAAAAGTAACACAAGGTGACAAATCTAAAAGCCGCAGTCATTCATCAGTGTTTATTATGTAGGACTTCCTGATAAGCAATTCCATTTCCTGGTGAACGCAACTACGATACAATTGTTTTACCTGTTGGACAGCTTATGAGCTTGCCAGCCTTTGACGTTCTGCGTACCCAAATGAAGTGGGTGAAATTTCAGATGCTTGTGAATACAGGGAAAGAAAATGCTGCACCAATTTCTCTATTTTTAAGGCAACTCCATAACTATAAGGTAAATTAAGAATTCCTAACCTATACTCTACTTAGATAGTCCTCCCCACCACTGTGGAGAGCTGCCACAAGAAAGCAGTATCCACCATCAAAGACTCTCACCATCCAGGCCATAACCTCTTCTTGCTACTGTCAGTAGGAGATACAGAAGCCTTAGGGCCCACACCACCTGGTTCAGCAAGTTACTATCCTACAACTATTAGGCTCCTGAACCAGTGTGAATAACTTCATTCACCACTACTCTGCACTGATCCTACAACCTACAGACTCACTCTCAAGGTCTCTTTAAAACTCATGTTCTCTTTCTTATTTTTATTTGCAGTTTGTCTTCTTTTGCACATTGGTTGTTCGACAGTCTTTGCCTGTTTATTTATAATTTTTCATAAAATTCTATTTTCTTTTTCCCTGTAAATGCCTGCAATAAACTGAATCTCAAGGTAGTAAATTAATGTGGAGTATATCAATACATGCAATTTAGTTGAATCACAGGCCGATTTGCTTGGACACATGATATAACCTCTCTACAGCACATTCTTAACAAACAGTGAGTAAATAATATCATTTTTGTTTGGAAAAACTGGATAAATTAGGTAAGGCTTCAAGGTGGGGCATTAGAAACAATATGTAATTCTAATTTCCCTCACATAACTTTCCACTGGTTTGTCAGAAAAATAAAAGCATGCTGTTACAGAGAGAGTATGAAACTCATCCTGGCTCACTTCTATGAATCAGTTGCTGCCAATCTGCTTCACTGCAGAATGGTAGACAGGTGAACAGGGGACCAGCATGGTGGATTATTCCAAGGATTATACTAATTTAATCAGATATACACTTCTTTTCTCTATTAATTTTGAGCAGGAAGACTCAAACTTCCTAATTTGCTGCTGAGAATATTTCAGGTTAGAAATTATTTAGCATAGTAAAATATTTTTGTACCATTGAAAGAAAATTGATTGTATATCTATTCATCGATTTTATGGGAGATCAAGCTGACATGTTTATTCTTATAGGTGAGAGAACATATGCAATGGTATTAAATGGTATTTAGCACATGCTCAGACATGACCTGCCTTGGCCTTGCTAGGTTTCACAGTGTTTGTGAGGGGTGCATCAACATAATGTAAGAAGGTATCCGGGACACCTGCGTACTATCGTGCAGCATGAAACCTTGTAGGTAAGCCTCCTTAATGATGTTCATAGCCCTTGCGTATACTTGCCATTCTCCTCTTTGTTGCAGGGCTCCTTTGGAACCTCTAATGACATGACCCAAGTCCCAAAAGATGACTGCGACTTAACCACCTTCTCCCCCACCAGTGCCCTTACCTTATGCATGAGGTCTGGATCACTACTGAGCTTTAGCTCTTACTCCCCCTCCCGCTTCACACAGTGGGCTCAGCCAGAGAATTCCCCGAGTGTTTCCACTTGCAGAGGATACATTTTGGATCCACTATTTCATATCCCTGCTTCAGCCTCATGCTGAATTCTCAACAGAATATTGAAATGGATGCCCATATTAAAAATATGTACTGATCTATTGTGCAACATTGTCCTAAAATATCTTTTGAGGTAAGTAATAATATCTATTCTTTTGTGGTCTTATAGTCAGTCCACTCATGTCATTCTACCAGTTATGAATATAAAATTAGGTAATGAACCGGGTCAGGTCACAGATCTCTCAGTGGGTGAGCATCTGCGGGACAGTGACCACCACTCCCTGGCCTTTAGCATTATCATGGAAAAGGATAGAATCAGAGAGGACAGGAAAATCTTTAATTGGGGAAGGGCAAACTATGATGCTATAAAGCTAGAACTTGTCAGTGTGAATTGTGATGATGTTCTTGCAGGGAAATGTACTATGGACATGTGGTCGATCTTTAGCGATCTCTTGCAGGATGTTAGGGATAATTTTGTCCCGGTGAGGAAGATAAAGAGTGGTAGGGTGAAGGAACCATGGGTGATAAGTGAGGTGGAAAATCTAGTCAGGTGGAAGAAAGCAGCATACATGAGGTTTAGGAAGCAAGGATCAGATGGGCCTATTGAGGAACATAGGGCAGCAAGAAAGGAGCTTAAGAAGGGGCTGATGAGAGCAAGAAGGGGACATGAGAAGGCCTTGGCGAGTAGGGTAAAGGAAAACCCCAAGGCATTCTTCAATTATGTGAAGAAAAGAAGGATGACAGGAGTGAAGGTAGGACCGATTAGAGATAAAGGTGGGAAGATGTGCCTGGAGGCTGTAGAAGTGAGCGAGGTCCTCAATGAATACTCCTCTTCAGTATTCACCAATGAGAGGGAACTTGTTGACAGTGAGGACAATACGAGTGAGGATGATGTTCTGGAGCATGTTGATATTAAGGCAGAGGAGGTGTTGGAGTTATTAAAATACATTAGGACGGATAAGTCCCCGGGGCCTGACGGAATATTCCCCAGGCTGCTCCACGAGGCGAGGGAAGCGATTGCTGAGCCTCTGGCTAGGATCTTTATGTCCTCGTTGTCTATGGGAATGGTGCCGGAGGATTGCAGGGAGGCGAAGGTTGTCCCCTTGTTCAAAAATGGTAGTAGGGATAGTCTGGGTAATTATAGACCAGTGAGCCTTACTTCTGTGGTGGGAAAGCTGTTGGAAAAGATTCTTAGAGATAGGATCTATGGGCATTTAGAGAATCATGGTCTGATCAGGGACAGTCAGCATGGCTTTGTGAAGGGCAGATTGTGTCTAACAAGCCTGATAGAGTTCTTTGAGGAGGTGACCAAGCATATAGATGAGGGTAGTGCAGTGGCTGTGATCTACATGGGTTTTAGTAAGGCATTTGACAAGGTTCCACATGGTAGGCTTATTCAGAAAGTCAGAAGGCATGGGATCTAGGGAAGTTTGGCCAGGTGGATTCAGAATTGGCTTGCTTGCAGAAGGCAGAAGGTCATGGTGGAGGGAGTACATTTGGATTGGAGAGTTGTGACTAGTGGTGTCTCACAAGGATTGGCTCTGGGACCTCTACTTTTCGTGATTTTTATTAATGACCTGGATGTAGGGGTAGAAGGGTGGGTTGGCAAGTTTGCAGACGACACAAAAGTTGGTGGTGTTGTAGATAGTGCAGAGGATTGTCAAAGATTACAGAGAGACATTGATAGGTTGCAGAAGTGGGCTGAGAAGTGGCAGATGGAGTTCAACCTGGAGAAGTGTGAGGTGGTACATTTTGGAAGGACAAACTCCAAGGCAGAGTACAAAGTAAACGGCAAGATACTTGGTAGTGTGGAGGAGCAGAGGGATCTGGGGGTACATGTCCACAGATCCCTGAAAGTTGCCTCACAGGTAGATAGGGTAGTTAAGAAAGCTTATGGGGTGTTAGCTTTCATAAGTCGAGGGACAGAGTTTAAGAGTTGCGAGGTAATGATGCAGCTCTATAAAACTCTGGTTAGACCACACTTGGAGTACTGTGTCCAGTTCTGGTCGCCTTACTATAGGAAGGACGTGGAAGCATTGGAAAGGGTACTGAGGAGATGTACCAGGATGCTGCCTGGTTTAGAGAGTATGGACTAAGATCAGAGATTAAGGGAGCTAGGGCTTTACTCTTTGGAGAGAAGGAGGATGAGAGAAGACATGATAGAGGTATACAAGATATTAAGAGGAATATATAGAGTGGGTAGCCAGCGCCTCTTCCCCAGGGCACCACTGCTCAATACAAGAGGACATGGCTTTAAGATAAGGGGTGGGAAGTTCAAAGGGGTATTAGAGGATGGTTTTTTACTCAGAGAGTGGTTGTTGCGTGGAATACACTGCCTGAGTCAGTGGTGGAGGCAGATACACTAGTGAAATTTAAGAGACTACTAGACAGGTATATGGAGGAATTTAAGGTGGGGGGTTATATGGAAGGCAGGGGTTGAGGGTCGGCACAACAATGTGGGCTGAAGGGCCTGTACTGCGCTGTACTATTCTATGTTCTATGTCCTAAAAAGGAAGGTAATTTATAAGGAGGTTTTAAAGACATTTAGATCTTCTTAACTAGCTTTCAGCCAATAAAGTTCTTTTTTAGTTGTAATTGTTGTTTTCATTAATGAGGGAGAGTGCAGAGCACACACCAGCATGACAGCATGCAGGCTATCCAACTGAACTTTATTGACAAAATTGCTTGTACGATATGTGAACTTCTCCCATGTTAATCCTAACTAAGTGGCATAGAATTAACCCATTAACAGCCACAACAATAATCTAGACACAGCAGCCATCTTTCACAGTGTGAGCTGCCAATTTGTTCAGATCAGATAATTTGATTGAATACTGTTGATTAAGCAGCATAGCTGCTTCCTTCAACAATGCACCTGAGAGAGCAATCTTACTTAAGTGAGAATGTTACCATTTGAGCAAGGGCCGACATATATTTAAACATTTTTCTTGTTTTGCATTTTTTACAACATCCTGTAGTACAGAATCTTTAGTCTTTCTTGTAAAAGACACAAGCAAGAATTGTGAATAGAAACTGTTGTGGAGATCTGCATGTTGTTAACAGAATCCCCTGGAAAATTCTTTTATTTATTTGCAGGCAAAACAAATGGATTCTGTTCCCTGGATAGATTTTCCTTCCTTTAGTTTAATCAGACATTAAAGCTGGAAATCTATAAGTGAAGAACATTATTAACATTGGATTAACACTGGATCCCCATGGCTTCCAACTCTATCACTCAATTATGAGCAGCTCTTTTTAACCCTCTATAACTGCTTATTTTTCCTTTTCCAAGCTAATTATTTTGTTGTTGCAACTGAACAATTTCAACCCCAATAGCTTGTTAAATGTGAAATTACAATTTCCTTCCAAAATCAAAATGGATTAAGTCTAATAGTGAAGCAGCAATGTGGCAAAAATAGTTCAGGGGTCAAATGTTTGATGCATGGTGTGAGGGATGCATAGACAACGGAAATCTAGAGAACGCCCTGATACTGAAAGAGTTATATCTCTAGATGTATATTGATAAAGTGCCTCACTCATTCCTATATATAAAATATTACCAATTCGTGTCTCGATAAGCTCTTTTGCTTAAATAAATTGGCTTCTTCTAAATTGCTTCTTCATTCTAAATCAGAATTTCGATCAGCATCACTCAACAACATCAACTGCAAAACTCCTTTCTTTTGTTCATTTTCCAAGACGGTTTCATGAAATGTACTCATCGTGTGTTTGGCTATACTTAATGATCCAAAACAGAACACGATTATATGATCACCACACAAAATGCTGGAGGAACTCAGCAGCCCAGGCAGCATCTATAGACAACAGTACAATCGATGTTTCAGGCTGAAACATCGACTGTACTTTTTTCCATAGATGCTGCCTGACCTGCTGAGTTCCTCCATCACTTTGTATGTGTTGCTTGGATTTCCAGCATCTGTGGACTTTCTCTTGTTCAGAATTTAATGATGATGGAAGAGACCAGAGTCACTGGGGAAAATGCCCTTTATGACATCTTCTGACACTAATAAGTGACAAGGCATTTCTTACAGGATGCAAAGATACTTTTTAAAGTCTGGGTAATAGTTCTGTACTTGGAGAATATTAGATCATGGTCCCCATAATTTCTAGTCTCAAAAACGCTAATGGTGTGAACTGTAAAACAAGAGTACAATTTAAAGTAAAGCTACTGAAAACCATGTTCAGATGCACAATCATCTTTAAGTCCAGGAATGGAAAACAATTCTTGGAGGACTGGGAGTGCAAAATACATTAACATGTGGCAAACCATGCAGCTCCTGAAGAACAGAGGAACACATTGAATGAATGTTCGCAGCTAGAGAGTTGCATTCTATGCAGGTAGTCACTGTTAGAATCTAAATGTGCTTCATCTGCCACTCTCATTTGATTTTTTTTAAACAGGCACCACAGAGAATGTCAGAAAATGCCAGTTCTTTAATGAACAGATTAATAGATTTTATTTTACCTTGTGAGCTCTTAAGCTGCCAGGACTGGTCGGTGAAGAGCTAGATGATTTAGTGGATTTGGGTGTTGACAGCTGACTGCTTGGTGTTCCATTCACTGTGTATTTAAAAATAAAAATTTAAATAATATGAAAATTTGAACACAAGGTACCAGAACATAATCTGCATGATGAAAAGCCAATATATTTTTGAAATGTGGCAGATTTGATATTGCTAAATAATGCAGTAAAACAAGATAAATTTCTTTTCTCTAGGAAATAGAATATATTTACATTTGCCAACCTAATCTTTAAATTTTACACTGAGTTACAACAAAGATTTATTTGAATTTCTATATTCTTTGCATACTGCTATTTGTTTTGATCAAATAAAGGGTGGAATTGATCTTCTATGTGGCATAAATAGGCTCCTTGGAATTGAAAGTCTATTTCACATTGGACCTAATTATCTTTTATACTCAACTAACAGAAAAACTAGGTATGGAGTAAATAAGTTATTGATTGCCGCTAGCTCATCTTGCACTACCAGAAAAGACTGTTGACTTTTTAGATCATATTCTTTGTGAATCATTTCATCTACATAAGACAATTACCTCTGTCTGTCCATATGTTATGAAGTTCTCATTTTTAATATTATTACTCCCCCCTCCCCATTTCCTCAGTCTTTACGTTACAAGCATTGACTTTGATGGTATGCCTGGGAAATGTGGATAAAAGCAAATAATGTGCCTTGCCTCTCTATCTTACACAAATCCTAAAACTCTTCCTTCTGAAAACCAAGCATAATTTTCTGAAATCTATAATTCCAATGAAGTTTACAACTACTGATAATGCACATCAAGAATTACGATGCTCTCTCCATAATTCTCTGTTGAATCTCATGAACAGAAATGTCCAGGAGCAGGTGCCTAAATTCCCTTTATGCAGTCATGACTGGCCCAATGTTCTATATGAATGATGGATTTTGTAAAATTATTTGTCTTCCAGCTCAACTGAATGCCTTAGTTTTCTGCGCCTAGCAATTTAATTCTTGTTTTTCTGTCCGTACTCTCCTTTTTATTGGTGCACTCTGACATACAAATTAGTCCTTAGTTTTGTCCTTGAGCAAAGCCAATAAAGATCTATCATTGTACTATTTCACATGGTACAAATATACTGTTGCAAAACCACAAATGGACCCTACCCATATTCCATTGGGCATGTCTCAAAAAACTCCACCACATGTCTACAGATGTACCATGGAGAGCATTCTGATTGGTTGCATCACCACCTGGTATGGAGGCTCCAGTGCACAGGATTGAAGGACGCCGCTGAGATTTGTAGATTCAGTCAGATCCATCAAGGGCACCACCCTTTCCAAATTAGGGAACATCGACAAAAAAAGGTGCCTCAAGAAGGTGGCATCCATCAGTGAGGACCCTCAACACCTGGGACATGCCCTTTTCTCATGACGACCATTGGGAAGCAGCGAAGTCCAGGAGTCTGAGGCCCACATTCAACATTTTAGGAACAGGTTCTTCCTGTCCACCATCAGATTTTGGAATGCTCCATGAACTCACGAACACTACCTCACTATTTCTCTTTTGTACTATTTATTTTTTGAGTGTGTTTTTTTTAAATTTATGATTATTTGGTCTTGCACTATACTGCTGCCACAAAACAACAAATTTCATGATGTGAATCAGTGATAATAAACATGATTCTGATTCCCCTGAATTGGATATACACCACTGCAACTCAATAATGCCTAAAATTATTGCACTAGTCTTGTATTGGAAATATCAAACATAAGTAAGCAGTGTCTGCTACTCACTTCTGCTCTTACAAATGTATCAAACTGAAGTAACAATTAGAATGTATTATATTTCAGGATGAGACTAGAATGTCTTTGATTCAAGATATAGTTTAAAATAGAACATCAAATAGAACTAAATAAGCAATTGATAACAGACATGGAAGATTATATTGTAACCACTGCCAAACGCACTGCCCTCAGTTTTAATTCTCATTGTTCAGTTTAATTTAGTTACCACATAAAGTGACAACCTGACTTTCCTTTTCTTCATGATTCATGAAAGCTACAAAGTTTGGTCAATCCTGTAGATTTATATTGTTAAATTGTTTTCAATCACATCAATTTCCTATAACATCAATGACTTTCGTTATTGAATGAAATTTCAGAATCAGAATCAGAATCCTTTATTATCGCCAAGTATGTGGACACATACAGGGAATTTGATGTCGGTTTCCCTGAGCTCTCGCTGTACAGAATCAAAAAGCAAACAAAACAATAGTGCAAATAATCGTGCACTATATACGATGAGGTATACAGGTGGACTTGGTTTATAATAGACTAAAATTCAAGTGTTCATAAGACTGATGGCATATGGAAAGAAACTGTTCTTGTACCTATTTGTCCTGGCGTACAGTGATCTAAAGCGCCTACCAGAAGGAAGGAGTTGGAACAGGTGATGTCCAGGGTGTGATGGGTCTACAATGGTCCTGCTTGCTCGCTTCCTGACTCTAGATGCATGTAAGACCTGGATCGAGGGCGGCTTCACACCAATAATCCTATCCGCAGCCCTGACGGTTCTTTTTTGAGTCTACTCTTGTCTTGTTTGGTAGCTGATCCAAACCAGACAGTGATGGACGATCAGAGAACAGACTGGATTATTCCTGAATAGAATTGAATCAGCAGCTCCTGAGGCAGGTTGTACTTCCTGAGTTTTATTCCATGTTGTTGATTAATGGCAGCAAATGTTGCACAGATCAGGTTTATACGTATCTGATAATTCTCAAAACATTTAAACTAGTTTCGCAGGGAGATAGGAACTAGAACACCAGGTCAGAAAGTGGAAGGATGGAGAGGAAGGTAGAAGTTGGGGCCTGTAAAAACAGGCAGGAGCAAAGTCATAGGATGGATAGTTTGAAGTGTGTGTATTTTAATGCTAATATTCTGGGTAAAGGTGATGAACTTAGAGTATGGATCAGTACATGGAACAATTACAAAGACTTGGTTGAGAGAGGGAGAGGAAAGGGTGTTTAATGTCCCAGGGGAAGGGGGCAGGACAAATCAGGGACAATATGACACACAACTACATTCAGAGGGGGACATAATGGATGGCTCATCCACTGTCTATACGGGTAGAGCTCAAGAGTAGGAAGGTGCAATCACTCTGATGAGATTGTACTACAGACCCCCCAACAGCCACTGGGACATTGAGGAACAGATATGCAGGCAAATTAAGGAAAGGTGTAAAAACAATAAGAGCTACTGTCATTGAGAACTTCAACTTCACTAATATAAAAAAGGTCCTTCTGAGTGCAAGAGGTTTTGATGGGGCAGAATTTGTTAGATGCATCCAGGAATGAGGAAGAATTAACTGGGAACAGCTGTTTTTAAGTAAGTCCACATCTGACATGTAGAGGATGTTTAAAGACCAACTGTACAGAGTACAGGACAGGTACAATAAGTTCCAGTGAAAAGGAAGGCAAGGTAAGAGAACCTTGGATGTTCAGGGTGATGAATTTAGTCAAGAAGAAAAAGGAGAAGTATGTAAACCTTAAGAAGCGAAAATCAGAGCCACTGAGGATTATAAAGAAGCCAGAAAAGAACTCAAGGGAATTAAGAAAGCCAGAGGTGCCATGAAAAGTTCCTGGCAAGTAGGATTAAAGAGAATCTCAAGGTATTTTTTATATACATATCAATAGAAAGACAATAGCAAGGGAGAGGTTCGAACTACTCAATAATAAAGGAGGGAACCTTAGCTTGAATGCGAAAGATGTGGTGAGGTCCTCAATGAGTACTTTACATCAGTGTTTACCAAGAAGAAGGACATGGAGGATGGGGAGATCTGTGCAGAGTGTTGATATACAAGGGCATTTCAAGGCAGAGGAGGAGATAGTGTTGGTTCTCTTAAAGAGTATTAAGGTGGATAAGTCCTCAGGGGCTGATGGGATCTTCTCCAGCTTATTGAGCAAGGCATGAGAAGAGATTGCCTGGTCCTTGACCAATATCTTTCTGTCCTCTCTAGCTACAGGCAAGGCCCTGTTGGACTGTTGAGCAGCTAATGTTGCTCCATTATTCAAGAAGGGAACAAGGGATAATCCTGGAAATCATACACTTGTGAGTCTCACATCACTGGAGAGAATTATTAGGAATAGAAATTACGAGCATTTGGAAAACCATGGCCTAATTAGGGAGAGCCAGCCTGGCTTTGTGCAGGGCAAGTCATAGCTAATTAACTTGATTGAGTTTTTTAACGAATGGCCAAGGGTGATTGATGAAGGTAGAACCGTGAATGTTGTCTACATGGATTTTGGTAAGGCATTTGACAAGGTCTCCCATGGGAGGCTCATCCAGAAGATTAGGTTTCATGGGATCCATTGTGAATTGGCTGTTTGGATTCAGAACTGGTTTGCCCATAGAGGACAGAGGGTAGTGGTTGAAGGGACTTATTCTAGCTGGAGGTCTGTCATTAGCAGTGGTCCTCAGGGATCTGTACTGGGACATCACTGTCTAAGATATATATAAATGACCTGGATGAAAATGTAGATGGGTAGGTTAGTAAGTTTGCGGATGATACAAAGACTGGCGGTGGTGTAAATAACATAGAAGACTGACAAAGTACATAATGGGATATAGATCAGTTACAGATACAGGTGAAGAATGAGAGATGGAGTTTAACCCAACCAAATGTGAAATGTTGCACTTTAATAGGTCAAATGCAAAGAGACAGTACACTGTTAAAGGCAAGGTCCTTAACAGTGTTGATGAGCAGAGGTATCTTGGGGGTCCAAGTTCATATCTCCCTGAAAGTGGCTACACAGTTGATAAGGTGTTTAAGAAGTTACATGGCTTGCTTGCCTTTATTAGTCAAGTCATTGAGTTCAAAGGTCAGGCTGTTATGTTGCAGTTTTATAAAACTTCAGTTAGGTCTCATCTGGAGTATGGCACTCAGTTCTGGTTGCCCCATTATAGGAAGGGTGTAGAGACTTTGGAGAGGGTGGAGAAGAGGTTTACCAGAATGCTGCCTGGATTAGTGAACATGTGCTAAAATGAGAGCTTGTACAAAATTGTTTTTTTTATTCTGTGGAGCGGCGGAGGTGGAGGGGAGATTTGATAGAGGTTTGTAACATTATGAGAGACATACATTGAGTAGACAGGCAGTAATTTTCTCCAAGGGTTGAAATGTGAGGGGCAAGTTATTTTACACGGTTAGTCTGAGAGCCTGGAATGTGCCTCCTGGGGTGATGATAGATGCAGAAGTATTCGAGACTTTTAAGAGACATTTATTTAGATAGGCATATAAATGTGAGAAAAATGGAAGGATATGGACTGTGTAAGCAGAAGTGATTCACTTAGTAAGGCATTTGACTACAAATTAAATTGATTCAGCATAACATTGTGAGCCAAAGGGCCTGTTGCTGTACTGTACTATACGTTCTATGTTCATTCCCTAAGGAATGCTTTAGATATATCACAATTAATCATACATCACAGGGACATATTATTCCCTCTTATAAGCCACTTTCTATGCTTCCACATTCTGATTGATTTCTCTGACTAAGTTGCTGTGACTTGATGTCTGTTTTACATGGCTAATACAAGTAATTTGCAATTTGACCTGTGATAAGTTTAGCATGTTTGAGAGGAACAGGTCACAAGTATACATAACATGGTAACATGTTGAGTTTTACTTCCAAAATTTGGTTCATTGAACTCAATGCCACATGATGATGAGATCAGGATGCACTGGGACATATCATCAGTGATATAACCAGGTCTTTCAACATCAGACACATCAGTTCCTCCATCATCTCCAAAGGGGCCCTACTACTAAACTTATCTTTACCTCCCCAATCTCTCCACTTTCTGCAGGAATCACTCCCTCTGCGATTCCCCCGTCCATTTGTCCCTCCCCACTAATCATCCTGCTGGCACTTTTCCTTGCAAGTGGCCTAATTGCTACACCTGCCCATACACTTCTTCCCTCACTTCCATTCATGGCCTCAAACAGTCCTTCCAGGTGAGGCAGCATTTCACCTGTGCATCTGCTAGGGCTGCCTATTGCGTCTGGTGCTCCTGATATGGCCTCTTTTACATTGGTGGGATCTGCCAGTAGTTGAGGGACCATTTCGTCGAGCTCCTCCACACCATCCACCAGAAACGGGCTTTCCCAGTGGCCAAACATTTTAATTCTGGTTCCCACTCCCATTCTGATGTGTCGATCCATGCCCTCCTCTTGTGCCAAGCTAAGGGCACCATCAGGATGGAGGAGCAACAGCTTCTGTTCCATCTGGGTACCTGATGGCATGAACATCGATTTCTCCTTCAGGTGAACAGAAGCTCTTCACTACCCCCCCCCCCCACCCACTCTGACCTTTTACTTCGTCTCACTTGACTATGACTTCCCCCTGGGTCCCCTCCTCTGCCCCTTTCTCCTATTGTCCACTCTGCTCTCCTGTCAGATTCTTTCTTCTCTAGCCCTTGACTTTTCCACCCACTAGGCTTCACCTATCACCCTCCACTTAGCCTCTTTGCCCTTCCTCACCTTTTAAATTAGGCAATCTAGCCCCTTCCCTCTCAGTCCTGAAGAAGGGTCTCAGCCCGAAACGTTGATTGTTTACTCTTTTCCATACATGTTGCCTGACCTGCTGAGTTCTTCCAGCATTTTCTGTATGTTGCATCAGATAGTCCCACCAGGCGACTCAGCCAGGGTTGATCAACCCTGGCTTGTGTCCCAGAAGCATCGCTGCATGGGTCACACCTCTTGATCCATAGCCATCTTTACATCATGTGCAAGATTCTGTAGTATGAATGAGTAAGGACAAATTTCTACCAATTATTTTTTAAATCTATATTGGTTTCCATGTTCATGCCTTAATCAGTCACAGGCAAACTGGGACAGGCAAATTGCTAAAACTAATCAACAATTGCATTATCCACATACCATGTGGTTGGCAAAATGTGATAAACCTTTCTTTCTTCATCTTGAAAAATTTATGAATCAATGCCAATGAAACAAATGGACAGATTTTTTCTGAGTAGTTTTAGACCTCCCACTTTTTAAATTGCCCCTTTGAAAGTCTGGAGCCCTTACCTTCATGCTGGCTCCTGAAGCAAACCCTCCATTGAAACTGCTGGACCATCATCCACAACTACTACAGCTCTTAGCTACCGATCCTGATTCCTTCCACCTTACCGCTCCATTCTGTCTACACTCAGCAAGATTTAAGAAGGGGAAGCCGGGAGAAAACACACCAGTCATAACTGAGGGGACAGTGGTGGAAAGGTGGAGCAGCTTCAAGAACTTGGGTGTCAACATCTCGGATGATCTACCCTGGGTCCAACAAACTGATGCAACCATGAAGAACGCAAACCGGTTCCTCTACTTTGTCAGGAGTTTGATGAGGTTTGTTACACCACCAAAGACTCTAGCAAGTTTCTCTAGATCTACAGTGGAGAGCATTCAGACTGGCTGCATGACAGCCTGGTATGTAGTATCCAATGTGTAGGTTCAGGCAGCTCCATAATGGGCACGATGCTCCCCACGATCAAGGACATCTTCAAGAAGGTGGCATCAATAACGAAGGAACCTCACCATCTGGGATGTGCCCTTTTCTCACTACGACCTTCAGGGAGATGGTACAGGAGCTTGAAGACCTATACTCAGCAATTCTGAAGCGGCAGCTTCCTCTCCACCATCAGATTTCTGAATGTCAATAAAGTGATGCCTGGCGCAGGAGTGGCTGTACCTAAGGTGACTCTGACAGGAAATGATAAAGTAGAGGTGCTGGGCTGGGTTCGTGGGTGGAGGTGATCAGTCTTACTGCTTGGGGAAAGTTTTTTATTCCTTTGTTTTTCAATTATTTATTTGTTTTGTAATTTAGAGTAACTTCATATCTTTGGACTGTACTGCTGCTGCAAAACAACAAATTTCACATCATATAATAGTGTTAATTCATCTGATTCCAAGTTAAACTGCCTATCCTAATGTATTCCACCCCGCCCCCCCCAAACCTGCCCTCCACATTCTGAACTGCTAGTTCTTGATTTCCCCTGCACCAGCTGCCTGTCTCATTTGATTCACTCCCAAAATGGAAATGCCATGTCCTCAATAGAATTACATGGTCTTTATAAAGGATGATCTTCCAGTTTACTATCTTGGTAGGGAAGGTGAAAATCTACCAAAATGTGTCTATCCTATGAAATACAAAACAACCAGAGGAAAATTATGGATATTTACATCAGAAGCAGATACTTGGATTGTGATCAGAGATTGCTATTCTGTGTCTCTTAAACTACCTGTATGTCTTTAATAGATTTCTCACTAATGACTCCAATCAGGGTAGATACACATCATGAATGGCTGGGCCCAAGGAAATATTGAGGAACACAGGGACCTGTGAGCACAAGTCCATAGATAGCTAAAGGTGGTAGCACAGATATTGTAAATAAAGTGGTGAAAAACGCTTACAGGTGGCTGGGATGCATTAGTCAGGATGTAGAATGGATGAGCACGGAGGTCATAGTACAACTTTAGAAATACATCTGAGTATTGTGTGCATTTCTGATTGCCACACCGTAGGAAGGTGGTAATTGCAGCTGAGATCGATACCAGGATGCTGCTTGGGTTGGAATGTTTTGGACTTGAGGAGAGATGGGAAAGGCTGGGTTTATTTACCCTAGAGCAGATAAGGTCAAGGGGAGATCTGACAGAAGTGTAAAAATTTATGAACTGCGTAGATTGAGTAGACTGTGAGGAATGTTTCCTGATAATGGAGACATTTGAAGCCAGAGGGCATAGGCTTAAGAGGATGAGAGAATTGAATTGAATTGACTTTATTACATACATCCTTCATATACATAAGGAGTAAAAATCCTTACATCACGTCTCCATCTAAATGCGCAATTTATAATAAATATTACATACAACAGGATAGTCAATATAACATAGAAATACAGTTGTGTCAGCATGAATTAAGCAGTCTGATGGCGTGGTGGAAGAAACTGTCCTGGAGCCCGTTCGTCCTGGCTTTCATGCTGCGGTACCGTTTCCCAGATAGTAGCAGCTGGAACAGTTTGTGGTTGGGGTGACTCAGGTCCCCAATGATCCTTCAGGCCCTATTTACACACTTGTCTTTGTAAATGTCCTCAATAGTGGGAAGTTCACATCTACAGATGCGCTGGGCTGTCCACACCACTCTCTGCAGAGTCCTGCGATTGAGGGAGGTACAGTTCCCATACCAGGCAGTGATGCAGCCAGTCAGGATGCTCTCAATTGTGCCCCTGTAGAAAGTTCTTAGGATCTGAAGAAAATCAAAGTCACCCAGATGATACTTTCAATCTGGAATGCACTGGCCTGAGAAGATGGTAGAGGAAGATATTCCCACATTTGAAAAGTACCTTGGTGAGTACTTGAATCACCAAGGCTACATACTGCATGTTGGTAAACGGGACTAGTATACTTGATGGTTGCCATGGATATGGTGGGTTGAAGGGCCTGCTTCGGTGGTCTATGACTCTTTGACTTTGTCTCATTCTATAGACTGAAGAGATATCAGATAATCTAAACCATGAGAGGTGACTTGACAGAGGTGTGTAAGATGATAAGAGGCATAGATAGAGTGCCTTTTCCCAAGGCGGAAATGGCTAATACAAAAAGGCACAATTTTAAAGTGACTGGAAGAATAAATAGGGGGGATTTACACACTGCCAGAGGTGGTGATATAGGCAGTATATTAGGGACATTTAAGAGACTCTTAGATAGGCACCTGAATGAAAGAAAAATGGAGCACTATGTGGGAATAAAATGTTAGATGGGCATTTAAGTAGGTTAAGAGGCTGGCTAAAGGGCTTGTACTATGTGGTATGAACTATGTTCTATATTCTGGGGTACTTGCAGGGAGCTAACATGAACTGAATAGGACACTTAACAGCAAATAATTATAAGACAAATTCCATCATCAAACTTACTATAAAATTAGTTTTTGTTCTCAGAGCTTAAGGAGTCAGTAGCTTGATACCAATTCAAATAGACAAATTGCAGATTCAGAGCTGGCTTTGTTAATCCTGACTGCTATATTTAGTCGTCAGTTCAGAAATGTTGTCACACCCCCAACACCAGGTGACTAGCCATCCCTTAGCACCCAAAAGTACAAACCTGACTGGGCTTAAGCCCACCAGCTATTGTAAACCCCACCTTGGGAAAGACCAATAAATGGCATGGTTTTGGTGTCAAAAGTGTGAAATGGACCTCAGGCTCTGCTGATGTTTTCACCATCAGGCCATTAACTGAATTGGTGACTGGTGTCCAACTACTGGTTCCATCTGGTGCACCTTCAGGAACTTCTGAGCATTCCTTTCCCATTTCAATTTCAGTCTGGTCCATTCTATGAAGAATTTGTGCCATCTGGCATCAGGACTAGCACTGAGCAGGCTGATGACCAGACAGCTCTGAAGGATTCTGACAGAGGAAAAGCATGGAATATAAATCATTCAGCAGAAAGTAAAATAAAGATTGGGGGATACATATACCACTGCGTGATTATTTATTAAGACATGAAATAGGCAAGGCATCGAATATTACAGTCATCATGTAGGCAACTAGGGTTAAATCTGCAACCTTTATTTTTTGAACTACTCAGAATCTAACCTAATAAAATAAACTTTTCACAACCAGATATTGTGCAACAGAAATTATGACTTAGAATGTCCTGAATAGTCAGCAACTTCTAGTTAATCTGTGAACAGCAAATACTGGGTAACTTGTTCATATGCATGACAAATCAGTAATTTCCATGTTGGCTTACGTGCAAAAACTTTGACAGGGCACTTCTCTAACAGTAATTTCCAGACCATAGGACATAAGAGCAGAATTAGGCCATTTGGATGTCCACACAGACATCCATGTTTATTTTATTATTATTATGAAAATGTAAAATAATTGGTGAGATTACATGGAGTAACATTTGCAGTTCTGGTCACTCAGCTTGAGGAAAGATGTCATTAAAAAGGAAAGAGGGCAGAAATGATTCACAAGGATGTTACTAGGACTGGAGAGCTGGAATTATAAGGAGATACTGGATAGGCTGGTGCTTTTTGTTCCCCCTGGAGTGTAGGAGGCTAAGTGGTGATCTTACGCAAAACCATGAAGAGTTTAGATAAGGTGAATGGTCACTATTTTCCCAGGGAAGTCTAAACTAGCAGGCATAGGTGTAATATGAGAATAGGAAGATTGCAGAAGACCTGAAGGGAAAATTCTTCACAGATAATGTGGTGGCTATATAGAACGAGCTGCTGGAGAAAGCGGTAGAGGTGGGTACAGTTACAATATTTAAAAGACATTTAGACAGGTTTAAAGGTTTAAAGGGATATGGGTCAAATGCAGGCAAATATGAACTTTACAAGTAGGCTACTTGGTCAGCATGGATGTGTTGGGCTGAAGGTCCGTTTTCTCTCTGACTCTACTTCCAATCATTTGGCATCTTCATCTGTGGCCAGCAAGTAATAAACATCTCTAGCCTCCTGCAGCAATTTGGAATAGATGTCATCAGGTCTTTGGGGTTTACCTATTTTTATGGCTGCTAAAGCATATATTGTAATACTTCTTTTTAATCTAACAAGATCTTTAATGTCACCATCCTGAGTTAAAACTCCAGCTATGGTGTCTTTGGCCTCATTTATTTAAAACCTCTCCCACGTTTTCTGGCTCTAATCACAGTTTGTCCCTTTGGTCCTGCACCGGCTCTGATTTTTCACTGGTTACCCTCTTGTTCTGAATATTCTTATAAACTGGTTTGGGATCTTCCTTTATTATATCTGTCAGTAATATTTCATGGCCCCAGTTTGCCCTCCTAATTTCCCTTTTAACCAATTCCTACACTCTCTATACTCCTGAGGGCTCTCCCCTATTTTCAGTGCTCTATGCCTACCACATGCTTCCTTTTCCCTCCCTTCATATCCCTGGATTCCCTGAATTCTCTCCCTAACAGCATTGTAGGTATTCCCACAAGACCTTAAAGAAGGTAGCTCACCACCACCCTCTCAAGGACATTTAAGGATGGGCAATTAAATGCTGGTTCCGCCCAAGAGGCTCGCATCCTATAAATGTATTTATAAGCTATAAATGGGAAGGCTCTAGGCAGTATTGAGGAACAAAGGCATCTTGCTGAAGAAGTCCAAAGATATCTAAGGTTGGTGGCACAGTTAGATAGGGTGGTGAAGATGGCAAATCAGATGTTTGCCTTCATTATCTGGGACACAGAATATCAGTGTCAGGAAATCTTGGTACAACTTTATAGAACACAGTTTATGTAACAACTCTTAACTACCCCCCACCCCCAGATGCTGGATTACTTGCTGAGTGTTCACGACAATTCCTGTTTACTTTACATTTCCACCCTCTGCAGTATTTAACTGTTCATCCTGTAACTCCCACACGACATTTATGTTTCTGGTGGAAATCTGCACCTTAAGTATATGACTCACAATCAAAATTTTCACACCACACATTTGTCCAATTTTGATAGCTCTGACTCTTGGCCAGTTATAATGAGTGCAAATTTGTGGAAACTGAATTCTTTGTTTGCAAAGGAGTGAATTTTGTGATTCCATTATATTTGTGACAACTCTTGACATAATGCTTTACAGTGCTCCTAAAGTAGATTTCACATCAATGAGTCATCACTGCTTTAAACATATTTAATATTATCATTCAACACCTACTTCACTTGAGCAAAATGGTTGTCGCTGCTTCAGATATTTTCATACGCTTCATCTCCTAAAGTATCTAGATATTTATTCTATTGATTTTTCCATTATTCCTAGTTAATCCAGTGGGTTTATTTTGTTAACTACTATACAGTCAGTCTTAAAATGGACTCAAGCCCACTACCTACCTTGTTATGAACTTGCACCTTATCGTCTACCTGTACTGCACTTCCTCTGTTGCTGTTATACTTTATTCTGCTATTGTGTTACTTTGTACTACTTTAATGCACTGTACAATGAATAGACCTATATGAACAGTATGCAAAACATGCATCTTTTACTGCAGCGCAGTACATTTAACAATAGTAAGTAATTCCAATTGCATTCTGCCATTGAGTTAGTGCAGCCACAGATTAGTGAAGGATGGCTAAACTAGCTGCGTGTGAGAGATGCACAGGACTTGAGAGGACAGAGAAAGCAGCATAATGGAGTTGCCTTTGATTGCTCTTTTTTTACTGCATTGGAAAAATGTTTTGACATATTTTGCAATTGCTGTTTAATCCTCTTCTGATGGAAACCTTTAGAGACAGCTAGTTAATCAATACTTTGTGCTGCCTGTAACCAGCATTCAAACGTCTCGTTATTGGGCGAGTTTAACTTCTTCTCTTACAGACTACTAGATGATGCATCTAATGGCACAAGAGGCAAGGAAAGTCGAGTAGAATCTATTGCAAATTGCCTGGAGTGCACCTCCAACCAGTTATGGCAGTTACAAATACATTCCTATCTGAGGTGCTTCACTGCTTCACTAAAAGAGGAATCAAGTAAAAATATAAATGTGTACAAAGGATTCAAATTAGTAGATATAGATAAAAATAGTCTAATAAGGCTAAATTTGCAACCAGTCAGCAAATTTTATTGAATATCAATGGCTTACCATAACTTTCATTATAATGAAATACTGCACTATTAAAATTTATGTAAAAAGTCCAACTTTTTCAATGTAGATCAGTCCATCCATGCAAAATTAGCTCTTTCTCAAATTAAGTATATTAAAATGAGGTTTAAATGAAAAGATACTCATTTAAGCAGACATGACTATCAAAGCAGACATGACTATCAATGAACTAGCTACTGATACAGCAGTTAATACATTCGGCTCAACTCCATTCAAATCTGCAATGGAGATTCAATCCCTTCACTACCTTGAGATGTATGGAACTTTGTACCAGATAAAATAATGGTTGTTGAATACGTCCACCCATTTATACAGGTGAGTTCAACATGGAGTGGAATGATGCTGATTTTACATCATTATTACTGATCACAAAGCATGGCAGCACAGGTTGTCATAGAACTTGGCCAATTGCTGGTGTACGAGATTGATGGATAACGTTCTGGACAATTTGTCCCTCTCCTTGAGCTTGTCTAGAAACAACTATTCTGTTACATCAAGCACCCTGCGGCACCGATAAAAACCATGTTTTATGAAACAGCTTGCAATCCCTTTTGGGAACTTGTCAAATTGAGTTAATTGGGATGAGATGCTCAAAATTCAACCAAATCAGAAGCAGAGAAATTGAGTGGATACAAATCACAGCATGCCATCTTTCTACTGATGTGGAAAATCCAGCCATTTTATATCCTAAAAAAGTTCCATTTTATGCTTCAATATATTCTCCCACTGATGATTACTCATTTTCTTCCAGTACAACAGTTTGGGCTATATACATCATCAATGCTGTCAGTCATAGTAAAGCCACCAGAATATGCTTTTTCTACAGTGTTTCCTCTGTTTCTTTATTTCCCACAAAACTGAAACATTCTGTACTTAAATTTGACAAACATGCATGAAATTTAAGGGCTGATTCAGTGATTGAACATCCCACAGTGCTGCAGCACAGCCAAGGACTGTCCTAGAAAAACACAGTTTGTGTCCCATAAGTCTGAAGCTACAGGCTCTGTGCTTGTTTTACCAAGGAACATTCCTTGCAAGGACCAGAACAATTGTTACAAACCTGACCTCTGAAAAAGTGCGGTCAAAAATTATCTTCCTGTGTTTCATTTTTTTTTCTGCTTCTATTTCATTCAAAATATCTCTACAGGTCATCACTGTATCATACATTCCAGGACACATGGAAGTTATGAAGATTTTTATATTAAGAGATTCCATTGACATTGCTTGCTGATTAGTTCATAACCTTAAAAATGCTGTGTGTGTGTGTGTGTGTGTGTGTGTGTGTGTGTGTTGTAGACATTATTTTTAAAGGTTGCTAAATAATTGTTAACTTTTAATTGCAATCTTCAAGCAATGGCAAAGATGAAATTCCTCCCCCCATTCCAAATTTTGCTATATTGCACCCTACAGAGATTATTCAACACAAATCTGTTCAATTGCTGTTGGTGAGCTATGCACCAGACATGTCACTGCTTCTCCTGATACCCTCTTGCTGGAGGTTCTCCGACAAAGGCTCTAATTGCTTATTTCGAAGCACAGAACAAAGAATTAGAGGACCCTGTCTAATGAACATGGGAGATTGTCCTCTGAGAAGAGCAACAGTGGACTCTATAATGCTGTTACTCAGTATTCAAGGGTACATTTGTAAATGTCTTCTAAATAAAAACGAGGGTAGGATAATACTTACTTTACTAGTGTTGATTTGAAATAATTAATCGGTTGCCTATTATACATTACACCCGAGGTTTCTTTCTGAACCAAAACAAAAATTTAAAGAGCTGAATAATAAGTCTCAAATTCACATCAGCTATTTTATACAATAATGTAGAATTGAAATCACCCATTAATTCCTCCAAACTGAGAGTTAGATTTTGTGATCTAAAAAAGGAAATTGGCTTTGTATTTGAAAAATGTGAGGCAAAGTAAACACCAAAGTATCACAAAATTATAAAAACTTTAAGCTTTTACAAGACAAAATAAAAATTAGAGAACAATTAAGTTGGTAGAATTTGCTGCTATTGCTTTTATTATAGCACTGCTCAGCTGAACTGGATGAAAAGCGCAAAGCTGTGAGAAGGCACATAAGGAGCAGGTAGAATGTGTTAGAGTGTCTTATTTTTTAAACTTCAGTGGAGTCGGGAACACCAATAAATTTGCTGTGCGTTTTTCTTTTACAACTAAGTAAAATTAATTTCACTCCAAACATGTTTCCAATATTAAGAGTTTACACACTTATTTTTGTTAATTAAAAGGATAAAACCAGTTAAGTGCAGGTGACCGTACCACTGACGTCAATACCATGTGAGAGATACTTGTCAACTCAAAGTTATGATTTAGTTATTAAGAAAGTGAAATTCAAGCCCTTTGTGAAAATGATCTTCATTCACATAATGGTACTTGGTGGACCAAAGTAAGCGTGAGATGGGATTGTATGAAAAGAGGGGCTCACCTGGGGATTTGACTGGAGAATATGCAGTGTGGTAACCTCCTCTTTTAACTGTACTCATTCAGTTAACACACAAGCAAAGGAGAAAACATTAAGGAGAGATGTTACCACACAATCATAAATAGAACACAGCATCAAATTCAAAACACAAGAAGGGGGTTCAGAAGACAGAGGAACAAGTGCAATAATGTACAACATTTGGTTGAGTAACAGAGACTACTAGAAGATGATGAAGACATAGATCACAAATATACAATCACAGACAATGCATAGTCCAGTCATTTACAGGCTTAAGGGACAAAATGTTCTGTAATAGTCGAGGCATTTGTGAAAATATTTAAAATACAATGAATAAATAATGTCGGCAGACCAAATGTGTGAACATAAAGCTCTGTATTCTATTCAAAGATCTTGCAGCGAGTAACTTTGAAAATATATTTGTTCAGGAACATGAATATGCTCAAACATGTGTCTTTTCTATCACTCAAAATTAAAGAATATATTTGTAGCTGTTTTCTAAATAAAACTGTGGGTACGGTAATGCTGACTTTGACTGACAGTGTTGATATAACATGTGGAATTTGTTGCCTATTATAAGCACTTCTCGAGGTTCCTTTGAACCAAAATAAAAATTTAAAGAGATGTATTCATATTCAACTTTGGATATTTTATACCACAATACAAAATTGAAATGACCCACTAATTCCTCCAGAATATGAGTAGGATTTTATCTTCCTAGAAAGCAACTGACTGTATTTGAGAAATGTGAAGCAAATTAAACCTTAATGTAGTGCAAGAACTGTAAAGCTTTAAGGTTTTACAAGATAAATAAAAGCAAATCAAAATTAAGTCTGTAAAAGTTGGATCATTCTTTGTTTAGGAAACAATATGCATAAAATATTCTAAAATCTCCCATGGGGCAGGGGATGACATATGAAGAAGTCATTCAAAAATAAAACTGAGACACGTTGGGGCAACATCCTTTTCTGCACACATAGGTATGTTCTTTGACCACCAACACAGTCACATATACAGCTTCACAATATAAGTCCTTTACTCTTCCTGATGTTACTATTTTATTGATTTCATTGTTATTTGAAGAATGTGTACCTGATGCAGGAGATCTGCTTCGACGAGACAACCCAGGACTTTTTGATCCGGAATGTCGTGAAGTACTACCAGAACGTGAGTAGGACGATTTCATCACACGACACTCTGAAAGACAAGGATCCCAGTTAATCCATTCTCAGCCTTTTAGACAGCAACAAGTGAATACTCTTAGCATACTTGCTTGTTGTTGACAAAGAATATTTGCTACATTATGATGCTGTTGCATATCTGTCATTTCTATGTGAGTGTTGTCTCATTAATATGTACACAATAATGCATTTGAAGACTGCATCAAAGGCTTCTACCACATCTTACATGAGAAGGGATCATTTCAATTATCATGAAATGAATTCTTTGCAACTTATTATCTTTGTTTCCAATTGCACCAGGTGCTATAAATCTGCTGCACTTTCACAGAAATACCATTACTCAAAACTTAAATGCCTAGAAATGCATTGCACACGTGGTTGGTTTGCCAAAACTTTGTTCCATTTAGCAATACTGCCAATTTAGGTTTTCCTAAACAAGTGAGGTTTGTGAGAAGTCTTCGACATCATTTTCTGCCCAAAGAAAAGGGCAAGAAAAGAAGATGCATGAGACCAACTTCAATTCAACACAACTCATGACACGACTGCACTGCAATCAGAGGAAGTGATGAGCTCCAAGAGGTGCACTCACCACTGCAGCCAGACAACTGCAATGCAATGGTTACTATGGGCTACTACGGAAGTGGGGGGAAGAGGGAGAGGGAGGGAGGGAGAGGGGGGAGAGAGGGGGGAGAGAGGGAGAGAGGGGGTAAGGGGAGGGGGAGGGAGAGAAAGACCTAATGTTCAGAAATGGGAAGTTGAGTGATCATTATTGAGTTTCATGTTTCATTCCACGAGGGAAGTTCCATGTACTAGGGTCAGGAAATCCTCAAGGACCACCACCAGAAGAAGGTTGCTGCCAGAACTATCACCCTCACCGGAACTGCAGACCAATGTGTTTTGCTCTCCCATATAGGCACTTTTCCAGATACATACTCAGCCAGACACACATACACAAAGGAAAAACCTGTTAGATAAACCCCACCTCAAAGTCCCCTACCCTATTCTTGTCCTTAATCCAACTCTTGTTATTTTACCAACAATCCACCACCACATCCACCCCCCCCCCCACACCCCACCAACTCCATATTTCTATGTTTTCTCAATGTTTTGAAGCAAATGAGGAGTGGACCTTTGTTTCCCCCTAAGTGGAATAGGAGAAGATTGAGCAGGAGGAGAATGGGAAGAGACAAAGGAGATGAAGAAATAGGTCAGAGAGGAGGGAGAGGTGAAGGAAGATGATGGTGATGATGAAGAGCAGCAGAGGACACTCTCATCCACAAAACAAACCTAAAATCAGGGACCTGCTAAGGCCAGCATCTAGATGGACCATTAAAAATGATGTAAAAGAACTCCAGAAACTTTGCATAGACAGACACTTGGCCTATTAGTTTGTCAAATCGTCTTATAACAAGACCACACTTAGTAGACCAAATGAAGCTACTTATACTGAAGCATCTCAAAATAGTTTGGGTTCTTATGCAGCTTGCCAGTAAATGTGTACCTTAAACAAAAATCTGCAATGTACACCCAAGATGCAAAACTGAGAAACTAACTATTAATGCTTGCACTTAATTGCATTAATCATATATAATTGTGTTTGTTTATTGTTCTTAAGGCCAGGAAACAATTTTAAATGTGAACCCTTGATGATTCCTGTGCACTGAAATTTCAGATCACATTTATTTTAAGATCAAATACTGTTTAAGAATAGGAAAATTATCTTGCAAGTTTATTATCAGGAATACTCCACTTTTAATTGCAATATTCAGCAGTGGTTTTCAATAAAAATATTGATAAATTATTATGACGAAGATATTCTAAGATTTTGTCCCACAGACAAAGGGGGTGCTGTTGTATTGTGGCGGGCTGATCTCTATCTTGCTGAGGCCAGCCGGGAACTTTCAGATACCTCCTCTTACTTACCCCTTGAAAAGGACACCAGAATGGACAATGAGAAAATTGTCTCCAACACCATCACTAATCTCATCAACTCTGGATTCATGCCTGCATAGCTCAACTCCATTCTGTTCCCCTTGGTTCAGATCCTTCCCACCTATATCCGCCACACTTTATATGCCTTCGATCTCTTCAACAATTTTCAGTTCTCTGGTCTTGACCAACTTCACCGTAAATGTTCAGTACACTTACATTCGCCATGAAGAAAGCCTTAAACGTCTCCGCTCCTTTCTCAAAAAAGGAGCCAACCAATTTCCCCTCCACCACCACCCTCCTCCATCTGGTAGAACTAGTCCCCTCTTCAAAACTATCTCTTTTAGCAACTCCCAATTTCTCCAAAATAAAGGGCAGCCATGGGCACCCACATGGGCCCCAGCTATGCCTGTCTTTTCGTTGGCTATGTAGAACGGTCCATGTTCTAACCCTTCCCGAGTAATGTTTCCCAACTTGTCCAGTACTATGATGACTGTATTGGTGCTGCTTCATGCACTCATAATAAGCTCATCAACTTTACCTCCAACTTCCACACAGCCCTTAAATTCACTTGGTGCTTTTCTGACAGCTCTCTCCTCTTTCTTAATCCCTCTGTCTTCATCTCTAGAGGCAAACTGTCTACTGACATCTTTTATAAACCTACTGATTCCCATGGTTATCTTGACTATAACTCTTCCCGCCCTGTCTTCTGTAAAAATTCCCTTTTCTCAGTTCCTTTGTCTCTGTCGCATCTGTTCCCAGGATGAGACTTTTCTTTCCAGATGTCACAGATGACCACCTTCTTCAAAGAATGGTGTTTCCCTTCCTCTACCATTGATTCTGCCTTCACCTGCAACTCCTATTTCCCGGACATCTGAGCTTACCCCATCTTCCTGCTTCCTTAACAGAGGAAGAGTTAATTGTTTCCTTACCTACCACGCCCTGAGCCTCCACATCCAACACATTATTCTCCACAAGTTGCACCATCTTCAATGAGATCCTACCACCCAAAACATTATTTCCTCCCCCAACCCCCACTCTCTGCTTTCTGCAGGGATTACTCTCCCTGTGGTTCCCTTGTCCGTTCATCCCTTCCCACTAATCTCCCTCCTGGAACGTATCCCTGCAAGCGTCAGAAATGCTACATCTGCCCATTCACCTCCTCCCCTACCTCCATTCAGGGGCCCAAAATAGTCCTTCCAGTGACGCAACACTTCACCTGTGAATTGTTGGTGTCTTCTGTTGTATCCAGTGCTCCTGATGTGGCCTCCTCTGAATTGGTGTGATTTGACATAAACTGTGGAACCGTGTTGTTGAGCACCTCCGCTCCATCCACCAGAAGTGGAATTTCCAGGTAGCCAACCATTGTAATTTCTATCTCCATTCCCATTCCAAAATGTCGGTCCATAGCCTCTTCTTTTGTCACGATGAGGCTATTTTCAGGATGGAGGAGAAACACCTCATATTCCGTAGAGGCAGCCTCCAACCTGATGGTATGAACATCGATTTCTCTTTCCAGTAACTTATTATCCTCCACCTTCTCTCTTCTTCTATTCCCCCCTCTGGTCTCTTACCTCTTCTCCTCACCTCCCCCTGATGCCCCTCCTTCTTCCATTTCTCCTACAGCTTTTTCTTCTCTCCTATCAAGACTCATTCATCTCCAGCCCCTTACGTTTCACACCCACCTGACTTCACCTATCAACTTCTAGCTCTCCTTCGTCCCTTGCCCCATCTTTTTAGTCTGATGTCTTCCCCCTTCTTTTTCAGTCCTGATGAAGGGTCTTGGCTTAAAACGTTGACTGTTTGTTCATTTCCATAGATGCTGTCTGACCTGCTGAGTTACTTCAACATTTTGTGTGTGTTGCCACTCAGCAGCTATGGAGTTCACTTCATTACTCCACATTGCTCCTTGATTTACAAATATTCAATTTATAAATTTTTATTACAATACCATTGATATTTTGAGAATATGGCTTCAATTTGTATTTTTAAAAATATAAGTAATAGTGTCCCTCTCCATTCATTAGAGTATAGCGTACCAAACATTCAATGCCACTGGCCATCTTTTTTTTAAATTTCCCTTTGACAAAACATTTTCTAAGAAAGTATCCCTTTTGTTAATTAAGGAACAATAGTATAGTAAATGAAATACTTCTGAAGTGCAGCTCCATTCTGGTCTCACTGTCTGTGTCCTCCTACACAGATACAAGCTGGAGGATCAACACCTCACCTTCCATCTGGGCACATTGCAGCCTTGCCAACCTAACATCAAATACTCTAATTTTAGTTAATGTGGTCTTTCTTCCTCTCTAGATTTCTGTCAGCCATCTCCTTTCCTTTTTCTGTCTGTGGTGTATAGTCTGGCTTGCTAGGTATTCCCCAGCAGGCCAAAACCACATCAGCAAAACATTACGCAGTCTTAGCAACTTAACATGATCCCACCTACTAAGTTTTGATTCTTTTGGAGAGATTCTCTTTGCTCTACACACATTTCACTGTTACCTAGGCTATGATGTCTCTCTCTCTCTCAGATCTGACAGAATGCCCCTCATTTCAAATGTTTTTCTTTCCACAGAGGATCTACTTAGTTATCCAACATTTTCTATTTTCTGTCATGTTGGCTCAGTCTTTCTTATTCTACTCACATAAATTTAGATTTCTAGCCAGGTCTCACCACCATACCACTAACAACTCGTTATAGACCACAAAGCTTAATATGTAGGTAACTATCACTTATAATCCATTTTGATGACCTGTCACAGACATTTCCTTCATTCTAATCCCTACAACCACCTTTTCTCCTACTGAAACTTAAAACATCTCTCCCTTTCTCAGTTTTGACAAAGGGTCACAGACCTGAAATGTCGACTGTTTCTTTTAGCTCAGATATTAACTGATCTCTTGGGTTTTTTCCAGCATTTCAGATTTCAAACATCTGCAGTATTTTCTTAGAGTCATAAAACGCTACAGCACAGAAACAAGTCTTTTGGCCCATCTAGTCTGTGATGAACTACTAATCTGCCTAGTCCGATTGACGTACACCTGGACCATAGCCCTCCATCTCCCTCCCCTGCTTGCATTTACCCTATTATACTCCTCATAATTTTGTACACCTCTATCAAATCTCCCCTCATTCTTCTATGCTCCGTTGAATAAAGTCCTAAATTCGTCAACCTTTCTATCTCAGGCCCTCAAGTCCTGGGAACATCCTTGTAATTATTTTCTGCACTCTTTCAACCTTATTGATACCTTTCCAGTAGGTAGGTGACCAGTACTGCACACAATACACCAAATTAGGCTTTACCAACTGATTATATAACTTCAATATAACACCCCAACTACTCTACTCAGTACATTGATTTTTGAAAGCCAATGTGCCAAGTGCTTTCTTTATGACCCATTCTACCTGTGATGCCACTTCCAAAGAATCTGTACTCCCAGATATCCTCTGATACCACACTCCTCAGTGCCCTACCGCTCACCGTGTAAATCCTATCCTGGTTAGTCCTCCCAAAGTGCAACACTTGTCTGTATTAAATCCCATATGCCATTTTCCAGCTCAAATGCACTTTTGAGATGCCCTTCCATTTGGAGTACACGAAAAACTTCAGGCAGTGTGTGCAGGTATACTGGCTGCAGTTTAAATTTTTTCAGGACTCCAGGAAGAACTTAAAATACTTAATATAGTGCCTTAGAACTTCCTATACCTGATGTGACTTCACCTCAATGCCTACTCCAAATATCTACTTTTCTGATAATCTAGCGTTCCCTCATTGGTGCTAGCCTAGACATTGTGCTTAAGTCTCCAAAGAAAGGGTTTAAACCACAAGTTTCTACTTGAGGCTGGAATACTATCAATTTAGAAATAAGTTGACAATTTGAATATAAGGAACATTAATGTGATTCACAAGATTTAATAAAAACAGAGAGAATCTGAAATATATTACTAGAGCAACAAAGAGAACATTGATTATAATTTATTAATCTTACTACTTTGTACCAGACATCAGAGTGAATTTAACTCAGGTCTCTATCTGTCATGTGGCATTGTAAAATTTGCCATTATAAAGCCACTCAAGGTATTTCTGTGGAATGGTTCAGAAATTTTTAATTCTAGCTGCATAATTTGAAAATTTTCCCCTGCCAGAAGACAAGTGCATTTATTTATGCCACAATAGAGAAAAAAATCTCATTTTTGTCGACAGGAAATGCAGAACCCAAGGAATAGAAGGTCAGATGTTTCGTTCTGTTTGTATGTGACATTCAATGCATCAAAACTCCAGACATTCATTTGCAAATGAAATAGGAACAAAGCAGATGACTAACATATGCATCTCCTTGCCGAAACTTTATAAAAAAGATACTACAGTGAACAGATTTAAGGAGTCTCAGCAGCCTTGAACAAATTACAAAAGTAAACACTAAAGCCCAAATGTTAAACATTGTCCCTCACACAACTTTACAGCTTTCCTGACAAGTTTTTAACTGCTGTCATTTTGGCTCAATCCATCCCAATGTAAAAAACAGCTGCTGCAGGTGTCCCATCAATATTAAAACAGCAGATCCCAATGAGGGTATTCAGATTCTAATGCAGATTTAACTGCCAATTTATCAGCAGTAGAAACTAGTGATGGAACCTCCAGTTAAAGGTGATTGTGTTCGAGAGGTTCTGGTAATTTTAAAGATTTTCTTTCTGGGGCCTGTAAGGAAACCTTGGGTTCTTCATTGTGGGGCTTTCCTCCCCGTTTGATCAAATTCTCCTCTAGACTTAGCAGTTCTCAACCAACCTAACTCACAGATCATAAACAAGAGAAAATCTGCAGATGCTGGAAATCCGAGCAACACACACAAAGTGCTGGAGGAACTCAGCAGGCCAGGCAGCATCTATGGAAAAAAGTACAGTCGCGGTTTCGGGGCGAAATCCTTCGGCAGGATCGAAACATTGACTACCTTTTTCCATAGATGTTGCCTGGCCTGATAAGAGTTCCTCCCGCATTTTGTGTGTGTTACCCTCAGATCACCAGCAGTGGTCTCCTGCTGCCATAAGTGCTGTTCTCCTTGCTATTCCTAATGGATCTGAACAGCAGTCCACTTGGAAGACGACAGTGAGGCTCGGGAGCAAAATGCAGACGTCCCACTCTGCAAAAACTCATTTCAGGGAGGTAGCACCATCAATTTGCGGGAGACTCCCAGAGGTGAGATGCCTGAAATAGAGTAGCTCCTTAGCAGCAAGCCAGCTAGTTTAAATAACGTTAGCTATGCTAATGAACGAATGACACCTGTTAATCTCACCCCAACATGCCTTTACAGTTCGGGTTGCCAACTTTCTCACTCCAAAATAAGGGACAAAAGTAGCAGTCAAATACGGGACACTTGTGTTTACCCCGAGAAAGACTACCATTACCATAAAGCCTTGTGCGGGCACCTGTGTGCGCATGCGTGACGTGCGCATTTGTGTACGTGCCGATTTTTTCTACAAATCCGTTTTGGCTTAATCTTCCCGATTCTGTTAAGTGAAACTACACTGTACATACATTATTTCTACTTTATATAGGCTGTGTATTTATCATATCATTCCTACTTTTACAATATGTTAGTGCTATTTTAGGTTTTATGTGTTATTTGGTATGATTTGGTAGGTTATTTTTTGGGTCTGGGAATGCTCAAAAATGTTTCCCATATAAATTAATGGCAATTGCTTCTTCACTTTACGCCATTTCAGCTTACGAAAGGTTTCATAGGAACACTCTACCTTAGCGGGGGAAGTACAGGACAAGGGTGGTCCCGTATGAGACAAGCTAATTTAGCCCAATATACGGGATGTCCCAGCTAATATGGGACAGTTGGCAACCCTAGTTACAGTCTTAACCCACCATGGGCAATGGAAAAGTCACTGTTGCAAACAGTGCAGCGAGCAACACTGTCATTATTTTTGACCCCTTTTATGCAGGGGTACACTTTAGTGCAGTCTGGGATGAAGTACGTTTTATATTTTTTTTTGGAACACTCTGCCATGGCGCACTCTCTCTCTCGCTCGCTCTCACGCTCTCTCTTGCACGCTCTCTCTCTTGCTCACTCTCTCTCTCGCGCTCGCTCTCAAAAAATCGATTTCCGGGATATTGTATATGATTTGCGGGCATCAGGAAGCCACTATCAATATGCGGGAGACTCCTGGAACTTCCGGGAGAGATGGGATGTCTGAAAATGATTGTATCATGATTGAACAGGCTGTGTTAATGCACTAGCTGGTTAGGACTGTTCTTTTTAAGGAAAAGATACTTTAACCCTGATCAAGATTCTCATCTGCTTTTTTTTTAAAGCTTCATGTGAAGAAATTATCCTTCCATTCCATTTGGCAATCTTCTTCTGCATCTCCCTGAAAGGTCTTCATTCTTTTGAGTCATAGCAGAAAGACATTCAACTTCTGAGGCATCACAGACAAGCTTAAACTCAGCACATATTATAGATATCTACAGGCCACTGGATAAATGTTAAAGGAGGTGATTTCTGGTCACTTTATCATTTTCCATCAAACAACAGAAAACATCGTGCTGGCAGTTGAGAAATATGTAGCTCAGCACAAAGTGGGGACTTGAAACTCTGAATTATTTCATAATAACAGATAGATGCTCTGTATTTCTAATCTGATAAACAATTGGAAATTGAGCCAACCTGACAGATGTAATGAGGTTTATTTGAATACACTGCAAATTAAATATTTGATGTTAAATAAAGGCAACTTCCTCAGAAATCAAACAGTAATTTAAAAATAACAATTCATTTATCTCAGCATAATCTATAACAAAATAATCAATGTCATTACTGATAAAAAGATGTCTGATGACTCATTCAAAGTAGATCAGTGGAAAATCTTCTTGACTTTTTAGCATTCCCCTGGAGGTAAACGATATTCAATCTGAATCCTGAACAGAATGAGCCACGGTATCTTACCACTACTATCCAGCAAAAAGTCATCCTGGGCGTATCGGTACTTTTCTGGACCACATGCAACAAAGACATCATCATCTCCAAAAAAATCCTGCAGGCAAATGATCTGAAAAAGGAAATATTAGATAGTTGGAATAATGCATCTGCAAAATAAAAGTCTAGCTCTATAATCTATCATTGATAACAGCACTTTAAGGTACATAACACACCACTTCTGCCCATTTGAGCCACACTGCCCAGCAATCTCTGATTTAATCCTAGCCTAATCACGGGACAAGTTACAATAAACAATTAACCTCCCAAGTGGGACGTCTTCGGATGGTGGGAGGAAACCAGAGCACACGAAGGAAACGGGCTCCTTACAGACAGCAGCAGGAATTGAACTTGGGTCGCTGATACTGTAAAGCGCTGTGCTAACCACTACTGCGCTGCCCCAGCTATCCAAAAATGATTTGACTGCTTCATTCGGTAGTTCTTTAGTAGGATGAAAAATGCAATTCAAAGGATTAATGGCAAAACTCATCTCAATCCAACATGATAATAATCTCCCACTTCAAGCTTATTTGCTATTGTTAGAATCAAGAAGAGATGCTCTTTTGTATTAATGGAACTTTTTATGGTACAGGTGTCACAGGTGAAGATCAGGAAGATTAACCAATGATGTGATTACAAGAGTTGAGTTTGCAAAACAAACAGATGAAGATGGAGCGTTGGAGTAAGGTGGACAAGGATTCCAGTCATGTTAGAGGGCCCTGACACCAATAGGTTTCTAAACAGAATGTATGGAACAAAATGGCACTAATTAGACTTCATAGTGATCTCATTTGAAGGCATATTTATTATATAACTGTGAAATAGCAATAAAAATATACAACACTTTACAGTTAACTTCTTTCTATCTAAATCATTTGAATGCATGTAGTCAAATGAGTCCAATTACAAATTTTAAATAAACAGTGGTGAACATACTGTAATAATATTAAATTCTGGCTCTAAAATATCTTTGTTGGTTTCTAGTTTTGGAGTAAATAATCCAATAATGTATTATGTGATTTCCACTACACCTGGAAAATCCACGTGCGGATTCCATAATCTCCATTCAGATGGCAAGTACTGCATGACCCTGAGCTTAGCTGCCTGCCCTTTTAACTCCCCAATTTGTTCCCATTCTGACCTTCCTTTCTCTTGCTTCTTATACTGTTCCAACTACATTTAATGGAAGCTTGAGAAACAGCATTTCATCTTCTCACTAGACACAATACAGTCATCTGAACTCAACAATAAATTCGACGTTTTGTTAATCAATTCCAACCTTTTAACTCATAGAAACCATAGAAAAACTACAGCACAGAAACAGGCCTTTTGGCCCTTCTTGGCTGTGCTGAACCATTTTCTGCCTAGTCCCAACGACCTGCACACGGACCGTATCCCTCCATACATCATGTTTCCATCTTTGAGTTTTTTCTCTTCCCACCTGGTAATTTCAAATTTTACTGCCTCCTCGTACTTAAACCACCTTGGGAAGTAATTTTGTTATTCGCCAGATTTTAATATCCTCTTTCAGCTGGCAATATTATTTTTTATTCTCTTTTTCGCTTGCTATTTCTTTGTCCGTAGATGCTTCCTCTCTAGCTTTTTACAGATTTATAGCATCTACAGTATTTTGCTTTTGGGTAATAATGTTTATTTGTAGTTATTAAACAGAAGTATCACTGGAAAGTTGCCAGTGGGAGAATATGATATAAAACTGGGCGATTATGACATTATCAACAATAAATGCCACTACAAAAAGATTATGGCTTAGAAAGGGGAACAAGTTAAACTCTGTTCTTTAGAACAAATATTTGGATATGGTCAAAAAATAAGACATAGATTATCATTGCTTTTAGATGAATCCTACAATCTTCTGGAAGTGATGCATATATAACATGTCACAAGATTCAAGAAGAAATCCACCAAATTGAACACCAATGAGTATTATTGTCAGAAAGAGGGTACAGTACTCTGTATTGAAGATGGCATTGTTCCCTACACAATTGCTCTAACACACACACACAGATGGATACAGGGGACTTTTCTATTTTGCCCACAGTTGTTCAAACACTGACACATAAACCATCAGACTGAATGTTAATTATATTTTATTCACACTACACAGTTGAATGGAAACATAAGATCTATTACCATTCTCATGCCAAACATGAACCATATTGGACAATGAAAGTCCATGAGCATGTCATTGACTTACAATCCTCATTTGAAGTTGCTGCCTCAAAACCAGGAGTGTCTTTGTCAAGAAAATAGACCTCATAGTCAGAAGAGAGCAATTTGAGCACTATCAAGGGCTGATGGTGAATCTGCCATGGATGACAATGGTGGATACTTCATCAAATCACAAATGAAACAGGTGGACCTACATCACTATTAGGATGGGGTGCAGGGGTCTCCACTTCTATTGCCCTTATATCTGATTGCATGTCAGTGAAATGCGGTGCCGAACTCTGCATCCAACACATTCTTAGCAGGTCAGCCATATCTACTCCATCACTTGCAGCAGTGATTTCAAGCAAGCAATGCTGCTTTAAGAGTTATCACATGATAATAAAACATAGGGCCTGTATTATGCTGTAGGTTTTCTATGTTTCTCTGCCAAAAAATGCCCTTGCGTTTGGCCTGGACACTGGTATTGGCAATGAAGGTATTAATGGAACCTGTGGCCATCTCAGTTGATGCTGCAGTTGTTAACAGGGCTTCGGGTTATTATATCAAGCTATCTCTAATTAATGCTCACACCAAGGCTACTTAGACTTTGAGCTCCAACATCTTCTCTGCATTAGGCTGCCTGGAAAAAGGTGAACAGATAGGAACTCTTGAGTCCTACATGGATCCTCTAGAAAATGCTTTTCTGCGGGTCAGTAGAGGCACACCTACAGTTAAATCAAGAGGAGTCAACTAATGGGAACAGAATGCTCTTAGGTTGACACCATGTCAGGAATCACTGAATTCATAAACAATCCCCACTCTGATGTCAGCGGAACATTTCCCAAGGAGATCCCAATAATGAATTTTGGCTTTTTCTTCAGCTATGTGGCTATGTGTTTATGTCTACTTCTTTTTAAAAGTATGGTTGTATTTGTAGCTTTCCTCTTGAGGACCTTTACAGATTCCAGAGAGGTTACAACTGATGAATTCACTTTTCTCGGCAGTTACTTCCTTTATGACCCAGACTATGAATCATCAGAACCAGGAAGCCTGTCAGTCTTTAGCCCCCATAGGTGGCCAAACATTTATTTTCTGGTGACATTGTTATAGGTTTTGTGCCTTTGGTCCTGTCCCTTTGGCACACTTCCTTTATTTACTGGTATAGCAGTGTCCATAGGTACCCAAAGCAGTGACGCATGAGCAAACTACAAAACATTGTCTTTGACAGAAGCAACAACAATTATTTAGAAAATAACTGAAAAGTCATAGGCATATAAAGACCACCAGATCCATTCAGTCCATCCTATACAACCGTACAGGTCCTCAACAGGTTACGAATACCCGACTTATGGGGACAGCCCATACGTTAGAATGAACACTTTGGAGACCAGCAGGATACATGGTGATGGATCTGCTGGTCACTGCGGGCATCTTCTAATGGGTTGGAGCTGGACATTTCTGTAAGCCTCCTCCCCCCGAGTGGCAACAATGGGGGGCTGGGTCCGGCTGAGCGGAGCTAGTAACGTTGAGAAGAATCATTCGCTTGCTCACTGAGTTGGCGAAGCTGCTACACTCGTCTCATCCTGTTTGCACCATCACAACCGTTTCTGCAATCCTCTTCCATACATTGGTTTTATTCATTTCCAATTTATAAACAGTTCAGGTTACAGACAGTGCTCAGGAATGGAACACTGTCCTAACTTGGGGACTGTAGATCAACCTTTTGGCAGTACCAGATCGTGAGGATAATGAGAAGAACACAATATCCAAGGAAAAATAAATGCTGATACCACACTATTATTGGTTATTGTTATACTTCCCATTAGTACAGCAGTAATGATTGACAACTTGTTTCCATATTCCCATAACAAAGTTCAAAAGTTGAGGTAAATTTATTATCAAAATACATATATGTCACCATACATAACCCCGAGATTCATTTTCAGAATGAACGTACTTAGAGACAATATTCATGATGCCTGTCCTTTCAAATTGGTATTGTCACCCTGGATCGACCCAATAATTCATCAACACAGACATATCCTGAAATCCCTAGCTCTTTGAAGAACAGGCATAGGCAGCATATAATTAGTGGTAATAATTAATTCAAAGGGTCAAATAATTTTAATTGATGGCATCAGTAAGTCAGCTAGAAAATGCATTATTTTCCTGGTCTGTATATCTAAGTGTCTGTGTTTGAATGGCTGAATTAAAATGTAATAAAAAGGTGTAGATAATGAAAATGTAAATAGGTGTATACATGTGTATTTCTCAAATTTTGTGCAAAATAAACAAAAGTGTTCAAAAGAATCACCAAAATGTAGTGACAATGAAGTCCATTTGGCCCATCATGTCCTTGCCATTTAAGAGTTACTCAATCTAACTCTACTTTCCAGAACCTGGCCCACAGCCTTGCATATTGTGGACCTTGAAGTAAACCATCCAAATATTGTTTGTACATGATGAGGTTTGATGCTTGAGTACACTGAAGGCAACATTATCCACAGAAGCACGGTTATCATTGCAGAATTGCTGTGCAACATGAATATGGATTCCTGTCAGAGTTATAGGCAATAAGAGCTAAATTTATCACTGAGTAGCCGGCATTTGACTTGTCCTGATGGGTCAGATTCTGGTGGCACAGGAGAACATTGCAGGATGGAGGGGGCTCCTGTCCGTGATCATGCATCAGATGGATAATGAGAAAATGAAATCTCTTTCACTTCATTGAAATGGCCGAAATAACACGAGTTGAAGAGAAGGCAATGAGCCTGAGTGAGTGGTACTGTGCACCACAGGAGAACCTGCAATCTGTGCAAATTTTAATTTGCATTTCACTGCCTGTCTCTGAACTGTTTCCCTTTGTGTGGAGCACTGCAATAGCATCTCTTATTACGTCAGTGTACTGCAGACTGGATGGTGGAAGTCATATATCTAGAAGCAGCCTGGAAGGAACCAGACCTGTAAAAGTCTCTGCTGTGTTCTGCAGGAGTGGCTTCATTTGTAGAGGGAATTTAGACACAATCTCCTGTGTAAAACAATTAAGTTGCTGGTCTTTGCTGAAAATGGTGTTAAAGAATGGCTCCCTAAGGACTCTTGGCAAACTGGTCTCCTGTTAAGAGCTTTTCTCTCCCTCCTCCTCCTTCCTTTTCTAGCAGCTGGTCCTGCTGTGTTTGACCTTCCTTCATTCTTTCATTTCCCAGAGGAAGCCCTACCAATCACTTAGAAGAAATATCCTCTGGCATAGCCTTCCATAACAAAAAAAATTCAGCACCACACAGACCATAAAATTAACTCTCAGAAACAGACAATCTAGCAAACAAACTACAAGGTGTCACAATCTGTTTTAATGCCAAGGATGGCAGCTCCTATATTTTTATTAATACTGATTTAGCTGTTATAGGTTATGCTGGGGTGTTGCCTGAAGCATGAAGCTGTAATATGGAAGCATTGCACACTGATTTGCATGATGATCTGCCGGATATGCAATCTGATTCTGCCACTTTCTATCAAATGTGTGTCTGTGTATTTTTTTTTGGACCTCATTTTTGAGAGTTAGTCACCAATTAGCTCAAATAAAATGTATGCTTCAGAAGACAGTTTAACCTTTACCATCTCTGGGGCACTAGTCCAGCACTACCATCAGCAAACCATTACCTATCTTGAGGCTACTCACCCAAAAATATGTACCTCTATTTTTGAAGAAAATAATGGCAGGTGAAACACTTGTCAGACAAAAAAAATATGCACTTCATTTTTTTAGTGTAGCAGTCCAGGTCTACATTGTATACTTAGGCACAGACCTATTCATAAATAGTTGATTTTCTTAGCTACAGACATAGAATTGTGCTATCTTGTGCTGGATTAACACTACTTGCCACTGGATATACCAGCTAAATTTCTGCTGATTATTTGAGAAGCAGAGATATTCAGATGCAGGACTTCATCAGAACACAACTGTGACATTGCCGCTATCAACAGAGACTGCACTGGCAGAAATTGAGCAAGATTTCACAGAAGATTATTAATGACAGTACACCCAAAATATTGTGATTGCTTTATTCCACGAATTAGAAATGGAGAATATAACTGATACACCCAACAGTAATTTGCACAAAATTTCTTTCAATTTCCCACTGTGATTTGGGGAGAAGGTCAGAACCACAGGCATTAATCTGTATGATCCAGACCAACAAAACGGAACAAAAGGGCACTGGCTAGGAATATGATCATTATAGCTATAGGTTACCTGAGTTGCAGTAAACATTGATACAAAATAGTGAACCACAGAAAGCAAGAGATGAAGAAAAGGAATATAATAACTAAAGTACGTTGCCATAAATATCATTTAATATTAGTTACAGTTGTACACTTCTTTAAAGATAGAATTTCCACATGTAAAGCTGGTATTCATTCCTGGGCTGTCATTAATGGCAGGGACTGATTCATATTTTTATTCCTTTGTTCCATGGCTTCATAGATTCCTCCAGTTCCCTGCTGTGTTTATTGAAAACGATCCAGTTATCTGTTTCTTTGAAGCAGATATATTAATTTTGAGATATAGTCTTTAATATTTGTAACAGCCATGCATCTGTTCTCTATCTGCATTGTATTCTATGTGTATGATGTTTATTTTGGTAACTAGTCATGTAGGTGGCGGCGTAGTAAAAGCAAAGGGAATAAGTTACATATTTGTGCTTTGTTCTAGCCAGTTTGGTTCAGTTCTTGGGACCATCGGGCGTCATAACTTCTGTTTAGGCTTAATTTCACTCAGTTACGCTTAACTGCATCGCTTTAAGGTTGCTTGTTCCATTAGTTGCTAATAAAGAAACAAATACAGTTCTTCAACTCTTTGGAACATTACTATTGAATTGATCATACAAAGATAACAACCCCAATATTAGGCTGCCAGCAGCGGCATTGGCTTGTTAGAATAGCCACTACAATATTGATTGGAATAAGTAATTCTATCATTTGTTTTCAAAAACAAAAAAATGGGTTGAAATGTGATGAAAAATGATACATCAAAATAGCAAACATCATTATTAATGTGCAAACTGGCCAGCAACTTGTGGCAATGACGACAATAAATTTGCACATTTTGGTCTGGAAATTGCCAAAAGCTGCTTGCACCTGCAGTCCCTGATGCCTAGTTGCTAGGCAAGGTCTCATCTAGATGAGATTTCCAGTACACACTTCGCAAAGAAGCTGACACAACCAGACTGACAGACACTGAGCAGCACAAGGCCTCACTGGTTCTCAGTTCTGCCGAAATGCTTTGACGGGTAATTCCATATGTGTCAAGCTTTCAAAGCAACAACACATCCCTAACAAACTTAAACATTCAAGAACTATTTAGACCATAAGGTACAGGGTAGGAATTAGGCCATTTGGTCTATTAAGTCTGCTTCACGATTCAATCTTGGCTGATTTTTTTTCAACACACACAAAATGCTGGAGGATCTCAGCAGGTCAGGCAGCACCTATGGAAATGAGTAACAATCAATGTTTTGAGCCAAGACCCTTCTTCAGGACAGGAAAGGAAGGGGGAAGAGACCAGAATAAAGGTTGGAGGAGGGTAAGGAGGTTAGCTAGAAGATGATAGGTAAAGCTAGGGAGGGAAGGAAAGGTAAAGGGCAGGAAAGAAAGGAGTATGATAGGAGAGGAGAGTGGACCAGAGGAGAAAGGGAAGGAGGGGACCCACGGGGAGATGACAGGCAGGTGAGAAGAAGTAAGGGGCCAGAGTGGGGAACAGAATAAGAGAGGGGGGGAATTTTTTTTAACAGGTAGGGGAAATCAATATTCATAGCATCAGGTTGGAGGCTACCCAGACTCACTGTGGCACAAGAGGAGGCCATGGCCTGACATTTTGGAACAGGAATGGGAATGGGAATGGGAATCAAAATGGTTGGCCTCTGGGAAGTTCTGCTTTTTAATAGGTGGAGCAGAGGTGCTCGATGTAGCAGTCCCCCAACTTACGATGGGTCTCACCAACGTAGAGGAGGCTGCATCGGGAGCACCGGATACAATAGATGACCCCAGCAGATTCACAGGTGGAGTGTTGTCTCACAGGGAAGGACAGTTTGGGGCCCTGAATGAAGCTGAGGGAGGAGGTGAATGGGCAGGTGTAGTACTTTGGCTGCTTGCAGAGACACATACCAGATGGACAAGGGAATTACAAAGGGAGCAATCTCTGCGGACAGCAGGGGGCAGGGGAGAGGTAGAGATATGTTTAGTAGTAGGATCCCTTTGGAGATGGTGGAAGTTACAAAGGATGATACGGGTTGGATGCTGAAGCTCAGGGGGTCATAGGTAAGGACAAGGGGAACTCTATCACTGTTAAGGTGGCGGGAAGATGGGGTGAGTGGGTACATTCTGGAAATGGAGAAGATGAGGGCAAGGACAGCATCAATGGTGGAAGAAATTAAAGCCACATATCCTTACTCCTTCACTCCCCCCCCCACCCATGCTTCTGAACTCCATTATTTACAGGCCCAGAGACACCAAGTTCCCTTGATATTAAACCTTTCAAACCTGGGATCATTCTTGTGAACCTCCTCTGGGTCCTCTCCAGGGCCAGCACTTCTCTCCTTACAAACGGGTACCAAAATTGCTCAGAATATTTTATGTACTATTAAACACACTATTGAAATTTAAAAGGCAATCGATTTAACCACAAAAATAAAATAATGCATTTAATGAAATCCATTAATTTGAAATTATAAAATACCAGCAATGCACTTATCCCTCTTCTACATTCTGCACTATTGAAGTGAATGATGTCACAACTCTACAGAAGGTTTAAATTGGTGCAGGTGCTGTGGACAGATTTTCCGGTGTAAATACTGGGGAACTAAATAGCCTGCGATCTATCACTGAATTCCTTGAGTAGTCCAATGGTGGAATGCAGTTGTGTGGATGTGATAACTCTTCACACAGCTACGGAGGCAAAATCCAGCAGCAGAGTGTGGAAAAACTGGCTTATTAGTGGCGTTTCTGACCAGTAACTGATCTGTTTCACAGTCCTTGTGATCTTTCTTTGTCAGTTCCATAACTTCAATGCATTATTTGTTCCATTGTTCATCGAGATCCCAGTTGCTCCGCTGCACTTCCAGTAATATTTTCTCAGAGAAAAATCAACAAACCAACCTTCTGCACTGACAAATTCAGACACTTTAGTGTTTTATTTTCACAATTTCATGACCTTTCTATGTGTCTCTGCATCCTTTAAGGTGAGGATAGTTTACCATTGTTGAACATTTTTTCCTCAGTCGCTCTAATTTGCATTCATGGCACTGGTTTGTCAGGAGCCTGCAGCAACTAATTTCGTTTCCATATCATTAACAAAGAGCTACAATCTATTCTTTGTGTGAGTACGACAGAACCATACTCTGATTGGCTAATAAAACCCCAGCCTATCATTGAGCCAGAGGCCAATAAAAATGTTACAGCAGCTAGACACAATTTGCACAAAAGAGGGAACCTGCTTCCTTGCAGTTACAAGTGATAAAATTGACTAATATAACAATTCTGGCTGTAATCACCCCTATAAAACAACATTGCAGGCCTGTATTTTATAATAATCATTTCCAGACTGGAGATAACAGAAGCTTTCATTTTGATCCATCACTGACCTCTGCTGCAGGGATAAAACAGCAACTCAGCTGCTGCAGTCATACATTCTTTTTTTCCATCCATCCGGACTGGAGTACCAGCCCTATAGAAAGGCATAAAATGGTGCTCTGTTGCACACATAAACACAAGAGATTCTGCAGATGCTGGGAATCCAGAGCACCACACACAAAATGCTGGAGGAACTCAGCAGGTCAGGCAGCATCTATAGAAATTATTAAGCAGTTGATGCTTCAGAAAAAGACCCTCCTTCAGGACTGGAAAGGAAGGGGGAAGATAACTTCTACCTCCCCAACCATTTTATTGTGGTGTCTTTACCCTTCCTTTCCAGTCATGAAGAAGTGTCTTGGCCCAAAATATCGATTGTTTATTCATTTCCATAGATGCTGCCTGACATTCTGGGTTCCTCCAGTATTTTGTGTATATTGCTCTGCTGCACACAGACATCTTCGTAACCTGAAGTTTTATTCTATTAGTTACAAAAACATAATTACTTAACTGATGTAAATCACTTTTACACTATTTCAGCAAAATGTCACAAGAGCGAACGATGGCACCAGAGGGCGACTTCTCCCAGCTCGTCAGCGAAACAGTTCAACTCTTCCTATTCTAATGTCTCTAGTTTCCCTTTCAGGGTTGCTGGGGTCCTATCAGGATCTTTCATCTATAGCAGCACTCAAAGACTGCGGTTCTGCACGACCGCATGCCATTCTTGGAGCTTGCCAATCAGCCGCATTTCAGCATGTCCAGGTTTGGCCTGCAGTTGGGTGACTTCGGGGCCTGCACAGCCCTGTGGACATGACTTCTCACCGGTGCCATGTACTGAAATGTAGCGGGAGCTGGAACAATGAAGACAGCGAATGAGGCTGTCGGAGGGCTCTGCACTCGGTAATCGATTTGCCGCTTTTCGAGTCGGGAACTCAAAATAAAAAGCAGTGCTTCAAACTGACTGTAACATCGAAATAGTGACTGTTGTCTCCCCTGTCACTGTGGAAGGAGTGATATACCTCTCCCTTGTTAGTGAGAGAGGGAGCCTGTGGGATATCGAAATGTTGAAGTGAACAGTTAGTTTTTGATGGAGTGTAGACCAGGGTCATCTCTTTGGGGGCTTTGCCTTTGCTTGCATGGTGGGTGGTGGGAATACTGATGTTTTATTCTAGAATAAGTGGGAGGGGGTTGATACTGCTTGTGCATGGGAGGGGGCAGGGGCTTTGGAGTTCTTATGTTTTTTCTGTCATTCATTCTTTGGGGTTTTTTCTTCTGTTTCAGGGATGTCTGTGGAGAGTAAGCATTTCAGGTTGTATATTGTATACATTCTCTGATATTAAACAAAACTATCGAACTGTTGAAGAACGTGGGTAATATAGTTGAAAGTACAACCTTAATTTAGACAATGGCAACATGTCGCCCAAATTTTAATTCTAAACCTTTACATTAGCACACAAAGTTTATGTGACCCTTGCTGTTTTCAGTGTCTAAAAGTCTTCCCTAGCTGACATAATCAGTATCATTGGATCATTGCTAATGTATAGAATGATATCAGGATGGTTAATGAGAAGTAGCAGGGACATGCCAACATGTGAAAAGTGCTCAGCTGACAAATGCTTGAAAGGAAAGGTGTCTGCTTCCACAAGTAACTGACTTAAAGGTATTTTCTGAAGTGAGTTCAGCATGTTGGAAAGTGGGGGAGAAAGGTATATTTCATGTTGCTAAGGTCTGGATGTTAACTAAACTTCATGGCCCGGAGCTTCAACAAAGCTATGGTTGGATTTATTCAATATGACTCATCTGTATTTGACCAAACCACAGCAGATAAAATCGCACTCTTTCAGAGTGCCAATTACATTTAGCATAAATCAATGTTCTTACATCTTCAGGAATGGTTTAAAGAATATTGTGCTAGAAGCAGTTTTCCCCACAAAATTGACTATGTCCAGATTGAATTAATTACCATGGCTGGTTCCTGCTAATTGCAGTCCTTTGTAGGCTTTCAAGAAAGCTCTTAAAATTAAGCTGGTTCATTTGGGTGAAAAGTCAGCAATAGTGATATTTTAAAATATTTTTTCTTACAACATTAACCAATATGTTTATAAAGTCATATTCAGTTATTTAAAAGCCTGCTTATTCAGTAACGGTAAGCTAAATTGATTTAATGCTTTTTTACTGTAATAAGTCTATACTAGTAAATATTGCTCTGTTTCATGCCAGAATTTAAAATTGGCAGTATGTAAATATGTCATAGCGAGGACAATGGCCAAATTGTTGGCATTATGAACATTATTATGCTCATGATTCACAGATGAAAACAAAATCCCAAAATCACTGGCAAGACTCTGGCTGCACCCTAGCAATTGTTCTGAGAAACTTGAAGCAACACGCACAAAATGCTGGAGGAACTCAGCAGGCCAGGCAGCATCTATGGAAAAGAGCGAACAGTAAACATTTCGGGCCAACATTTCATGTGTCCTGATGAAGGGTCTGCGCCCAAAATATCGACAGGTTACTCTTTTCCATAGATGCTGCCTGGCCTGCTGAGTTCCTCCAGCATTTTGTGTGTGTTGCTTTGGATTTCCATTATCTGCAGATTTTCTTGATGCAGAGAAACTTGCCTGGTGGAAATGAAGTAGGAATTGTAAGCCCATTCACTTGAATAGAGAAGACCAGCTGTGAGACAGAAGAGTAAGTACTCAATTAATTAAGAATGCTTCGATACTTGAATATATATTTTGCATTTTTAACATTTGAATATGTACTTCAATGGGCTTTGAATGTTTGAATGAGTTACAGGAACGTTCTGAAGCAATTAATGTTAATACCTGTATGGCATAACAATCTCACCAAAAAAAATCTTGCAAACATTTTGTGGACAAGCCCTGCTGTGGTCTTATGCCGGGTAAGGTCCTATCACTTCACAGGCTGTTTCTAAGTTGTATCCATACCTTAGTTACCAGGAAACTGACATCAGGACTTGATACTGGCATGATGTGCCAATATAGGTTCTTTGTGGCTGGTAGCAATTTCTAACTTAATGACTCTCAAAACTACTGCAGTCCTACATGAGGTTGGGTCAACAAAGTATTAGTCAAGTCAAGTCTATTGTCATTTCGACCATAAGCTGCTGGTACAATACACAGTGAAAACGAAACAACGTTTCTCCAGGACCCTGGCACTATATGAAACAACACAAAACTATACTAGACTACCTGAGACAGCACAAGGCTACACTAGACTACGTAAAACAACATAAAAACTACACTAATCTACAGACCTGCACAGGACTACAAAAAGTGCACAAAACTGTACGGGGCAGTACAATAATTAATAGACAAGACAATAGGCACAGTGGAGGACAAATTGCAATATAATAATAAATGATGTAGATGTCAGTCTAGACTCTGAGTATTGAGGAGTCTGATGGCTTGGGGAAAGAAACTGTTGCACAGTCTGGTCGTGAGAACCCGAATGCTTCGGTACCTTTTGCCAGATGGCAGGAGGGAGAAGAGTTTGTGTGAGGGGTGCATGGGGTCCTTCACAACGCTGTTAGCTTTGCGGTTGCAGCGTGTGGTGTAAATGTCTGTAATAGCAGGAAGAGGGACCCCGATGATCTTCCCAGCTGACCTCACAATCCGCTGCAGGATCTTGTGATCTGAGATGATGCAATTCCTGAACCAGGCAGTGATGCAGCTGCTCAGGATGCTCTCGATACATCCTCTGTAGAATGTGGTGAGAATGGGGGGTGGGAGATGGACTTTACTCAGCCTTCGCAGAAAGTAGAGATGCTACTGGGCTTTCTTGGCTATGGAACTGGTGCTGAGAGACCAGGTGAGATTCTCTGCCAGATGAACACCAAGAAATTTGGTGCTCTTAACAATCTCAACGGAGGAACTGTCAATGTTCTGCGGAGAGTAGTTGCTCTGTGCTCTCCTGAAGTCAACAACCATCCCTTTTGTTTTGTTCACATTCAGAGACAGGTTATGGCTCTGCACCAGTCCGTTTACCGCTGCACCTCCTCTCTGTATTCTGACTCGTCATTCTTGCTGATGAGACCCACCATGGTCGTGTCATCGGTGAACTTGATGATGTGATTCGAGCTGTGTATTGCTGCACAGTCGTGGGTCAGCAGAGTGAACAGCAGTGGACTGAGCACACAGCCCTGGGGGGGAGGGGGGGGGCCTGTGCTCAGTGTGATTACATTCAACATAAGAACATAAGAAATAGGAGCAGGAGCAGGCTATCCGGCCCATCGAGCCTGCCCCACCATCCAATAGGATCATGGCTGATCTGTCTGTAAATTCAGCTCTATCTACCTGCCTTTTCCCCATCACCCTTAATTCCGTTATTATGTAAAAACCTAACTAACTGTATCTTAAATATATTTCGTGAAGAAGCATCAACTGCTTCCCTAGGCAGAGAATTCCACAGATTCACCACTCTCTTGGAAAAACAGTTTCTCCTCATCTCCATCCTAAATATTCTCCCCTGAATCTTGAGGCAATGTCCCCTAGTTCTAGTCTTCCCTACCAATGGAAACAACTTTCCTACTTCTATCTTATCTATCCCTTTCAAAATTTTGTATGCTTCTATAAGATCCCCTCTAATTCTTCTGAATCCCAGGCGACTCAATCGCTCCTCATAGGTTAACCCCTTCATCCCTGGAATCAATCTGGTGAACCTCCTCTGCACTGCCTCCAAAGCCAGTATATCCTTCCTCAAGTATGGAGACCAGAACTGCACATAGTACTCCAGGTGCGGCCTCACCAGTACCCTGTATGACCGACCTCCCTGATATCCCTCTAGCAATGAGGGCCAACATTCCGTTTGACTTCTTAATGACTTCTTGTACCTGCAAGCCAACTTTCACTATTTCAATATTTCACTAGTACGATTATTGCATTTCACTATTACAATAATTGAGTTTAAAAGTTCTTTATTGCAGAAAAAGAGCTGAGAGTCATCCAGAGCTATGAAAATGCTTCATGAATGCAAGTCTTCCTATCTCAAAGTTGAGGATAATTTGTTTCCACTTCAGTTCTATGGCTGATAAAACCAATTTGGGATTTACAAACTTCATTTCAGGAAGGATAGGAGATATTTGGCAGGGATTTAAGTGTAGGTTATAAGGTAGTGCTTTCTCCTGTTGTTTTTGCTGGTCTCTTGAGTGCTCCAAAGAGAGTCAAAATCCTTGGTGCTGCACTGTGTGTTCTCACCCTGCCACTCTCCCTCATATTGAGTAGTCATGGGCAGGATTTTCATGAGTTGGTGAGGATTACATTCTTTCAAGGGGATTTTGAGAGTGCCCTAGAATCACTTCTCCCCCTTTTGCAATGATGAAGCTCAGAGCAGCGTGCATGTTTTGGGGTCTCGTGTCAGACATGTGAATGATGAGCCCACCTAGAGTATCTGTTCTTTATGCTGGGGATGTTGTTTCAGAAGAGAGTGCTGACATTGGTTCAGGGGAGAATGCTGACATTGGTTCAGGAGAGGGTGCTAACGTTGGTTCAGGAGAGGATGCTGACCTTGGTTCAGGAGAGGATGCTGACCCTGGTTCAGGAGAGGATGCTGACCTTGGTTCAGGAGAGGGTGCTGAAGTTGCTTCAGGAGAGGGTGCTGACGGTTCAGGAGAGGGTGCTGACGTTGGTTCAGGAGAGGGTGCTGATCTTGGTTCAGGAGAGGGAGCTGATGTTGGTTCACATAACTTAGCAGTGATTTCTTTTTAAGGAGACATTGTTGGTGTACCTTCTCAATAGTCTGATGTACCTGCTATAGGTAGTCCATGGCTCTGAAGCATGCAGGTGGCAGAACATATATCCGCCTGATATGGTGGAGCTGATGCAACAGCAAAGTGAACAAACTACAGTGTAATGCATTTTCTGATTGGGACTAACAGCCTTCTCCTCTCTTACACCAAAATACCCATTGGAACTGCAAAAGGTAACTAGGTCTACATTCACATTTACAATAAAGTCAGCACAACCAAATTCTTGACGTTAGCACTGCTTTAAAGTATAGTCAATCTTTTGTTGTAGCAAGACAGAGATGTGCCCAGAAATATATTTTCATTGTGCTGAAAATAATAGTTGAGTACAATTGGAAGTAGGTTTATTTCAGAGTTAGTAAAACTTGCAGCTAATTAACTGGGTTGCTAATGCTACTGAGGAAATTCATCCCCTAATTTTCTGTTGGGATCTTTATTAGTGTTGGAAACCTGATGTGAAACTCAGAGTTACTGGATGGCTGAAAGTGGGCATTGCATATGATTTTCAACTTCACCCATCTAAAATAAACAATTACTCTTATTTCCTTACAGAACAATCAGCTTTCATAAATGCGGTTTACCTGAAACCTTTCTATACTAAATTCCCATTGTTCACGAGGATGAGGTCACAGGCTTCCTCTGCATAATTTAAAAAAAGCATGGCTACCACTAAGGCTAGGGGTAATGATGCTAAGACTACAATGACATAGAGCTACCAACCCTTCCGGTGATATAACAACTTTAATATAAGGTTTAGCTGATTTGTTTCAGCTTGTCAGAGCCAATCCATATTCAGGACCCTTGGTATTCTCAATCCTGACTCTGACCATGTACCAATTATTGATACTTCACTCCTTGCCATCACAAAGCTTCAAATGCAACCTGTCTACAGGCAAACAAGGTTCACCAGCCACCACAGCGGAGACATCTAGAAGAACATGTCATGTTTACTGACATTTCCATCCAGCTGAAACTACTTTATGCAATGTTAGGCTTTGTATGGGAGCAGTAGAATACTGTGGTTGAGTCCAGACATGAATGATGGATTCAGCAGAAGATGAGCTGAAGAAGTGGCGGAGAAATTAATAGAAGGACACAGCATTAGTCATTCAAATCAAGGTCAGGTTATCTTTAGAACTGCAGATAAAACTCCCTGATTTCAATCTCGTTTCCATGCACAAAGAAAGGCACACCATCGACAGATATTCACCACAAAAAATGGATCTTTCTGTAGATGACTTTTAAGATTATTGAAGGCAATAAATTGAATATAGAATTCTCTAATATCTGGATTTTTCTGACATGTACCCACAAACATCAATTGCCATCAATATTTGCCCCACACCTTGTTGGGAGTGTGATCAAAGTCACCAGGAAGATACTGAAGTCAGTGGTATCAAGGTCTTTATTCATCATAACAAGCAGGTGTGCTTCAAGAAATACTCATAGTAGAGTCTCACAAAGCCAAAAGTACATCATTTTTAAACCCTTAAGATCAAAAGTAATAGCAGGTGATTCAATACAATTTCTATAGTTACAATGATATTGTTTACTTCAACATTTTGGGTTGGCAATGCTTCCTTTAAACATATCTATAGTGGGAGACACCTCTGAATGTTCAAATGCTCCTGCTGGGACAAACTAATTGACACATAATGTCTAAAAGCTTCTGAAGATAGAAATCCCAGACACTCAAAATTAATGCTGTCAGGGCTGTGTCTGAGGGCAGAAATGTCCTGAGTACACAAAAAAAAACTATTGATCGCCTAGACCTGTGATCATGTTTGATACACTAAGTGATAACATCAGTCTGGTCTGTCAGCTTGAACTGAAGTCACAATGGTGCAAATAATTTAGCCATGTTGTTTGGTTTGAAGCAGGCCAATTAACACAACTCCATTGTCTTAATGTTTGGCTGATGCATTTGCAAACCATTGTCACCATTTTGCAAACCATATCTCTTAGCCTGTGGGCAGCCTATGCTCCAGAGACAGCAAAAAGACATGTTGTTAACTTCAATTTACTACTTGCAATTTACAATCTATGTTAAGAACTGAAGACTGCTTCTTGTTTGAATTATTATCTGCTATATTCACATAACTCCTGAATAATTCCTAATGAATCTGAACCTTCCTGGTCTATATACAGACAGCATATCTTGCTGTCCCAAAGTATTTTAGAATGCTTTTATAAGATCCTGGCAGTGAATTGAATGATACAGTAAAGAAGTACTGTCTTCAAAATTCCCATCACAAGTTTGACAACCAGCAAAATTTCACCTTTCTTTTTGCCAGCTGTCATAGCTATTAAATGTTCAAAAGCACCTGAATGCCGTCTCATCTCCCAACCTCCAACAGCTTCCGTCCTGCATGGCAGAATTTTGTTTGTGAAGAAGTGCAACGTCTGGTCAGTAGCATCAGTAAGCCTTCTGCCCTAGGCAGTAATGCAATTTACAAAGCAGGTGCAGACTACCACATAAAATTAATTTAGTCTGTCCTTTAAGGTACATTAGAATTCCAAGTTGTATCTTTTCTCATGGTTTATAGCTACCATTGGTTAGGGGAACAGACATGAGATTTTATGGACAAGAATAAGACTCCCAGTTTGTATGTTGTCTCCCAGGTGCCAAGATCAGAGACGTCTCAGAACAGTATTCTTTAGGGAGAGGATGAGCTGCCAGAAGTCATAGTATACACTGACAAGGCTAGGAAAAGGCATGAAGTCCTGAAGGGCGAATATAGGGAACTAGAATGAAAGATGGAAGCTAAAATGCAGAACCTCAAGAGCAGTAACCTATGGACTGCTGCCATGTGTCAGTGACGGTGGATTATGATCAGGGATAAAAAAAAAGAAACGTGCCTGGAGGTAGGGGAGGTCCTTAGTAATGAATACTTTGTTTCAGTATTCACCAGTGAGAGGGAGCTTGATGAATGTGAGGTTTATGTAAAACAGGCTGATGTTCAGTAACATGTCACATGGCCCCTCCTGTTGGTGCTGCTCCCCAGTGTTCGCTCAATGGAAGAAAAGCTGGATTATTTATAGCTGCGCTACACAATATGAGGAACTGCTACGGGATGTTCTTGCAGAAACGTGGCTCTAGGACAACATACATGCATCATCAATCTACAGGCCATGACACTCAAGGACCTGGGCTAAATTAATAATTTTTTTTGTAACTGTATTAATTATATGTGTTAATTGTGCTGGTGCTCCGTGTGACTGTTGGCTCTATGTTTGGCCCCAAAGGGATGCATATCATAGAATGACAATTAAACTTGAACTTGAATATTAAGAAAGAGTTTGTGCTGGAACACTTGAGACAAATTCGTGTAAGGGGTTTCTTCTTTTATGTTACTGCTAAGGCTAATAATATGGCTTCTTTGTTATGTTAACTGCTGAGAAAGTGCTTCTCTATAGCAGCTTGTTTGGGTTATAATTACTGATAACGAGAATTGTATTCATTTGCTAACCAATTGGGATAGATGTTATTCTTTCTTGTGTGTCCGTAAGCTATTGTTTTTGTGGGCTCATTTCTGTATCCCTCGACACGGTTTTATCCCCCCTTGTTCAATCCTTTCCTACCTATGTTCGTGACACTTCTAACGCTCTGAAACTTTTCGATGATTTTACCTATATACTTCCATCCCCCATCAGGAAGGTCTCAAAGCTCTCCGCTTCTTTTTGGATTCCAGACCTAACCAGTTCCCCTCTACCACCAATCTGCTCCGTCTAGCGGAATTAGTCCTTACTCTTAATAATTTCTCCTTTGGCTCCTCCCACTTCCTCCAAACTAAAGGTGTAGCTATGGGCACCCGTATGGGTCCCAGCTATGCCTGCCTTTTTGTTGGTTTGTGCAACAATCTATGTTCCGTACCTATTCTGGTATCTGTCCCCCACTTTTCCTTCGCTACATCAACAATTGCATTGGCGCTGCTTCCTGCACGCATGCTGAGCTCGTTGACTTCATTAACTTTGCCTCCAACTTTCACCCTGCCCTCAAGTTTACCTGGTCCATTTCCGACACCTCCCTCCCCTAGATTCTAGATCTTTCTGTCTCTGTCTCTGGAGACAGCTTATCTACTGATGTCTACTATAAGCCTACTGACTCTCACAGCTATCCGGACTATTCCCCTTCTCACCCTGTCTCTTGCAAAAATGCTACCCCCTTCTCACAATTCCTCCATCTCTGCCGCATCTGCTCTCAGGATGAGGCATTTCATTCCAGGATGAGGGAGAAGTCCTCCTTTTTTAAAAGAAAGGGGCTTTCCTTCCTCTACCATCAACTCTGCTCTCAAACGCATCTCCCCCATTTCACGCACATCTGCTCTCACTCCATCCTCCTGCCACCCCACTAGGAATAGGGTTCCCCTTGTTCTCACCTACCACCCCACCAGCCTCCGGGTCCAACATATTATTCTCCGTAACTTCCGCCACCTCCAACGGGATCCCACTAAGCACGTCTTTCCCTCCCCCGCCCTGCTTTCCGCAGGGATCGCTCCCTACGCGACTCCCTTGTCCATTCGTCCCCCCCCCCATCCCTCCCCACCGATCTCCCTCCTGGCACTTATCCTTGCAAGCGGAACAAGTGCTACACATGCCCTTACACATCCTCCCTCACCATCATTCAGGGCCCCAGACCGTCTTTCCAGGTGAGCGACACTTCACCTGTGAGTTGGCTGGGGTGATATACTGCGTCCGGTGCTCCCAATGTGGCCTTCTATATATTGGTGAGACCCGATGCAGACTGGGAGATCGTTTTGCTGAACACCTACGCTCTGTCTGCCAGAGAAAACAGGATCTCCCAGTGGTCACACGTTTTAATTCCACGTCCCATTCCCATTCTGATATGTCTATCCACGGCCTCCTCTACTGTAAAGATGAAGCCACACTCAGGTTGGAGGAACAACACCTTATATTCCGTCTGGGTAGCCTCCAACCTGACGGCATTAACATTGACTTCTCAAACTTCCGCTAATGCCCCACCTCCCCCTCGTACCCCATCCGTTATTTATTTATATACACACATTCTTTCTCTCTCTCTCTCTCTCCTTTTCTCCCTCTGTCCCTCTCACAATACCCCTTGCCCATCCTCTGGGTTCCCCCCCCCCTTTCTTTCTCCCTAGGCCTCCCATTCCATGATTCTCTCATATCCCTTTTGCCAATCAACTGTCCAGCTCTTGGCTCCATCCCTCCCCCTCCTGTCTTCTCCTATCATTTTGGATCTCCCCCTCCCCCGCCCACTTTCAAATCTCTTACCAGCTATTCTTTCAGTTAGTCCTGACGAAGGGTCTCAGCCCGAAACATCGACTGCACCTCTGGCCTGCTGTATTCACCAGCAACTTTGATGTGTTTTTGCGGACTTTGGGGCAGAAGGCGCAATGGGAACAGAGAAAGGAGACGCGATGCTGTAAGCGGGGCGACAGAATGGACCCTGAGCGGGAGTCCGAGGCCCAGGGTCTTTGGCGAGGAGAGGAGACGAGGACAGACTCATGTGGAGCGTCTGGATGAACAACGTGGTTGGTCCCAGGCGGTGGGTCGAGGGGGTCGGAGGGGATCGAATGGTGGAAAGAAGACTGTTAATTGAGCTCCAACAGTTGTGCACGAAGTGGTTGTACTTTGATAAGTTTGGCGTCTTTTACTTTCCTTTTATATTGTATCTCTATTAATTACATAGTTCCAGTAAGATCTATAAAGTGTAATCATTTAATCGCATATGGTGTACTGTCTGATATTTGGCATGGTGGGGTACATCACACAGCACCTACACAAAGGCTGCTCCCCCTAGACGAAAGCCAGCTGAGCGAGTCTGAGGCTTACCAGGAGGCTACATTAGGATAGGTAAATTCCCGGAGCTGGAGGAGGTATACTCCAAGTTACTATGGGAAGTAAGGGAAGAGCCTTGACAGCAATCTTTGCGCGCGGCCGCTCCGAAATTTGTTAAGTAGGTATTGTGCACAATCCTGATTTGATGGAGACAGATGTGAGAAGCATGGAGGAACATCTGGAGAAACTACTGAAACTTCTGAAATGCTCGGTGCTCGGTGTCGGAGGGCTGGTTGGAGGCTCGAAGTTTTCGGACGGACTCAAGAGTCGGGCTGTGGTCGGGTGCTTCCAGGATGCTACATTGGCAAGTTAGCGGCGCTGGAGGTTCATGGCAGGAAGAGAGTTTCTCTTCCTTCTACCGTCTGCGTGAGATGATGGGACTTACGAGAGACTTTGAGACCTTTTTTTACCGTGCCCATGGTCTGTTCTTTATCAAATTACGGTATTGCTTTGCACTGTTGTAACTATATGTTATAATTATGTGGTTTTTGTCAGTTTTTTTCATCTTGGTTTGCCTTGTGTTTCTGTGATATCATTCTGGAGGAACAAATTGTATCATTTCTTAACGCATGCATTACTAAATGACAATAAAAGAGGACTGCGTGTCCTCATAATCTAATCTAATCCTCCCTGGCTACATGAATAGTACCAGAGGATTGGAGGATGGCAAATGTTATTCTGTTGTTCAATAAAGGTAACAGGGATAATCCTGAGAATTATAGACCAGTACGACTTGTATCAGCAGTGGGCAAACTAATAGGGAGGATTCTTAGGGACACAATTTATAAGCATTTGAAGAAGCGTAGTCTGATTAGAGATAGTCATCATGGCTTTGAGAAGGGCAGGCTATGCCTCATGAGCCTGAATGGGTTTTTCAAGGAGGTGACAAAGCAAGTAGATGGAAGTGGAGCTGTAGGTGGGTAGTGTATAGCCTCTAGTAAGCTGTTTGACAAGGTTCCCCATAATAGGTTTATCTAAAGTTCAAAGTTCAAACTTGAGCTGCGATAGACTTTTCCAATAGTCATGGGGCCTGGGATCCATGGAAACTTGGCTGCGTAGATTTGGAATTTGCTTGCCCACGGGCAGAGGGTGGCATTAGAGGAACATATTCAGCATGAAGATGGTGTTCTGCCAGGATCTGTTTGGAGACTGCTACACTTTATGATTTTTATAAATAACTTTTATGAGGAAGTGGAAGGGTGGATTGGTAATTTTGCAAATGACATGATGATTGAAGGTATAATGGATAGTTTACAATGTGATATAACAGAATGCAGAGCTGGGTGGAGGAATGGCAGGTGGAGTTCAATCCAGAAAAGTGCGAAGTAATTGGCTTTGGAAGACCGAACTTGAAAATGTTGAGTTAAAGATCCACAAGATAATGTTCCAGCTCTATGAAACTCTGGTTAGACCACACTTGGAGAATTACATTCAGTTTTGGTCACCTCATTATAGGAAGGATGTGGAAGCCTAAGAGAGTGCAGAGGAGATTTATCAGGATGCTTTCTGGATTAGAGAATTGTCTTATGAAGAAAGGTTGAGTGAGTTAGACCTTTTACCTTTGGAGCAAAGGAAGATGAGATGATTTGATGGGGGTGTGTAAGATTATGAGAGGTACGGATAGAGTGAACAGCCAGAACCTTTCTCCTGGAGCAGCAATGGCTAATACCAGAAGACACCCATTTAAGGCGAGTAGAGGAAGTTTGGGGGAAATGTCAAAGGAAGTTTTCTTCACACAGAATGGTAGAGGTCTAGAACTGCCTGGTGTGGTGGTAGAGGCTAATACAATAGAACCATAGAACATTACAGCACAGAAACAGGCCTTTTGGCCCTTCTTGGCTGTGCCGAACCATTTTTCTGCCTCGACGCACTGACCTGCACCTGGACCATATCCCTCCAGACAGGGACAGAGGGACAGAGATTTAGATATGCACATGGATATAAGAAAAATGGATAGTTATGGGCTGTGAAAGATGGAAGAGTTAGATTGATCTATATAATTCAGCACAGCATCATGGGCTGAAGGGCCTGTACTAAGCTTTAATGGTCTATGTTCTATGACATACTCGAATAACACATCAATTTGATTATCCTTTTCATGGAATGATAAGTACCAAATAACTCTGCTACTAGACATTACATGTTTGTTGCACACAGATGTTCTAATTATTTTCAGAGATGAATAAAGTTCTTTTTCTCTTCTTTCTTATTTCCCTCTTTCAATTAATTTTTCTCCCATTTTATTTCTGAACCATTTATATTGAATTTAAATATTCCATGTGATGCCATCTGAATTGGATTCTACATTACACATTACATTACATTAGTCCTCCAGTCTGATCCATTACTGTGATATGTAACATTTACATGGGTTACAGATCCACGGTTGAGGGCATGGGACTTTCATTTGCAGTGAATTCCAAAACAAAATGCCCTACAGATTTTGTGGACAAATCTTCATGTAACAAAAAGCTGACATCAATCATTCACTGCAGTGCAAATTCCATCCTATAAAATGGCTGTGGTAAATTGCATCCTAAAATATTGTACTGGGAAAGATCCTATGCCAAGCTAATCAACAGGGAATCTCATGTTAACAGTGTCAATGTTTATTGGCAGTACCTGTTGCACCTCTAGGTGGCACTGTTGTCCGGGTTATCAGCATCACATGACATTAGCTGAAATTGCAAAGTCAAGTTTATGTACTGCCAACCAAATTCCTTTGTTAAACTTGGTGACCACATTGCTGCACATGATTGAAATAGATTCTCTGCACATATTGTATATGTAGCTTCTCTCAACCCACTATGTTTTCCTCAGGAGAAATTGCACTGCTTTTATTAGGAGATGTTACTACAGTTTCTGCTTCCACTACACCTTAAAATACATTATCCTTTGAGTAAATTGACTTCATTTGTAATGGAATTGACTACTGTGAGTCTCACATCCAGCCCTGTCAAGAAGCACTAAAAAATGCAAAGTAGATGTGCTACCATGCAATTGACCACTCTTAATGTGCCTCAGTCAAATTAACCCTTTGCCTGTGTAGTATAGATCCATTTCTATTACAGGTTTTCTGAAGCCCTATTCAAGAAATCCATACCTCCTTAAGGCTCTTTTAGCCTACTTCTAAAAACACACCCATTTACTCTCTCGGATTGCCCTGATGATATTGTTTTAGCCAATACCCCCAAAGCTTGTGCTCCTTCATGCCATCTGCCAAAAATTTAGAGCCTTTTTGTAGGTGCCTGCAGGCAGTTATCTCTCTGAGCTCTGGCTAAACCTTTTTGTGTTGCACCATATCATTGCAGACTTCATTTCCAACAATTTGCTCTCTCCTGTTCAACTGCACTGAAATCCAGGCGCAGATTCTCTCCAGCCGGTCAGATTTTTCAGCCCTGATAACATGATGCTGGACTTTAAGCACACCCACCCATTTTCAGGGAACAACATTTTTAAATCACCCCTCCACCTTATTGTCTATTTCTGGATCTTACACCTTGCTTAAAGGGTGTCTCCTGTTGCAAGTCTGGAGGCCATAATACATGAAAATGAAATAAAACTGCTTAATAATCTCTAAATGTGGATTCATTTTGTACTCAGCATTAAGTGACAAACAATAGGTTTCATTTGAACACATGTTTTTTTTGAATACCATCAAAGTTATTATTTTGGAGTACTTATTGTAAGTAAGGGCCATCACAGGCCGTCCCACGAGGTCGTGCATGACTTGCTTTCTTTCCTGCTTTGTGAGTTCTGAGGGAAATTAAGTGCCCTGTGTAGAATTACCAGATGCTGCCACAGGTGAGACAGGGTTTGTTTAAAGGGAGGCTGAGTGGGTTTCTTGGGATGATGTACCACCCCCATCTCTGCCCCCCACTGTTTTTGCACAACCTCTATTTGGTTCCTCAGAGACACCTGAAGTGGTGAGCTTGTTCCTAGGTGCTCTTTCTTCACTTGAAACAGTCAAGATATCTTTACTTTCTTTTCAAGAAGATTTTAGTAACATCCTTGAAAGTTTCTCTTTAGCTGACTGGAGATCTCTTGCTGTGACAGGATTTGCAGTATTCCTTCAGGGAGTCTGCAGTCACACATGTGTGCTCTGTGACATCTTGAAAGAGGCTGAATATGAGTGCTGACGATGTTGGCCCAGAGGCAAATTGTTCCACCTTTCTGGTAAAATGTATCACAACTTCCATTCCCCATTTACCTCTTCTCATTTACCACCACTTCCCTCTAGTGCCTTTCATCTCCCCCTTTCTCCCATGCTCCTCTCCCAACAGATTCCTTCTTCTTCAGCCTTTTACCTTTTCCACCTATCACCGCCCAGCGTCTCATTTCATCCCCCTCACCTGGCTTCACTTATCACCTGCTGGCTTGCGCTGCTTCCCCTCCTCTCACCACCCTATTCTGGCTTCTTTCCCCTTCCTTTCCAGTCCTGATGAAGGGTCTCAGCCCAAAACATTGACTGTTCATTCCCCTCCATAGATGCTGCCTGACCTGCAGAATTACACCAGCATTTTGTGCTTATTGCACTGATTCACCTTCCCTGGAGGGTTTTACATGACAACGATGGGATTACTTATCTGCTCATGCCATGGGAGTGTCTGTACCTGCCGAATCGAGTTGCTGAGATTTCAGTTTAATGTCACATCATAAAGGTCCTTCTCTGTTAGCGCAGCACTGGTAAGGAGAGCCAGCCAGTGCTTTTGTACTCATGGTAGTGGGAAGGTAGGAGAACCAAAGACGTTTTTGATTCAGAGACAGCAGTGCTAACAAGTGAGTCATAACTGGCTTTAAAACAAACAAGGTTAAGGGTGAGCTACACTCCCTGCATCAAATCCCTCATATTCACTGCCTGGATCACTTACGAAATGTCAAGATGAACACTTAGGTCACTGAGGCATAGTAGCTTATGGACTAAGTGTGGGATGATGGAGTTAATAGGGAAGGATGCCCACCGGGTCAGTGGGGCTGAATGGCCTGTATCTCTGCTGTATGATTCAACGATTTTAAGATTGCACCACACATCCTAACAACAGAGGGAAAATTGTTTACAACCATCATTCAAATGTGAAAATTGCAGTAAGGATGAGACAATTCACCTTTATGCAATATAATGTTGACTGTTACTGTATATTTCAGCAGTGATAGTCCCTCAGGTAGATTCTGCTTATTATGGCTTCTATACGTAATGAGGTTCACAATAAACATAAATGCTATTTCACACTAATAAAATAATTCCATTCAAGGAATAAAAGACTTTCCAAGAAAACAGCGGCAAATAACAATAAGCGGTTATGAAAGCCTCAGAGCTGGAGCTACGGCCATGAGCTTCAGTGGTTCAATAAGGCAACTCTCTATGACCTTCTCGTGGTCAGTTAGAGATGGGCCATTGATGCTGACCTTGTCAGCAATGATCAGATCCTGAAAATGGAAAAGAAAGATGTTAAAATGGTAAAGAGACCGCTCATCACCTCGTCCTAGGTCTTCTGACACCCCCAGACTCGATAATCCTCTCCACCATATGTTCACTCTTTCTAAATCTAACAGAAGGGGTCTCCTGATCTTGCTATGAAGTATCATTTATAGCTTTCTTTCTGACTAGAACTTCCTGAAATGGTCGACAGTAAATTCAATGGCCTGCTCCATCCTTCAGCAATCAATAACATCTTCCTAATGTAACAAATGTCTTTTCTAAATAATTGTTTTGTTGGGGGAATGGGTGTCAGTAAATTATGTTGAAAACAGAGAAAACAGAGAGAGCTAATTCCTAGTCTGAAATGGAATCTGACATGTAGAACCAATTATCCAAACTGATTATGTCTATATGAAGTTCAGATTTTACTGAATATCTACTGTATGTTGTAACAATGATAATTAGCGATGGACATAAACTTAAGAATTGGTCCACAGATGTAGCGGTATTCTGAAAGCATATCCTTAATAATGGTATGTGAAGCTAATCTAAATCTTAAGGTTAATTCAAACATCTGTCAAAATGCACCACTATGTTGTATATGCATGATATCATCTTGACATAAATGATACTTAGTTTTGTTCTTTCTCCTCCTCAAGAGTAAACCTTAAGAGGCATTCCAATCCGTGAACAAGTTGTCTCATTTACTGCAGTGATACCACAGGCAAAATATTCTTTCCTGTGGCAATCTCTGTTTGAAACTTTGAGGCATGTCAAATAATGAACTAGCTGTCTTTTTGATGAAACTAGGCTAAATCTCAAAGTTTTGGTTGAAAAACCGACGTTTGGAACTGGATGATAGCCAATTCAGTGCCAACATCAATCCTGCCATGACATTCAATCCTAGGTAATAAAAATATGAAGCCATACAACCTATTTCCAAATAAAAACAGGCTGAAAAGCTATAGCAGTACAAATAGATTTTAAAATGCGGTACTGTTATAAAGAAAATAGGAAAACAAAGAACAGAAGGGTGTGATGCACATTTAACTTGGTGCCACTGCTTCAGCGAGAAGTAGCAGACTAGTTCCGTACTGTTTACTTACATGATTGCTAGATGGAGTCAGATTTACCCAGAGTAAAGGAATTGGCAAACCAGATTAAGGAATAGGAATGGTGACTATTAAACTGATTGAGAGGTAGGTAATAAAGAGCATCATGCAGGAAGTGACAAATTGGAAAAATGAAGATTAAAAATAGCAATGCTGGAGCTTAGGTTTGAGGGAAAACCTGGTGTGACTAAAATAGAGAATAACAATGTTGGAGAAGCTCAAAAGTCAGACACCATGCGTGGAGGGCAAAATTCAGACAACATTCCAGTTCAATAATCACAGCAAAATATTAAGCATCTCTGCTAAGCTAGAAGAATATTAGTTAACCATGTCTTAACACATAGTAAATATCACCACTAACTAGCTGTGCCTGGAAACAGCATCATATAATGCTGTGCTTTTCAGCACTTAACAATTAAATTTTTAAGTTTTGGGAAGAATACCCCGAAACAATGGTTGTAGCAAGAACAATAATCACCCAGTGCAAGGTAGACATTCTACATGTAGGATGCCCGATGGGGATGCATAGCTCACATTTAATGTTACCAGATAAAACTGGGTCATCTCTTCTCATTCCTTTTAAAGGGTTACTTAGTCTGCTGACACTCACTTCCGTGGTATGTTAAAAGAGGCTGGCTGATAACTTGCCAAGCTGTAGCAAGATGATATTGAAACTTTGGGTGCAATGCCCTGCTATGTTGCCACTTACCACTTGCTTCCTATGGGTTCTTCTGTGCACGCCCTGTATATGCTGGAGGAGTGGACGCAAGGCAAGTATGCCCAGCAGCCACAGAACGGAGGGGAACAAAAGCTTATTTTTACAGATGTAACTATCAGGAGTTTCAGGGTAGTTTGTGCTTTCAACATTTCTATCACCAACTCTCCAAAGTCAAGACAAGTTTATTGTTTCAAGTTCAAGTGTCATGTAACTGGAGGGTAAGATTGACTAACTCAGTCCAAGTTTGTTCTCAGATGGCATCTCTGCTCTTACAGTTACATCAGCTTGCATCCAGACTGTAGCAATCTGCTCCTGCATTTTCCATGTGTTGGAATGACGTACCAGGCATGGTCTTGCTGTGACTGTGCATGATATGTGCTTTCACCTGCGTTACTTGTTGAGAAAGACCAAGGCACTGTTGAATCAGCAACCTTTAGCAAATACAGCTGAGCAGGGCTGAGGCAATTTAGAGTTTAAGAGGACAACAGAAGAAATGGTTGTCAAAGAGGGAATAAGGTGTGGTTCTTCGCCCGAAGCAGTGACTGCTTATTCCCTTTAGTAGATGCCGCATGACCTGCTAAGTTCCTCCAGCAGCTTGTGTGTTGCATAGGTGAAATCTAGGTCTTATGGTTGGTTGTGATTGAAGACAGCATAACGATAGTACTGTCCAAAATCTCAAGAGTACTACCCTTAACTTAAATTGGAATGCCTTGGAATTTCTTGAGAGATTATTCCCAGTTCCAGGCAGAATCATCACTGAAGGTGGTCTCAATAGCCACCTCCAGTCATTTACAGTTCATTTTCTGAGAGCCATCCTTAACTTCAGCTCATTTACCTAGAAGTTTACCAAAATACCATTTAAATGAGGTTGAGTCTTGGCTAGGGATAGGGGTGGGAGGTAAACCTCCACCCTCTTTTAAAGGGAGCATATATCTGCACTTAGTGACAAGTGCTCTTTAAAGGGTGGTGTCTGGTGCCAATAACTCAGGAATGGATCAGGAGATGCATGACTTGCGGCCACTAATGTTTGGGGCAGGAACGTAAACAACTTAAAGAAAGCAATGTATATTTTAAACAATCTGGACATTTTCACAAGGATTCTTGTGATCAAAAACTGTTCTTGAGATGTACTGGCAAGAGCAGATTAAGTTAATCACCAAATGCAGGACTTGCATTACTATTTAGAAAAGATACAATTTCTAGTTCTTGGCATATTATTCTAGAATATTAGTTTAAATTAATTTACAACCTCATGCTCCATGCTTTTGTTTGACAAAAGAATATATCTGAATGAAATGTTGGAGCACCATAGTGCAACTAGGAAACTGCAAGGTCATGGGAACTGGCAAGTCAACTTATGAGCTCAGCATACTGCTAGTATTTGTGAAGGAAATTAATACTCAATACACTCCAAATCTATCTCTACCTGGCTTTCCAACATTTAATTTCTCTCTGTCCATATATTTCACAAGTGCCAAGTTCAGACATCCCACCCCGCAAAAACTCATTTCAGGGAGGTCTCCACTGGAAGTCTCAATCTCATAGCAGCCCGTGTCAATAAATTTGTTAATTTTGCAAGACATCAGATTCACAAGTGTTTTGTGAGACAGCTGACTTCTGAATTCTGTCTTAATGTGCCATGTTCACAATAGCTGCTGTCTTGGTTGATGAGCAGGCATAGTTGTTTGCTATTTCTGAATCAGGAAACATTTTCCTGAATAGCTTGCCTGTGTGCTTACACACCTGGAATGGCAGGTTATGCTCAACGATGAAAGGTGTAAAGTACACCTCAGCTCTAGTGACCTTCTCTGTCAGACTTTGGTTTTCTGCTGAAAAGAACTGTGAAATACTTGAGCAGCCTTCACTGCGCTTAGCCTCCCCAATATGTTGTGGTCCCTAAAAGAAATAAAAGCATAAGGTGTATCCTTATTACAGGTGTGTGCTGCTTAACATCCATTCGGACAACATCCGATCGCATATACATCCATAGTCACACACACACATATTGCCTACAATAGTCGGGATCAGAACTTACTTTTTCACATCGAAGTGGGGGATTTTAAATGAGTGATTTAGAAGTTCTGCATCTTCAAGTTTATTGTTATTGGGCTGATTGTCCACAAATGAAACAATCTCTGCCCAGACCATGGTGTAGCCACAATACATATATCACGCACACCATATAAAACAGTATATTACCATATTATTTAATAAAGTGTAATTCAAAATGCATATGAAGTGCGCAGCACAGGTAAACAGTTTGCTGTCCTAATGACGAGACCTCGGTGGGGGCCAGGTATTTATTAAAATCGGTTTTCCTTCTGAAACCGGCTGCGCTTAAACCCAGCCCATCATGGGCTTCGATGTACTTGTAAGTGGAAGTGTTTCAGGGAAAAAACCCCGAAGAATTTGGTTGCTGTGAGCGCGTTTTTAAGGATGTCTTAGCAGATGATTTTGGAAGTTTGCTCCAATTTAACCCCGCTCTAATCCCCTTTAGACGCCAATGTGCCCCGTCCGTACACAACAGCCTTGCGTAGTCAGGTTGCCACAGCCAGCCTTGGGAATTTCTTCGCCAGGCTTTGTACTTCATCACCAACAGTTGTCTGGATGATTTCAGCGGCATTACAAATGGCAGTAACTGAACTGATGGACAATGGGAGGGAGAGAGAGAGAGAGGTCGACTGTAAGGCCCACCCACAGAGAAAACTGATAGGTCTACTTAGCACAAAGTGAGACCAAGCAGGATTCATTCACTTTCTTTCTTTCTTTTTCTCCCTCTCTCCTCCCTCTCTAAAAAATTGATTTCCGGGATATTGTATATAATTTGCGGGCATCAGGGAGCTGCTATCGATATGCGGGAGACTCCCGTAACTCCCGGGAGAGGTGGGATGTCTGCAAGTTCTTCTAGAACTTATCATTTACTTTGATGAAGTGCATTATGCTACCTCTGCAAATCTACCCAAAATACTTTGTGCCCTATTTACTGATGTCTAAATTTTAGAACTTCTCTCATTACATTCCCTTCTGAACAAAACACTCTTGTTTCTTAAACTCATTTTCAACTTATTATCACATTCTCTTTCTCATAATGGCTGCAGCTCAATTTTTTCCTGAGTTAGATTTCTATGTTCAATTCTCACCTAATGGATTTGGGCACAGGATCCAAACAAAATCTCCACCTCAGTACTGATTGAGTGCTTCACTGATGGAGGTACCAACTTTTCATCAGACATTAAATGGCAATCCTATCCCTTCAATTCACCGTGAGTAAGCAATCACAGTATTTCAAATAAGAGAAACATGTTCTCCACACATTAATGGTATCTACAATTCCTTGTAGAAGTATTCAGCCCCCAACCATTTATGTGGAAATGATTACCACAACCAGGGGTTTTGATCAATTTCACTGAAACTTTTTATATGTGAATCACATGCTCCTTTTTTCACTGTAGAGTGCAAAAAACAGGGAAATTATAAAGCATGAAAAGCTAAATATTCAATAACTGAAGTGTCAGCAGTTCAAAAGTATTCATCCCCTTTGCCTAGTATTAATTTGAACCACCTCTCACAACTATTACCGCCTGTAGTCTTTTTGTACAAGTCTCTATTAGCTTTGCATAATGTGATGGAACAAGATTTGCCCACTCCTCCTTGCAAAATTGCTCAAGCTGTGTGCCAAGTTAGTTAGGCAGAGGCAATGGTCAGCAAACTTGAGGTCTTGCCAGAGATGTTCAATCAAGTTAAGATAAGGACTCTAACTAGGCCACTCAAGGACATCAATTTTATTTATTTGAAGCTACTCTATGGTTGATCTGGCAGTGAGCTTTGGATCGTTGTCCCTCTGAAAGACAAACTTCCTCCCTAGTTTAAGCTTTCTGGCAGAGGGTAACAGTTTTTGTTTTTTATCCAGGATCTCTCTGTATTTAGCAGCAACCATCTTCCCATCAATACAGACTAGATTTCCAGTCCCTACGGCTGAAAAGCATCCCCACAGCAAGACGTTATCTCCACCATAATTTACAGTAGGGATAGCGTTATCTGGCTGATGCGCAGTATTTGATTTATGCCAGATATACCTTATTGCCACTAAAAAAAAGCATACCCTTTCCCGTAAAGACTTTGTAAAGCATCACATAGAAGGTAATGTAAAGATGTGGAAGAAGCTCTTGTGGGTGGATGAGACTAAGTGGTACGTGTGGTGGCATACTGTCTCTAATCAGCATGCATCTTTCTCATGATACTCTTTTTGACTCAGTATAAGCCCATGCTGTAATACTTCTATACAATCTCTAGGATCTCTTTGCAGTCAGTTTTGTGCTTGGCTCAAAACTCTTTTCTTCAACCCTTTCTACCTATGTCCAGCATAGTGAAGTTGTTCTTGTTTGGCTCCACATCTATCTCTTAGACTGTATCTGGCATCAAGAGTATCCTCAGAAATGGCTCCTTTTCTGCATATGATTACCTCCCACTACTGCCGCCTACCTTCTCCTCTATTTGCAGTATCATAGCAATATCATCTGCTGAAATCCAGCCAACTCACAAGTATGCATACACTGATGACATACAACACTACCTCTCTATCACGTCTCTTAACATGTGCTTGTGCTACAATTGTGTTTAAGTTGAACTCTGAATTAACATTTTCATTTCCACTTCGATTCTGCTTGGTTTTCTAAAAGGATTACCTTAACAAGTAGAGCAAGGGACTTATTAACTATGCCCTGGCATTTTTATCCGTCTTTTTTAAAATACAGACAATTCTGTCATTATTACACTGCTGTTTATGGTCCCTTTGGTACACAATTTGGCTGCCTCATATGTACAAGAATAAGGCAGCCAAATGTGCACAAAAGATATTTTGTTGGTAGTTTGTCGACTGCAAAGTATATTGACAGAACTTTACAGCAACAAGTTAGACACTGTTTAAAGGCACATCTTTCCTCTTTATAAGGTGCCCTTTCAAAATCTTCATTTGCTCCCTTTTTTTACAATTAAAATCTGAGTCTTTCAAGGCCTTTCTCTTCAGAAAATATACTGACATCAGAGACTGATCTCTGTCATTGGTTGCACGTCAGCTTTCTTGGCTCATCCTTTGGTACCAGGAACAATGACTGGCCTAACCAGGTACAAGACATTTTCAGCATCATGTTCCTATGTTCTGCTTTACTGATTTAATTATACAGTTCAATACTTCAACTTCTGAGCTGAGCATGTTTTGCAATGCCAAGCTATTAATTCTACCAGGTCTTTCTGAGCCTGTCCTCCGGCAATTTATCAACTAAGTATATGGAATCCAGGTATGTGAAGCAGAGGAAATTATGTGGAAGAGAACAAGAATGAAGCAACATTAATGTACTTCATTAGCAATAATACTTCTTGTCAAGAAGTGGAGATGGAGGCTTATAACCATTTAGACCGTTAATATGTAGAATTAGCCCCTGCATTCTACACAATGAGATTGACACTTCAAATGCAACATCAAGCAGGATGATGTCAGACATCTCTCCAGAAGGAGAACTACCAAACTTCTGAAGACGCTCAGGGCTAGGATCTTCTTCTGAATTTTTGGTTAGGAAAAATTATATACAAAGGAACAAACTACGGGGAAAGAGTTAGAAGATATTACAATTACTGAAATGAATTTTAATAAAGAAGTAGACATGTTAAACTTTGGTCCGGATTGGAGGCAAGAGCTGATTTTGCTCACTCTCCACAATCTTCACTCCTCTCTCCAGGACACTGAGCCTTTTGCTGTTCCGTCATTGGGTTAATTTAAACACCAGCCCAGATAGACTGAAAAGACAGGGTATCGGTTGGCACGAGGGCCAATTTCACTCATTCTCCAGGATGGTCATCTCCATGGCACTGAGGCTATGAAGGCTGCCTTGGCTGCTGTGCTCTGTGCCCACTAATATGATGAACCTGGTCCATCAACACCAGTTCCATAGCAAAGAAAGCCCAGCAGCGTCTCTACTTTCTGCGAAGGCTGAGAAAAGTCCATCTCCCATCCCCCATCCTCACCACATTCTACAGAGGATGTATCAAGAGGATCCTGAGCAGCTGCATCACTGCCTAGTTGGGGAATTGCACCGTCTCGGATCACAAGACCCTGCAGCGGATAGTGAGGTCAACTGAAAAGATCATCGGGGTCTCTCTTCCCACCATTATAGATATTTACACCACATGCTGCATCCGCAAAACAAGCAGCATTATGAAGGACCCCACGCACCCCTCATACAAACTCTTCTCCCTCCTACCATCTGGCAAAAGGCACCGAAGCATTCAGGCTTTCATGACCAGACTATGTAACAGTTTCTTCCCCCAAGCCATCAGACTCCTCAATACCCAGAGCCTGGACTGACACCAACCTATTGCCCTCTACTGTGCTTATTGTCTTGTTTATTATTTATTGTAATGCCTGCACTGTTTTGTGCACTTAATGCGGTCCTGCATAGGTCTGTAGTCTAGTGTAGTTTTTGTGTTGTTTTTACGTAGTTCAGTGTAGCTTTTGTATTATTTCATGTAGCACCATGGTCCTGAAAAAAGTTGTCTTGTTTTTACTGTGTACTGTACCAGCAGTTAAGGTCGAAATGACAATAAAAAGTGACTTGACTTGTCTTGACTTGACTTGACTTGAACTGATAAGTGAAGCTCTGGGCCTACTCCGGGCTGCTCCAGGATTCGGATCTGAGGACTCAATTTTGGTTTGGAATGCTTTTGTTCACTTCAGTTGTTTGCATGATTCGTATTTTTTTCCTTCTCTTGCGCATTCCTTTATTTTTATTTTTATTTAAATTGGATTCTTTTGGGTTTCTTGTTTTGTGGCTACCTGTGAGCAAGCAAATCTCAAGGTTGTATAATTTACACATTCTTTGATAATAAATGTACTTGAATTGAACAAGTGGATGTAAGTTCTTTTCAGATTTTATTGAATGGTTTGAACCTTTTTAACGTTTCTTAAGATTCTTTGACGTCTATGTGTATGCATGTGTTCATAATTGGAGACATCAGCCAACTCAGTCCCACTCCATAAACCCTTACAATTCTCCAACTATTTCCCAGGCTTTAAGTTACTTTTTTTTAAACCAAGCTTTTGTTCTTTCTTTTCCAATTAAAATTTGGTCTTACCAAATTTGTCTTTCTAAAGCCCACCAACTCACACCCCTCCCCTCTGCAACCCCAACCCCTTTGGAATAATTTTTAAGGTCCCATCTAAACATTGGCAAACATCACTTCTCTGTCGTGAAGAACTCTGAAGTGCCACCAGTTGCAGAGATTCTCTGACTTGTACTCAGTTCCTCTTCCTGTCTGGTGACATTACTTTGACAGAAGCTTTAGTTCCAATGTTTGATTTATGAAACTTGGCACCGCTGAATGAAATAACTATTGCTAGCAATAGAAACCATGGTACCAGACACAAGGCAAGGTTTGTTCTGCTTTAAGATATAAGCGTGGGAACTTTATCACAACATATAGTCCAATGAATACTGAGAAGTGATCCGACTTTCTAATCAGTTGACCAAATCAAAGCATAAAGAAGACACTGCAATGAATACCGCTGTAATAAGGAAGGACAACAGTATATGTTTGTGTTGTCAATGGAGAGGCCACAAAGTGTGCAAAGATAGGATGTGTGTGCCATCCACAGTTATAGAGAAGCTAGAACACTATTGAATTCCTGATAGCTGCAGTTGATACAGAGAGGCTCTTACAGAAATCAGCTCTTGAGGAAAATTTTGCATTAATATTTATAGGAAGCAACGATTGATATGTTTGTATATATTTTTGGAATTTCAATATACTGGGAAAAGTAATTTATAATCCCTTACATTAGAGATTCTCCTGAAAATTAGGAGTTATTTTCAATGCCAGCAAAGCCTGTTGGAAAGCAATTCAGAGGCAATGAATGACATAACACATACTAGGTGCAGAAACTCATGGGGTCGGGAGCAGGATGCCGCGCAGCTACAAGTCGCTTGCTCTGCTGTTGTGTGTGACTGCCATAGATGAGCAGCAACAATGACATAGTCAAATAAATCATTTAATTTACAGGAAGACTTAGTAAATTATATGGTTTTCCATTTGCATTGCAAAGTTTCCTGTGATGGCAAGTATTGGAAATTCAGGCATGGATATCATTGTAAAGAATTTCATTCAGAATTAGGACCGTCCTATGATTCATCTAGTGCAAGATTCTGTAAAAGTAGCTGACTAATGCTTTCTTGAGAATATGTATTATATAGACTTTTTCCATCTTGTATCTTAAATCTCCCATGTACAATTATGACTTAATCACAGATTAGCTTAATCTTGTGTCTTAAAACTTCCATGGACAATCATGGGTTAATCAGAGTTTTTTAATTTTGAGATATAGCATGGAACAGGCCCTTCTACCCATCAACTCATTGATTTAACACCAGCCAAATCACAGGACAATTTACAGTGACCATTTGACCTACTCAGCGGTATGTCTCTGGACTGAGGGAGGAAACTGCAGCTCCCAGAGGAAACCCACATGGTCATGGGGAAATCGTACAAACTCCTTACAAACGGCGCTGGAATTAAACACCGAACTCTGAGGTGCCACGAGCTGTAATAGCGTGTGCTAACAGCTACGCAACTGTGGTGCCCCAAATTCAATCATGATTCAGTCAGTTTAATTTAATCACGCCAAAACCTTGTCAATGAAGAGAAGCAAATGGGTTGCAGTATGCACTGGTCATTAGAACCGTGACCTGGGTTTAAGAAAAAACAGACTAAACAAATTTGGAGTAACGATCACATATCAGTTGCAAGAGGCCAAGAGTTGGAGCACAAAGCAGCCATAAAACTGACATTAAACTTGCAATATTGTTAGAAAATATAATGGATGCTTACCATTAGGCATGAAGTATTATGTAAGAAGGAGGATTGGTTGGAGTGGAGGGTTGGGCATTTCACCATGAAGCTTACTCACTGAGGTGCTGCTGTACATGACAAAAGACCATAAGACATAGGAGCAGAATCAGACCATTCAGTCCATCGAGTCTGCTCCGCCATTCCATCATGGCTGATCCCAGATCCCACTCAACCCCATAGACCTGCCTTCTCACCATATCCTTTGATGCTCTGACCAATCAGGAAACTATCACTTTAAATATACCCACGGACTTAGCCTCCGGAGCTGTCTGTGGCAGAGCATTCCACAGATTCACTACTCTCTGGCTGAAAAAATTCCTCCTTACCTCCATTTTTACAGCTTGTCCTCTATTTCTGGATACCCCCACCATAGAAATGTCCTCTCCACTTCCACTTTATTCAGTCCTTTCCAAATTCGGTAGGTTTCAATGAAATCCCCCCGCATTCTTCTAAATTCCAGTGAGTACAGGTCCAAAACTGCCAAATGCTCCTCATTTGTTAACTCTTTAATTCCCAGAATTATCCTTGTGAACCACCTCTGGACTCTCTCTAATGACAACACATCCTTTCTGAGATTTGGGTCCAAAACTGTTGACAATACTCCAAGTGTGGCCTGACTAGTGTCTTATAAAGCCTCAGTATAATCAGGCGTATTTCAAAATCTCTTTACTCTGCCCTAACAGAGAAAGCCTTAGACCTCTTCCCAATCTTTGTACTGATTAACAGAACTATTATAATTACAAAGATACAAACATCAACTGCAATATAAAACAGAAGGGGCCTTCACACACTACTGATTGCACCCACAGACATTCTCATATTTCCAGTGTATCTGCTGAAAACCAAAGATAAACAGCCTCTTACATAAGCACAAGACTTTCTGGGAATCCAGAGTGGCTAACACAAAATGCTAGAGGAACACAGCAAGTCAGACAGCATCAATGGAGATGAATAAACAGTTGACGTTTCGGGCTGAGACTCTTCATCAAGAATTATAATAAAGCATTTTGTGAGCATCCTTGTTTGGGGTGTTTGCTGATACCACTGTGTCAGCCAACAAAGTGGGCATACATTGGAATTAAAGTAAAGCAAAACAGCAAATGTCATGAACTTTCTCCATGTTATTGTCGCATGTCTTCAACAAACTCTCATACACACACCCATTCCTCTGAATAAAAACAGAAAACATTGAAAAGAAAACAGCATGTCAGGCACATCTGTGGAAAAAGGTACTAAGTTAATTGTCATGTATTCATGTATATTTTGACCCTTACGGGTTGCATTCGAGCTTCCCTGTGTGTTATGTACTGAATGTAATGTGAGAGGGCATTCTGGGTAGACGACTTACAAGAAAAATAAACAGCTGCACGATTGTCCTCACCTCTCCATCTCTCATGTGTGTTATTCATGGCCTCCCAGATTCCCAGCCCCACAAACATAGCAATTAGTGATGAGGTGACAAGTCGTCACATGGTATTTACTGATTTGCTCCCTTCGGCAAGTAAAGTCCATGTGCAACCCTGGCGGTGTTACATTGTGTAATGTGGGTGAGTGAAAAGAAAACAGCCACAGAAAGCACGGTGAGTGAAGAATCTGAGGGGAGAGAATGCGAACGAGATGCTTAAATAAAACAAATAAGAGAGGCAGAGAGACGGATAAGAGGAGTTAACTTTTCTGGAAAATGATTGTATTTGAAAATAGCGACAATGTTTGGAAGTATGGGGCTATATGATGAAATAACAGAGCAATGGAGTTCATACACTCAAAGATTTGAATATTTTGCACTGACAAATCAAATTTCAGATGATATTTGTGTTCCAACTTTTCTGATTGCGATAGTGCGAAACATTTATCATGCAGACTAGTGCAACCTGGCAATAGTTAAAATTTTAAAAGGACCACTTTTCACCTACTTTGACTATTTCTGAGAGGTTTAGATTTCTTAAGAGGAATCAAGAGGAATGTGAGTCTATTTCACAGTTTGTGGCAGTGCTGAAGCAACTATCAGAACACAGTGATTTAGGGCAGTCACTGAATGACACATTACCTGATAGACTCGTATGTGGTCTAAGTAGCGAGGTAATTCAGAAATGTTTGCTTACCGAAGCCAGACTAACATTACAGAAGAAGTTGAGATTAGTACATCTATGGAGATGGCAGCTAAAGAGGCATAGTGATTAAGTAACATTCCCAAGTTTATAAAGTTTCTACTGACTTTAAGAATAAGACAGCTATTGGCAATCATTGTTGCTGTTGAAGCAAATCTGGGCATTCAGCAAAAGAATGCTGGTATAAGGATTTAGATTGTTGAACCTGTAGCAAAAAGGGACATATTGAACATATCTATAAAAGTAAAAAGACGCTGTCAATCAAAAACATGGTATTAAAGAAAAACGATTTTTGGAAAAACGATTTTTGGAAAAACAAGAAGAAATATGAACAAGATGAAGCCTACAGACGATGAACAGAGTTACTCTTACTCTGTGGTTGAAGAAGGTTTGCATGTTTTATCTGTTTCTGGACACAAAGGCTGGATGGGGCCACAGTGAGGATGCAGGTGGACATGGGTGCTGCAGAATCACTGGTATCAGAGACAGTTTACAAGGAGAAATTCCAGCATCTCACCCCAGAAGGGCTAAGGTTGACTTTAAAGACTTATATTGGTGAGGTTGTTCCAGTGAGGGGAATGGTATATGTTACAGTGGAGATTAATGAACAGAGAAAGAAACTTCCACTGCACATTGCCAAAAATAATTATCCAGCACTTCTGGGCCACTCGTGGTTGGCGCAGCTCTAACTCAACTGGCATAAAGTGCACTTGATTGGTGGGAGCACTTGTCGACAAGAGGTATTGAAGGAACATGCGTAAGTATTCAATGGAGAACTGTCAGTATGAAAGGAATCACTGTTAAGCCCAACATAACACCCAAATCGCTGAAGGTTAAGACCTGTTCCATATACCCTCATATCAAAGAAAGATGCCGAATTGGAAAGACTGATCCAGAGTAAGGTATTGGGGCCAGTTTGTAAGTAAATGGGCAACTTCAATGGTTCCTGTCCTAAAAAGGGATGGGTCTTCAAGGCTTTGTGAAACTTCAAGAGGTTGCTAGATTATTGATTCTTCAGGGCATGAAGGGATACAGGGAGAAGGCAGGAGATTGGAGCTGAGAGGGAAATTGGATCAGCCATGACTGAATGGCGGAGCAGACTTGATGGGCCAAATGGCCTAATTCTGCTTCTATATTTTATGGTCTTATGGTAATCATTAATCTGATTCTTGCAGCTGAATAATACCCTCTTCCCCTCATTGATGACATTTTTTGCAGGACTGGTCGAAGGACAGACATTTAGCAAGATTGACTTTTGTTAAGTGTACTTGCAGATTAGGGTTGCCAACTTTCTCACTCCGAAATAAGGGACAAAAGTAGCAGTCAAATACAGGGCACTTGTGTTTACCCCGAGAAAGACTACCATGACCATAAAGCCTTGCGTGGGCACCTGTGTGCGCATGCGTGTACGTGCCGGTTTTTTCTACAAATCAGTTTTGGCTTAATCTTCCCAATTCTGTTAAGTAAAAATACACTGTGCATACATTATTTCTACTTTATATAGGCTGTGTACTTATCATATCATTCCTGCTTTTACTGTATGTTAATGTTATTTTAGGTTTTATGTGTTATTTGGTATGATTTGGTAGGTTATTTTTTGGGTCTGGGAACGCTCAAAAATTTTTCCCATATAAATTAATGGTAATTGCTTCTTTGTTTTATGCCATTTCCCCTTATAAATGGTTTCATCGGAATGCTCTACCTTAGCGGGGGAAATACGGGACAAGGGTGGTCCCATATGAGAAAAACCAATTTAGCCCAATATACGGGATGTCCCGGCTAATACGGGACAGTCGGCAACCCTATTACAGATGCACGTGGAGCCAGAGTCACAGGAAGTGTTGACCATAATGACTCATAAAGGAATGTTCAGGTACCGAAGGTTTCCATCTTGCATCACCTCAGCTCCTTCACTTTTTCAGTCAGCAGTGGACCCGATCCTGAGCGAGTTGACAGAGGTGCAATGTTATTTGGATGACTTATTCATTACGGGGAAAAATAAGAGTGAGACAAAAAACATACAAAATTTGCCTACTACACTACAAAGGTTCAAGGAATATGGTCTAAGGGTTGGGAAGGACAAGTGTGAGTTCAACCTTCAACTGAATATTTGGGCCTTGTCACCAACAACTCAGGCTTCACGAGGCATCATCAAAGGAGAAGGCAATCGTGGAGGCTCCATCACTAGACAGTATAAGTCAATTAAGATCTTTCTTAGGACTACAATGTTTGTTCCTAACTTAGCTAGCATGCCGAAACCACTTCCTGAGCTTTTAAATAAATCAACACTCTTGACAGTGGACTGATCGCTATGAAGAGGCTTTTAAAAAGGTCAAAACAGCTTTGTCACAATCTGAAGCACTTGCTGCCTTCAACGCGTCATTGCCCATACTGTTGGCCCACAATGCATCACCCTACGATGTGGGGGCAGTTATCTCATACATGCCATTGGGTGAAGAGCATCCAATCACTTTTGCATGAAGGACATTAAGCAAGGCAGAAAGCCACCATGCCCAGATTGAATTGGACGCACTCACAATTGTCTTTGTGGAGTTATAAAATTCCATCAATTCCTCCTTAGTCAACAATTTCCACTAGAGATAGCTGATTGTGGCTTGACGTTAAATTTTGGTCCACAAACAGACATTCCTTCCCTGGCTCAAATTCAATGTTTCACTCTTACTATCTGCACATCAGTACGATATAAAGCTCAGGAGGTCCAAGCACCATTGGAAAGCTGATGGACTATCCAGATTTTTGTTAGCTCCAGCGCCATCCCCAAAAGAGATCTTTAACTTCAAAGTATCCCGGGTTCTAATAACTACAGTGCAAGTCCAGAAGCACCCTGTTCTGACTCTGTTCTGTCTGAAGTGGTGGATGTGGTAACTCATGAATGGAAAGAAGAGCTAACCATGGAACTGAAATCTTACCAGGCTCGATGGAAAGAGCTTGCCATCCATGCAGGATATTTACAGAGGGGATACCAAGTATGACTATGACTATGACTAAGCAGCCGGGAAGTGTTAATTACCACACAGGCAAATCCAACGATTTGGCAACTAGTAGGTGCAAAGCCGGGGCTCTCATGCTGCAGGTCTTGATGAAAACCAGGTGTGTCGTCATCAAAGGGAATTAGGAGAAAATGGGGAATTAACAGTCGGAACCATGGCACAATCAAAGGGAAATAGGAGAAAATGGGGAATTAACGGTCAGGACTGTGACAGTATCCTCAATGGGAGCCTCCAGGCGAACCACAAGGCTTGTCCAGATTGTCTCGATGGAAATCACAGATGAGGGAAGGGTCCAGGATGAAGGAACGGGGAATTCAGGTGCGCTCCTCCGGGCCATATCCAGGTATGTGAAAAGGGAAAAAATAGTTAAGACCAAAATTGGGCCCTTGAAGACAGAAACGGGTGAATTTATTATGGAGAACAAGGAAATGGCAGACCAGTTGAACAGGTACTTTGTATCTGTCTTCACTAGGGAAGACACAAACAATCTCCCAGATATAATAGTGGCCAAAGGACCCAGGGTAATGGATGAACTGAAGGAAATTTATATTAGGCAGGAAATGGTGTTGGATAGACTGTTGGGTCTGAAGGCTGATAAGTCCCCAGGACCTGATGGTCTGCATCCCAGGGTACTTAAGGAGGTGGCTTTAGAAATCGTGGACGCATTGGTAATCATTTCCCAATGTTCTATAGACTCAGGATCAGTTCCTGTGGATTGGAGGGTGGCTAATGTTGTCACTCTCTTCAAGAAGGGAGGAAGAGAGAAAACAGGGAATTACAGACCGGTTAGCCTGACGTTGGCAGTGGGAAACATGCTGGGGTCAATTATAGAAGCTGAAATTACAACACATCTGGATAGCAGTAACAGGATCGGTCTGAGTCAGCATGGATTTACGAAGGGGAAATCATGCTTGACTAATCTTCTGGAATTTTTTGAGGACGTAACTATGAAAATGGACAAGGGAGAGCCAGTGGATGTAGTGTACCTGGATTTCCAGAAAGCCTTTGATAAGGTCCCACATAGGAGATTAGTGGGCAAAATTAGGGCACATGGTAATGGGGGCAGAGTACTGACATGGATTGAAAATTGGCTGGCTGACAGAAAACAAAGAGTAGCGATTAACGGGTCCCTTTCGGAATGGCAGGCGGTGACCAGTGGGGTACCACAGGGTTCAGTGCTGGGACCACAGCTGTTTTCAATATATATTAATGAATTAGATGAGGGAATTAAAAGTAACATTAGCAAATTTGCCAATGACACAAAGCTGGGTGACAGTGTGAAATGTGAGGAGGATGTTATGAGAATGCAGGGTGACTTGGACAGGCTGGGTGAGTGGGCAGATGCAGTTTAATGTGGATAAATGTGAGGTTATCCACTTTGGTGGTAAGAACAGGAAGGCAGATTATTATCTAAATGGAGTCAAGTTAGGAAAAGGGGAAGCACAACGAGATCTAGGTGTCCTTGTTCATCAGTCACTGAAAACAAGCATGCAAGTACAGCAGGCAGTGAAGAAAGCTAATGGCATGCTGGCCTTCATAACAAGGGGAATTGAGTATAAGAGCAAAGAGGTCCTTCTGCAGCTGTACAGGGCCCTGGTGAGACCACACCTGGAGTACTGTGTGCAGTTTTGGTCTCCAAATTTGAGGAAGGACATTCTTGCTATTGAGGGAGTGCAGCGTAGGTTCACAAGGTTAATTCCAGGGATGGCAGGACTGTCATATGTTGAAAGATTGGAGCAACTGGGCTTGTATACTCTGGAATTTAGAAGGCTGAGAGGGGATCTTATTGAAACATATAAGATTATTAAGGGATTGGACACGCTTCAGGCAGGAAGCATGTTCCCGCTGATGGGTGAGTCCAGAACCAGAGGCCACAGTTTAAGAATAAGGGGTAGGCCACTTAGAACAGAGCTGAGGAAAAACTTTTTCACCCAAAGAGTGGTGGATATATGGAATGCTCTGCCCCAGAATGCAGTGGACGCCAAGTCTCTGGACGCTTTCAAGAAAGAGATGGATAGAGCTCTTAAAGATAGCATAATCAAAGGTTATGGGGATAAGGCAGGAACTGGATATTGATTGTGGATGATCAGTCATGATCACAGTGAATGACCTATTGTCTATTGTCGTTCCTCCACCCTGAAGAAAGCAAGTGCTTGTTGAGCTACATACTGGACACTGTGGCATAGTGCACATGAAAGAAATCACACACAGCTACTTCTGGTGGCCATGATTAGATGTAACCATTGAAGAGAAGGCCAAAGCATGTTCATATTGTCAGTGAATGACAAGTGTTCCTCGACGTTCTGCTTTGCATCATGGGAATGGCCTGAAGAACCATGGTACAGGATTCAAATAGATTTTGCAGAAGACCGTATGTTCTTGGTCATAGCGGACACGCATGGCAAATGGCCTGAAGTTGCCATAATGAAGAGACTGCATCTGAGAAATGCATTGAGGAGCTACGTTCCATCTTTAGCCATTGTGGACTTCCTCAAGAGCTTGTAAGTGACAATGGCCCACAATCCTTGTCAAAGCATTTATGGAAGCAAACAGTATTCAGCATATCAAGTCAGCACCATATCATCCAGCCATTATTGGCCTTGATGAATGATTGATACAAACAATGAAACAAGTCCTCAAGGCTTCAGTGGGAAGTAGATCCCAAAGCCAGCATCTTAGCACTTTCCTGCTGACGTACTGCAAGGTACCCTCACGCCACCTCCAAAATGGCTCCAGGTACTGCACTGATGGAAAGATGGCTTTCCACCTGGCTTGACCTGTTTAGACCCTCAAACACATAGCAGATTGTGCTAAATGAACAGAAAACCCTAGCAGAGAGACAAAGTACAGAGGTTTCACAGCAGGAGAGTAAGTGCCCAGACATCTCTGGAACAACGTGGACTGATGGCACAAACTGGTCCTGTGTCATACACAGTGAAAACTAGTAACTACAACATCTGGAGAAGGCATATTGATCAGCTGTTGTCCACTTCTGAGGCGACTGAAAACCAACACATACTGACCAATCCAGATCCAGTTAAAGAAATGGGACAGGATTCTGAGACAACGACTGCGGAAATCATTAAGATCAAATGACACAGCCAGTGCTCCCACGTCACATGTGCTTTTTGAGGTTCCTCCTCCCCTCCTGACAATGCAGTACTCAAACCAATAACTACACAGACAGTACATCACGAAGAGATAAAATGACTTTGGCATCATCCCCAGGAAGAGGAGACATCCAGACAGATTGAACTTCTAGTTTAATGACTAACCCTAAGCATATGAGGCAGAAGAATCCCCAGGGTTATGTCTAGGAATAGAGGCAGTCTACTCTCTTTCCCTAGTTTAGAAAATAAAACTTTTTTGTTGTTGGTTGAACTTGATGATTACTCCACTGAATTTTAATAGTTCAGCAAACACAAGAAAATCTGCAGATGCTGGAAATGCAAGCAACACACAAAATGCTGGAGGAACTCAGCAGTCCAGGTAGCATCTATGGAAAAGAGTAAACAGTTGACGTTCCAGGCCGAGACCCTTCATCAGAACTGGTGAAGGGTCTCGGCCCCAAAATGGCAACTGTTTACTCTTTTCTGTGTACAGGTGGCCCCTGTTTTTCGAATATTCGCTTTACGATAGCTCGGTGTTACGAAAGACCTACATTAGTACCTGTTTTCGCTAAGCAAAGAGGACTTTCGCTTTTACGAAAAAAAGACGCCTGCTTTATACGTGTGTTTACCCCGAGAAAGATTATCATGACCGTGAAGCCTTGTGCAGGCAGTTGTGTGCGCATGAGTGTATGTGCCAATTTTTTTTTCTCCAAATCGATTTTGGCTCGCTGTCTTCCCGAATTTGATAAGTGATACTACACTGTACATACATTATTTCTACTTTGTACAGGCATTTAAAATATCATTCCTGCTTTTACTATATGTTTGTGTTATTTTAGGTTTTATGTGTTATTTGTTATGATTTTGGTAGGTTATTTTTTGGGTCTGGGAATGCTGAAAATTTTTTCCCATATAAATTAATGGTAATTGCTTCCTTGCTTTACGAGATTTCAGCTTACAAACAGTTTCATAGGAATGCTCTACCTTCGGATAGTGGGGGAAACCTGTATACGCCTGGCCTGCTGGGTTGCTCCAGCATTTTGTGGGTGTTACTTAATAGTTCAGCAGCTAGTCTGTGTAAAGGAAAAGGGGAGCAACTTTTAAATTAAGAGGGTCAGGATATGTTCTGTATTCCTGTATATTTTGACCCTTATGGGTTGCTGTTGAGCTTCCCTGTGTGTTACACACTGGCGTAATGGGAGAGGGTATCCTGGATAGACGACTTACAAGTAAAATAAACAGCTGCACTTTTGTTCCTCACCTCTCCCGTCTCTCATGTGTGTTATTCACGGCCACCTGGCTTCCCTGTACCACAAACATAACATTAATGACCTTGCACCCTGTTTTCACATTCCTTTGTTTGTACTCTCACTCTCTAACTTCCCTCACCTCATAGCTTTTGTTCCTTTTTTTAACCTCTGTCTGCTGCTCCCATTTACCCAACAACCTGAGGACCTCTGCAACTTACCCCCAAGACATTAGACCTCATGCTATTGCTTCACCTCACCTTCCTCCATCCCTCCCCTATCTCTATAAATTATAGACAGAGAACCTTCAACCATTTACCCTGTTTCTCTTTCTACAGTTGCTACCAGATCTACTGAGGTTTTCAGCATTTTCTGTTTTTATTTCAGTTTTCCAGCATCTGTTGTCATTTGATTCTTGTTTCCTCTCAATAATGGATCTCTAGAGTTGTATGTTAATTTCCTTCGTTCTACTCCTGTTGTCATTTTCTGTCTTCCCTGATACATATCACACATTGGCTTAATGACATTCTACACCGTCTGCAAGTGCTGTATTATAATTAGCTGCCTGAAAGGTATCAGTTGGTCCAATTTCCCAATAGAGAAGGAATGTCCACGAGCCAATATCCCTCCATGATGTTTTGGTTAAGTCTTGCATCTCACTATGATATGTTATGTGCGTTAGTCAATAATTTAATGCTGCCAAAAGAAAATAAAACACTCAGGAATCATCGGGTACAAAGACTCTAATTTTTTTTCCAAATCTCACTATTAGACTTCCTGTTCTGGAAACTGCTCCTACAGGACACTGTGGTAAGATTCCATGGAAGCTGTAGCCTAGAATTGTAAACCTGAGCACCTCTCTATTACTCATCATCTTGGTTAATGTTAATTGAAGATAATTAGTTTTTGTTTCATTATCCCTTGTTAGGAAATGAATAATTCAAATATTTTTGTTCTCATTTCCTTGTGATCAGAGCAAAAATCCTGATCTCTTTTAGCAACATACCAAGTGGAAGGTTAGCCAAATGTTTTATCCCTTTTTTCATTCCTTTTGTTCTGATCAGCTGCAGATGAAGCTATTTGTCAAACCACACTGCAGACATAAGTGGCTATAAATCACAAACCAGACTTAAGGAATTTGAAATAAATCTGGATTTCATTTCTTGTGAATGCCTTAATTTCCCAAAGTTCCAATTCAAGGTGTCAAAGCTGTCAGCATTCACAATAATGAAGGAGTCATTATTATGGAATTGCTCACTTTTATCACTGGCTCTTGGTGGAATTTTAAATGCAACCATTTTTGTATGCATTATGGCCTAGAAAATCTTTGGCACCTGGTTAGATGCATTTAATGTTGGGTATGCGGCAGGCAAACACATTTTTTTGTGCAAGAGTCTGCCAATGGAAAAATTTTGTTGCACACAAGGCCCAAGGCAATGTGTACAACTAGAACAGACCTGCACGATTCATATATCAAAGGCCATAATCACAGAGCGAATGGAGGTTCATTAACGTTAGTGTCTGTGAGGATGAAAGCCCAGTTCCAGTTGGGAGGGGCTATTGTTAGGCCATCAGTGTAGGTGACAAGTCCAAGCTTGGGTCTTGACAAGTGGTCTGAGCAGAGCTGTCATGAGAGGCAAGGTTTTTAATGAAAGAGCTCCTACCTGAAACTCATTGGCAGTGCTGTACTCTAAGAGTTCTACTCAGACAGCTTCCTTTTATGTTTTAACCAAACAGACCTCAGTTTGCTGTGAAGATCAACCTCTTTGAGTGGTTTGCACAGTCTACTGGTCATTATGCATTATGGTAGTTTAAGGTCTTGGGAATGCTACTGTGGACATATGGGCACCTCTGTATCTTAGCCTATCAATATAGTGAGGATTCAGAAGGAAATGAATGCAATCTAAGATCAATGTAATAAATCCAAATCTTGGTTTGTGATCTGTTTCCAAACAATCCTCTTTGCACATAAAAACTGTGACTATGTGATAGAAATTCTAGGCCTATATGTACATTTCCTTTGGACGATTTCTAATTAAGCAGATGTAATATGATACTGAGGTGGGTTTGCTCTGGACAGATATGATTGTAGAAACCATACAATAACCACCACACCAGTCATGAACTTCTGATGAAAATTAAGTAGTGTGACTGAACAGGCACTAAACATTAATAAAAATGTTGGGTTGCATCTTTGGGACAAATAGAGGGCGAGGGGGAGATAGGGAATTACTTTACTTTATACTTTATTGTCGCCAAACAATTGGTACTAGAACGTACGATCATCACAGTGATACTTGATTCTGTGCTTCACACTCTCTGGATTACAAATACTAAATATTAAAAATATTAAAAATAGTTATAATTAGTAAATATTAAAAATTTAAATTATAAATCATAAATAGAAAATAGAAAAATGGGAAGTAAGGTAGTGCAAAAAAACTGAGAGGCAGGTCCGGATATTTGGAGGGTACAGCCCAGATCCGGGTCAGGATCCGTTCAGCAGTCTTATCACAGTTGGAAAGAAGCTGTTCCCATATCTGGCCATACGAGTCTTCAAGCTTCTGAACCTTCTCCCGGAGGGAAGAGGGACAAAAAGTCTGTTGGCTGGGTGGGTCGTGTCCTTGATTAGTGGGGCAGTCAGGTACTACAGAGAAATTCAGTTAATTATGGAAAAGGAAGACCAGCAATCTGAAGTGTACTGAGAGCTGGGGCTAGTTTAGCAACCAGGTAACAGATTAACAATAACGAGAGAGGAACAGGTCAAGTCAGGGAAGAGGGTCAGGGTTTGGGGAGGCAAAAGGCAAATGAATGCGGTTGTAGAAAGAGGGGTGTGGTGGAGAGAACTGATTCTCTATCATGGCTATTTGTGCTTCCATGAAACAAGGGCTCTGTGGATTGGTGGGCAGAGATTTAAGATCTGGTTTAAACTAGGAGTAGATTAAAGACTCTGGGAATCAACATATAAGTACAAGATCAGTAACTGGAATTAAGCAAGGCCAGGATTGAACAAGGAGTCTGGGTGAATTTGGTGAGTAAGGTCAAATGATAAAGTTTCAGTGTTGCCTTAGTGTGTGCCTGGTTTAGCACCGTGATATAAAGATTCAGCTCCTTTGACAGTGTCTAAGGATGTCTACTCCCTGGGCAACATTGTCTAACTTCCCCAGCAACATTCCAAAATGAGTGTTAACTGTGAAATGACATAATTTGTTCCATGCTTGACATGAAAATCTAGAAGTGTCTAGTTGAGATTCTGAAGTGATGCCAAATGACCTGAAATGGTCATTACTGCATTTCACTCCAAGCTACGTACAATAAACATCATCAAGCTATCTAACTTCAAGGCCACAGTATTAGTGACATTGTGTCGACAGTGTTAAATCTCACCATGGATGCTATTTCTGTCAAGATCTTAAAATTAATTTAAAAAAGCATGGTTATAATTCTGTTGTAGAGAGCAAGCAATGGAAAATACTTGGAGGTTTGAAGTGTCACTTCCCCCAGCATTATTCTCTTAAGGATCTAGACTACAGCAAAGCAAAATCAGAAGATGCTCACCTCCTGCAAATAATGGATTTATCCTGTTTGAAATCTAGATGGTCATGGGTGCAAGCTCTGTTGCTAATTTGACACAGCACACCAGCCATTAAACAAGTGAAAGAGATTTATCTTACAATATTTATTACAAATTTTGAGACCCAACTATCATCCTGTTATAGCAAACCATATAAGGCTTCTTAAAAAATTCTGTGAGCATGATGATACAGAACTGCAATGGCTCACCATAAATCTTTGCGATTTAAAACATGGCTCTGTTTAAATGAAAGAAAATGTTTACTTACTTCCAGCTGCACAGGAGAGGATAAGCAGACAGTGTGAGCATTATTTGTTTTACATGTGGTATATCATATTGTCATGTAACCTAAATTATTTGCTGTTTATGACAATCATTTATGGGGCTCTAAACCCAAAATGGATTCAACCATGAGTGAGTTTTCAATGACATGCAAAAACAAAGTAGCTTATGCCATTTTTAGCTGGTGGTGTTTCCTTCTCAGAAAAGTACTCAAGATTTAGATCTGGAGGCCATGTGGCCTATTATAATTTGCTGACTGTGAAAATCTGTCACTTTGTGCATTAATGTATCTGATTGTTTCCTGAATGCTCCCAGTGGTATGCTTCCGTGAGTCTGCCACAACACGGGAAATCACTGGCTAGAGAACTTTGCAGTCTTCATGTTACTCTTTAGTATCTTTTACCTGCATTCCTTGGCCTAACTTCACTATTTACTTTGAAGTAGTTTTCTAGATTAATATTTTGCTTAAAATGCACAACATTTTCGCTATAAAATATTTCTTAGGAACCTTACACCTCAGGCATCTGATGCAATGCAAAATTGGAAACTTTGGATCAAATTTGGTTGTGCCCAGTATTAGGATCTTCTTTTGAATGAATCAGCAGAAGGAAAAGTTGTTATGTAACCAGTGCTTGATTCAACACAACCAGCAATTCATGCCTGCTAAAATTAAAATATACCATAGGTCAGCCACAATTCTTCTCATCAATGCCAACTACTAAAAGATTTTATTAGTGTCATTCCATTCCAGGACAGTTCTTAACCTGGGTTTTCATCACGCTTTTTACTAATTCATGACCCCATATGTAATCCAGTGAGACCTTTCCATCTCTTCACTACCGGATTTCAATGGGCCATTTTCTCACTTCAACTATGTTTATTAAACCAGTTAGAATCATGTTCATCTGGGGTTTACTCATCTTTATTCTTCTAAGAGAAGTCTGAAGCATTGTTAAGTTTCTTCCTCTAATTTATCACTAAGAGATAAAAGAAGAATTTAAAGAAAAACACTAAACTCTGTGATTGCTGGCCTTCATTTTCTACTACACCAGGTTATTTGTGAATTCTAAATAAAAGTGAGCTCTCCATATTAAATTAAGATATTTTTTCTTTCTCTTTATCAATTTTGTAGACACTTTTAAGCTTTTTGACCTTGTGGCCTGAAACATTCCTCTGGAATCACACTTTGTTCTTAGCGTATCAGAGATTTCTATTCAAAGTAGTCTTCTGTAATTATCCCACCACTCAAAAACATAATCTATTCCTTGTTGTTTTTTAAAAAGAAATCCCTGCTGCTACAAAAAAGGCAGTCTTCAATAGATCTACGTATCATGCAGAATGCTGATCACAAAATGCTGGAGGAACTCTAATGAAATACGATGTTGGAAAGTGTATGGTCATGCACTTTGGTGGAAGAAATAAATGGGCAGACTATTTAATAGATGGGGAGAGAATTCAAAATGCAGAGATGCGAAGGCACTTGGGCATCCTTGTGCAGGATACCCTAAAGGTTAACCTCCATGTTCAGTCAGTTGTGAAGAAGGCGAATGCAATGTTGGCATTCATTTCTAGAGGTATAGAATATAAGAGCAGGGATGTGATGTTGAGGCTCTATAAGGCACTCCTGAGAGCACACTTGGAGTATTGTGTGCACTTTTGGGCTCCTTATTTTAGAAAGGATGTACTGACATTGGAGAGGGTTCAGAGGAGATTCACGAGAATGATTCCAGGAATGAAAGGGTTATCATATGAGGAACATCTGGCAGCTCTTGGGCTGTATTCCCTGGAGATCAGGAGAATGAGGGGGGAGTCTCATAGGAACACTCCGAATGTTGAAAGGCCTGAACAGATTAGATATGGCAAAGTTATTTCCCATGGTAGGAGATTCTAGGACAAGAAGGCATGACTTCAGGATTGAAGGGCGTTATTTAGAACAGAGATGCGGAGAAATTACTTCAGTCAGAGGGTGGTAAATCTGTGGAATTTGTTGCCGTGAGTGGCTGTGGAGGTCAAGTCATTGGGCGTATTTAAGGCAGAGATAGATAGGTTCTTGATTAGCCAGGGCAGGGGAGTGGGGATAACTGGAAGAATTGGATCAGCCCATGACTGAATGGCAGAGTCTGGGCTGAATGGCCTACTTCTGCTCCTATACCTTATCATCCTATGGTCTTAACTCAGCAGACCAGGCAGCACCCATGGAAAAAAGTACAGTTGATGTTTCAGGCCAAAACCCTTCGGGTTCCTCCAGCATTTTGCATGTTGCTTGGACTTCCAGCATCTGCAGATGCTCTCTTGAACGTATCATGCAGATGCAGCTTTATGGATTTATCATTGAAAGTCCGACAACCACATGCAAATCCTGGAAACAAAATAGCTTGACTTTCACTTATTCACTAGAGGGCACTGATAACAATAAGATTACAGGCACAAACAAGAGAAAATCCACAGATGCCGGAAATCCAAACAACACACACAAAATTCTGGAGGAACTCAGAAGGCCAGGCAGCATCTATGGAAAAAAAGTACAGTCGACATTTCGGGCCGAGACTGCATCCTCCCACCGCCCTACCAGGGACAGTGTTCCTCTTGTCACCTCCTACTACCCCACCAGCCTCCGCCTCCAGCTAATAATTCTCCGGAACTTCCACCATTTCCAATGGGATCCTACCATCAAGCACATCTTCACCCCCCCCCCACCCCATCCCACTTCCGGCTTACTACAGAAATTGCTCCCTACGTGACTCCCTTGTCCACTTGTCCCTCCCCACTGATCTCCCTCCTGGCACTTATTCTTGCAAGCGGAACAAGTGCTACACCTGCCCCTGCACCTTCTCCCTCACTACTATTCAGGGCCCCAAACAGTCCTTCCAGGTGAGGCGACACTTCACCTGTGAGTCTGTTCCGGTCATATACTGTGTTTGGTGCTCCCGGTGTGGCCTCCTGTATATCGGTGACATCCAACATAGATTGGGAAACCACTTCGCTAAGCACCTACGCGGGATCTCCCAAAGTGGCCAGCCATTTTAATTCCATTTCCCACTCCAATATGTCTAAACATGGCCTCCTCCACTGTCGTGATGAGGTCACACTCAGGTTGAAGGAACAACACTTTAGATTCTCTCTGGTTAGCCTACAAACTGATGGCATGAACATCGATTTCTAAAACTTCCTGTAATGCCCCACCCCCTTTCACCATCCCCAATTCCCTTTTCCCCTCTCTCACCCCATCTCCTTGCCTGCCCATCGCCTCCCTCTAGTGCTCCTCCCTCCTTCCTTCCGTGGCCTTCTGTCTTCTCCTATCAGACTCCCCCTTCTCCAGCCCTGTATCTTTTCCACCAATCAACTTCCCAGCCCTTTACTTCATCCTTCCATCTCCCAGTTTCACTTACCACCTCGTGTTTCTCTTTTCCCTCTCCCACCTTTTAAATCTACTCATCTTTTTTTTCTCTCGTCCTGTCGAAGGGTCTTCACCCGAAATGGGTGGACTGTACTCTTTTCCATAGATGCTGCCTGGCCTGATGAGTTCCTCCAGCATTTTGTGTGTGTTGCATAAGACAACAGGCCCTAGGGATCTCAGTGCCCAAAGGATTTCACCCCATTCACGCCTTCGTTTGGATGAAAGTGTATATAAAATAATGAAACTTAAGACAGTATTGACAAAAAAAAGTTTCAGAAATTTGATCTATTTTGTAATTTTCTTGCCTGTTCAGGACAAAGCAGCTCAGCACCAGTGAAGTTAATTGCTTTGCTCATCACACCAGAGGTCATGAGAATTGTAGATCATTCTCAACATTAAAGTCATTGCTTCCGACGTAGGTGTCGCTATAAGAACTTTTCTCGCTATTTGGGACGGTCTTTATTATTTTCCATAAATAGGTCTGGTGAACCCACTTATGACCTTGATTACGGATTATTTAACCTGCACTATGGGTTGAAAGGAATGATGGGTGTTGGATTCTTGTCAGATTCTTGACATTCTGACCTTGCTAAATGCTTCTCTATCCCAGAGCACCAAGCAAAGGAATGTACTTGATTTTTGATATAACTGGGTGTAGTTCATGCAAGAGCTTCATAATAACTTCTCTTCCTACTATACAAGTTTCAATCTGCAAAGAACCCACAATTCTGAGTGCTTGACTCCTATGAAATATGGCAACAATATATCATAATCATATTTCTTTCTCCTATTCATCTATATGTGTTTCGACACAATGGGAAGATGGGGTAATGTTTTGTGGTAGCAAGCTGTTGAATTATCAACTTTAATTTCAATTATCATTCGACCATTCATGAATACCCATGAATACAGCAAATGAAATACCGTAACTCTGGGGCCAAGGTGCAAAACACAGTACCAAGGCACGTAGAGCAGATATAATACACCAAGCACATATACGATAGCAGTAAAACACACAAAAATAAAATCCAAGTCCCTGAATCCATGAACATTGCAGCAGTCTGTAACTGAACACATTACTGCTTCCCTTCTGCTGAGTGATCACTAGGGGGCAGTACCGATTCCAGCATGCACACCTTCAGTACATTAGTGAAATGCCTGATCCCTGGGCAGCTGCAAACAGGCAACATTGCTGTTGGTCAATAAACCAATGAACTGGTTTGCAGCATTCCAGACCACCAATATTTAACAGGATCTTGTGATCACAAAAAAAGTGACTTAGACAAAAATCACTTGCGGTTAGACTACACACCTCCTTTGTGCTCCAACGTCTCTCCATTGCAGGCTACATCATGGTCTACACCAAGTCCTGCTCCTTCAGTTTCTCTGCCAGTCAACAACTCGCTGATGAGGTAGCCCTGTAGCACTTTAAGTTCTTAATGTCCAGCAGTGTCTTGTGATAGTAGTGTTTCAAAAAGAGAATAACATCTTTGGTTGCCCCTGTAGAGGCCGCTGCATTCAACTGCATTGCCATCTTACTCAAAGATCAAAGCATTGCCTGTGTTTCCAGCACTGACACAATTTCACACATCCTACATAGACGAGCACTAAATGGCAGTCTACACACTGTAACTACATTCTGATTTAACTATGCACTTTAACCTCAATCAAGTTGGTTGGGCAAATAATATCCAACATTGCCTTGACCTCATCTTCAAAGGACTAGCTTTTTTTTGGTTTACATCTGAGCCAGCAAAGACAAGATTTGTTCATTTTTCCTCAAATGTTCTCATGCTACATTGAATTGACTTTATTTCTTACATCCTTCACATACATGAGGAGTAAAAAATCTTTGTTACGTCTCTGTACGTGGAACGTGCAATCATAATAATTTATAATAAACAGAACAGTCAATGTAACATAGAAATTCACTCAAATCATCTTAAGTTAATCGGTCTGATGGCCTGGTGGAAGAAGCTGTCCCAGAGCCTGTTGATCCTGGCTTTTATGCTGTGGTGCTGTTTCCCAGATGGTAGCAGCTGGAATAGACCATGGTTGGGGTGACTCAGGTCCCCAATGATCCTTCAGGCCATTTTTTCACAACTGTCTTTGTAAATGTCCTGAATCATGGGAAGTTCACAACTACAGATGTGTGGGGCTGTCCGCACCATTCTCTGCAGAATCCTGTGATTAAGGGAGGTACGGTTCCCATACCAGGCAGTGCCCCTGTAGAAAGCCCTATGGATTTGGGGGCCCATACCAAACTTCCTCAACTGTCTGAGGTGAAAGAGGTGCTGTTGTGTCTTTTTCACCACACAGCTGGCGTGTACAGACCACGAGGCCCTCAGTGGTGTGGATGCTGGGGAACTTAAAGATGTTTACCCTCTCAATCCCAGATCCATTGATGTCAATTGGGGTTAGCCCGTCATTTCCATTCCTCCTGAAATCCACAACCAGCTCCTTTGTTTTTGCAACACTGAGGGAGAGGTTGTTTTCTTGACATCACTGTGTCAGAGAGATGACTTCTTGCCTGTAGGCCAATCAATATAGTGTCATCGACAAATTTAATTAGCAGATTAGAGCTGGGGTGGCGACACAGTCATGAGTATTCAGGGAGTAAAGGAGGGGACTCAGTACACAGTCCTGAGGGGCTCCTGTGTACAGAGTCAGAGGGGTAGCGGTGAGGGAGCCCACTCTTACCACCTGCCGGCAATCTGACAGGAAGTCCAGGGTCCAGCTGCTCAGAGGTCCCTGAGCTTCCTGTCAAGCCTGGATGGAATTATACTGTTGAATGCTGAATGGTAGTCCAAGAACAGCATTCTCACATAAGCATCATGCTCCTAATAATGGATACGCAACTTATGACACTTGCAGAAATTGTGTTTTATAGGATTGCATTTATATTTACATCTATTGTGATTATTTTTGTTTCTTTATTGTGTTCTTTATGCTTGTTTGCTTTTTGTTAATACTGCTTCACTTCCAGAGTAACAATCATTTCATTCTTCTTGATACTCGTGTACTGAAGAATGATGATAATCTTGAATCTTAAAGAAAGTCAGGCAAATTCCTGAATTACCTGCACCTTCTGGTTAGTGTTGCCTAATTTTCTGCTCACATCACTACACTGCCCATTAGAGCAACATTTTATTGACAGTCTCTTGCCTTCAGTGTGTACTGATGTTTTGAAAAGTTCACTTTTTGCTGGTCACATACATCCTTCTTTATTTACAAAAACTATCTACAAGAAATACAACTGGCACACATCTCCCTCAACATTCATTGTACCATAAAAACACAACATCTGATTTTCAGTACATTAATGACACTCACGTTTCTTCTTTAAACAAAGCTGCATGAAGCATTTAGTCACATGACTAATTATATCCGCTAAAAGCCCAAAGTGAAACTAAGTCAAGATGGCATTAGCTATCAATAATAGCTAAAACTCTATGAACATATCATTTCTGTTTTTCTCAATCATAAAAATATTAACTAGCCTTTTGATTGAATGGAGACAATCTGTTTAATCAATCGGTCACCATCTTCTTCACCTAGTCCTTGTGCCCAATAGCCTCCAATTTCTTTAGAATAGACTCCACACTACTTCATAAAATTTAATGTTTTTAATTATTCATTATTTGTTTTCTTTTATTTTTTAAAGTAACTATTTCAAAGTTTTTGTTTACTTCAATATAATAGAGTTAAAATGTCTCAATTATCATTTTGTGAAGGGCCAGTGAGGAAGACCCAGCACCTTCCGAATGGGTAAACAAAAATAAACAAAACACCACAGCAGTTCCAGCAGGATCCAACCCATTAAACACCTACCACATCTACAGAACAAAGAAGCAACACATTTATCAATATACTGTACCTCAATAATTAATCAAGGCCACCAAACGGTAAAACATGTCATGTTAAAAATACATGTTCTCAAAGGTTAATATTACAAGTCCTCGTGGTTGGCAGCGCACATAGTCACTGAAAACGAAGAAATACAATGATTATGAATCTGTATTGCTTTCTGATATCAGTGAACATATTTTAAATGAATTAATATCGTATAAACCCCTGAAGCATTTAGTTATTTATATATTCAACAGTAATTAAAACTGACAGATGGAACTCCATTTCCTGGAAGGCCATGCAAATTTCATCATCTTGGCCAGATTGTTCTATTGGCCTCCACAGGCTTCTATCAGACCAGTTGATCTTTTAGACGCACGGACATTAGGGCACCTTGCTAATAATTTTACAAGCAGAGTCAAATTCTTAATAAATTCTAACGCATCAAAATACCCTGGGGATAATTGATAGAAAAGCTGTATGAAATTTATCATGCACCATAGTAATATTTTTGTGAACACTTTATCATTTCTCATGTTTTTAACATATAGTTTCCTTTTTTTTATCTCAACAATTTCCTCAGTCACAGCATTATTGTATTTTCCATTTACTTGCTGAGCAATCAAATAGCTTGAGGTGAATATAATGCATTTTTATAGTGTTTGTACAAGTCAGACTAACCTAAAAAGACAATACAAGTGATGCAAAAATGCATTGCTTTAAAACTTAGTTTAATCCTCATAAATTGCAGGACAAACTTGCCAAATGTAAGCCTTTAAGTCAAGGAACTGAATAGAATCAATAAATTTAAATTCTAAACTCTGTAGAATTAGACAACTTATTGACATATTTCAGTTTTGACATTTAAGACTAGATTAGTATTAGCACGCTCCATTTAAAGTTGTCAGAAGTTGAAAAAAACAACAATCATTACCCACGAAGTACAAGATTTTTGCATTTTAAATGACTGAGCGTTAACGCATACACATAAACTGCAAATCTGCAGTAATTTTACATCCTAGAATCATTGCAGCAATCTCAACTTCTTTTGTCATCAGTTTATGCCTGAAAGTAATCCAGTCCCACTTGTTAACTCATAAAGGGCTACTTACAAGAAAATATACACTAATCCTGACAGATCTTGCACTTCTAATTTATTATGGCTGCTAATATTTTGCAGTGCAGCATTAGGAGAAGGACATCAGACTTTCAAGGCACACTCTCCTTGGCAAACAGGTTGCAACAAAATACATCATGGCTGTCATAGGAGGTAAAGAAAGCATAGAGAGTGCATGGAGTGGGCATACATGTTTTAAGAAAAATACATTGAAAAACTGGTGAATTATATGCCATAAGGAAAAACTCAGGTGAAATGGAAAATACAGTCGGCCCTCCTTATCCACGAGTTCCGCATGCACGAATTCAACCAACCGCGAATCGAGAAAACCCGGAAGTGCACTTCCAGCACTTGTTGCTCGAACATATACTGACTTTTTTCTTGTCATTATTACCTAAACAATGCAGTATAACAACTATTTTACATAACATTTACATTGTATTAGGTATTCTAAATAATCTAGAGATGACTTAAAGTATACGGGAGGAAGTTATCGTGGATTGGGATAAAAAAATCGGGAAGTTCTCTTACTAAGTAAGTCGGAACAGGTACATCCAGTATTATTTAGCATCAGTTAGTCAAACGTTTGTCTTAGTATATAGTATATATTTTACCTTTCTATGCATATAAAACACTTAAACATATGTTTCAGCACCGGGCTCGGGAACGGAAATTCCTGAGTTCGATCCAGTGACAGATCGCTCCCAAACGCGCTGTCCATCCGTGCTAAGTTGATGTGGAGGATCAAAAACCCAAAACCCAATAATTAAATCACTGCATTGCTTATTAATAATTGTAGCTTTCATCAGGGCAGGGATTTTCTCACTTTATCCTTTAAAATTGTTCCGATCGTTGACCGACTGTAGCCTAACGCTTTTCCAATGACCGGTGGCGTTTCACCTCTTTTCGATCGCTTTATTATTTCCACTTTATTTTAAATCGCGATCGTGATTATTTTCGTGAACAGAAACACTGCGGATTCAGAGCTCTGCCTCCGGGTCCTAATGTCCACCGCGCTGAGACAGGTTAAATAAGATTCGGTGTTCCGCTGGGTCCTAAGGTCCACCGCATTTAGGCAGGTTGAATAAGGGACTTGAGCATCCGCGCTTTTTGGTGTCCGCAAGGGGTCCCGGAACCAATCCCTCGCGGATAAGGAGGGCCGACTGCACTACACTAAAATCATGATCTCTACCACACTGGAAATTTTGCTCTTTATTGCTCACACACATATTCCTTCCTCTCACTCCAGTGACTCCCACAAACCCACCCTCCCCATGCAAGCACATTGATCAAACCTGTTGTAGTGTATTTAATATTTCAGTAATATTTGAGTAATATTGTAAATATATTGTTCGATTAATCAATCTTTGTTGTTTACATAATTCGCTACGGGCTATATGTAAAAGTACGTGAATGGCATACATCATTATGTCACCATGTCTTATGCACACACCACACTAACAATAATACTAAAAGTACACCTGTATCAGCAGCTCCCGTGTTTTTTTCTTTTGATTAGTTTTTGGAGATACAATACATAATACCTATAAATGCTTAATAATAGGCTTACATATTTCATCATCTCTAGCAAGGCAGAAGCCACTAAGAGGGTGGCAACCTGGATGGGAGACAAGCTTCTGTCAGAGACAGCTCTTGAAAATACTGGAGTTAAGGGTCCTCCTCATTGGTAAAGGGATTGCTGAGGCAACCATCACCTGAGGTCCAGAGTAGATTTTTTAAAAATTACTATTTTCTACTTTGAGAGAGTCTGAGAGAGGTGTATGAGCAATTTCTAGTTAGACTGGAACTGCCTTTGAAATGCCATTCTGTGACTTTGTGGATCATCCCCTCTTCCCCCCAATACCATGTTGTGCTTTCTGTCCTCTGGTGGCAACAGATGACCGTAATTTTCTGTACCATTCTGTAATTGGAAGGCTATGCTTTGCACGATGCTTGATATCATTAGGTGCCGATCTGAGGATCTTTCCCCCTGACAAATCAATGCGCTCAATTTGGATGGAGAAACCAGAAGCGGTGGTGTGGATCCCAACCCAAGTGTCCTTTCCAACTTAATGACTAGCACAATTTCACCCGTGTGTGATCGATCACTAATGTGATTTAGTTCAGTACACAGACTTTGAATAATTTTGGAGTGAAAAAGACAGGATTACCCAATCCAAATTCTAGGCAAAACACTTCTGACTGAAACTGTGCATAAAATTAGAATTTTTAACTCTGCCATGGTAAATTAAGGATTGAAAATCAACTCTACTCCATGGAAGAATGTTCCAGTTCATTCTGTTTTATTTTATTGCCAAACTTATTTTCTGAATTCAAGTACTTGTGGAGTATGAGAGTCATTACATTTAGATAGCTGTAGTCTTTACAAAATGTCAGATAGGTTGCTAATTAGAAAACTACTTTCTAAAATGTATCATTTAAATTCCACAAGGTCCTCCTGGTCACCATCTTGAAGATATTAGTCTGTCTTTAAAATCAGGGCGATTATCCAGAACATTTGGGGAAAAAACTCGTCTGGCCTGCAAATTGAGTTAATCTAACAACTCAAGGAGAATTAGTTAAGGTAGGTAACCTCTGTTGTTGAGAGAAATAAGAGTCACTAAGAAAGAAAACTAACTACTACAAAGTTCAACAAAATTTCTAGATGACTAATTATTTTAAATTATATGGAGTAGTCAGTTAAGCTCAAGCTCTCCTTTAAAATCTGCTGCATTACTGCTACTATTTCCTTATTTTACTTCAATAGATCTGATCCCTCACCACCATTCAGGGCCCCAAACAGTCCTTCCAGGTGAGGCAACACTTCACCTGTGAGTCGAATGGGGTGATATACTGCGTCCGGTGCTCCCGATGTGGCCTTTTATATATTGGTGAGACCCGACGCAGACTGGGAGACCGCTTTGCTGAACACCTACGCTCTGTCCGCCAGAGAAAGCAGGATCTCCCAGTGGCCACACATTTTAATTCCACATCCCATTCCCATTCTGACATGTCTATCCACGGCCTCCTCTACTGTAAAGATGAAGCCACACTCAGGTTGGAGGAACAACACCTTATATTCCGTCTGGGTAGCCTCCAACCTGATGGCATGGACATCGACTTCTCTAACTTCCGCTAATGCCACACCTCCCCCTCGTACCCCATCTGTTACTTATTTTTATACACACATTCTTTCTCTCACTCTCTTTTTTCTCCCTCTGTCCCTCTGAATATACCTCTTGCCCATCCTCTGGGTTCCCCCCCCCCTGTCTTTCTTCCCGGACCTCCTGTCCCATGATCCTCTCGTATCCCTTTTGCCAATCACCTGTCCAGCTCTTGGCTCCATCCCTCCCCCTCCTGTCTTCTCCTATCATTTTGGATCTCCCCCTCCCCCTCCAACTTTCAAATCCCTTACTCACTCTTCCTTCAGTTAGTCCTGACGAAGGGTCTCGGCCTAAAACGTCGACTGCACCTCTTCCTAGAGATGCTGCCTGGCCTGCTGCGTTCACCAGCAACTTTTATTTATCCTGCCATGCCTCTTTAGGATCTTATTTCCTTCAATCAGCTCTCATTTTTCTAAATTTCAAGCAATACAGATCCAATTTATTTAGCCATTTGAGATGGGCCAACTCTCAAACCAGGAATTAGTCTTCTAAATCTCTCCAAGCACAACAGGACTCATAAGTTAGGAAAACCGTAACAAAGCACCAGGAGCAAACCTTTCAGTTCCATGAGCCAATTGCAATATTTAATTTGATCACAGCATGATTTCATTTACATCAACATAACATGACGTAAATAGAGACTATTTGGCCCAACATAACTACGCCAACTCTCTTTATAATTAAAACAATCTCATACTTCCAGTTATTTTAAGTTCAATTATCATTCAACCATACATGAATACAGCCAAATGAAACAGTGTTCATCTGGAGCCAAGATGCAAAACACAGTACCAACATTCATACACAGCACAAGGCACATATAAGATAGCAAGTAAATGTACAGTCATACAATAAAATACATATAACTCAAGCCCCTGAGTGGTATGTCCTGTAAATTTATGGTGCATGGGTGTAATCAGCAGTTCTCAGCAGTCTGCAGACAAACGTACACACGCAGGCACGCAATCCAGCTTGTCATTTCACCGATGAAACACTAGAGGGCAACACCCATGGAAAGAGCCAGGCCCAAAGCCAGCATGGATGCCATGCTACACTTCCTCTGGCATGTCCTCTCCTGCACTGTTGTAACAGACAACCCCACAGCCTGAGGCCTAGTCCTCGATACAACCAAGGCCATGCAGCTCCTCTCCTGACTGTCTTTCCAATAAACAAAGCAAATGGACTAGCAGAATTTTGCATTTTCAATGTCCAACAGCATCTTGTGATTGTAAGAGAAACATCCAAGATGATCACTCGCATTTAGACTGCACACCACTTTCATGAACTAACTCTGATGCACTCCTATTGCAGGCAGTAACACAGTCCGCACCAAGTCCCGCTCTCCCATCAACGAGCAGCACACTGATGGGATAGACCTGCAGTTCTTAATGTCCAGTATCATCCTACGATCGTAAAGAGGAGGTTAAAAAAGATGAAAACACATTTAGTTGGACCCCAGGAAGCTGCTGCGTCCGAATGTGCTGCCATCTCCCTGGAAAGTTTTACCCCCAAAACGAGGTCATCGCGGCTGATTGCTGCAACATAGTGCTACCCCGGCTTGACAAGTCCAATTGCTCTAGAGTTCACAGAAAGACCTCCAAACTACTACTAACCTTTGGATTAATAACAAATTTCCAGTTTCAACCCCACATGGACAAATTTTTATTTTAAGATCATACTCCAATTTACTGAGTTCCCCAAGTTTAGAAGCAGTCAAAGCAGGTTTGCACAAACTATGCTCATAACTCACCTCTTTTAACCCCACGTTTCACTTTCTCTAATTTTTGATTTACTCCCTCCAATGCCAAAATATCCTCCAATTCTGGACAACTTGCTCCCTTTTGTAATCCAAACCATTTAAACTGAATGATGTCAGCCCTTTTTCATTCTTTGGTATACTGAAATATTTGTTCTTCCACTGCTAATCACCTCTCAACAATAATAAAATAGTCAACATTTCTGTCCTGCCTCTGAAGTGAATGTCTTCTAGTTCAAAGCCCCAAGGCATACCATTACATTGAGGCTACGTCCACACTACACCGGATAATTTTGAAAACGAAGCTTTTTCTCTTCGTTTTGACCTTCCATCCACACTGAAACGACGTTTTCATCCCCCGAAAACAGAGATTTTTGAAAACACTCTCTAGAGTGTGTAAATTTGAAAACGATTGCTTCGCGTTGTAGTGTGTACGGGGTAAACGGAGAGATTTAAAAACGTTGTCATGACAACACCACAACAACAATGCTTTTCCTACTTCTGCTTGGGACTGCGCAAGCACTGCCAGACAGCTGTAAATGGTTCATGGTTCTTGGTTCTTGATCCTCTAAAATATTCCGCATGGAATTTAAACTGGAGGTAGCTTTCAAGCTGGTCCCCTCGGTTTCTCTGCATCCTCTGTTCTTCTGCCCATACCCTCCCGTCTCCTAGTCTGTAGTGGTCGTACCCTCGATCTCCTGTACCCCGTGGTCTCCAAGCCAGCAACTCGCTGACTGACCACCGCTGTTATAACGCGCAGTCAGTGTGAACGGCATGAGAGTTAAGTTGTTAAGTGAGCTTTCTTGACTAGATTCCCTAAATTGATTTGATTGAGTCTATCTTTAAAAATATTAATGTCAGAAATACTGTGCAGGTCTGGCAGCAGAAAATTTCACTCTCTTGGTTCTTGGTTCTTGATTCTCCAAAATATTCCGCATGGAATTTAAACTCGAGGTAGCGGAGGGTGGGCTTAAGAAGGAGATTTTTGAAGAAGAAAAGCTGCCTTAAATTTAATTGGGTTTGGTTGTGTGACTGTGTTAGGATTAAAATTATTCCATGCTTTAATTGTGCGGGGGGAAAAATGAATTGCTGTACACACCTGACTTGGTAGTTAGTATTTCAAATTGAATTGAGTGCCCTCTTCTACTCCTAATAGGTTTGGGTTTGATGTGGGATTAGTAGTCTATGTCGAGTTGACCAATTAACATTTTGTAATTGTTGAGCTTGTTAATCTTGGGCAGAGGACAGCTTCATGCGTGTGTTGTTTACTTTATTGTCTAAGTTAATAGCTTGTTTGGAATTAAACATCTCCACTGCTTTGCTGATTTTGTAGTTGTTTGTAACTCGCAGAAACAGCTTGACTTCATTGTCTGTCTTAACGAAGAAGTCTGGTCTGATTTTCCCAGTTTTCTTTGTATTCCTCTAAGACATTGTTGAAAACTTTCTTTCGCTGTTGTTGTAGGTACTCTAGTTTTTGACCAATGGAAATAGCACAACGCTGCCGTGGAAACGTAAATATTATACCATTTCCTCTCCGCTTGTTTTCTGTAGATATGTCTGTGCATGCCCAGTAGGAGTAGATTCGCCCAAATATCTGTTTTAGTGTGGACAGAGATATTTTGAAAAACGTCTAGTGTGGACGCCTGTCGTTTTTACTCGAAAGCAGCGTTTTCAAAATTATCCGGTCTAGTGTGGACTTAGCCTTAATTGGGTGTTATTGGATCTTTTCTCGTAAATAATTCTTTACCTCTACTGCTTATTTGGAAAACATTTGAAATATTGCAACAAAAAACTACACCCAAAACATCTACCAGAGCCAATCTGAAAAATCCCCCACCAAAAAAACTCAGTTTAATAAATCTGGTAACTAGGGTTGAATTTACACACAATGCTTGAGTTATCTGTTGTAAAGGTCTGGGTATACTACAAAATGAAGATAGGAAGAATAAGAAATTATGGAGTGGAAAGTGAGTTAAGTCTATCTTTATGCCCAAATTGTGTTTAAATCTCAGCAATATAAATTGGGTATGATGTTAGTATCTGACATACTGTACTTCCTCAGACACACGAATTTTGTGATGTGTTCCATTGCAAAGCTGGGTGGCAGGATATGAGGTAGCAAATGATACACACACACACATATATATATATATATATATATATATATATATATAGTTTGATTAACCATTCTTGTTTATTTAAATCATTCATTACAAGTTATATGTATACTTTATACTTTATTGTCGCCAAACAATTGATACTAGAACGTACAATCATCACAGCGATATTTGATTCTGCGCTTTCTGATCCCAGGATTACAAATATAAAATATTAAAAATAGTAAAAATTAGTAAATATTGAAAATTTAAATTATAAATCAAAAATAGAAAATAGAAAAATGGAAGGTAAGGTAGTGCAAAAAAAACCAAGGTCCGGACATTTGGAGGGTATGGCCCAGATCCGGGTCAGGATCCGTTCAGCAGTCTTATCATAGTTGGAAAGAAGCTGATCCCAAATCTGGCCGTACGAGTCTTCAAGCTCCTGAGCCTTCTCCCGGAGGGAAGAGGGACAAAAAGTGTGTTTGCTGGGTGGGTCGTGTCCCTGATTATCCTGGCAGCACTACTCTGACAGCGTGCGGTGTAAAGTGAGTCCAAGGACGGAAGACTGGTTTGTGTGATGTGCTACACCGTATTCACGATCTTCTGCAGCTTCTTTCGGTCTTGGACAGGACAACTTCCATATCAGGTTGTGATGCACCCTAGAAAAATGCTTTCTACAGTGCATCCATAAAAATTAGTGAGGGTTTTAAGGGACAGGCCAAATTTCTTTAGTTTTCTCAGGAAGTAAAGGCGCTGGTGGGCCTTCTTGACAGTGAACTCTGCTTGGTTGTACCAAATACGTGAATTGCATACTCCATCACACATGATATGTATGTGTGTCACTGAATGTAAACACGAAGTTAGACTCACATTTTGGACTCCCAATCTTCCTTTGAATTAGTTTAATGTTTTGAAATTATAAAACATAACAGTGATGAGCACTTTCTGGGGTGCAAACTTGTTCTGGCAAAATAATTTTTAGATTCTTCGTCCTTCCAATATGGGTTTTGGGGGCTAACTTTCTGAAGATACGGAGGTTTCTTGAGTGGAACAGGCTGAACATCTGGTCTGCTCATCAGTCATGAATTTAGTGGATAATTATGGAGCCAAATCTAGATTTAGCCAGGTGCATCTGAAAAAGTCCAAACCATTTCAGAGCTCAAACATATCGGTAAAACAGGGACTGCAATTGTACAATTAATACCTTTACAATTGTAACAGAAAATATATAAAACAAAGAGGTTTTTATTGATTTAAAGAGGGGAAATTAGATTTTTTAGCAGATTTCAAAAGTAATAGAAGGTGTGGAATAGCTCTTTTCATTGTTCTCTTGTCGATGATTTTAGAAGTAGACACAGGCTGTGATTGTCATAGGAGAAAAATCATGATTATTGTCTCTTTGGTTATGCATTTTCTGTGCAGGATTATTGGTGCAATCAGTTGGCTGTTTATTGATTAGAAAAATTACCAATAAAGACAAACCAGACTAAACATAGGCTGAGTCGGTAGTGAAGAAGGCAAATGCAATGTTGGCATTCATTTCTAGAGGTACAGAATATAACAGCAGGGATGTGATGTTGAGGCTCTACAAGGCACTTGTGAGACCACACTTGGAGTATTATGTGCAGTTTTGGGCTCCTTATTTTAGAAAGGATATACTGACATTGGAGAGGGTTCAGAGAAGACGCACAAGAATGATTCCAGGAATGAAAGGGTTACTGTATGAGGAACGTCTGGCAGCTCTTGGGCTGTATTCACTGGAGTTCAGGAGAATGAGGGGAGAATCTCATAGATACATTCCGAATGTTAAAAGGCCTGAACAGATTAGATATGGCAAAGTTATTTCGCATGTTATGGGATTCTAGGACAAGAGAGCACGACTTTAGAATTGAAGGACATCCTTTTAGAACAAAGATGCAGAGAAATTACTTTAGTCAGAGGGTGGTAAGTCTATGGAATTTGTTGCCACGAGCGGCTATGGAGGCCAAGTCATTGGGTGTACTTAAGGCAGAGATAGATAGGTTCTTGATTAGCTGGGTCATTGAAGGGTTTGGGGTGAAAGCAGGGGAGTGGGGATGACTGGAAAAATTGGATCAACCCATGATTAAATGACAGAGCAGACTCGATGGGCCAAATGGCCTACTTCTGCTCCTATATCTTATGGTCAATAACTTACTGCAGCCAAGGGGATTCAAGTAATTATTCACAAGATTGGAAGCCATCAGGAAAGGTGGGACAAGACCAGATGAAAAAAAAGTTAATGATCAAAGTATCAGGAGGTGCTGAACTGGGTAGAGATAATGAAGTCACTTGATATCTCAAATGACAGTGACATTTGAGGTAGCTGGAGACAGTAAAATCTAACTTATTCTATTAGACACCATGACGTTGATTGAGGGATAAAACAAGGTACTTGAAAATACAGGCTGAATGAAGAGAACAGACTGAAGACAACATCATCTCTATCTGATTCTCTTCACAGACCAATAGCTGTGAGCAGTTTAGCAACCCTTACATGTACAATTTTGTATTCAATGTCCTCTTGATCTTTTACAAAAACTACCGGCTGTTGCTCATTTTACCCTAACCAGGAACTATTCCAGTTTTACACGGTATATTCACATTCCATGTAGACAGAGCTGTGTTGCAAGCTGTGATAGGATACGCAAGGTGAAGACAGTAGGCTGGTGCTGGAGTTAGAGGACCAAAGGATCTGGTGCTGGTGGGCCATAAATAATAGCCTGGGCAACAAGGAACTGGAGAAGGAAAGTAGCAACCAGGCAAAACCTCATTTCGGTCTGTAGCATCTTTTCAGTAATTCTAAAACCAAACATTCTCATCACACTTAACAGAAACACCACCACATGTATGCTTCACATACTAGCTACACAATTTTTACTCCTTAATGTGCTTATCCAAGCTTCCCATCTTGCCTTCTGCTTACAACTTATTACAAATTACAGATTATTTGTCATTGACATTCTTGCATCTATTTTTTTTTCTTTTTCAACCCATGTGTAACCCTCGCTTTACCTAGTAGCATGATCGCGGGGTGATAACCCCCTGCCTGGCCAAACCTTAGAACTCCCATTTGGGTGGATGCTGTGCGATATGTCCCATTTCAAATCAGTACCCTGAAATGACAAGCCATACACAGTATGCAGTTAAACAATTAAGATTTTATAACCCTTACTTGAACTATAGAATTAGCAGAGAACCAAAATATAAACTAAAGGGCACCAAGAATAATAATTAGACAGTTTGTGCACAACGTTGGAGCTCATGCAATATCCTCGGACCACCATTCGAATTCCTCTGAACTCCAGCGGGTCCCGAGCCCCCGCTCGGGGTCTGCTCCGCTAGCCAGCTTGCAGCATCTCTCTGTGTGCATCTTCTCTCTTCATCCCCATGGCGCGATCCCCAAATCCCGTGCAAACAACAGCTTACAGACACACAAGAAAGAATAACATCTATCCCATTGGTTAGCAAATGAATACAAGTCCCATTTTCAGTAATTATAACCCAAACATGCTGCTATAGAGATTCCCTTACCTCAGCAGCTAACATTACAAAGAAGCCATTTTATTAGCCTTAGCAAGTAATATGAAAGAAGAAATCCCTTACACATGCATAAAGGAAGGTGCCTAGAGAAAAGGCATTGTAAAGCAAATGTTTCATTTCATCATGTGACCCACCCCACAATTCTCTGCAGTCCTTTCCATGGAGGTGGCCATGATAACTATTGTAACAATGGAACAAATGAAGGATAATTATGCAATGCCAATCAAGTTTGCATTGGAATCATGCACACTGTGCCAGAATAACATGCAGTTGTAGCATAAGTTCATAACAATCTTATCTGCTGCAGTGAGGCTGTAATATTTAAGATGAAAGAATCATGCAATATCTAGCTGCCTTCAAGGTTTATTATGACATTACCTAACTTTCAGGTCGATGTGCAGCAACCTCAGCAGCTGCCACATTAGTATGACTTATCTGTGCATAATTAATAATGTATTTTGACAGTTCTCATGTCCTAGAAATACTTGATAAAATGCCAGGTTAAAAATTGCAAATGGAATATCATAGCATCTTTCCTAATACCCTTACCCCTTTCCTTTATCATATTGGTTTGTGGGTTAAATGTCCTAGCCCTATATCGTAAGGTCCTCTGTGTGTAACTACTACCAGGCTCTCTTTCACCGAAGGGATCTCCTTTGTGAGCCCTGGTAAACTCTTCAGAATAAAAGCAGCCCAGTGTTACTGGGTATGGGGATTTGCACACCAGGCATCCTTTCAAGGGCCATGATAGGCAATGGAATTTAGCCGACCTGAATCATGATGCATGGGCATTGCTATCTTTGCTCTTCTTCCTTGTTAGCTCCCCATGTTATTTCAGTATGTCTGTGATCATGATAAACAGAAGGGTAGGTAGAAGGGAAGTGAAGTGGAAATGTTTTGTTTCTTGCAGAAGCTATAATAGTTCCTCCTGTAATTACTCTGTCTCTTCATGAAGGAGAACAGTCTACTCTTTGTAGTATCCTTCCTGTGAACTGTGATCTTGGTGGACCCTCACATCTCTTCCTTCTGCCTCCTTCTTTGAAGTTAAAAGAACTTCCTCCTGTTACATTTGTCATTTATGAGGCCTCCATGCCCCTTTATTTGAATTTGGAACTTCTCCTCCTCTTCCCTCTAGATTATTTCCTCCATGATAGTTTATGGTGTGAGGCTGCTACTTGACCGCCAAGGAGAATGTGCCTTTAAGGAGTGACACCTTTCGGTGTCTGCTGCATGCAACAGTCAGGAGCTGCGCTCATTTAGTTTAGTGCCTTCAGGAACCCCGCAGGTCCTGATTTAGCTGTGCTTTCTCTCGGTGTAAACTACCTTAATGTCATTTCAATCAATACTAATTGCAGCTCTGTTCAGATTTTTGTTAACAAAGATGAGGCAAATTTTTTTTCCCTCTCTCAGAGGATTGTGAGTGGAGGAAGAGTTTGAGCATTTCTGATAGACAGATAAACAGAACAATCACTGGTAAGAAAGGGGATGGGGGCACGAATGTGGAGACAAGGCTACAATCAGCCATGATGTTATTAAGTGGCAAACAGAATTTGAAGGCCTGAGTGGCCTGCTGTTGCTCCAATTATGCTTGGTTTCTCTAACACAGCAAAAAGCAGTGCAATGAAGTTGTTAAACAAAATTTTTTTTTTAACTTTTATTGTGAAAGGTTGGGGATGGAATTGCTTTGGTTAACCTCAGTCAAAAATCCAGCACCTGCACAGTCTCAACAGCTTTCCTCTCTGCTATGATTTCTGTGATTTCAAAGTTGAAGACAGGTTGAAAATACTTTGCCTTAATGTCAAGAGATAGACAGTCACAAAGCTGTTACATATTTCAATGAATTCCTTGGCAGATGAGCTGTTAGCCTCTTGTTTGATGGGAATGGAGCAAAGAAAGGCTAATAAGCAGTAACAGCAGAGACTTTCCTGGATAAGAGGAGTTAACTGCATCTCCAGAAGTTCTGTAAGGCTGAGGAAACTACCACCATAGGAGAAAATATTTTCCACATACTGAGAGCATCAAAGTACCTTGCTATATGTGGTGGGAGATGGGTGAGGTAGAAAAGAGCCAGCAAACTCAGTCAAGATACCAATGTCCTGACTGCTAATGACTCTGGCATCTTGAAGCTCCACATTTTGCCATACAGCTAAAAGTCAGCCTACCTTGTGAGCGAGAGGGAACACATGGCTGCTAGGACTATAGTTGGCAAATCTAGTGGGTAGACCATCTCAGTGAATGGGTAAGCTGCAGACAAAAACTGTGGGATCAGCCTAGTGCTGTCAGCGGCAAGATAGGGCAAACAAGATCCAGGAGTTTGCCTGGATCTCCTGGAGGGCTGGGGCAAAACTCCTGACATTTTTGGCTCACAAGATGTGCTGAGAAAGATATCTACTAGCTGCTTCACCTTCCTTTCAATGAAATTTTCTATAAAATTTCAAGTCAGTATGTAAATAGAAGTATACAACCTAAGATTAAATATCAGTTTCCTATCAATTCCTCCATGCCAATCTATTTGGTAAAGTAGAAAATAGTGGTGTGCCTTAGGGACACGGATGGGATGCCTTCAATCCCCTTACCTTTTTATTTGATTATCCTTGCTGTCATAGTTTGTGGGATTATCCTCCTAAGTACAGATGATTAGGGAAATTAAAATTCTCAAATTAGAAGTACTACTGTGGATAAGCAAGAATCATTGGTTCTTGTTTTGTTCCATGTTATATGAACAAACAGGAACTCCTAACTGTCAAAGGCACTTTGGAGAGATAAGCCTAGGCCCACAGAATTTATCAAAGAGAAAACCTTTTACATTGATGCTAATGACCTAGGCCTACGTGGCAAGATAACAATGAAGAACAGGATGCTGTTTGCAGGTAATTGCAGGAGAAATAGACTAGGTGGGGCTAATCAGGAACTGGAATGTCTCCACAGCAATGGATAAATAGGATAGAAATCAGGAGGTATGAATATCAGTACTGCTGTAGCCAGAGCTGGGTCCTGAAAGACCATTTAAGGAATTTTCCTACACTGCAATTGTTAGATTTGCAAGCAAAATAAATTAAGTCATTTGAACGTGGAATAATACCTTATAATCATGATATGAATATTGTTAATTATCACACAGCCTGATTAAAATTATTTTATTAAGGGATCCTAGTCATCCGTCTGGTAAATTGCAAAGCTGGACTTTGTTAAGATACAGAGGAGAAGGGAAAACCATTCCACAGGAAGGAGGAACGATATCAAGATGTACAAAGTTTCTTTGCTTGCTGAAGTAAAACTCAACAAGCTCCCATCAAGAGATGAAACTTAACATGCAGAAAATAGCTACATCAAGAAAAGCCCATTAGTGAAGAACTGCAATGCTCTAGATCAAAAAACATTCTTCTCAACATATGACATTGAAACTGGGTGTGCCATCAGTTTTAAAAGCATCTTATGTGCTCTGTTAGATTTAATGAATCTGATGTGAATTTTAAATTAAAGCCAGCACAAAACTAGGATCCTTCTATTTGAAGTGGTGTTTGTCGAAGATCTCCTAGAGTTTAGGTATTATATATATTAATGGGATGGATTTTGCTGGTGTGTCTGATGGTGGCAGAAAATGGAGAGTGGGCATATCATGAGGCCAATTCGTATTATCATCGTCATTATGTGCCGTGTGGTATGATGTGGCTGATCACAGTCTATGACCAGGATTGCTCTTGGCTAATTTTTCTACAGAAGTGATTTGCCATTGCCTTCTTCTAGGCAGTGTCTTTACCACACAGGTGACCCTAGCCATCATCAGTACTTTTCAGAAATTATCTGCCTGGCATCTGAGATGTGATATGCACCAGCTGCTCATACCACCATCCACCACCTGCTCACAAGGCTTCATGGGACCCTAATTGGGGGGGGGGGGGGCCCAAGCAGGTGCTACACCTTGCTGAAGGGTGACCTGCAGGCTACCGGAAGGAAGGAGCGCCTTACACCTCCTTTAGTAGAGACGTACAGTATCTCCACTCCGGCCCCGAATTTATATACCACACTTGTTGATATCCACACTACAAACTGAGTATGGCACGCACCAGGCAAAGGCTTAACTTAACCCTTGAACAGCTGAACATAAATTCAGCAACAAAATAGGCCACCAAATAAATCTCAGCTGCATTATTAGTCATAGTTACCTCAGCTCACTATGTCTATGCTATATTGGTACCTATTGATACTAATCCCATTTACCCATATTTTAAAGAGCTCATCCACTTCTGATCTTGTATTGCCTATTGATTACTTTTATTGCTATGAAACTGTAAATGTTTGCTACTTTTTTACAGTTATCTATGGAGTGTAGATGCAAGCACTATTATAATCACTTCAATGCTTCCGCATAAGGGACATTGCCTTAATGTATTGAAAGTATTAAAGGGTTCAGAGAATAATCAGAGGGCAAACAGTTGAAGAAGAAAGGTGCAGAGGAGAGACAGCAACTATACCCACTTAGGGTACAAGTTTCCTTTCTAAATGTTAGGAAGATACAGTGATGAATTACCGACACTTCAGGTAGACTTTCCTCCCTGAAGTCTATCACATGCTACACTGACAATTGTAACTTCAAAGCAGAGAAAGGGCCAATTTGTCAGTAACTATCAACAGGATCATGGCAATGAACCTTAACACATCTGCTTCTGTGTAGGCTGGAGTTGGAAATACTGCATCCAATAATTTTCCATTTCTGTTGCACAAGGAAAGTTACTAAGGCTTTCTTTTCATGTAAAACTATTTATATATCATTCCCCCTTGTCAAACTCTAATAAATGGAAAGTATATATAGTTTTGATGGGTTGTCGATTTTCCATTTGCAAAGCTGGATTGACTGAACATAGTCTGGTATTATACAGGACCCCATCAGAATTCCACGCCATCACCTTCAACTACCAACCACTATTCCACTAAACCTTGCATTTTGCCTTCCTCTTTCTTTGTGCATTGTTGTGTCTTTTTGGCATCAGCACAAAAATAACATCAATTTTAATCCAAATTAATTAACTTATACACTTCTCTATATAAATATCAACTAACATATTCCTTTGGTGTCTGTCTTCTGTGTGACTTTGCCTTTTGGAATTTTTTTCTGCTACCCCAGCAGTTGTACTATGAACACAGATGGTCTCAATGATCACCTGAAGCAGGTCTGGAGCAAAAAGACATCAGACTGCTTCATTCTCAACCTATGTGGCAACAGTTTGGGTTGGTTAGCTGACAGGAAACAGCACGGGTACTGGCGGAGTGACAGGACGGAAGGACAAATACTGTCATCCTGCAGGTTTTTGCACTGTATGGCCGCTTGCAATGCTATGGGCAGCATCTCAACAGTTTTAGTAAGCTGTTGGAATTTGGATGACTGGACAACTGTGGCAGTTTGCAAACCCTACTGCAATCTTCAACCTACAGTCGTAGTGTAGTAGGGTGAGCTGACTCCGTTGTTGAGGAGCTGCTGCTCGTGGTGCAATGTAAGTTGAACCTATCAGGCATTGCATTAAGGTTGGGTCCACCTATATTATTGGCGTGGGACAATATTTCCATATTGGATAAGAAAAAATACAAGCTCTGAAATTCCTTGTGCTCTTTCACAATATACACACGTTATTTCCCAATATGTACCACACATTTCATTATTCCAGTCCCATCACGATTCATTTGTAGTATGACCTCATCTGAGTCCCTTACACCAGAACTCTTCCTCTCGTGAGGAGATTCTGCCCTACTTTGCTCCTTATACTGACTGTGGCACACTGATGCCCACTGTCTCACCTCATGCAGATCCTGCCTCTCGTGCCATTCTTTAAGATGCTACAATTATCAGAGGTGATGTATGAGTGTGAGAAACCGAGATATACATTTGCAACTTTCAGCAGTAATTGGTGTGGAGGAAGCGGTGAATCATGTGAATGTTAGTAATGGATCCAAGTCGATATTGTTGCAGATGAGGGCTGGAGTGATCAGACCACTCTAAGGGAATGGTCAAATATACTGGTGCAGTTGATGATGTCTGACATCTGCAGATGAATTCACTGATCTTGATAACTCATAAACTTATTACGTGAATCCATCCAGGTTCAGAGACTCTGACTCTTTACAGCCCTTTATTCTCACTATATCTGAGTGTATACTTGGAGGGACTGCTACATCTTTCTGACTTATTATCTCCTCCAAAAGAACTCCAGAGCAGAATCAGCTTTATACAGTAGTTAACAGGGTCAAGTTATTTCACATTTCCTAATGATTTAGAAAAAGGCCACTCATCCCATGGAGTTTATGCTAGCTCTCAGAATGACCACATGGGAATTCAGAATTAAACTTGGAGCTTCGGAGCAGTAAGGCATCTGCAGCACTGCTGGTTAACCATGCTTTGCAATCATCTTGTTGGCTCTAGTTAGTAAGTTACTAACCGCCACTGGTGTTTAGGGCAGCAACAAAGGTCCTCCATCTTGGTCTGTCCTTGGCCATCTTCTCTATTGTGCCCCAGGTATGGTTCAGGGTCCTCCTTTCTTCCTCTACGGTACGGCGCCAAGTTGGCATTGGTCTCCCACGTTTCCTCTGCCCTTCAGGGGTCCAATGAAGTGCTGTCTTGATAATGGAGTTGGCCTTTCTTCTCATCAAGTGCTCAATCCATCTTCAACATTTCCACATGATGATTGTGGCCATGTCCCCTTGGTGACACTGAAGGAGTAGGGTATGGTTGGAGATCTTTCTTGGTCAGAAAATACTGAGGATCTTCTGCAAGTTCACTGGCAATGTCATTCTCTGTCATGTGTTGGCTTTGGGTGGAATACAATTATTTCTGCATTGCACTCCCAAGGGCCTTCATCAGAATCAACTTTACTAGCTTGTCCCTTTAAATAAATTCAGGAGCTTAAGCTGATGACCTTTCAGTATCAGTTCACGTGTCTGACTGGCAGTTCTGTGAAAGTGAGAATATTACTCACACTCAGAAGTAACAGAGAATGCAAACAAGACACTAAATCACAGGCTGTGATCTTGTTTGCCAAATGGAGGTATATCTGTTAATGAATTTTCATAGTCTTGGCAAAATGTTATTAAAAAAGCAATAATTTTAATGTTACTTTATATTTTCACCATCTGGTGCACAGCATGTACACTTCATGCCTCCACGTTAAATCAGTGTTTTTTGGCAGCTGTCTTGACAATGGTGGTTTCCTACAACAAAGTGGAATGTCTGAGAGACTTGTCCAGACACATACCAGATATTAACCCTCGCCATCTTACAGACACACTCACCTTGCATAACACCCTGAATTTAGCTGACATTTATGGACAGCTCCAGAAATGTTTTCGATTTACAAGCATTAGTATTTGCATAACTATTTCCATAAAAGCATTGCTATCCAAACCTCCTACAGCCTCTTAATTGAATCACTGATGACAAAATTCCCTGCAACCAGAAGCATTTCAGAAGAAAATACTTAAAGCAGATTAGCAGTCAATTGAAACCTCAGAACGTACAAGTCCATTAAATATTTGCTGGTTGCTAATGTGCCATTCAATTAATAGGATACCTTATGACTGTGGAATACTGTTACTTGGAAACTGAAATTCACCCGTGTTGATAGCTCTAAATGAGGGAAGGTTTAGCACTAAAGCTCAACTGATTCACTGACATAAGCTGCAAGTTTGCCAGAAGCTATTCCAGTTGCTTCTATGTTAAAATAAAACCTGAGAGGACTCATTCAATCTGATACACACGCCTTTTGATCAATCCAAAACAAGCACGACCCAACACAATCACACAATAGCAATACATATTATGACTCCCAGGGAGCATAGAAAGACAATGCTGGAGAGGGAGGATCTCCCAGATTTATCTTGCAAGCCAACGGCCTGCCAGTGGGAGATGCACCTTGCAGGAGGTTGGTGTTTTAGAGGCATTCCAGAGCCGCCATTCAAATGGCACAGCAAAAGCTGTCCTACATTGCTAGACGAAAACCCTAGGATGATGGACCGATGCAGGAATAAATTTCATCATCTCATCAGATACAGCCACGTGAGATCTTGCATTATCTTAGTTAAATGATTTATTTAAATTACTTGTTTGTTCCTTTATATGAACACACATGTAAATTCACACGCATGTGCAGATATGCACACTTGACCATGCACACTCACAAACTACTATTTCACCTAGACTCCTTGCACACCACACATTCTCTGACGCCACCCCACCATTGACTCCTAAACCATCCACATTAACTCAAGCTGCCAAAGAGATGAGAATTAAATATATAATCCATGTCTTCCAACTCCTTTTATTATTTGGTGGAGATGGAAACTTTGCCAAATTCAGCATGTGATCACCAGGGAGGAGACCATCCTGAGACAAAGGGCAGAGGTCACCAAGCACTAAACATGTACTTTTGCTCCTATCCATATTCTGCTGAGTATTCTCAAGAAGAAACGTTGATACCAATTCCAACTGTGATCAGTTATACATAGTCACATTATCACTGTGGCCCTGCATAACTAAACAGTACTTCCCCATGCACCTTACAAATTCACTTTCCTTTTTTTGTCTTTGCATGGTACCAGAAGACACCATGTGTTCCCTCTCCAAATAAGAGTGGATCTGCAGGGAACTGGATACTTGTCTGAGGGAAGGAGCAGGAGGCACATAGGCAGAAAAAAAAGAGGTGAAAAAAGCAAAACTAGAGGAAGGGCAGGAAATGGAGAAACTAGAGGAGACTGGGGAGAGGAGGATGAAATTTTTGGTGGATGATCACATTGAATCATTGTAGCTGCCTACACCATAGCACTGGTTCAGAGACAGGCATTGTGAGATAAGAAGAGATTTGGTTAGAGATTTGTATTAGGGAGATGAACCAAGCACCAGCAGTCTTCACTATGGCAGCAGCCCAAGATAATCTGGTTCACAATATTAATGCTGTCCCTCATAAGGGTACCTGTTAACCCTGGGCCCATTCCCTTTCAAATACTAAGCTTACTTTAGCCCCTCTGTCAACAATCACAGTGTTTTTTTCCTCCACAACACAAGGTATTCTGCAGATGCTGGAAATCTTGAGCAACACACACAAAATGCTGAAGGAACTCAGTGGGCCAGACAGCTGCTACAGAGGGAAATGAACAGTCAACATTTCGGGCCAAGTGCATTCATCAGGACTCCTGAGCATTCAAAAAAATATGATGGCCATCTCTTTTCTTCAGATGGCTATGTGCAGCAACCACATCTAGGAAAAGAGCTTCTTCTTGGGCATCTCTATGCCTTCTAACAGCCAGAGTGCCCCACAGAGGGGCCACAATGAGCTGCAGAACTTGCTTCCATTGATAAAATATGATGTGCAGACCATATCCTCAAATGAGCTTCACGCAAATTAAATACATAATAAATAAGCAATCAAAAATATACTTCATTAACCAACAAGATAAAACACCATTTCCACTTAACTTTCTTGAAGCTGTATCCAAGTGCAAATAATCCAGCAAAGGAATTGTCAAGGAGCCAGAACTTGGCTAAAGGGAGATTCTTAGTTGTATTCATAAAAGTATAATCAAACTAGGACTCCTGCTTATTTGATGAATTAACTGCAAAACTGGGAAGGGAATCTGATGGACAGAATAATTGTTAAACTGAGACATGGATTAGTTAATGGAATGGGTTGTAAAAAATGTGCTCAGATTAAAAGCCACAAAATAAAAACACCCCAAGCTTAGACGTGGAAAGCTCCTCTTGATTATCACTTGCTATCATCCCTTATCTAGGATGTCTTCCATGTTGAATAACATTTGGAAGAAACACTAAAACACTAACAAAAGAAACACTAAAAGTAGAAGAACACTGAAGGCGCTCTGGGTAGGACACTTCAATATTCACCACCAAGAATGGGTTGGTAGCACTGCAACTAGCAGAGCTGGCAGCTACATAACTATAGTCACGCTCAATGGGATAAACTTAAAATTGGAGTGCTAGCTCAAACAGGCAACATGGACCATCAGTGGCAGAAGCATACAGCATTACAATCTGTAACCTCATTATCGTATATATCCCACACCTTACTTTTAGAACCAAGCCAAAGGATCAAGCTTGGTTCAATGAAGGGTGCAGAAAGGCAAACCCGGAGTAGCACTAAGTTCAACATTGACCAATGAGATCACCGATCGAGGTTTTATTCCCACCACCGTCTGTAAGTAGCTTGTATGTTCTCCCCGTGACCGCGTGGGTTTCCTTCCTTCCACATTCCAAAGACATATGGTTAGGATTAAGGTTAGTGAGTTGTGGACATGCTATGTTGACACTGGAAGTGTGGCAAAACTTGAGAGCTGCCCCCAGCACAATCCTCAGACTGTGTTGGTCACTGACACAAAACCACACATTTCATTATTTCAATGTACTTGTGACAAATAAAGCTAATCTTTAAAAGAAAAATGAGACGCCAATCAGGTGAACTTCCAGTGCAGACTACATGTGTACTAATCATGAGGTACACAGCATTAAGCAATCCAACAATCAATAGATCAGATCTGATCAAATATCCATCACATCTATTCATGAACATTAACGAACAACTGAGTAGCTGTTGGAAGGTAGAAGGACAACATCATCCCCAGCAACAGTATGTTAGCGCTAAAGGCAGTGCTGAAGCATTTGGAATCAAATTCAGATAGACACGTCAACCAGATGTTTTATCTTGATTTCTTTCCTATCTTCCCCATCATCAGCAAAGCTAATCTTCAGCTAATTTGATTCACACTGTATTATTTTAATAAACTGCTGGGAGCAGTGGATACAGCACAGACCATGGGATCAACCAACATCTCAGTTCCATTACAGAACATCTGCTATTCTATGGCCATTGAGGAACATAAAGGAAGCCATGGAGAACCACAATAAAGACGAAAGGAGACCATGAAATGTCATTAATGAGTAGTGTTAAAGAGAAATCCAAAATATATATATATATATTTTTGTCCACTAACAAGAGGACAACCAGGAAGAAGGGAGGACCACTGAAGGATAAAGGAGGGAATTCATCTTTGAAGCCAGAGAAAATGGGTGAAGTACTAAATGGGCATTTCACACCAACATTCACCAGTAAGAACATGGAGAATAGCAAGATCAGAGAGGAATATGCTAATATTCTAGGGGATATTAGCAGCAAGAAGGAGGTGGTGTTAAGGCTTTGGAAGATCATTAGGATGGACGTCCTGAGGGCCCAATAAGATCTATCCCAGGTTATTGAGAAAGGTAAGAGAGGGTATTGCTGGGGCCTTGACAAAGATTGTTGTGTTCCCATAGGTCAAAGGCAAGGCCTTAGAGGACCGAAGAATAGCAATATTGTTCCTCTGTTTACAATAGGCAATAGAGATAAGCTAAGAAATTATTAGCCAGTAAGCCTTACATTAGTGGTAAGAAAATTATTGGAGAAGATTCTTAGGGAAAGGATCTACTCACATCTGGAAAAGCGTAGATATCAGGGATAGTCACATGAAAAACGGTGGCTGGAACGTCAAACCCGAAACCCCCTCACAGAAAAACAGCAACAATAGCATTAAACCCCCAACCCACTCTCTCATACATTAAAACTAACAGATTGGCTATATATCAACTGTATTATATAAACTATTACATAAAACTATGTATAAACTACAGTCCAAATAATCAGATAAATCTTAGAATCTTGAAAACATCCTCCTGTCAGAATCAAACTCAGTCCTTCCATGAAGAGCGACTGCCGTGCCGCCGACCTGCAGCCTTCTGAACACTACCATTCGGCTACCAACCCGTTGACCCGTGGCCTCCTCTGCATTCTCCCCTATGCTTCAATCTTCCTCGACACTTCAAAACGGAGCCAATCATGGCCTCGCACCCTGTCTCTGGCCTTCTCCACAAGGCAGCTCTTGGTTCTCTCCAGGGACAGCAGTGTGCTAGATCAATCAACCTCCAAACTGCATGTCACTGGCTCCAGAAGCTTTTGAGACACGATCAAGACCAAAAGAACCAGCAGAAGGCATAAAGAAAGTAAAATAATTAAAGAGATCGGCTATCTCGAAGATGTCGCCTGAGGAATCATTGTTTGCTGGCACCATCTGATTAGTCAGCTGGTAAGGCGGTTTGCAGACAACACAAAAATTGGGGGAGTTGAAGATGATAAGGAAAATTGCCAAAGGATTCAGCAGGATAAACACCAGTTGAGAATGTGGTCAGAGTTATGGCAGATGGAGTTTAATTTGGAGAAGTGTGAAGTATTGCACTTTGTAACTGCAAGAGGAAGACATACAGTAAATGGCTTAGGAGCATGAATTTCCAAATGGATCTCAGAATGCAACTCCACAGCTCTCTGAAACTGGCAACATTAGGAAATATGGTGGTAAAGAAGGTATGTGGAATACTTACCTTTACTGGTTGGAGTGGTGAGTATAACAGTCAGTAAGGCATGGTCTAGTTGTACACACTTTGGTTAGGCCACATTTGGAATATAGTGTGCAATTTCAATCACCTCATTACAAGAACGACATTGAGGCTTTGGAGAGGGTGTAGAAGAGGTTCACCAAAATGTTGCCTCAACTAGAGGGTATCAACTACTAAGGTGAGGTTTGAGAAGCTTAGATTGTTTTTTTTTTCTGGAGCGTCAGAGGCTGAAGAACAATTTGATAAAGTATGTAAAATTGTGTGAGGAAGAGATACAGCAGACAGAGTTCTTTTGGTCCTTGGGCAGAAATCACAAATACTAGAGGTCATAGCTTTAAACAGACAGGGAAACGTTATAATGAGATTAGGAGTTGCCACCTTAATAGGACATCCGCACTCACCCTATCTTTCCACCGCCTTAACAGGGATAGAGCTCCTCTTGTCCTCACCTACCACCCCATGAGCCTCCTCATCCAACACATCACTCTCTGCAACTTCTGCCATCTTCAGTGGAACCCTACCACCAAACTCATCTTTACCTTCACCACCACTACCCCTCCACTTTCCACAGGGAATGCTCCATGATTCCTTTGTCCATTCATCTCTTCCCACTGCTCTCCCTCCTGGCACGTATCCCTGCAAGCAACAGAAATGCTACACCTGCCCATTCACCTCCTCCCTCACCTCCATTCAGAGCTCCAAACTGTCCTTCCAGGTGAGGCAACACTTCACCTGCAAATCTGTTGGAGTTGTCTATTGTATCTGGTGCTCCCAATGTGGCCTCCTCTACACTGGTGAAACCTGACGTAAATTGGGGGACTACTTTGTCAAGCACCTCCATTTCATCCACAAAAAACAGGATTTTCCGGTGGCCAAAAATTTTATCTCCTATCCCCATTCCTGTTCTGATATGTCAGTCTATGGCCTCCTCTTTTGCCACGACGACACCACTCTCAGGTGGAGGAGCAGCACCTTATATTCCATCTAGGTAACTCCCAACCTGATGGCATGAACATCAACTTCTCTTTCTGGTACATTTCTTTTTCTTTCCCCCCTCCAAACACTGCAGGGTCCCAAAACTTTGATCATCCCTTTGGCTCCATGACCTGCTGAGCTCTTCCAACACTTTATTTGCTTTTTGCTTCAGATTCAAGCGCTTGCTTTCTCCTGTGTCTCAAGGCAGCAGTTAACTGAGTGTGAACCCTGGTAAAACTGAAGTCAGTGATTATCAAGGGGGAAACACTCCAACATTTGGAGTCGTACCTCACACAAAGGAAGACAGTTGTAATCGTCTGAGATCAATCATCCCAGTTCCAAGACATCACCCTAGGAATTCCTCAGGGCAGTTTCTGAGGCTCAGTCACCTCTAGCTGATTCATCAACTGACTTATTTTGTGTTGTCAAGGCAAAAGTGGGATCATTCACTTACTGTAGAATATTCATTTCTATTAACAATTCCTTAGTAAATAATCTATGTCTGCAGGCAGAACAACCAAGAAAATTTTCGGGCAGGGACTGGTAAATGGCAAGTAACATTAGTGCTTCAGAAGTGCCAGGTAGCAACCATCTCCAACAAAGTAGAGTCTAATCACCCAATCTTGGTAATTTATTGATTCACCTCTTGCCATCGTACTTTCCAGCTTCTACAAGAGAAAGGTGGAGTACTTACTACTTGTCTAGATGAGTGCAGCTTCCATCATTCTCAAGATGCTCGACGCTACCTAGCACAAAGAAGTTCACTTTATGGACACGGCAACAGTTAATCTAAGATTTGAATCTATCCACTGGCACTATTTGTCTGTTAGTTACAAAACGCACTGTTGTTAGGAACCTAACTACTCCAACAGTATCGCTCAAGCCTATGATCGCCCCCATTGAGAAGGACCAGGACAGCATCTGCAAGGGACCATCATCTGCCCATCCTCCCATCCTTCTGACTTAGAGTTGCAATTCCTTCCTACATAACAACATTGTGGGTGTACCTACACTAGAACAATAATACTGAATCCCCCGGGAGTTTGTGATGCATACTTAATATCTATGATACCTTCTTCCCTAAACATAAATATATTTGAGACTTAACACACTATGGGAACATCTGATTGTCCTTAGCCTTTCGCTTGCAATCTTTTTATTTTCCCTAACAATTCCCAGTCAGTTTCTAAGTCACATAATGATTGTAGTATTTTCACAGTTACCCTTCCTTTTCATCTTAATAAAGCAATTCATAGTATGAAGTGCACTGCAGTCAGTCCACATTGTGTATGCATTATAGAACCTAATTAAAATAAATGAGCAAGTGGAGTTGATAATTTGTCCTATGGGAGGTCTGTTCAATCAGTATTTGTGCTAATTCCTATCCTTTTAATGGGCAATTGAACTAGAAGACTTCAAGTGTCTTTTTAAACATACAGACTGAAAAAAACAAGTGCTGTTCAATGGTTACACCACCGCACCCACTCCAACCTCGTTCTCTCCACTCACTTTACACCTGTCCCAGCCTTGTCATCAAACTCACATACAAAGACAGTGCATCTGCAGTCTGCCTGGCATCTACCTGGCAGGGGCAAGGTTGCTGTTCTGGGCACCAACTCATATCTACTACTCGACGACAATCCCACTAATCAACACCAGGCCACTGTATCGCAAACTATCAAAAACCCTCATCATACCGGATATCTTTACCTGATAGTGACCCAACACTACACTGCCTACTTTTGTCTCTTACCCTTGATCCACAAACAGGATTGTCCTGGTAAGCCTGTTGTTTTACCCTGCTTTTACTCAACAGAACCCTTCTCCTCATAACTTAACACCTTATTTTCACTGTGCAAATCCTGCCCACCTACATTCAGGAAATCTCACATGCTCGCCACCATTTTGAGAAACTCCAGTTATGTGGCTTCCACCACCTCTTCTACACCATGATCATCCAGTTTTTATACACCTTCATTCCCCCACTGGAATTGTCTCAGGGCTCTCTGCTTCTTTCTGGATCAAAGGTCCCATCAGCTCCCCTCCATAACACTCTCATCTGCAGGCAGAACTTGTTCATACCCTGAACAACTTCGCTTTAGATTCCTCACATTTCCTACAAACCAAAGCTGTAGCCATGGACCCGAATTAACCTAACTTTTTGTTGGCTTCTGAATGATCCCTGCTCCAAACCTAACCTGGCACTACTATTCACACACAAAATGCTGGAGGCCAGGCAGCATCTATGGAAACAAGTGTAGTCAACATTTTGGGCCAAGTCTTCCACTCTTTCTCCACTACAGTGACAATTGAATTGAAACATAGAAAAACCTACAGCACAATACAGGCCCTTCGATCCACAAAGCTGTGCCGAACATGTCCTTTTCTTAGAAATTACCTGGGGTTACCCGTAGCCCTCTATTTTTCTGAGCTCCATGTACCTCACCAGGAGTCTCTTGAAAGACCCTATTGTATCCGCCTCCACCACCGTTGCCGGCAGCCCATTCCATGCACTCACAACTCTCTGCTTAAAAAACCTACTCCTGACATCTCCTCTGTACCTACTTGCAAGCACCTTAAAACTGTGCCCTCTCATGCTAGCCATTTCAGCCCTGGAAAAAAGCCTCTGACTATCCACACGATCAATGCCTTTCATTATCTTATACACCTCTATCAGGTCACCCCTCATCCTCCGTCACTCACTGCACTGGTGCTGCCTTCTGCACTCATGTGGACTTTGTACACTTTTTCACCTTCAATACTAACTTCCCTCAATTCACTTTTCTGAGAGACATTTCTGATGCCCCTCTCCCTTTTGCAGATCTCTAGATATCAATCCTAGGGTGCAAACAATCCACACCGTTCTCTATGAACCCAATGGCTATCTTCCCTACATCTCCTCCCATCTGGTCTACTGCAAGGGCACCACCCGTATCTCTCAATTTTTCTGCCTTCACCACATCTGTTCTCAAAATGAGGTCTTCTACTCCAAGACGTGTCCTTTTCCAGGAAATTTGGTTTTTGCTCTACCATCGTTGATGGAACCTTCTCTCATACTTCTTCCTTTTCCTGCATAGATCCTCCCTAGGTTACGAACTCCTGTTTCATGTACAACCAGTATAAACAAATAGGCATTTGGGCGACCAGCAACATGGATTTGTTAGTTACTGTAGAGCTGTGGGAACTGGTTCATGCCGCATTTCTGACCTGTGAACTGTCTAGGAATGGAAGCTAGCTGTAACCTAGTGAAGACCTATACTTCTGATCTCACCACATCTCCCCCAGACAGGACAGAGGTAGAGTTCTTGAGGGAACCACCTTTTACCCTACTAGCCCTTGCATATCATCTTTCACTCATTTCCGCCATCTGCAACATGATCCCACCAGCAGTTACATTTTCACCTCTCCAACCCTTTCTACAGGGATCACTTCCTCTGTGACTTCATCACTACCCACCCAGCCCTCCCGTTCCCTGACGATTCCACCTGAAACACTGGGAAATATCACACTTGAGCCTACAAATCTTTTTTTCGCCACCATCCAGGTAGCTAAACAGCCTTTCTAGGTTAAGCAAAATTCACATGCACCACTTCCTCATTTACTGAACATGATGATCTTGATGTGGCCCCCTCTACTTCGACAACACAAATTATAGTCTAGGCAACCATTTTACAGAGAACCTGCTCGCTGTTTGCAATGATCACCTTGAGCTCCCATATGCACATCATTTCAACTCCACTTCCCATTCTCACACTGATCTACTTACGCTCAGCCTTCTCCATTGTCACGTTGAAGCTCATTGCAAACCACAGGAACAGCACCACATTCCTTTCTCATTGTTTCTAATCTATGCAAGTTATCTCGCCCACCTTTAACACACCCTAGAAAACTACACTCCACCCAATCATCCATTAACTGGTTTCATTCCCTGCCTTCACCCGGTTCCATCTATCAATCGCCCATATACTTAACCTCCTTGGTCTCCCAATACCTCTCCCAGCTGGTTTTACTTATCACCTTATCAGATTCCAGCATGTGAACCCTCTTGTGCCTTCACTTACCACCCATCAATCTTTACCTCCACCTTCACCTGCTCTCAATCTGTTCCTCCTTCTGTCTCTCTCTATATCTGTTTCTTCCTATGATGGGCTGCTTTTTCTGAGCTCCATCCCTCCCACTCTCTAACCTGGCTCCATCTACCCATCATCCCTCTCCTGAACTGGATCCGCCAGCTGCTGCCTTATTGACTCTCTCCTCTCCCCGCACTGACTATTCATTGACTCCACTCTCAGTCCTGAAGCACAGTCAGAAATATTGACCACGTCTCTGCTTAGAGAGACACTGAGTTCCTCCAGCAATGTGTTTTTTTTTGCTCAATTGCAATAAGACCTGTTGAACATTCAGTGCAAGGCAAAAAATGAATGCTCAGCCCCTGTTCCAGTCTCAAGCTGGTTTTCTTTTCAACTGAAATGAAGGAAACTACAGGGAAAGTGATATTAAATGAATTGGAAAACAGCTGGATGATTGGACCTCTCACATTTAATGATACCTAATGATATCTCTTATCTTTTCTTTCTCTGAAGACACCAACGCTACTTACTTCATAAAGGGAGAAACACAAGATATCAAGAATAGCAAATGGTATTGAAAACTGTCCTTGCAGTCATTTTTGTACATGGCTATTTAACCATGCTCTCTAACTAGTGTGATGCTGAAATAAAAGAGAGACTGCAGACAGGGGACAAAACTTAGCAAGGCAATGGCTACCACTTTAGTGAAATGCAGGGATGATCCTCTAAGCTAAAGCATGAAATCATATGTGAAGTAAAAGCAGAAATTAATGAGAACTCAAGGGCATTATGAGCCAGCAGATGAACAACCCTGATGCAATGCGTGGCTTTTTTTTTAAACTACAAATTGCCTACTTTCCTTTCAGTCCCTATTCATCCTTTTTAATAGACCTCACAGACATGCAGCAAGACAATTATTCAGGGTAAAAAGAGGCAGTAGAATCTGATGCACCATGCTTAGGCCTGAGACCGCAGACGTTACATAGTGCTTCTACTTCATACCATTCAAAATTAAATCTGCTATGAGTAAAGTGAAACGAGGCATCCCTATGGCCTGATATAGCGGATGAACGCTGGTGCTACTTTATCAAACCCAGCAAGCAGCTGTGGGCTTACGTGAAATATTATTTCCCAATTTTGAGGAATTTATAACACGGCAGAGCTGCAGATTGTCAACAATTTATTTTATTTATTTTTCACAGGATGCAGACATCTCAGGCTCGCTCAGCACTTACTGCCCTAATCACCTGCACAGCTTCCCAGGACATTTTCGAGGACAGTTAAGAGTCAATGGCACTGCTGTGTTTCTGGGGTCATATCTATGCCAGAATAGAGAAATACAATATTATTTGCTGCTGAATGTTACTGCACACAAACTACTTGCCAGAAGAAGAAGACAGTATGCTATATGTCCAGCTTTGCAGAAATAATTGGTGAAGTTTGAGGTTCCTCTTATTATAAAGAAGATAATGCTTGGTGTACAGTTTTTCAGTGCATAAAATTTTTTGAGGATGTAACTAGTAGAATGGATATTGGAGAACCAGTGGATGTGGTATATTTGGATTTTCAAAAGGCTTTTGACAAGGTCCCACACAGGAGATTAGTGTGCAAACTTAAAGCACACGGTATTGGGGGTAAGGTATTGATGTGGATAGAGAATTGGCTGGCAGACAGGAAGCAAAGAGTGGGAATAAATGGGACCTTTTCAGAATGGCAGGCAGTGACTAGTGGGGTACCACAAAGCTCAGTGCTGGGACCCCAGTTGTTTACAATATATATTAATGACTTGGATGAGGGAATTAAATGCAGCATCTCCAGGTTTGCGGATGACACGAAGCTGGGCGGCAGTGTTAGCTGTGAGGAGGATGCTAAGAGGATGCAGGGTGACTTGGATAGGTTAGGTGAGTGGGCAAATTCATGGCAGATGCAGTTTAATGTGGATAAATGTGAAGTTATCCACTTTGGTGGCAAAAACAGGAAAACAGATTATTATCTAAATGGTGGCTGATTAGGAAAAGGGGAGGTGCATCGAGACCTGGGTGTCATTATACACCAGTCATTGAAAGTGAGCATGCAGGTACAGCAGGCGGTGAAAAAGGCGAATGGTATGCTAGCACTTATAGCAAGAGGATTCGAGTACAGGAGCAGGGAGGTACTACTGCAGTTGTACAAGGCCTTGGTGAGACCACACCTGGAGTATTGTGTGCAGTTTTGGTCCCCTAATCTGAGGAAAGACATCCTTGCCATAGAGGGAGTACAAAAAAGGTTCACCAGATTGATCCCTGGGATGGCAGGACTTTCATATGATGAAAGACTGGATGAACTAGGCTTATACTTGTTGGAATTTAGAAGATTGAGGGGGAATCTGATTGAAACGTATAAAATCCTAAAGGGATTGGACAGGCTAGGTGTAGGAAGATTGTTTCCGATGTTGGGGAAGTCCAGAAGGAGGGGTCACAGTTTGAGGATAAAGGGGAAGCCGTTTAGGACCGAGATTAGGAAAAACTTCTTCACACAGAGAGTGCTGAATCTGTGGAATTCTCTGCCACAGGAAACAGTTGAGGCCAGTTCATTGGTTATATTTAAGAGGGAGTTAGATATGGCCCTTGTGGCTAAAGGGATCAGGGGTATGGAGAGAAGGCTGGTACAAGGTTCTGAGGTGGATGATCAGCCATGATCATACTGAATGGCGGTGCAGGCTCGAAGGGCCAAATGACCTACTCCTGCACCTATTTTCTATGTTTCTATGTTTCTGTAAAATGAGTCTATGAAAGGGCCTGAAAATTAGCTGCCAGTGAGCTCCAACTGGCCTGGTTCTCCAATATATCAGCAACCACTTCAGAGCTCTGGGAATATCAATCTGGCAATGCCGATGTGTAACTGTTTTCTCTGGTTCCAGATCATGAAGGAAAAGGATGGCAAACTTCTATAAATACCCTTTGCATCCAAAGAAGGTGGCATCCATCCATCATTAAGAGCCCTCACCATCCAGGAGATGCTCTCTTCTCACTACTACCATCAAGACGGTGCTTCAGAACCCCGAAGGCACACATGCAATGCTTTAGAAAAAACCTCTTCCCCTCTGCCATCAGATCTGTGAATGGACAATGAATACTACCTTGCTTTTTAGCTCCCTAGTTCCGCTATATATTTATTATATATGTATATATGTATATATGTATTCTTATTGTAATTTATAGTGATTTATATGTATTGGACTGTACTACTGCCACAGAACATATGTCAGTGACAATAGACATGATTCTGATTCTGATGCTGTCAGTAGTTGCATGGGCAACTGATGATAATGTGTAGCACAGAGCTGGCACATACAGTGACCATAACCATCACAATGGCCTGAATGGCTAAATGTTACAATGTCCATCTTTAGGACCAATGCAAAAACGGTTAAAGAGCACAAATTTCTGGCTACTACCACAAACCACCATCTCCATTTCAACAGCCTTTAACTATAGGTTAAGGGAGTTCATGTTGGTTAATATTGTCTGCAAATCCATATTTCTCCTTTTGTGTATTTAATATTTCAGTAGTATTTGAACAATATTGTAAATATATTTTGATAGATAAAGAATTATTTGTTGTTTACATAACTGAGTATGGTTTGCATGTAAAAGTACATGAATGGTATATGTTATTATGCCACCACATCATAAGGCATGCCTTACTAAAGTAAAAATAAAATATACACAAGTTATCCCCGGGGTTCCTGTGTTTTATTTTTGATTAATGTTTTAGAGCTACAAAACATAACAGAGGCGATAAAGAAGTTTGAAAACGAACCCGAGGTGACTACCTACCTGTGAAGCGCAGCATGCTTTCTTTGCAAAAGGAGAGCAGAGGTCAAGTAAAAAAAAAGAGAACACATTTTTTTACTACAGAAGGAGGAGACAGAGATGGTAGAGTTTAAAGAAAAGGCAGAAAATGGATGAAGTTCATGGGTTCATAAACAGTGAGTACCAGGTGATAATGATCATTAATTTTTAAAAAGAACAGAAATGGCTGGTTACATCAGAAAGACATAAGTGTTTGATTCCACAACAGACACCTAGATCATGTATACTGAGCAAATCAAGCAGTATTTTGATGCAAATGGAACAGGCAATGAAATGCGAGTGCCAGTTTTGTTGAGTACCAATAGGTGGAAAGGCATATAATTTGTCTGTAAGTTCAACTGCTCCAATCAAACCAGCTGAAATGAGTTTTTCTAATATGGTGCAAGTAATGCAGGAACATTTACAACTGAAACCATTATTGACTGCAGAATGCTTTAGGTTTCATAAGCAAATCAAAAGGAAGGGGAGATCATTTCAGCTTACGTGGCTGAATTGAAGAAATTGTCTGAGCATTGTCAGATCACTGATGGGCCTAATGATACACTGAGAGATCATTTAGTTTGTGAAATCTTACAAGAAAGCATTCAAAAATGGCTTCTAACTGAAGTACAACTCACATTTAACAGAACAGTTGAAATCACTGTATCAATGGAAACTGCAGCTAGAGATACAATTGAGTTACAGACAGGGATGGAAGTGAGCATGAACAAAATTGCAATGTCAAAACAGAAACATGCCTGGCCGAACAAATTATGTTACCAGTTGTGGCAGGGGCTTACAGATACCAGACCAATACAGGTTTAAATGTGAAACTTACAAAAAATGCAACAAAGTATGACATATACAAAAAGCATATTGGACAGACAAAAGTAGATGGACTGCACAGGGAATAGAAGATGATAAGAAGACAAGTTGCAGTTTCAAAAAGAGCCCTAATCTGCATACTGTTGATGAAAGTATATCTAAACTTAATTGATATAGTTGTTGAAGAAAGTGCAAAAATGGGTATATCTGTCAATTGCAAGAAGACAGAATGTATGGTGATATTCAAAAAGAACGAGAATTCTATCTGCAGGCTGAAAATAAACAGGGAATACATAAAACAAGTATAGAACTTTTGCTACTAAGGAAGCTGGGTGACATCAGATAGCAGGTGTGACATGGACATCAAAAGAAGAATGGGGATGGCAAAAGACACCTTTACGAGAATGAACAGTATACTGACCAACACTAAACTAGACATGACAACCCGCCTCAGAGTACTGAAATGTTACGTTTATCCAGTTATGTTAAATGGCTCAGAATGTTGGACAATATCCAGTCCAACATGAGGAAACGAATTGAAGCAGCAGAAATGTGGTTTCTGAGGAGGATGCAAAGAATATCATGGACAAAATGAATATCTAACAAGGGTGTCATGAACAGAGCAAGCACAAAAAAAAAAATAATGTATGAGATCAGGAAAATGTAATGTAACTTCAATGGACATGTGATTAGGAAAGAGGAGTTAGAATGCACGGTAATTATGGGAAAGACTGAAGGGAAGAAAGCAAAAGGAAGGCAAAGACGAATGATGATGGATACAGCAGCCAGAGAACTGGAAATGAATACCAATGAATTGATCCACTTGACCCGAAACAGGAGTGTGTGGGCCATGGCAGTCAAAGCTCAAACCGGGCATGGCACCTGATGATGATGATGGTTGATGAAAGATCTGATAATGATGAGAGTGATACAAGTCTAGGTAGGTCTAGGTAGGTTAGAGGAGGTGAAAGCAGCGCGTCGCGCGTACGCAGCCCTCCGGTGAAAAATGATATCGTATCCATTAAATAGGGGCCGTGGACAATTCTGATTTGATGGAGAGGGGCATGAAAGCATAGAAGAACATCTGGAAAAATTTCTGAAACGCTCGTTCGCTGCTGTCGTTACTGCGCAGTCGGGAATAATTCGGAGGGAAGGCCTCAAAATCCCCGGCTTTGCCTGCTGTTGGCGACCGAGATGGAGGTCAAATCATTCGGACAGAGATGGCGCTCAATACTTGGTGTCAGAGAGCTAATCAGAGCTCGAAGTTTTCGGATGACTCAGAAAGTTGGACCGTGGTCAGGTATTGCGGAAGAGTTTTCCTTCCTTCTCCCGTCTGTGTGAGATGTGGGACATTTGACAGACTTTGAACTTTTACTGTGCTCATGGACTTCTTCATCAAGTTATGGTATTGTTGCACTGTTGTAACTATATGTTATAATTATGTGGTTTTGTTAGTTTTTTTCAGTCTTGGTCTGTCCTGTGTTTTGTGATATCACACCTGCGGAAATATTGTATCATTTCTTAATGCATGCATTACTAAATGACAATAAAAGAGGACTGCGTGTTTTCATAATCTAATCTAAAAAAAATAACAATGTGAAAACTGACTGGAGACAAGCAATATAGCTTGCTCAAGAAGTGAACGGCAAATTAACTAAAATAGAACTGGACCCTGGTTCAGGTGTTTCAGTCATGCTACAAAATGAGTTTGAGTGGTATTTCAAAGATACTGAACTAAAGTTGGCAGATCAGAATCAGAATCAGGTTTAATTTCACCAGCATATGTTGCAGCAGTACAACGCAATACATGATAAAACAGAAAAATACATAAGTAAATCAATTATAGCAACTATATTGATGTGTATTAAATATTAAACTAAAAAAGTGCAAAAAGAGAAATAATAAAAGTGAGGTAGTGTTCATGGGTTCAATGTCCATTTAGGAATCAGATGGCAGAGGGGAAGAAGCTGTTCCTAAATCACTGAGTGTGTGTCTTCAGGTTTCTGTACCTCCTTCCTGATGGTAACAATGAGAAGAGCCATGCCCTGGATGATGGGCATCCTTAATAATGGATGCCATGTTTCTCCGACCAGCTCCTTGAAGCTTCTTGGATATCAAGGAGGGTAGTACCCAAGATGGAGCTGACTAATTCTACAACTTTCTGCAGCTTCTTTCGGTCCTGTGCAGTAGGCCTCTCCCCCAATACCAAACAGTGATGCAGTCTGTCAGACTGCACTCCATGATACATCTGTAGAAATTTTCCAGTGTTTTAGGTGACAAACGAAATCTCCTCAGACTCGTAATGAAATATATGCACTATTCTGCCTTCTTTATAGCTGCATGTTGGAACCAGGTTAGGTCCTCAGAGTTCTTGACACCCAGGAACTTGAAATTGCTCACTTTCTCCATGTCTGATCCCTCTTATGAGGATTGGTTTCTATTCCCATCGTCTTACCCTTTCTGAAGTCTACAATCAGCTCTTTTGTCTTACTGACATTGAGCGCAAGGTTGTTGCTATGACTCCACTCACCTAGTTGACATTTCTCATTCCTGTCCGCCCTCATTTCCATCTGAGATTCTGCCAACAATGGCTGTGTCATCAGCAAATTTATAGATGGCATTTGAGCTATACCTAGCCACACAGTCATGAGTATAGAGAGCATAGAGTAGTGGGCTGAGCACATGTCCCTGGGGCGCACCAGTGTTGACCATCAGCAAGGAGGAGATATTATTACCAATCCACACAGACTGTGGTCTTCCAATTAGGAAGTCAAGAATCCAATTGCAGAGGGAGATATAGAGGCCTACATTCTGTAGCTTTTCGATCAGGACTGTGGGAATGATGGTGTTAAATGCTGAAACGAACAGCATCCTGACATAGGTGTTTGTATTGTCCAGGTGATCTAAGGTGTGTGAAGAGCCATTGAGACTGCATGTGCTGCAGGCTTATTGTGGCGATAGGCAAATTGCAGTGGGTCCAGGTCCTTGCTGAGGCAGAATTGATTCTAGCCATGACTAACCTCCCAAAGCATTTTATCCCTGTACAGGTTTCCCCCGCCATCTGAAGGTAGAGCGTTCCTATGAAATGGTTCGTAAGCCGGAATGTCCTAAAGCGAAGAAGCAATTACCATTTATTTATATGGGAAAATTTTGTGAGCGTTCGCAGACCCAAAAATAGCCTACCAAATCATGCCAAATAACACATAAAACCTAAAATAACAGTAACATATAGTAAAAGCAGGAATGATATGATAAGTACACAGCCTATATAAAGTAGAAATACTTCTCTACAACGATTGCCTGCACAGATCTCCGTAGCGAAAATCTAACGCAAGCGCTGTTGGCAAAAACACTCTCTCCAGTAACCTTTAAGCTATGAAGCTGTCAAATCAAACAAATAACACGTAAAAATACACAGCCTATATAAGGTAGAAATAATGTATGTACAGTGTAGTATCACTTACCGGAATTGGGAAAACAGCACCGAGCACACTGATGATGGTGTGTTAGACTGAGTCATTGCAGGTTGGGGTGGTGCACTGGCCCCCACCCTCCGGGCCGCTGACCCGATACATTGCCGCGAAGAAAGCAGTGGTAGCCGGGAGGCACACAGCACATCTTTAAGAAAAAAGCCGAATTAATTAGGTGCTGCCCGACACGTAAATGTCGGCGCAGATCAGAGGTGATTGCCGATTGCATTGCCTCTGATCTGGGTCGACAATTATGTGCTAGGCAGCACCTAATTAATTAGCATGTTTATTTCGGCTTTTTTCTTAAAGATGTGCTGTGTGCCTCCCGGCTACCGCTGCATTCTCCGCGAATCAGTACAGTATCTGTCTGGGGCCCGGGGGTTGGGGTGGTGGGACATGGGGGTGTCATCTCATCGTCAATCAGGGCAGGCAGCTCATCTTCTCCTGTGACTGCCCGCCTCGATGTCGAAGGTCGAGGTTCGTTGTCTGCTGTGGCTGAAGTGGAAGGCTTGCTTGACTGCTGAGCCTCGCGCATTTTTCTATCACACAGTTCTTCGTAAGCACTCAAACCATCCTGCAAATATCCCCTAAACCTATGTACCCTTTCAAAATTAAAGTCGTACTTTATCATTGCAGCAAAAATCTCACGCAGTTGCTTCACTTCCACTACTGCATTTGGTTTCGATTGTTATCCTTTCCTCTTCCAATTGCATCAGCTCTTCAACTATCAGTTCTTGACCATGGGATGCCAAAACCTCTTCAACATCATCTTTGTCAGCTTCCACAAGCCAAACTCACTTTGTCCTTGCTTCGCTCACCACGATCGAAACGCTTAATTATGTCTAGTTTTACGCTAAGTGTAACACCCTTACAAGCTCTTTCAGGCTTTTCCGATAACTTAGAACTCATCTTGCTAACGGCTTCTCAATGCAACGTGTTTAAGCAATGCCGTACCGAATCCGGGGGAGAGTGGCTGCTTGGGGCATGCGCTGCCTTTTATTGCGCGCTGCCTTTCTTCATAACAGTAAAGACACCTTCTGAAAGCGAAAACAAGGTACTAATGTAGGTCTTTCGTAACAGTGAGGTTTCGTAAAGCGAACGTTCGAAAAGCGGGGGACACCTGTAGTTGTGAGTCTACAGAATGATAGTAATTAAGGCAGATCACACTATTCTTCTCATGCACTGGTTTAATCATTGCCTTTTTGAAGCAGGTGGGAACTTCCAGTTGTAGCAGTGAGAGGCTGAAGATGACCTTGAATACACGCATCAGCTAGTTAGCACAAGTTTTCAGAGCCTTACCAGGTACTCCATCGCAGCCTTTGCCTTGCAAAGGTTCACTCACCTGAAAGGCAACCTGACATTTGGCATCTGAGACAGAGATCACAGGGTCAGCAGGTGCAGCAGGGATCTTCACAGCTGTAGTTATATTCGCCCTTTCAAAGCAAGCATAAAAGGCATTGAACTCACCAGGTAGTGAAGCGTTGCTGCCATTTATGCTATTGGATTTCACTTTGTAGGAAGTAATGTCCTGCAAACCCTGCCAGAGCTGACGGCATCTGATGTTGCCTCAAAACTTGCTTGGAATTGTTTCTTTGCTCTTGAAATAGTCCTCCGCAAATCATATCTGGTTTTCTGTACAGACCCATGTTGCCAGACTTAACTGGCGCAGATCTAGCTCTCAGCAGATGACATACCTCCTGGTTCATCCACAGTTTTTGGTTTGGGAATGTATAGCAAGTTTTTGTAGGCACACACTCATCCACAGAGGTTTTAATGAAGTCAGTAACAACTGCAGCATACTCATCCAAATTCGAAGATGAACCCTTGAATTTGAAGATATCCAAATGAGAGCTTATACCGAGAAAAATAACTCCTGTGGGAATAACATCCGTAACAATGAAGTACAACAACCAACAAATCACATTGGGCTTGTATGTGGTGAAAACAGGAGGGCCAGCATTGTGGGGCCATGAGTGGCCGAAACAACTACAACTTGATTGGAGATCCAGCCACCATTTGCATGCTCCATCTCCTGAAAGAGGGTTAACTGAAAGTGAATTAAGAAAGGTAGTGGATGATGCCACAGCAGTATACAAGTGTGGCATTGGAAAACTCAAACACAAATACAAATGCCACAAAGTTTTGCAAAGCCTGTTTGGCTCCTTATACCATCCGTGATAAAGTAGCCAGTGAGCTAGGTCACATGGAAGCTGAAGGAAATCTTTTCAAGTTTGAGTGGAGCTTACGGGCAACAATCGTGGTCTTAATAGCCAAGATGGATGGGCTTGACAGGGTCAGTGGTGCTTTTAAGGTCAAGATAAAACCAATATTGAAAGTTGATCATTACCCTTTGCCCAGTTCAGAGGATACCTTTGCAAACCTTTCTGAAGGGAAACACTTTTGCAAAGTAGACTAAGCTGAGGCCTACCTAAAGACAGGAGATGGAAGAAGAGTCCAAAGTGTATCTCACCATAAACACTCACAAAGGGCTTCATTACCATAATAGCCTCATTTTTTTGGGGTAGCGTCTGTACCTGCACTCTGACAGAAAGCTATGGACCAGGTGCTGCAAGCTGCCCAGGCACTCAGCATTACCTGGGTGACACCATTGTTACCAGTGAGGATGACAAGGAACATCGCCGAAATCTCTAGACAGTGTTAAATAGATTAGAAGATCATGGGCTCACAGCATGATGCAACAAGTGTGAAATCTTTAACACAAGCATTACTTACTGCGGTCATACCATTGATGCAGAAGATTTACACAAGTGTGCTGAGAAAATCCAAGCAGGGGTGGATGCCCAAAGGTCAAAGGATATGTCACAGTTGCAGTCCTTTTTAAGATCGGTCAAAACGGGAGGAGAAGATGGCAGCGCGCATGCACAGCTCTCTGGTGAAAAATGATGTCGTATCTGTTAAATAGGGGCTGTGGACAATTCTGATTTGATGGAGACAGACATGAAAGCACAGAGCAACATCTGGAGAAATTTCTGAAACGCCCGTCCGCTGCTGTCATTACTGTGTGGTCAGGAATCTTTCGGAGGGTAGGCCTCAAAATCTCCGGCCTTGCCTGCTTTTGGCGACCGAGAAAGAGGTCGAATCGCTCGGACAGAGATGGCGCTCAGTACTCGGTGTCGGACAGCTGATCAGAGCTCGAAGCTTTCGGATGACTTAGAGTCGGATTGTGGTCGGCATGGCAGGGAGAGTTTTTCTTCCTTCCTTCTCCCATCTGCGTGAGATGTGGGACATTTGAGAAACTTTGAACTTTACTGTGCTCATGGACTTCTTCATCAAGTTAAGGTATTGTTGCACTGTTGTAACTATATGTATAATTATGTGGTTTTGTCAGTTTTTTCAGTCTTGGTTTGTCCTGTGTTTTTGTGATATCACACCGGAGGAAATAATGTATCATTTCTTAATGCATACATTACTAAATGACAATAAAAGGGGACTACGTGTCTTCATAATCTAAAAAAATTACTATAACAGGTTCGTACAAACCTGGCTACTGTGCTCCACTCTTTGAACTCATTACTGAAGATCAGGAAAAAATGGCGATGGATAAAGCAGTGTGAAGTAGCTTTCCAAAAGACAAAGGAAATGGTAACATCAGATACCGTACTCACATATTATGATAAGTGTGCACCTTACTAATGTAAAAATAAAATGTGCACCAGTTATCCCTGGGCTTTTGCGTTGTTCTTTTGATTAATATTTAGAGTTACAAAACATAACATCTCCTTTAGGTTTTGATTCACTATACTACTGCATCATTTTTCTTTGGTTCTGTTTGCTACTGCAATGGAAGAAGCTTCTGAGTATAATGCCATTTACACAAGTATACCTACGTATTGATGCAATAAAAAATATATTTGCAGCAGCATCACAAGCACATATCATACTTACAGGTATCTAGCACCAGGTAAGCATCGTTCACAAGAAAATCATGAAAGAACACAAGAAAAACAAAAAAAAAATCGGTCCATTTTAGTGCTAAGTGATCATTTCCTGCCAAATTCTAGTGATTAGGGTTGTAGCGACTGGTTTAAGAACTGAATGGTTGAAGGGACATAGTTGTTTTTGAATTTGACAGTGTGGGACTTCAGGCTTCTGTACCTCCCATGCGCAGGCAGCTGTGAGAAGCTGGCATGACCCGGGTGGTGGGCATCTTTCATATTAGGTGTTGCCTTCTTCAGGTAGCACTTCAGGTAGATACTACAGACGGTGGGGAGGGATGCACCCATGACCTATTTAGCTGAGCCCACTATTCTCTACAGCTTCTCACATTCCTGCACATTCAAACTACCTTATCAGACCTTATCAGTCAGAATATTAGTAGAAGTTTTTTGGAAGTGTTCAAGTGCAAGTGAAACATAAGAAAGAAGAAACACTGGACGCCTTGCTTGTGATTGCATCTATGTGCTGGGCCCAGGACAGGTCATCCAGTATTTCTCATTGTTATCATCAGGAAGGAGGTACAGAAGCCCAAAGGCACACACTCAGTGACTCAGGAACAGCTTCTTCCCCTCTGCCATACGATTCCTAAATGGACATTAAACTCATGAACACTTCCTCACTTTTAAAAAAATTGTTTCTGTTTTTGCACTCTTTTTAATCTATTCAGTATACATATATATACTTACTGTAATTGATATACTTTTTTTTCTTTCTATATTATCATAGAAACATAGAAAATAGGTGCAGGAGTAGGCCATTTGGCCCTTCGAGCCTGCACCGCCATTCAGTATGATCATGGCTGATCATCCAACTCAGAACCCTGTACCTGCCTTCTCTCCATACCCCTTGATCCCTTTAGCCACAAGGGCCATATCTAACTCCCTCTTAAATATAGCCAATGAAATGGCCTCAACCGTTTCCTGTGGCAGAGAATTCCACAGATTCACCACTCTCTGTGTGAAGGAGTTTTTCCTCATCTCGGTCCTAAACGGCTTCCCCTTTATCCTTAAACTGTGACCCCTCGTTCTGGACTTCCCCAACATCAGGAACAATCTTCCTGCATCTAGCCTGTCCAATCCCTTTAGGATTTTATACGTTTCAATAAGATCCCCCTCAATTTTCTAAATTCCAGCGAGTATAAGCCAAGTCAATCTAGTCTTTCAGCATATGAAAGTCTTGCCATCCCAGGAATTAATCTGGTGAACCTTCTTTGTACTCCCTCTATGGCAAGAATGTCTCTCCTCAGATTAGGGGACCAAAACTGCACACAATACTCCAGGTGTGGTCTCACCAAGGCCTTGTACAACTGCAGTAGTACTTCCTTGCTCCTGTACTCGAATCCTCTTGCTATGAATGCCAGCATACCATTCGCCTTTTTCACCGCCTGCTGTACCTGCATGCCCACTTTCAATGACTGGTGTACAATGACACCCAGGTCTCAATGCACCTCCCCTTTTCCTAATCGGCCACCATTCAGATAATAATCTGTTTTCCTGTTTTTGCCACCAAAGTGGATAACCTCACATTTATCCACATTAAACTGCATCTGCCATGAATTTGCCCACTCACCTAACCTATCCAAGTCACCCTGCATCCTCTTAGCATCCTCCTCACAGCTAACACTGCCGCCCAGCTTCGTGTCATCCACAAACTTGGAGATGCTGCATTTATTTCCCTCGTCTAAGTCATTAATATATATTGTAAACAACTGGGGTCCCAGCACTGACCCTTGCGGTACCCCACTAGTCACTGCCTGTAATTCTGAAAAGGTCCCGTTTATTCCCACTCTTTGCTTCCTGTCTGCCAACCAATTCTCTATCCACATCAATACCATACCCCAATACCGTGTGCTTTAAGTTTGCACACTAATCTCCTGTGTGGGACCTTGTCAAAAGGCTTTTGAAAATCCAAATATACCACATCCACTGGTTCTCCCCATCTACTCTACTAGTTACATCCTCAAAAAATTCTATGAGATTCGTCAGACATGATTTTCCTTTCACAGATCCACGCTGACTTTGTCCGATGATTTCACCGCTTTCCAAATGCGCTGTTATCACATCTTTGATAACTGACTCTAGCATTTTCCCCACCACCGATGTCAGGCTAACCGGTCTATAATTCCCCAGTTTCTCTCTCCTTTTTAAAAAATAATCATGTATTGCATCAAGCGGCTGCTGCTAAATTAACGAATTTCACAACACATGTCAATGATAAAAATCCTGATTCTGAATCTGATACTTTAGTGTACCAGAATCTACTGACTCTCTTCATCACCTATCTCCCAGTGTGAACTACTGTATGTTTATATTCCTTCTCCTTCCAAAAGTCAAAAATAACTCTTTAGTTTTACTGATAGTAGTCATGAAGCTGCTTTTGGATACCATTCAGCCAGGCATCCTATCTCACTCCTGCATGCTGACTCATCAACATCAATTAGCAGCACCACCTCTTACTAGCTCTTCCTTCAGTTAGTCCCGACGAAGGGTCTCGGCCCGAAACGTCGACTGTACTTCTTCTTAGAGATGCTGCCTGGCCTGCTGCATTCACCAGCAACTTTGATGTACGTTACCACCAATAAGATCAGTTTTATTGAACTTCATCTCTAGAGAATGTCCAAAAAATTGAACTTCATCCCTTTCAATTTCTTTAAGTGGCTATTGAAATAATTTCTGAGGAATTGTACCTTAAAAACAATGTGATTTATCAACAGATGGATATGAAGAAAACATTTAACTGCACACAGAAATGCTGGGGGATTTGTGGAAAAGAGTAAACAGTCAACATTCCGGGCCGAGACCCTTCACGCCCAAAACATCGACAGTTTACCCTTTTCTATAGATGCTGCCTGGCCTACTGAGCTCCCCCAGCATTTTGTTTGTGTTGCTTGGATTTACAGCATCTGCAGATTTTCTCTTTACATTTAACTTCAGGCTGGTCTTGGACAAGTTATATTGAATGCCTGCCCTGTCCTGAGAGCAGGAAGGAGCAGAATAGGTAGCAGATAAAGGTGTTGACACCCAAACAACAAGGACACATTTTTCTTTTGTTTAAACAACATTTCTTTCAACATCTCTGCTCAATACCTGATGGCCATGAACTTTACATCCCACAATTCCCCTCCTTCCCACACACACACACATAACAGGGAGAGTGCACATGCATACTAAATATTTACATAGTCCAAATGAACAGGACTCAACAATCTCCCATCCTTTTTATGTATATATTAGAAAGATTAAATAAAAGAATTAAAGACAATTCAAATGTCCATTAGGATATGGGAATTAGCTCTAACCCTTGAAGTTAATACAATTCTTAAGATACCAAATCCTTCAGTAAGTGCCTTTAATAGCACAAGATCTGGGGTTCCCTGCTTTGTGAGACAGTCAGCAAGTTGTTCCTTTGTAGTTGACCAGAGCACGTGATGAATTTTCTGTGCTTGGACAAGTTCTTTAATGCTGCTTATCTCTAGACAAAGCTCTTTCTCTGTAACCAGCCTGGTGGTTTTGATGGCATCAACCAAAGAGTAAATGTCTGACATGTTATTTGTCGACTGTCCTTCTTTTGGTCACCATGGAGAAGCTTAAAATAGAGTGTGGCCAGAAAAACAGCATTATCAATACCTTCAGACATCGCAAAGGTTTCTCCGACCAGCGTACTCCATACAACTAATCAGATCCTTTTTGATCAGCAATAGAGAGGTGAAAATCTTTCCTCTTCTCCCATCAGTACAATAAAATGTATCCTTGAGTCCCTCCATCAGGAAGATTTCCAAGTGAGGCGTCACTGAAGACAATGAGCCTCAGTGAGCTATCTTATCAAGCTGTTGAAACTTCAAGACTTCTTTTTCAGATTGAATTCTGCGCACTATCTTGTTTGCCTCATGTAAAGTTTGTACTGCGGCATTTTTCTGTGCTGGATACCAAGTTGCAGGCATCAAACATGATGTCAGGTCTGCTGTCGTGCCACCCACAGAATGTGACCTATCTTCAGCCTCAGTTGCTCAACTTCAGCTTCACTAAGGAGTGCATCCCATTGTGTGGTATGTGAGGATTCTATGTGGATTGTCTGAAGATTCCTGATGTAGCTTTCTTGGCACAGTTGTACAGCAAGGATGTCTATCCCTACATAGCAGAATCTGTCATGTCCCTCCCGTCCAACCTGAAAGGCTGACTTTAGCTGAGGGATATCTGTTGTGGCAAGGTTTTGTGCGTCTTCCCACATGAAGTTATCTACATGCAACACACATCAAAGTTGCTGGTGAACACAGCAGGCCAGGCAGCATCTCTAGGAAGAGGTACAGTCGACGTTTCAGGCAGAGACATTTCAGACATCGACTGTACCTCTTCCTAGAGATGCTGCCGGGCCTGCTGTGTTCACCAGCAACTTTTATGTGTGTTGCTTGAATTTCCAGCATCTGCAGAATTCCTGTTGTTTATCTACATGACAGGCAAGTATTCTAAACACATGATATCCTGCATCTTGCCAGTAAAAAACAGCTGGATCCACTTGTGATATTGCTCCATCTGATTTCAACATTATTTCATTGACCTTTCTATACCAGTAGAGTGATGCATCTGCTAGATCATACGCACACTTGTTGAGTTTCCACAATGTTCCTTCACTTCTGGCTTCAGGTGGGGATTTAATGTAAATGTCACATGACAGCTCCATTCCCTGTAAGAATGTGGATTTTATGTCCATGTAATGGGGTTGCCAATGCTTCCAACATATCACTGAGAGGAGTAGGCAGAGAGATATGGATGCACATGTTGGTAAATCTTTTCAGAGTTCTTCTATGTTCGCCTCCTCTAAACCTCTAGCCACCAGATGTGATTTTGGTATAATTCCTGCCAGGATGTGTCAGGGTGCACATCCATCTGGTGGACACTATTTTGGCCAATGTCTCTAGCTTCCTCAAACACTCCATTATTTCTCCAACTTCTGATTTCATCCTGTTTTGCAGATCCAAATGATGCTTCTTGATTGTATACGTAATTGTTTTGTATACATGTATGTACAGTCAGATACACAATCAGACTAATGGACAGTCAGGTGTGCAATCAGATCAATGTGTACTGATAAATCTGATGGCCTGGTGAAAGTTGCTGTCCTGGAGCCTGTCGGTTCTGGCCTTAATGCTGCAGTAGTGTTTGCCACTCAGTAGCAGCTGAAACAGTTTATGGTTGGGGAGCCTGGCGTCTCTGATATTCCTCTGGCCCTTTTTACAGACCTGCTGTTATAAACGTCCCGAATAGAGGAAAGTTCACATCCACAGATGCAATGGGCTGTCTGCACCACTCTCTGCAGTGCCCTGCAGTTGATGGTAGTACAGTTCTGTTACTAGGCGATGACACAGCCAGTCAGGATGCTCTTGATAGTGCCCTTGTAGGAAGTCCTGAGGATCTGGGGACTCATGCCAGACTTCTTCAGCCGTCTGAGGTGAAAGAGGTGCCGTTGTGCTTTTTCATCACACAGCTGTCAGTCCAAGTAAAATCCTCAGTGATGTGTACTTGAAACTACTCACCCCCTCAACTACAGTCCCATTGATGTCATAGGGGCTAGCCTGTCTCTGCTCCTCCTGTAATCTGTGATCAACCCCTTTGTTTTTCCAACATTGAGGGAAAGGCTGTTTTCTTGGCAACTCTGTGTCAGGGTGTTGACATCTCCTCTGTAGGCTGTCTCATCACTGTTGGAAATAAGGCTTATCAGTGTCACTTCATCTGCAAAGTAAGTGATTACTTGGCAAACAATGTGATATGGCACTCTTCTACATCTTCAGATCTGTTATTTTCTTCAGTTAGTCTAAGTTGTTCAGTTCTGTGCCGACAGTTTCTTGCCCAGTGGTAAATTGACATACCAAACATTTTGATCTCCTACCGTACTTGTTTATTGGATTTGAGCCAGGTAATGGTACCCTTGTCTGGTCCCTCTGGGATCTACACTTGCTATACTCTTGTTTCTGCTTAGTGAAGTATGACATTTGCTGAGTCAAACTAACTCTGACTGATGTCTTAGTGACCTTTTCTGCAAAAATCTTCTTCAGTGCTGATTTCGTAGATGCAAATATAAGATCTGTGCATGCAGTTAATTCTAACTGTCTGTCCTTTATGTCTAGACACACAGTATACAACAATTTAAAAGTCAACACAGCGTCAGGAAGTTCCATTTTGTATTTATGGATGCGACTGTACTTTTGTTTAAAATCAATAATATAATCAGCCAATTTTTAGAACTGTCTCTGTAAATTTTGTCAAAGTCTGAATATGCCTCATACATCTGATCTTTTTCTTCCTCTAAAAAAACAGTCAAGGGTATTTATTAGCGTATTCATACTGTCATCTTTGTTCAAGTCTTCCCCAGAAATTCCCATCGTCGTCCCTCTCGCTCTTCCCGAAAGTGACAACGCAACAGCTATGGTTTGCTTCATCTTCTCCAGTTCCATAACACAATTCATATTCCAATTTCAATCTTCCAGCTTTTTTTAAGGCAGGCAGGATCCTATGATTGGAAGCCATCCTCTGCTACACACTGGTAACACCCAAACAACAAGGACATGTTTTTAACACAAACAACAGGAATTCTGCAGATGCTGGAAATTCAAGCAACACACATAAAAGTTGCTGGTGAACGCAGCAGGCCAGGCAGCATCTGTAGGAAGAGGTGCAGTCGACGTTTCAGGCCGAGACCCTTCATCAGGACTAACTGAAGGAAGAGTGAGTAAGGGATTTGAAAGTTGGAGGGGGAGGGGGAGATCCAAAATGATAGGAGAAGACAGGAGGGGGAGGGATGGAGCCAAGAGCTGGACAGGTGATAGGCAAAAGGGATAAGAGAGGATCATGGGACAGGAGGTCCGGGAAGAAAGATGGGGGGGGGGCACCCAGAGGATGGGCAAGGGGTATATTCAGAGGGACAGAGGGAGAAAAAGGAGAGCGAGAGAAAGAATGTGTGTATAAAAATAAGTAAGTTCCATATCTGAGGGCAACCATCTTCACATCCCACAATTGCCCCTGCTCCTCCCGCATGCATTTGTACCAACAACTCTTTTGTGTTTTTAGACAACAATGGTTTTATCTTTCAGCATAATTAAGAATGTGAGATTAGATATAAATATTTGCAATGGGTGTTAGTTATTTTGATAAGAACATTAGAAATTGTTTAATAATATCATTGAAAGCTATCCCCTTTCAGAAGAATGCATTAATTTAAAATGTTAAATCAGCAGTGTTTATTTGCATATTGTAACCCTCACTTTCAATGCCCATGGTAGACATACTTGAGACTAAGATCATTCTGTAATTATGAATGTAAATCTTCAAAATACTCATGCTTCTGGAAATATTTTTATCCATCCCATTTTGGTCAGAATCAGTTCTCCTATCCACAGACAGGTGAGGGCTTCATTTAGAGTTGGCACTGTTCAGACCCTGGTAAAGGGAATTGTGGCTCATACTCAGAGCTGGCCACACCAGGGAAGCTGGTGTTAAGTAGGCTTCAGGTCGAGAATTAGCTCAGGGAAGATGCTCAGGTAAGTAAAATAAAATGTGATTTTCCTTGTATGCTAGGCATTTTTGTCCCATATACTCTAGTCTCACAATGGTGAAATATAGAACAACCCACAGTGAATTGCAAACATCAACTCCTGACTTTTTGCTTGGTAGTACCAATATCAGAGCTGATGCATTGTGGTGACAGGCACATTGACATGGTGTACTCTTCCTCAGCCATCTCCTTCTACTGCTTGTTCTCCCCTTCCATCTTCCTTCATGGTTGCACTGGAGGTTATGGTACAGAGATAGTCTACAACTACAAGTGATAAGAGAAAAACTAGGTTCATGATCATTTTGAGGAAATCATAAGCACAGGTGCAAAATAGTCAATACTGCAAAGAAAGGAGGAATGAACAGGATCCACAAGACACGTACTTACCTTGGCAATTAATAGCTCCCTCTTGACTCTGAGACCAGCTTGCTTCCTAAGCAAAACCTGTGATTCCTCACAACTTTGGCCTGAAAGACAGAGCAGTGGAAGATTTTAATTGTCCAACAGTTGCATGCTTGCTGGATTGCACCCTACAGGTGGCGTGCGTCTGAATGTGGTTCCTGTACATGATTGAGTATGAGTGCGTGGGTCATCTGAGTGAGGATGTGCATAACAGCTGAAGGCAAGGTGTCAGAGAAGCAGATAACGTCAAACAGCTCTCATCTTCACCTAGTTTGTGAGGTCACAGTGCCTTTGCAATATTTCTTCAGACTGTGCTGAGTTTCAATCCTGCTGGATCAGGCTGCCACTTCCTGTCAGCTTGAAGTCCTCCTCGTTCTCTCGACACTTAGTACTTCTCTTTTGGCACAGAGTTGATCCACCGGGATTTTGATGGCAATCTGTGAGAAGAGCACAGGCTCCTCCCTTCTTCTACCCCTCTGTCAGTCAAAGCAGATGTAATCTTTCTTAAAATGGAAGCTCTTTCTGGTGAACATGCTCCAGAACCATTGCACTAGGATCACCATCTAAGACCTCAGACCAAATGCACACAGATGGAGTGACATGGCAGAATTGCTCGGCAGATGTTTTTATCATTTCAAAGCAGAGCTAAGAACTAATAAATTTGTCGGCAGACCTCTCTTCTGCTGAGATTCCAGGTACGCTGGCATTACATTTATTTGAAGAATCCAATGACAGAATAGGCTTAATTTCAAAATTAAAAAATAGTCCAGACCTTTTCATGCTTTGTATAGCTGCCCCAATACTCACCTTAAAAAAGCAAAATCCTAAGGATACGATATATGAAGTAAAACAGAAAATCACTCCCGATGTATGGTGAAAAGTCTGACGCATTAAATTCATGTTTTTTTCCCCACAGATGCTGTATAACCTGCTTTCATGTTTTTTTTGCTTTATTCTATCATATATCATGTCTGCACAGCACTAAAAATTTAATTTCATGCAAAGTGGTGAGTAGAATAAAATATTCATCTCCATTTGAATGAAGTGTGGGGAGACAACCACACAAAAAAACACAATATCTTCCTCAAGCATCTTGTTTTCAGTCACCACGGGTTAAGAACAAATACACTCCATAATGCAAGTTGCCTTCAGTACTAGTGCATCTACAGCTTAACACAAGCCCCTATTAATGCAGCATAGCAACCATATCTGATGTGTAGTAGATCTGCACACCAGCAGCTGTAGATGGGAATCAAAAACTGAACAAATCTTAACCACACAAACTAAGCACAGTGAGCTCATGCAGCACTCAGCTTTCCTTGTTGTGCATTTTATTTCATTTTAAGGCACGATGAGCATTTCATAGTCAGAAATCCACAGGGTTTTATGGTTGCTTGTTACGACTATGTTAATGTAATCCAGAATACTGATATACATGTCATTTGTCCAATGATAGTAAATAGTCACATCTAAAGCAACACGCACAAGATGTCGGAGGAACTCAGCAGGTCATGCAGCATCTATGGAAAAGACAAAAGTCGATATTTTGGGCTGAGACCCTTCCTCAGGGCTGCAAAGGAAGGGAGAAATGCCTGAATAAAAAGGTGGGGGAGGGGAAAGAGACTAGCTGGAAGGTGATAGCTGAAGCCAGATGTGTGGGAAAGGTAAAAGCTGGAAAAGAAAGAATTTGATAGGAGAGTAGAGTGGACAATAGGCGAAAAGGGAAGGAGGAAGGGACACGGGGAAGTGAGAGGAATTGAAAAAAATCAGAATGGGATTGGTGGGGAGAGAACGGTAATGTAGTGGTTAGCATAATGCTTTATAGTACAGACAACCCAGGTTCAATTCCTATCACTGCCTGTAAGGAATTTGTATGTTCTCCCCATGACTGTGTGGGTTTCCTCCAAGTGCTCAGTTTCTTCCCGCAGGACAAAGACGTACTGGTCGGTAGGTCAACTGGTCATTGTAAATTGTCCCATGATTAGGTTCAGATTAAATTGGGGGATTGCTGGCTGGCGCAGCTCGAAGGGCTGGAAAGGCCTGTTCCGTGCTGTATCTCAATAAAAAATTTCTTCACCAGAAGTAGACATTGATAGTCATGCCATTAGGTTGGAGGGGAGCCAGACGGAATACAATGTGCTGCTCCTCCACCCTGAGGGAAGCCTCATCTTGGCACAAGTGGAGGCCATGGATCAACATGTCAGAATGGGAACAACAGGAATTCTGCAGATGCTGGAAATTCAAGCAACACACATAAAAGTTGCTGGTGAACGCAGCAGGCCAGGCAGCATCTCTAGGAAGAGGTGCAGTCGACGTTTCAGGCCGAGACCCTTCGTCAGGACTTTGTCAGAATGGGAATGGGAATTGGAGTTCAATGTTTGGCCAGTGGGAAGTCAAGCTTGTGGCGCATGGTGCAAAGGTCACATCTAAGGCTCTTTAAGTCAGTAATGCAAGTTCACCTCAACAATGGAGAAAAATACTTGGGTCTTTAACAGAAATGAGGAATGCAAAGGAATGAATCTCGTTCAAGTCTCACTCCCACGTTCTGCAATAAAAATGTAGTAAAATAAATACCAAGCCAGATCAGATAGGTCACTTTCATGCTCCTTACGTGCTTCTTTTCATTTTGTTGAACTCCATCAATAGTAAAATGCTGTAAAAATTAACAATTCATATTGATTGTGTAAGTTTGTTGAGGTTTTCACATCTTTCTTCTCCAGCTGTTTCTCAGCAAAGCTAAGATCGAGTCATATGCACACGTGCGATGAAAAGCTTAAAGCACACCATAGGTATATAGTATTATATAAACAGCATTCTCAAGAAAAATATAAATTATACACACATTTTACCAGAAAGAACACAATTAGAACAAGCAAAAACAGCCCATCTTGGTGCAAAGTGATCAAAGTCGTCATAGTGTTGCTAAATTGTATTGATTAGGTTTATGCCAGTTGGTTTAAAAGTCAAATGGTTGAAAGGAAGTAGCTGGTGGTCTGGGACTTCAGGCTTCTGCACTTCCTGCACGAGGGTAGCTGCAAGAAGATGGCATAGCCCGGATGGTGAGGATCTTCGATGGTAGACGTTGCTTTCTTGTGGAAGTGCTTTTGTAGGTGCTACTGCTCTCCTCTACAATCACTCTGAGCACCGGTGCCCCACAAGGCTGTGTACTCAGCCCCCTGTTGTACTCACTGTTCACCCATGATTGTGTAGCCAAGTTTCCATCAAACTCAATATGTAAGTTTGCTGATGACACAACAATTGTAGGCCCTACTTCAGGTAATGATGAGTTTAATAACAGAGAGGAAATTAAGAACCTGGTGGCATGGTGCGAAGACAATAACCTATCCCTCAACGTCAGCAAGATGAAGGAATTGGTTGTTGACTTCAGAAGGAGTAGCAGACCGCAGGACTCAATTTACATCGCTGGTGCGCAAGTAGAACAGGTCAAAAGCTTTAAGTTCCTCGGGGTCAATATCACAAATGACCTGACTTGGACCAGCCAAGCAGAGTCCACTACCAAGAAGGCCCACCAGTGCCTTTACTTCCTGAAAAAACTAAAGAAATTTAGCCTGTCCCCTAAAACCCTCACTGATTTTTATAGATGCACTGCAGAAAGCATTCTTCTAGGGTGCATCACAACCTGGTATGGAAGTTGTCCTGTTCAAGACCGAAAGCTGCTGCTGTAGGTCGTGAACACGGCGCAGCACATCACACAAACCAATCTTCCGTCCTTGGACTCACTTTACACTGCACGCTGTCGGAACAGTGCTGCCAGGATAATCAAGGACACGACCCACCCAGCCAACGCACTTTTCGTCCCTCTTCCCTCCGGGAGAAGGCTCAGGAGCTTGAAGACTCGTACAGCCAGATTTGAGAACAGCTTCTTTCCAACTGTGATAAGACTGCTGAACGGATCCTGACCCGGATCTGGGCCGTACCCTCCAAATATCCGGACCTGCCTCTGGGTTTTTTTGCCCTACCTTACTTTCCATTTTCTATTTTCTATTTATGATTTATAATTTAAATTTTTAATATTTACTATCGATTTGTACTCCAGGGAGCGGGAAGCGCAGAATCAAATATCGCTGTGATGATTGTATGTTCTAGTATCAATTGTTTAGCAACAATAAAGTAAAGTATAAAGTATAAAGTATTGATGGAGAGGAGGGATGTTTGCATTATGTGTTGGTCTGGGTTCACTATTCATTTCACTTTCTTATGTTCCCGTACATTCGTATTGTTGTTACCAAACCATGATATAACCAGTTAGGATATTTTCAACGGGACATCTGTGGGAGTTTCTTAAGAATATTCAGTGACAAGCAATCCACTTAAGAAAGTAAAGTAGCATCCTATATTGAAACTAGTCATCAAAGCTGGGTGATGATTTTGAATCACAGTTAAACTTACAATTCCTTTAAAATAAAATGCACCATAAAATATGTTGTTTCTTGTCAAGGTCAGTGTGATCATGCTACAGAATAAAAACCTTCTTCACTCTTACATTTGCAGAAGTCAAGGAAAGACATTGGTTTTGAGAGGCTTTGAACGTGGGAAGTCAAATCATAAATTGCAGACACATCAAAATATCGAAAATCACTTGTATAACTTTCTATTCTTTCCTTAGAGTCTGCAAGATACCTTGTTACATACTAAAGTTTGCATAAGATTTGAAGGATAGACCTTCTCTCCTAGAGTCCCAGAAATAAACCTCTCAGAACAGCAGGCCATTTTATTGAGAAATCACTTTGGCATTTACATTTAGATCCCTAACAGGAGGAACTGAAATGAATTTAGGATTGATTTGGCCAAATACTGACAGGGAATGTATCAGGTACACTTGTGTAACTGCATACAGGTTATAGACTGATGAGACTGGAAGTTACTGCGCAGCATCTTAAAAGTAAAAAAGTAAATCTACACTATGGTTTGGTTCAATGATAAATTGATTTAATATTTCTAAAATGAAACATAGAAAGTGAATTTTTTTTTAAATGGACACTTGCTGAAAAACACAATACCACTCAGTAATAACAATTAATTTTCAGATCGCCTTGAGGAATACAAAAAGAGTTCAACCATAGTGTAAAATGAATGTTTACAGGTAAATTCTAAAATGTATTATTAAGACATATACTTGCATAACTAAAATTGATGCCATTCCTCCTTACCAACAACACTGTCTCCCAAACTTCGTACCTTTCATCGGAAAAAAGGCTCTGCATCTACAAACAGTTGCATACAAAAATAATTTACAAAGATATTTTGTGATACCATACCTGTAAAGCATCATGTGCTAATAATATCAAGAAGAAAATGGCAAATAACCTTTCTCTACCTCTCATTTTACTTTGATTTTCCAGTATGATTGAATCAGAACCAGAATCAGGATTATTATCACTGGCACATGTTGTGAAGTTTGTTAACGTAGCAGCAGCACTTCAGTGCAATACATGATAATATCAGAAGAAAAAAAAGTAAACCAATTACAGTAAATACATGAAATGAATTTTAAATAGTGCAAAAACAGAAGTAATATATTTTTTTTAAAAAAGTGAAGTAGAGTTCATGGGTTCAATGTCCATTTTGGAATCTTATGGCAGAGAGGAAGAAGCTGTTCCTGAATTACTGAGTGTGTGCCTTCAGGCTTCTGTACCTCCTTCCCAATGGTAACAATGGGAAGAGGGCATGTCCTGGGTGATGGGGATCCTTAACAATGGATGCTGTCTTTCTGAGGCACCGCTACTTGAAGATATCTTGGATACTACAGAGGTTAGTACCCAAGATGGAGCTGACTAATTTTACAACCCTCTGTAGTTTCTTCCAGTCCTGTGCAGTAGCACCACGCCTCCCCCCCCCCCCCCACCCATATCACACAGAGATTCAGCCTGTCAGAACACTCTCCACGGTACATCTATGGAAGTTTTTGAGAGTGTTAAGTGACAAATCAACTATCTTCAAACTCCAATGAAATATAGCCGCTGTCTTGCTTTCTTCATAGCTGCATTGATATGTTGGGACTAGGTTAAATCCTCAGAGATAACCCAGAAGCTTGAAATTGCTCACTTTCTCCACTTCTGTTCCCTTTCTGAAGTCCACAATCAGCTCTTTTGGTCTTACTGACCTTGAGTGCCAGGTTGTTGCTGTGACTCCACCCAACTAGCTGGTATATCTCACTCCTATACGCCCTCTCATCTCCATCTGAGATATTGCTAACAATGGTTGTATCATTAGCAAATTTTTAGATGGTATTTGAGCTATACCTAGCCACAGAGTCATGGATATAGAGAGACTAGAGCAGTGGGCTACACACATATTCCTGAGCTGCACTAACGTTGATAGTCTGCAAGGAGGAGATATCATCACCAACTCACACATATTGTGGTCTTCCGGTTAGGAAGTCAAAGATTCAACTGCAGAGGGAGATACAGAGACCCAGGTTCTGCAGCTTATCGATCAGGACTGTGGGAATGATGGTGTTAAACGCTGAGCTATAGTCAATGAAGAGCATCCTGACATTGGTGTTTGTATTGTCCATGTGATTTAAGGCAGTGTGAGCCATGGAGTTACATCTGCCATAGATCTATTGTGGTGATCAGCAAATTGCTGTGGGTCCAGGTCCTTGCTGAGGCAGGAGTTCATTCAGACCATGACCAACCTCCCAAAGTATTTCATCACCGTAGATGTGAGTGCCACAGGACGATAGTATTTAAGGCAGCTGACAATACTCTTCCTAGGCACTAGTATAATTGTTGCCTTTTTGAAGCGAGTGGGAACTTCCAACCATAGCAGTGAAAGGATGAAAATGTCCTTATATATTCCTGCCAGTTGGTTGGCACAAGTTTTCAGAGCCTTACCAGGTACTCCGTCAGAGCCCGCTGCCTTGCAAGGGTTCACCCTCCTTAAAGACAGCCTAACATTGGCCTCTGAGACACAGGGTCACTGGGTGCAGCAGGGATCTTCACAGCTGTAGTTATGTTCTCCCTTTCAAAGCAGGCAGAGACTGTAATTCCTGAGTAAATAGTAAAAGGCTTATTCCTTCCTCTTCAGTTAAAATGATGCTAATTATAATTTTTAAAAAGCAAAAGCAAGGACTCTGGTAGTGATGTCATATGGAACTATTCCCTTTTCCTTTCAATGTCAGATTTGGGTGTTTGCTCTACAATGTTTTTAAAAAATCCTCTTCCTTTATACCACCTTTACTGTAAATAAAAGTCTGATAATACACAAGGTATATGAATTTTTCTAGTCATACACAACACATCACTGATGATTGGTAGCATTGCCCTAACTACTAAATTCTTGTGATACCTGACAATCCTTTGTTCCCTCACTATTAAGGAAACAAATCAACAGCTTTCTACATGTTGCTAAAGGCTCAATATTGGATCTTGCTACAAAGGTATAGAGCAACAAATGTGTCACAACAGCCAAGAAACTCACTGTGATGGTTGCATTTATAGCTAAGGATGTTGACTGTAGTGGTTAAGTGAAAACTTACAGCCCAACAGAGAAATGTCATCACCATTAGATCAAAAACAAGTTAACAGAGCATTTTCTCCCTTTTACGCTTTGTAAAATAAATGCATCAGCATGACCTGAATATTTTAAGCACAATAGAATGCAGCTGCATCAAAATTGTATAGATGTCTTAAATTCAAGAGATACTTCTGCGCATTGCACAACAAAAGTCATGCTGATATGACATTAACCATTATGTGCACAATTCTAAATGTATTACCCGTAGTCATTATTAATAATTGATGTAAGAATTTCACATATTTTATGCTGTTGTTTCTGGCACTCAGCTCTCTCAAACAAAGTCATCTGCCCAATGAGCAGTGCCCAAGATTTGCCTGTGGTGACATTTTCCACCACATTAGTCCGAACGGGTTCTGCTTACAGCAGCAGAATCAGCATTTATTTCTGCAGTTTTATAGGATTAGATTAATCTCTTCCTTAATTATGGGCAGAGAGCTACACACTCTGCCCTACAATCCTGAGATCCCAGACGTCACACTCTGAGGTGCATTCATCAGATTCCTCCTCGAAGAAAAGTGGCCAGAAATGCCAAAGAAATCTTGGACAGACCGAACTGGATCAAAGATTAGCAGATCAACAAAAAAAGCACAGAATGCAATTTAATAAACAAGGTGATAAGGACTGAAGGAATTTTCCAAGGGTGTGTCAACAAAAGCCTGAGTGCTCCCTATGAATATCTACACTCCTAGGAGTCTTGCAATAACCACATGTCACATTCAGCGAGAGCTGGTATACAAAGGCACGCACTGCCTAAGTGGGTGTTGAAAGTAGGTACTCTCACTGCCTTTAAGAAGTACTTAAATAAGTATTTGTATTGTCAATGCAAAGAAGGCTAAAGGCCAACTTCTGGTGAACGTTGTCAGTACTTCTCGGTACTTGATGGTTGCCATGGAAATGGTGGACCAGTTTCTGTATGAAATGGCTCTATGAATCAATGAATCACTTGAGCAGGATCATGCATCCTTCACGAAAAGGTTTGAAGTTAAAAGGGTAGTTTTTTCTTCTTTATTATAACTTCTATTTATTGAATTGATTTCTAATGCTGCTAAAATGCTTCTAATTTGAGTTTATTTGCATTTTTTAAATGCCTCCGAGTGTCAGAGATAGTTTAAAATAACTCAGTGACTTCGATAGGAGAGGCCATCAGGGTATGGAGGGATGGGCTCAGAATCCCATGCAGCAGAGAGACCTCCAGATTAATCTGGCCATCAAGGCCACAATTCGTAATACAGCCACGGGAAGTGTATGATCACAATCCCATCCTTGATAACTGTGGTGACAAAATCCCATTTTAAGTTAATTTTAACAATTAATATTAGATTAGATTATTATACCCTAACTCATAATGAACAAACTTCATTCTGCGCTAATCTCTATAAGTTTTATTTTGGTTGACTGGAAAATTATTTAATTGACTTTTCCTACATTTCATGATTTTAACTGAAACCTTCACGGTAGCTTCCCCTGCAAAATAAAGAAATAAAATGAACTCTTGGTCTGGTCAGGCTCCTACTTCTGATAATTGTTCTTTCAAAACAAATGACACTGATATTCTCATTAGCAAAGTGAAAGTAGAAAAGAACACTGCAAATTTAGCTTGGGTTTTTTTTCCCCCCCGAATAATTACGAGCTCCCTGTGTTTTAATGGAAAATCTCAACGACAATCAAGCTAGACAGTTTAATTCTAATGCAAAATGGAGAAGAGTGCTGGCTGAGCAAGTTTGACAATGACAAACAGCCTTAGAGATGTACTTCTCTGGCTCAGTGATCCAATTTGGTTTGAAGTAAGGAATGTCTGAGAGATAAGAGCAAACTGGTCAAGTCAATCTATTTTCTGTGTTGTGCCTAAATATCTTCCCAGGAGTATACTTGATTCATATGCTTATTTATGTATACTTACTACAGTCACACGCTTTCATAAAAAAAACAGGTAGACCTGAGAATAGGCCTGTCTTTTCATAGTGATAATTTTGAACGTAATACTTGCCTAAACTATTTGTCTCTCAGTCAGCAATGATATACTTCACACACTGAGAATGCATATTGAAAGGCTATAACCATTTCAGATAAACATCATGCTTAATGATGCCCCCTGGACTCCTCTGCATGTGGAAAATGTCTAGCCTACCTCCCCCTAAATACACATTACTCAAACATTCAAAATTCCATCCTTCCATTGATAAATCTTCTCTATATGTCAAAATAATCCTGGAGATGAAGAACAGCACCAGAATCCTACTCTGCAAACCTTCTTTCAGTTTCTCTCACTCAAACCATAAGACCATGAGACATAAGAGCAGAATTAGGCCATTCAACTCATCAAGTCTGCTCCATCATTCCATCATGGCTGATTTATTATCCCTCTCAACCTCATCCTCCTGTCTCCTCCCCATAAACTTTGATGCCCTGACTAATCAAGAACCTTTCAAATTCTTCTTTAAGTATACCCAATAATTTGGCCTCCACAACTGTCTGTGCCAATGAATTCCATAGAATTACCACCCTCCTCATAATGCATAATTCCTCCTCCTTATTGTTTTAAAGAGACGTCCCTCTATTCCAAGGATATGCCCTCTAGTCCTAGACTCCTCCACTGTAAGAAATACCTTTCACTCTATGTACGCCTTCTAATTTTCCACTGATTTCAATAAGATCCCCCTCATTCTTCCTGAACTCCAGGGAGTACAGGCCCAGAGCCATCAAACTCTTCTGTACATTAACCATTTCATTCCCAAATTATTCTCATGAACCTTCTCCAATGCCAGCACATCTTTACTTAGATAAGGGGCTCAAAACTGCTCACAATTCTCCAAGTATGGTCTGACCAATGCCTTATAAAGCCTTAGCATTATATCCTTGCTTTTGTATCCTTGTCCTCTCAAAATGAGTGCTAACATCACATTTTCCTTCCTTACCACCAACTCAAATTGCAAGTTAATCTTTAGGGAATTCTGCACAAGGACTCCCAATTCCCTTTGCACTTCTGAATTCAGAGTTTTCTCTCCATTTAAAAATGGTCAGCACCTTTATTTCTTCAACCAAAGTGCATGACCATACACTTCCCAAAACTATATTCCATCTGTTATGTTTTGTAACTTCGAAACAAAAAAAATAATTGCAAGAAGAGATGGAAGCCCAGGAGAATGGGTCTTAGGTTCATTTTTTTACTTTAAGCAAGGCACGTACATATAACATGGCGAGGTAATAATGTGTGCTGTCTATGCACTTTTACATATAACCCACAATGCATTATGAAGCAACAAATAATGCTGTAACAATATTTTTACAATGTTACTCAAATATTACTATATATATACACACACACACACACACATATATATACACATACACAGTGCATTACTATATAGAGATCTACAGTATAGTAAATTGGAAAGCCACCTCAAACTCCTTTGTCCATTGCCATTTCTTTATGATCTGCTGTAATGAGTTCAAGGGGTGGAGCAGAGCAGCCAGATTTGGCAGAATCTTGCTTGGGAATAAAAGGGGCCTTTTCTGTTTGGCTGCTGGTGACCAGTGGTGCTCCTCAGCGGTCAGTATTGGGACCACTACTTTTCACATTGTTTGTCAATGATTTAGATAATGGAATTGGTGGCTTTTTGGCAAAGTTTGCGGATGGGACGAAAATAGGTGGAGGGGTAGGTAGTGCTGAGGAAGCAATGCGATTGCAGTAGGAGTTAGACAAATTGGAGGAATGGGCAAAAATGTGGCAAATGGAATACATGTTGGAAAATGCAGATAATGCATTTTGGTAAAAGGAACAGTGCGGACTATTATCTGAAGGTTCAAACATCAGAGGTGCAGAGGGACTTAGGAGTCCTCGTGCAAGACTCCCAGAAGGTTTATTTACAGGCTGAGACTGTGGTAAAGAAAGCAAATGCAATGTTGGCATTTATTTCAAGGGGAACAGAAGATAAAAGCAAGGAGATAATGCTGAGGCTTTATAAGACATTAGTCAGGCCGCACTTAGAGTATTGTCAGCAGTTTTGGGCCCCATATCTCAGAAAGGATGTGTTGTCATTGGTGAGAGTGCAGAGGAGGATCACGAGCAAATCAGTATAAGAATGCCAATTGGACTCAAATATAACCAGCAGTGACTTTTTAACTGAATATTAATAAGGATGATAAAATTCAATGATGTAAGCATTGTCTGTTACATAATTATATAGACTTAACCAATTCAAATATTTGAAATATAGAAATGATATCCAGGCTATTTCGGAAACTCCGTGTGAAGGCTGGTTAAAAAGGTTGGGGAGGTAGGTGTGGAGAGAAGAAATCAGTAATTTAAATAAGTGGAACAAAGGTGAAGGTCTTGCAGAATGAGTATAGAGAGTTAGGTAAAATATTCAAATATAGGAGCCCTCAAGGGTAATGATCTGTGGATTATTCCTGGTACCATGTACTGGTGAATCCAGGAATAGAGAGATAGGTCAGATGAATCGTAAACACAAAATACTCTGCAGATGCTGGGGTCAAAGCAACACTCACAACATGCTGGAGGAACTCAGCAGGTCAGGCAGCATCTGTGGAAACCATCAGTCAATGTTTCGAGCCGCAACCCTTCGTCAGGACTGAACAGGGAAGGGGCAGAGGCCCTATAAAGAAGGTGGGGGGGAGGGTGGGAAGGAGAAGGCTGGTAGGTGCCAGGTGAAAAACCAGTAAGGGGCAAGATAAAGGGGTGGGGGAGGGGAAGCAGGGAGGTGATAGGCAGGAAAGGTAAAGAAACAATAGGGGAAAACACAATGGGTAGTAGAAGGAGGCGGAACCATGAGGGAGGTAGTAGGCAGATGGGGGAGGGGCAGAGATAAATTGGGATAGGGGAAGGGAGGGGGAGGGAATTACCGGAAGTTGGAGAATTCAATGTTCATACCAAGAGGCTGGAGACTACCTAGACGGTATATGAGGTGTTGCTCCTCCAACCTGAGTTTAGCCTCATCATGGCAGTAGAGGAGGCCATGTATGGACATATCTGAATGGGAGTGGGAAGCAGAGTTGAAGTGGGTGGCAACCGGGAGATCCTGTCTGTTGTGGCGGATGGAGTGGAGGAATGTTTGGCTAGGGAGTTGGTGCAGGGGGAAGGAATTCAGGCTGTTAGATCATTGAAATCTTTTCTGGGGTAGAGGCAATATGTACAACAGTGACAGGTTGTACTTAAACCAAAGGGGGACTAATATCCGAGCTGGGAAATTGGCTTTTGCCATAAGGGACAGTTTTGAGTAGATTGGCTAGAGGGTGGGACTTGAGAGAGTGAGGTCAGTGAGGAGATGAGGGTATGTGCTGTAACCAAAGAGTGTAGGCCTAGCAATCAGATAGCCATGTTTACGTTAAAGAGTACTTAAGAACCGTTGCTTTAAATTGCATCTTTCTCAATGCTGAATCTTAACAGGTAAGGCAGGCAGAGAGACTGTGTGGATTACCTCTGTGATATGGTGGCCATAACAGAAATATGGCTGCGTGAAAAACAACACTGACAACTCAACGCTCTGGAATACTGATGCTTCAGGTGTGACGGAGGAACAGAACAGAGCGAAAGGGGCAATGCCTTTTGATAAGAGAGGAAATATGAGCAGTGCTTAGAGAGGATGTTCTTCAGGGATCATCTAGAGAGGTCATTTGAGTAGAACTTAGAACTTAGAGAATGCTCACATTAGTAGCACTATATTATAGACCACCCACTCCCCCCAGTAGTCAGCTGGAACTTGGGCAGCAGAAGTATCAAGAAATTGCATATAACTGTAAGAATACTGGAGCAGTGTTAATTCTCCCAATATCGACTGGGCTATGGAGAGTGGAAACGGTCTGGAAGGAACAGAATTTATGCAATGCATCCAAGACAGTTTCATCCAACAACATATAGAGGAGCATGTCCGGGAAAGAGCAATACTAGACCTCCTCTTAGGAAACGATATTGGCCAAGTAACTGAAGTGGCAATTGAGGATCACTTTGGGTCCTGTGACCACAATTCTATTTGCTATGGAAAAGGATAGAATAGATCCACAGGTTAAAGTCCTAAACTAGAACAGGGCTGACTTTGAAAACAGTAACCAGGATCTAGCTGGGCTCAACTGGATGAGGTAAAGTAAGTAGGAGGGTTTTAAGAGGTACATGTCAAGAATCCAATGGCAGTATGTTCCCATAAGGGTAAGGGCAAGCGTATCAAATTTAGGGAACTCTGGCTCACAAAAAAATATTGAGGCTCCAGTCAGGATCAAGAAGGAAGCATAGATCACATTTAGGTAGCTGGGTACAAATGAATCCCTCAAAGAATATATCAGGAACACATGAGATGGACTTGGCAGGCAGGGTTAAAGATATCACAAGAGGTTGTTCAGTTTTACTAACAAGAGGGTGACTACGGAGAGATTAGCTCCTCGTAAAGATGTGTGGAGCCAAAGGAAGTGGCATACATTTTTAATGTCTATTTTTCCTTGGTATTTACTATGGAGAACATTGTGAATGCCAAAAGAATGAGTAGCGAGGTAGGTAAGTTATGAGGAAGTGGGCATTTGCAGTATTAAATTGGGCAAATCTCCAGGGCCGAACCAAGTGCGCCCCTGAACCTTATAGAAAGCCAGGGAATAAATCGCAGAGGCCTTTGTAGAGATAATTGTGTGGATATTAGATGTTGGTCAAGTTCCGGAAAACTGGAGGGTAGCTAATGTTATTTCATTATTTAAGAAGTGTAACAAGACAGATCAGGAAATTACAGGCTGGTGAGCCTGACTTCAATTGTAGGGAAGTTACTGAGGGAATTCTGAGGGACAAAGTCTACCATCTATTTGATAGTCAAGGCCTGATAAGGAATAGTCAGCACTTTGGTGATCATCTCTGATGAAAATTTTTTTTTGGTTTTTTGAAGAGGTAACTAAGGTGAAAGAAGAAGGTAGGGCATGGACTTTGGTAAGGTCTTTGACAAGGTCCCACATGGCACGCTGATCTAGAAGGTTACATCACAAAGGATTCAGGGAAGTTGCATATTCGGAATTGGCTCAGTAATAGGAAGCAGAAGGTGATAGTTGAAGATCAATCCTCCAACTGGGGCCCTTTGACAAGTGGGGTGCCCCAAGGGTCAATGTTGAGACCTCTATTATCAATTATTTATGTAAATGATTTGGATGTGAAAGTGCATGGCACAGTTAGCAAGTTTGTTGATGATACTAAGTAAGGGGGTCATGTTGATACTGAAGCAGACAATAATGAATCTCAGTGATCTTGACCAGTTAGAGAAATAGACTGAAGAATGGGAAATGGATTCCAACTTAAAGTGCTGTAAATGTGAGGTGATACATTTTGAACAGTTACACAAGGGTAAGTCTTATTCAGTGAATAGCAGGGCACTAATGAGAGTTGAGGAACAGAAGAACCTGGCAGTACACGCATAATTCACTGAAAGTAGATGCGCAAGGAGACAAGTTGGTGAAGGTATTCAGCATGCTGGCCTTCATCAGTCAGGGCATCATGTTTAGTAGCTGGGACACTATGTGGCAGCTGTACAAGTGCTTGGAGGGGCCACACATTAAAATGCTGTGTACAGCTTTGCTCACCCTGTTAGAGGGAAGACATTGTCAAGCTGGAGTGGTGCAGAGGAGAATTGTCAGAATGCTGCCTGGACTAGAAAGCCTGAGTTATAGGGAGAGGTTGGCCACACTGAATCTTTATTCCCAGAAGCACAGAAGAATGAAGGGCGACCTTATAGAAGTTTATAAATTCATGAGGGGTATGGATAAGGTGGATGGTCACACTCTTTTTCCCCAGAGCTGGGTAATCTAAAACTGGACGGCACAGATACAAGACCCGAGGGGAGTGATTTAAAGGAGAGGAGAACCCTTTTTGCACCGCAGACCAGTTTAATATTGACAACATTCTTGCGGACTGGCCAACCCAGGGGGGGGGGGGGGGGAAACGGGGGAGTGTTAATCACACAACCAGAATATAGGTGATAAGTCAACTATAAGTCACTTATACGTGGCTAATACACTCAATTTCGTTTCTAAAAGGGTTTATCTAATGAATTTAATATTAAACAGACAGTGCATATTTTCCTCGTATGAATATAGTGTTAAGTCAATTATAACTCACTTATATAAGTCAATAGAATCATAACATTTTAAGTAACGTCTGGCTATTAAACACACAATGCACATTTTCCCCGTATGAACATATAAAATCATTGCAACACACCAATATGGCTGAATCAGTGGGAGCCCTGGGCTTGTTTTCCTGCAACAAGACGGTCCCATCGAGGGGTGATGGGAGACAGCGATGCTCGAAGGGGGTTCCTTTTGTAATGACTTCGCATGCGTTCAAGTTCCAACACTGGGCATGACAGAGAATGAAGAAAAGTGCAGCTGACTCATATCGTTTCATATCACCAAATCATATCGTTTCCTCACAGCCCGGTATCGGTCTGCAGCCCACTGGTTCAGGACCAATGCTTTACACAGAGGGTACTGAGACCTTGGAATGAGCTGCCAGAGGAATTGAGATGGGTACAGTGGCAACATTTACAAGACAGTTGGATAGTACATGGAGGGGAGGGGCTTGGAGGATTATGGGCTGAATGAGGGCAACTGGGACTAGCAGAGATGATGCGGTTGTCAGCATTGATCAGTTAGGCTGAAGGGCCTGACTCTGGGCTGCATTACTCCAATACTACATGAAATTCCTCAGAATTTTATCAGAATGAATCAGAAAAGGATCCATTCAAGATAACTATCTCTTTTAGCCCTTCATCTGTGAAGGCAATCCCACACATTGAAGAGGAAATAGTTTATTTCAAAATATATTCAGCTCTTCAGCTTTGTTTAACATGGAAACCTGTTAATACAAAATAAGACTGCACTAATAAGAACTCTGAATGTCCAGTTAGTTTATTTGAAGAATAAATGTTGGCCAAGACCAAAAGGCAAAAAAGTAGCTTGCGCATGCATCTAATGAATAAAGCAAGCAGGGGCTATGGTTTACTGTTTTATCTCAATAAGTGACATCTCTGATGATGTAACAACTTCATCGATACAGCACCACATTAACATCTGAAATACAAAAACTGAAAATGGCAGAAGTTCTCAATAGACTGGGCAACATCTTTGGCGAGGGAGAGAGACCGAGAACGTTTCATGAGGACTCAAAAGTAGAAATAAATAATGTTTAAAATGAATAAAATGTGGAGAGGGTAAAGAAAGGATCACCCAAGGAAGGTCAGTGACATGGCAAAAGCCTGCAGAGGTTACATTAACAAAAGTGAGGATTGAAAGTACATTGCTGTGTGTAGCTTTGGACCTCAAGATCTGTTGTGCTGCACTGTACTGCTTTCACAATCCTGCAATAATGTGGGCTCCTTCCTTGGCAGAAACATTGGATTTCTGCCCTGCCATTAACCACAGACTCTGTCACTGCCATTCCAATCACGTTCTTCAGCAAGATAATATGCCTTTGCAGCTCCACTTGCCCTCATTCCTCCACCATATGTGAAGCCATTGGTGTTGGTCTGGCATCCACTTATCTTACAAGTGTGAAATGCTTAAATGAGTCATGCACGATCTTTAAACAGCATGCGTGTCATGGTTGACTAGCTGACAGTGGGTGTAAGAATATTGTTAAGTGTGTGGTGACGCATATGATATTTGGTAGGAGGCCTGAGTGAAAGAAATTATTCTTAGTTGCATTATGTGCCTTGAGGAGGTTGTGGACCCTAATATTTGAAATTATAATTGCTGACCTTGAATATTCACATGAGGTTAAATCATAGTCCATTGTATCTTGTATCATGCTGGCTCAGCCTTTGCCAGAAGTAGTGGTTAAACCTGGGAGTGTTTTTTGTTTCCTGCAGTACATTAGGTCCTTGCAGCTCGTTACCAAGGGAGAAGATGTATTCAGCAATAGAGGAGAAAAAAAGAGATGGAGTTATTATTGTTACCAACTTGCAGAGCAGCTTGATGAACTGAATGACCATTTGTTTCCTTGGTACTGTAAGGAGCTGACAGTAAATCTATTTACAGGGTGATAATGACTTCTTTTGCAGGTATAGTGCAAGGATGATTTAATGTTATATTGTATTATCATTTACTCGAAACAGCTGCAAATGTTACAATAGAAAACATATGGTTCTTTAAGACTCACATGGATTGTCAGTGCTTGATGTTTTAAGCCCAGACAGATGAAGATGATTGCAGAGTTTTTTGACTGCTTCATTTAGTCTGACAAGTTGGAGTAGCATTTACTTCATCTATACATCCAGGTCTGTGAAAAGTTAGCCCCATGGGAAGGCGAGAAGATATAAAATACAGATTACTTAGTCTGCCTGACATATAGAAACTGGAAGTGTCACTCGTGTCCTGATTTAGTGTTGTATTTCTCCAATTGAATACCAGATGCATTATTATGAATACAGAACTGAAAGTTAACGCATATATTGAGTTTAATGGCTTGGCAAGTACTTAAGTACTGACATGGCACCACAAAACTGGTGTTTTAAGACAGAATCTACGCTTAAGAACTGGAGGCTACTGCTAGAAGGAGAAACGCTTGAAAAGTCTAGAATAAAAACAATGATGGAAATTTACAAATAAGGTACATTTGTGCTACCTTATATCCAGCTTAGACAAATCATTTCTTTTTACATTAGCAGCCTAGTCAGCATTCTGGTGAAAGGGTTAGAGAAGGACACCTGCTGAGTTGTCAACTGGAGATTAGAGCGAATTATGTCCTAAAAGGTTGGCAGAAGCTCGTGCAATATACTGAACCTTGAGCAGTCACATAAGTTCATAAAATCTTACAAATTGGATTTGCCTATCCTGTAAATTATAGAACTATGGTGAGTTTCAGCTGGATCTGCAATATCATTTAATTGATATTATTCTACTAGAGATGTCATTGCCCTGACATAACACTTGAAAAATAACTATATTATAATTGAGTAGTCATTTAAAAATAGATAAAGAAAAAGAAGTCCAGTCCCTTCCTGGTTAAGTAGGAATAAATCTGACCTCAGCCCAAACACCATCCAAAGTAGAGATCGACTACCAGAATTAAGATCCTTTTAACTTCAGGACCAATATAGATTAAATAGCATTAGGACTTTCTTGCTACAAACACCAAATCTTAGAGTGCAATGTAATGAAAGGTCAATTAGCAATGTTTTAGATGTGGCTGAATAATTTTCAACAAAATATAAAAGCTTTGCCAGTAATACAAATATTTTAATACCAATTTAAAAGGGAATTCCAGTCTCTGCTAAAAATAACAACATAACTAACCTCATTGGTGCTTGTGAATGGCAGATACACAGAAAACTGCATAAGAACCTCTGATGAAAGGAGCATATTCACATGCTTCAATATTATAAAGTACAATATAAATGCAACCAGCTAAAGCACTAAACCAGGATCCTTCTTTTTCACAGTAGATTTAAATTTATTGTTCAATAAAGAAACCACGCATGATTGCCTGAATTTTGCAGAGAAGTGCCATTGTTTCTCCTTGAAAGTGCCAGTTCACTTGGGATTTCTGTGCATGAGGGTAAGGATGTGGAAATCATGAACTTCCTGAAGGCTGTTCATCATGCAGTCCAAAAAAAGAAATCTGCTGGGGCATCTGCCTGAACAAATGTAGAGGGCTGGATTTAGTGAAGGAATAGCTTGGAATAAGAACAGCCAAGAGGAATTATGCTGTCTTAGCTAAATGACATTTTTTCAATTGTTTGACATTTGTTGAACATATTTTTAAATTGTTAATTAGTTTGAGTTTTTGAACGTTAAGAGCAGGGATAGCTAGCCAACGGAATTTGACTTTCAGGTTTTGCCAGTATTTTAACAAATTTTATTCTCTCGTTCACCGGATCCAGCCCTTTCTGCCGGACTTTTCATGGTGAGGGCTTCATTGATGAGCATCATGACGGCTTCATCCAGAAAGATACATGGAGATTTGGCATCGATACTAGTGACACAGAAGGCTGGAACTTTGGCCCACAGACAAGCAATGAGATCGTTTTTAATATTAATATAGTCATTAACAGCAAAGCTGACAACCTTCAATAACTTTGAAGTGTGATTTTTGTTCCCGGTTAATGTCTCTCACGTATGGCACAGAGGCAGCTGAGCCACATTAAGATTCTTACAAACTCATACTTTCTACATTAATTATTCTCACTTCACAGCAAATCCAGACTGGATTGTAAGCAGGCATTTTACTTTTAATGTTACTGAAATCCTAGTTCAGCAGCTACCTAAATGAGGCTACGTCCACACTAGACCGGATAATTTTGAAAACGCTGGTTTCGCGTAAAAACAATAGGCGTCCACACCAGGCGTTTTTGAAAATACCTCTGTCCACATTAAAACAGGTATTTGGACGAATGTCCTCCTACTGGGCATGCACAGGACACACAGAAAACAAGCAAAGAGGAAACGGTATACTTGGTGCTCGTTTGTCCAGTTACAGACTAGAAAAACTTAAAAGGAAATTGCCAAATGAAAGACTTGGTGCGTTTGTCCAGAAACATTTCCTACAGCCATAGTGTCTTCACCAATGAAAGGGATGACAGCTACAACTAAATGCAATAAAACCACATCGGGAGCACCGGACGCAGTATATCACCCCAGCCAACTCACAGGTGAAGTGTCGCCTCACCTGGAAGGACTGTCTGGGGTACGAGGGTATGTCTATCCACGGCCTCCTCTACTGTAAAGATGAAGCCACACTCAGGTTGGAGGAACAACACCTTATATTCCATCTGGGTAGCCTCCAATCTGATGGCATGAACATTGACTTCTCTAACTTCCGCTAATGCCCCACCTCCCCCTCATATCCCATCCATTATTTATTTATATACACACATTTTTTCTCTCTCTCTCTCCTTTTTCTCCCTCTGTCCCTCTGACTATCCCCCTTGCCCATCCTCTGGGTTTTCCCCCCCTCCCCCTTTTCCTTCTCCTGTCCCATGATCCTCTCATATCCCTTTTGCCAATCACCTGTCCAGCTCTTGGCTCCATCCCTCCCCCTCCTGTCTTCTCCTATCATTTTGGATCTCCCCCTCCCCCTCCCACTTTCAAATCTCTTACTAGCTCTTCCTTCAGTTAGTCCTGACGAAAAGTCTCGGCCCCAAACGTCGACTGTACCTCTTCCTAGAGATGCTGCCTGGCCTGCTGCGTTCACCAGCAACTTTGATGTGTGTAGCTTGAATTTCCAGCATCTGCAGAATTCCTCGTGTTTGCGTTTTATACTGCGGTACCGTTTCCCGGATGGTAGCAGCTGGAACAGATTGTGGTTGGGGTGACTCGGGTCCTCAGTGATCCTCTGGGCCCTTTCTACATACCTGTCATTGCAAATGTCCTAAATAACGGGTGTGATGCAAAGTCAAAGCGTGGCGTGTTCAGAGTGATGTCGCGGCATAGCTGAGAAGGAAACAGAGTTAGAGATGGAGTTGGAGCGAGCTAATCGGAGAGGAGTTGGTGTGGATGAGTTTCAGAGTCCGTTCACCTATACAAGGAGCGAGGTTGGATCTAAGTGCCCAGATGATTTGGAATGGTCGAGTACAGCTATGGGCGGGGTGGCGGGGTACAGGCTTACTGCAGTGGGGGACAACTTGGTGTTTGGCCAATCTAAACACTGGCCCAGATAGACCGATACAGCAGGGTGTCAGGACTGGAGGCGAGAATCAGGCCGATTCTGCTCGCTCTTCCACGACGTTTGCTCCTCTCTCCACAGCGCTAAGGCTGTGAGGCTACGACGCACCGCATGCCTGCAAGCTTCGCTGTGATTTGCGCGCTGGCTATGTGCCTACTCTGGCTGCTCCATGCCCTGGGGCTATGGACTAAACGGTTCTGAACACTGTTGTTTGTTTTTACTGCTTGCATAATTTGTATGCTTTTTCTCTCTCTGTGCATTGGCTGTTGGTCCTTTTTTTAAGTTGGGTTCTTTCAGGTTTCTTGCTCTGTGGCTGCCTGTAAGCAGACAAGTGCCAAGGCTCAAGGAACACACATCAAAGCAGCAGGCCAGGCAGCATCTCTAGGAAGAGGTACAGTCAACATTTCAGGCCGAGACCCTTCGTCAGGACTAACTGAAGGAAGAGCTAGTAAGAGATTTGAAAGTGGGAGGGGGGTGAGATCCAAAATGATAGGAGAAGACAGGAGGGGGAGGGATGGAGCCAAGAGCTGGACAGGTGATTGGCAAAGGGGATATGAGAGGATCATGGGACAGGAGGTCCGGGGAGAAAGACGGGGGGGAACTCAGGGGATGGGCAAGGGGTATAGTGAGAGGGATAGAGAGAGAAAAAGGAGAGTGAGAGAAAGAATGTGTGTATATAAATAAATAATGGATGGGGTACGAGGGGGAGGTGGGGCATTAGCGGAAGTTAGGGAAGTCATTGTTCATGCCATCAGGTTGGAGGCTACCCAGACGGAATATAAGGAGTTGTTCCTCCAACCTGAGTGTCACTTCATCTTTGCAGTACAGGAGGCCGTGGATAGACATGTCAAAATGGGAATGGGATGTGGAATTAAAATGTGTGGCCACTGGGAGATCCTGCTTTCTCTGGCGGACAGAGCGTAGGTGTTCAGCAAAGTGGTCTCCCAGTCTGCGTCGGGTCTCGCCAATATATAGAAGGCCACATCGGGAGCACCGGACGCAGTATATCACCCCAGCCGACTCACAGGTGAAGCGTCACCTCACCTGGAAGGACTGTTTGGGGCCCTGAATGGTGGTGAGGGAGGAAGTGTAAAGGCATGTGTAGCACTTGTTCCACTTACAAGGATAAGTGACAGGAGGGAGATCAGTGGGGAGGGATGGGGGGGACGAATGGACAAGGGAGTCGCGTAGGGAGCGATCCCTGCAGAAAGCAGAGGGAGAGGGGGAGGGAAAGATGTGCTTAGTGGTTGGATCCCGTTGGAGGTGGCGGAAGTTACGGAGAATAATATGTTGGACCCGGAAGCTGGTGAGGTGGTAGGTGAGGACCAGGGGAACCCTATTCCTAGTGGGGTGGCGGGAGGATGGAGTGAGAGCAGATGTGCGTGAAATGGGGGAGATGTGTTTGAGAGCAGAGTTGATGGTGGAGGAAGGGAAGCCCCTTTCTTTAAAAAAGGAGGACATCTCCCTCGTCCTGGAATGAAAAGCCTCATCCTGAGAGCAGATGCGGCGGAGACGGAGGAATTGCGAGAAGGGGATGGCATTTTTTGCAAGAGACAGGGTGAGAAGAGGAATAGTCCAGATAGCTGTGAGAGTCAGTAGACTTATAGTAGACATCAGTGGATAAGCTGTCTCCAGAGATTGAGACAGAAAGATCTAGAAAGGGGAGGGAGGTGTCGGAAATGAACCAGGTAAACTTGAGGGCAGGGTGAAAGTTGGAGGCAAAGTTAATGAAGTCAACGAGCTCAGCATGCGTGCAGGAAGCAGCGCCAATGCAGTCGTCGATGTAGTGAAGGAAAAGTGGGGGACAGATACCAGAATAGGTACGGAACATAGATTGTTCCACAAAGCCAACAAAAAGGCAGGCATAGCTAGGACCCATACGGGTGCCCATAGCTAGACCTTTAGTTTGGAGGAAGTGGGAGGAGCCAAAGGAGAAATTATTAAGAGTAAGGACTAATTCCGCCAGACGGAGCAGAGTGGTGGTAGAGGGGAACTGATTAGGTCTGTCAACTAAGTGTCAAAGTTGTATAATTTATATATACTTTGATAATAAATATATTTTGAAATTTGACCTTTGACGGTCCAAACGATTGAATAGACTACTCCTGTTTCTATTTCTTATGTTCTTATACCAACACTGAGAGTCACTGGCCCATCCACCACAGGTGGAAAATTGCAAACTTCAAATGCAGCCACTGGAGCTCACAGATTTTCAGTGAAGATTCTCGCTAAATATAGAGAAGACTATCAACATAAAAAGTATGTAAAATCATGCTATAATGTGGCAATATCAGCTCTCTTATCAGCAGCAACATGGAAATTCAGAGAGGAAAACATGTCAAAACCATGCAAGAAATTAATGGGATGGGCTGGAGAATCAAAAACTAAATTACCTTGCACCTCAAATAGAATAAGTTTATATTGTAAACTCAAGGATTCATTCTGTAACTCTGCCTCTGACAGCTGGTCCAGCCTTTATGGTTCCACACTCGTGTTGCGAGATCACAGAATCACCTCTTTAACAATAAACTAAGGATTACTTAAAAATTCACTAACTCAACTGCAAGGAAAGAAGGAATCTGGTTTTATTTTTTACATCAATAAAACAACAGGCAGAACTCCTGAAAAGGAGATTTGAATCACGCAAAGAGTAGAAAATATTGGATCAAGTTTTGAAACAGATTGTGATACACAGTATGTGTTGAATATCTTCCTCTGACTCCTCCGACCTCTGGCTCTCACTAGACCTTCACTAATGGGCCCAGAAATTCAGGCGTATACGTTTCTGAGGCACAACGTGGATTCCCTGTGGTTGAATTGTGAAAGTCTAAAAAGGAAGGCAAGGGTTCTGGAAACACACACAACATGCTGGAGGAACTTCGTCAGGGGTCTCTGCCAGAAACATCAACTGTTTTTTCCCTTCCATAGATGCCACCTGACGTGCTGAGTCCGTTAGCATGGTGTGCACGTTGCTCAAGATTCCCAGCATCTGCAGAATCTCTTCCGTATGTGACTCTGTAATCAGTCGAGATAGAGGCCATCGCCTCCAGAAGCAGATGGAGATCAGATGACCTGGCCATTGTGGTTCAGTCACATCTGCACTAATCTGCAGTTTCTAAAATAAATGCACTTCTAGTAAAAATCACATTTGATGTCACTTAAAGTGACCTGGCTATCATCTGGTATTGGTCTAGTTGAGAAAAGAAACTAACTATAAGAATGCCACACCACGCCGTTAGCAAATTGGTTTAGTTAAGTGCTACACATCTGTTTTGCTCTTCAAAGAGGGAATGCCTTTTAAATTAAAAAAAAGGCTTAATACTACATGCACCCTGCCCTAGACAATGGAATTATGTGCTCCTTCTTTACTGCTTGAGCTGTTTGTAACCAAGGCTGCCACTTCATTACAGACATGTACAATACATTTCTGAGCCATTATTTCGGATATTGATGGCTTCATCTGGCCTTAGATGTTAAATCACTTAATACAATTCATAAGAGTACAGGAAACATTATCCGGGAGTAGGGCAGTGTTCATCAACTCAAATATCATCCCTAAAATCAAAGAAACTTGTGTGTAAACTGCCTACTGCATCTCCCTATATTAACAATGAAAACATTTCAAAGATAAAGAAAGAACTGATCCTGAAATGAGCTGTGCAAACTGAGTTTGCAATGGGTGTTTCCCTGCATTCAGATACATTCCTGATCACTGACTTTTTATAAATAGAAGCACACTGTTCCCATTTGTCTTCCTGGGAAAGAGTGATCTTGTTCTGTCAAAGCGTAATTTATCTATTTAAATAACAAGGAAATTCAGATCCTCATTATTTTCTGTACTGAGGGAAATTAATTCTCAGTGGAAATATTAAAAACTGTGCATTTCCAGAAGCAAAAATAAAAGGAAAAGAGAATCAAATGAAACAAATTATGCATACTGGGCAGAATTAACAATATGCAAAGAGTTTAGTGGAGAGTTACTATGCACTGAATGCAAATGAATAGCTTGAATGTGACCACCGCCACACAGGAATAAATTTACATGAGCAATGTCAATGCACAAAGACAGACCAGCAGCAGTGACCTCTCCTTTCAGCCCTGCTTATTGTCCTCGATGAGCAGTACTGTAATTATATAATGTATGTAGTATCAGAATTTTTCTGGTATATAATGTACATTGATTGCTCAAGCATGTTCTTTTCACTAAAAAAATGTGAAACCTGAGGCACACATAACCAAAACCACATGAAGAAAGACAATTTTACAAGGAGGTAGAGTAGTATGTTTGTTTCACTTTCCCATGAGAATATTCCTTTTGAAATGAGCAGAAATACCCTGCCTAATGGGTGGTAATCGTTCTCAAATAGTAAACTGCACTAATTTATTTTGCTACAACAGGGCAAGACACATTAAGCCCAAATCAGACCCAGCAAGAATAATGCCTCGCATCAAGTTCATGTGCAATGAAATGCTTGAGGGTTTTTGATGTTCTACATTTTCCCGAGACTTCAAATAGCATGAGCGGAATAAAATCAATTATATAGCTGGCTTCACTAGTATTTGCTGTGCAATATCAAATGAGAGCACAAATCTCCAAATGAAACATTCATTCCAACAGAAAGGGGAAAGTATCTTGCTACTTTAAAGAGTGGCATACATTGTAGTCACATTGCCATATTTTATAGAACAGCCTTGTGCTCAATGAAAATCCGTTGTTACATTAAAGCAGGGGTTCCCAAACCTTTTTTATGGCATGGATCCCTACCAATAACCATGAGGTCAGTGGATCCCAGGTTGGGAACCCCTGCACTAACTGGAAATCAATAAAAAAAACATGCCTTTTTTGAAATTAGATAAGACAACGTTTATTTGCCGTGGAAGAAGCAACATTATAAACAATGCATGTCGGTGATAGAAAGGATATAATTGATAAAGCTATTCTTTTATAGTGTGTTCAAAGTTATGGTGGAAAGTGAAGAGCGAGCTGGTAGCTGATTAACACTGGATCATCAACTTTTCATTTTCAATTGAGGTAGTGTATGCAGTAACACTGAGCTGATATAGAAAACAATCTCAGGAGACAATAGGAAGCAAAATTCATGATGTAATATCTCTAAAATAATATGGAATTCAATGTCATCAGAAGTCTGAAAATATCGTCTCTTCACTTTTTGTTTCACTTTGTGGCATGTAAGCCGATAAATAATATCCAACTGATGACAGGTGATTGTCGGGTGGCATGGCATGAAGGGCCAGAAAGCCCTATCTGCGCTGCATCGCAATAAATTAATAAACACACACACACACACATATATGAACAATTGTTCAATAGGTCTCTAATGGCCTCAACTAGATACTATAAAATTATGAAAACAAGCCACAGACCTGTATTTGTGAAGTGTTTATGTAATAACCTAAAGTAGCAGGGTCTGATACATTAATTGTGAGCTGCATGTGGCCAATTAAGAGTTGAGATGCAGCTCATTACATTTTTGCACACTAAATCAAAAATGGGCCTATGACCTCCACAGACACGGTGTATTTGCACGGTGTATCTGTGTGTGCATAACTTTTTGTGCATCTGTTGCTAAAGGTGTAAGGTGAAAATCAGGTAATATATTACTTCTCGAGCATTGTGTAGTCTTTCATTATCATCTGATCAGCACCATGGAAACATCAGCAATATTGCACACTGAGGTTCAAACTCAGCACAGCCAATTCAAATAAATATTCCTGACCAAGAAGAGAAAGCAAATCCAACAGAGCTCATTGTGACAAAGGGCAAACAGGATTCAGACAGTATACTGGATGGACAGAAAGAGAAGGTATGGGCCAGTTCACTGAGGCCATCATCCTCCAATTGAGAGCATCCTGAATGGCTGCATCACTGCCTGGTATGGGAAATGTACTTCCCTCAATCACAGCCCAGCACATCTGTGGATGTGAACTTTCCACTATTCCAGGATATTTACAATGATAGGTGCATAAAAGGGGCCCGAAGGATCATTGGGGACCGAGTCATCCCAATCACAAACTGTTTCAGCTGCTACCATCTGGGAAACGGTATCACAACATAAAAGCCAGGACCAACAGTCTCCAGGACAGGTTCTTCCGCCAGGCCATCAGACTGATTAATTCATGCTGATACAATTGTATTTCTATTCTATATTCACTATTCTGTTGTATGAATGAATGAATGAATGAAATTTATTTCAGTCAGTACAAACATAACAAAAAGCATCATTTTCAACAATGATTTTGTAGGACAAAATTACAACAAAAAAAAAGATATTCTTTAAAACAGACCGAAAGGGTGTAGGCTGAAGCTACAGCTTATTATGCCTACCCCTCTTACTTATACAATAACATATTTGGCGTCAATAACCACATCAAAACAAAAAAATTCATAATTGCTTAACACAAAATCCAATTCCAAGTATCATTTATTTACATTACTCCCATTCATTTTAAATCATGTGTTTTATATTTGTTCATTAAATTATTTTAAAATAATTTTTAAAACTTGTTAAGTGTGGTGCATGTTTTAAAATTCTCACTACAACTGTTCCATAGATTCACCCCTCTGTCTGAAATACAATGATTTTTTACATTTGTTCTTATCCTTTGTTTTTGAAATATACATGTTCCTCTCAAGTCATATTGACTTTCTCTCATTTTAAACAACCTTTGGATATTTCGTGGTAGCTGTCCATTTTTTACTTTATACATAATTTGTATTATTTTAAAATCAACGAAATCTCTGAATTTTAAAGTGTTTAGTTGAATAAGTGGTGGATTGGTTGGCTCATAATAACTTGTCTTATTTACAATTCGTATGACTTCCTTTTGGAGTAGAAAAATTGAGTTTGTATTTATTTTGTATGTATTTCCCCATACCTCTACACAGTAAGTCATGTATGGGACTATAAGTGAACAGTATAATGTATACAAAGATCCCTGATTTAAGAAATCTTGCGCTTTGTACAGTATTGCAATAGATTTTGACATTTTTGCTTTGACATAATTTATATGTGGTTTCCAGTTTAATTTATTATCTATTACCACTCCTAAAGACTTTGTTTCAGATACCTTATCAATTTCAACATCACTTATTCTAAGTTTACTATATGAGTTTGGTACATGTGAGTTTCCAAATATTATGAATTTAGTTTTACTTAGATTCAGTGATAATTTGTTAGTATTAAACTATTTCTTTATAATTTTTAGATCTTTCTCCACTGTATCCAAAAGTTGTTTCAGATTATCCCCACTACAAAATATAGTTGTATCATCAGCAAATAATATATATTTTAATGTTTGAGAGACCATACATATATTGTTTATATACAAAATGAACAGCAATGGATCAAGCACTGAACCTTGTGGAACCCCACAAGTTACCCCCAAAAGTTTTGAATTCAAGTTGTTTATATGTACATACTGATACCTGTCTTCCAAATAACTACGTAAGTCATGTGCCACCCCTCTAATACCATATCTTTCTAATTTTGTTAATAATAATTTATGGTCAATGGTGCAAATGCTTTTTTTAGATCAAGGAATATTCCCAGGTATTCATTCCTTTTTATAGCATTTGATATTTCTTCTACAAAATCTATTAATGCTATTGTAGTGGTTCTGTTTTTTCTGAAACCATATTGCTGTTTACAGAGTATATTATGTTTTGTTATGAATTCATTTAGCCTTCTTACAAATATTTTTTCCAATATTTTGGAAAACTGTGAGAGCAAAGAAACTGGTCTATAATTTGAAAATACATGTTTATCTCCAGCTTAGTATATTGGAATGACCTTGGCTATTTTCATTTTATTGGGGAATTTTCCAGCAATCAAAGACCGATTACAAATATGAGGCAGTGGTTTCACAACACAGTCAATGATGTATTTAATTAAATACATATCATATCCATTCTAATCTGCTGATTTCTTGCTCTTTGGTTTATATACTATATCAATTATTTATTTTTCCTCAGTTGCTCTAATAAACATAGTGTAAGCATTTATATTGATAATATTACTATTTACTCCATCTTTATTGCTGGGTTCAGTAATTGATTTAGCTAATTTAGTACATACTATTTATTACAAATTACTATAAACTGCATATTGCACATTTAGATGGAGACGTAATGTAAAGACTTTTACTCCTCATGTATATGAAGGATGTAAGAAATGAAGTCAATTCAATTCAATTCCTCAAAAATCATTCTGAAGCAAAGTAACGTAGCAAGTGCTGGACCAAAATCTGTGTCAAGATAAATTGACTGATAAATTTGTCATAATTTGATAAAAGAAAACAAAAATGGTAGAGTTTGCACTGAATGATGGCAAATATTTAGCATGTAAACAAGCTGAATATAGTTGTCTGTGGTGTTCAAAGTGCTTTCCATTTAAATACGTGCATGTAGCTACAACAATGTTGTCAATGTCATATTTCTAGCCTGTCAAATTTCTACAGACCTAGTAAACAATATCCAATGAATTCAGACAGAAAAGACCTGATTAATCTCTACATCACTTTCATGATTATGTTGAAAATACATCAATACTGTACCTAAATTCCCAAAAGTTTCATAAATGCCTATCAGTTAATAAGCATTCAATATATACTTTGGCCTGATGAAATATAGGAAGTTTCAAGAACTAACTGGAAGAGAATAATGTGGTGTGAAAGAGGAGGTACTAAAATCCCATTCAACCAGGTGTGCTGATGATACTGAACTGGGAACAGTAGTGATGCCTGGTCAAATGCTACACAGGAAAATTCATGAAGTCAGTTCCTGGGAAGATAACGAGCAATTTAAATTTAATGCAGGCAATTGCAATGGATTGTACAGGATGGGAAAGAAAACAACTTGCATTCTCCATCCTGAAATGTTCAAAGGTATGCAATCATGGAACGGTGGATGCAAATCGTGGAGCAGTTCCAATTTACTAAACTCCTTGCTCCTAACCACATTTTCACAAGAATTTAATTTAATTACCTTGAATCAACAATGAAAAATGAGGAAAAACATTGTCAGATTACGAAAGAGTTACTCATATAAACCGGCAAAGAATTTGCCCCGCCCTCAAAAACGAGGAATCCATTGACAATCTTCCAGTCAGCCTCCTCTTAATCCAACTGCTGCAATGCTGAACCCTGCCAAGAGCTTTGTGTCCCAGAAGAATATCTGACATTTGTATCAACAAATGGTCTCTGCTACTGGCGATCCAGGCAGTGCAAATCAGTTCTGGCATACCCGGAATGCGAGAAATGCCAAAGGCACATCTGTCTTTGTTCACTGTTTAATTGTTCACTATTAACACCCAAATGTGGCAAGTCTAAAGAGCTCTGAATTAATACACTGGCAGTGACATTACCTACCTCTGTCCACAATACAATGTTGTAGCTGCATATTATACGAGTAGCCCCCTGCAGTAGTTTCACCAAGATGGCACCTCATACTTAAGAGGAGCTATTACGGTTTTTTACTGCATGTGCTTTCGCATTTTGAATTATACTTTTTCATTCTCTTGGGCTGAATGTAATGATAATATGGTGCAGATAATGTGTTCTTGTGTGGAAAATTGCATGTGTTCTCTGTTCATAAAAAAAGTAGGGCAAATTATATTCGGTTAACTATTCCCACATCAGGCAACTCTCAAAAGGAAAATGAAGAAAGGTGTTGATGAGAATTCTATCAGTTAGTACTCAATTACCAAAAACCTGCTCACTATTTTCTGTTTGGAATGAGCTGAGAGCACTTGGCAATAGAAGCTTTCTCCAAACTCTTACCGGCTTCAATCACATCCAGCACAAAGGTCTCCGTGGTTACTGGCAGCAACTTATCTCATGACCGCAGAGGTTATTTAGTGCGCTTCAGCCCAAGCAGCTTCAGCTGCTTCATCAAAGACTCCGTCTGACATAGGGTCTGGGGTGCAGATAGTTGCTAAAAACTGGAAAGTTCAATGTCATCTGCAACACCTCCGATAATGAGGCCAACCCTGGGTGTGTACCAAGACCTGGACCTTCTAAGTGGGGAATTCAGTATGAGAATTATGAGCCAGATGTTCCTAGAATCAAATGAGATGGATGGAGCTTTTGAGACTGAGCTCAGCTGGAAGCTGGGCTGCAAATGAGTAAATTACATTCCTCTCTGTTTTGTTTTTGTTTTTCTCTTTGCATTCAGACTGGAACTGATCCTGAATATCTGGCCTCAAACAAGAGAAGAGATGTGGCATTCCCTCTTGGAATCATAAAGGACAAATAGCAGGAGAGGAAAAAGAGGAGTCAGTTTTTAAGAATGATGTAAGCCTGAAAATGTCAGCCACCACCCAAGCTACACAATATAAAGGTGGCATGTGTTATAAGAGCATTTAATGAAAAGATGTACATCACGAATTATGTTTCAGGAGTCAAAGAAGCAAATAAATGAAGATCTACAACCGCAGTCAATTACCTACAGGACTCCGCCTGCTGAAGTCATTACAGAACTTGTCCTTTCCGTGGTAATTCAAACCTATTACAGAATGATCTTTGGGGTGTTCGCCATGTTGCCTTTATGGCATGGAATCACTATGTGACTGACCCACTATTGTGTAGAAAGAAGGAATTCATAGAAGCACAGGTATTGGAGCAGGAGTCAACTATTCAATCACCACTCAACATAATTATGGCTGATCATCGTCTTCTGTAGCCTGTTCTTTCTTCCCGTATCCATTAATTCCTTTAGAAACACATCCAGCTCTTTCCTGAAAATCTTTAATGACTGTACTCCTCTGCTTTTGGTGGTAGAGTTCATCGCGCTCTGGGTAAAGAAACAACTTTTGAATACGGTTCAAAATGGCATTACGTATATCATGAAGTTGAGACACTGGTGCTCATTCTTCAACCACTGTAAATATCCAGTATCTAGTCTGTCTAATCATGTTAGAATTTTATAGGCTTACTTGAGATGTCCTTTCATTCTTCTAAGTGCCAGTAAATATAGGCCAAAATTAAACTAATATCTCCCTTGTCAGTCAGTGCTGATATCCTAGGAATCAGTCTTCAGTGCACTGCCCCTAAGAATATCCTTTCTAAAACTGTACATGAAGCTCTTGATGGACTCTCACCAAGCCATTCCTGCTCCTAAACCCCAAACCTCTTTACAATTAAAGTAAACATATTGTACCTTTTTAACTGTCTGTTGTACCTGAAACACTTGTTTTCAGCAATTGGCATACAAGGAAACCTGAATCTTACTGCAGCTTCCATTTTTGTTTTCAATTCATTCATTTTGGTGTCATGGCAAGTTGTCCAACCAGAATTAATAACCTACCAGCTAACTCAAAGCCCAGAAGCAATGGACAGAACTTGGAGGAGGAAAATTCCAGTTGCCAAAAGTATAAACTGAATATTGCTTTCAGAGGATCCCCAGATAAAATTTGCTGAAAATTCCACAATGAATTTATCCTTCAGAATTTGATTTGCACTAAATTCTCCTAAAAATATGACCCCTCCTCCCACCCACCTTCTCCAGGTAAAAACCAGGAGTGAAAATGCTAAACAGCAATGCACTGAATTAAACAGCAGCAAAAAGGCAGGAATGGCTCTCTTGGGATTAGGAACACACTAAGAGGTGAGAAACCTGCTGTGCTGCGCTGTTTTAGAGTGATGTCATGATGACTGAGCATCACTTTTCCCAATCTTTCTCAATTATGTCAAAACAGAAGTGACTTGAAACATTAACTCCATTTCCCTCTTCATTTGTCTGCTGCTGCAATGTTGAACAGACTTCTTTCATTATACAGAATTCATACTAGAAGACTTTCAGTGTATTTGAAAATGCACTGATCTCATAACTAAGATCCATTCAGGTCCAAAGTATTAGTGGGTAGAGTTGTAGATTGGATTAAATTTGGCACAATTTGCCTTGTAGAATTGTGGTGCTCTTGTTTCTGTTTCTGTTTCTTATTGAGCATGTAACAATCTAAAACTAACCCTCACTCACATATCTGATAGTAGTGTGTTTCAGATGAATCAGAATCAGGTTTATTATCACTGGCATGTGACGTGAAATTTGTTAATTTAGCAGCAGCAGTTCAATGCAATACATAATCAAGCAAGAGAAAAAAAATAAGTAAATCAATTAGGTATATTGAATAGATTTTAAAAAGTGCAAAAACAGAAATACTGTATATTAAAAAAAAGTCAGGTAGTGTCCAAAGATTCAATGTCCATTTAGGAATCAGATGGCAGAGGGGAAGAAGCTGTTCCTGAATCGCTGAGTGTGTGCCTTCAGGCTTCTGTACCTCCTACCTGATGGTAACAGTGAGAAAAGGGCATGCCCTGGGTGCTGGAGGTCCTTAATAATGGACGCTGCCTTTCTGAGACACCACTCCCTAAAGATGTCCTGGGTACTTTGTAGGCTAGTGCCCAAGACAGAGCTGATGAGATTTACAACCTTCTGCAGCTTCTTTTGGTCCTATGGAGTAGCCTCTCCATACCAGACAGTGATGTAGCCTGTCAGAATGCTCTTCACGGTACAACTATAGAAGTTTTTAAGTGTATTTGTTGACATGCCAAATCTCTTCAAACTCCTAATAAAGTACAGCCGCTGCCTTGACTGCTTTATGACTACATTGATATGTTGGGACCAGGTTAGATCCTCAGAGAACTTGAAGCTGCTCACTCTCTCCACTTCTGATCCCTCTATGAGGATTGGTATGTGTTCCTTCGTCTTACCCTTCCTGAAGTCTACAATGAGACTTCAGGTAATGAGAGAAAAGCTATTCTTTTGCTGCAGGGTAAGAATACGTACACTTAAAACCTACAGCTGGCTCATTCAGGAGTGGGATCAAGAGGCATTTTTTTCTCTCAGAAGGTACTAGAGGTCTTCCATACTCCACCAAAACAATGTTGATTCTGTGATAAGTAAATATGCATAAATGTGAAGAATTACAATTGAGAGTGATTGTTTTCCTTTTCAGGCAAGATTCGAGAAAAAAGCAGCTTAGATGTATATTGACCTACTCTCATTCCAATTATCTCATGGTAAAGTTCAACTTCACTGTTACGTCTTTCCCACCTAATATCCATCAAATATGTTCAAATATGTTGTAGGTATGTTTGTAATGACTATTAGATATGAGGGAAAAGAACGTTATGTAAATTAATTAAACATTATACCTTAAGTGCAAACCTAAATCTGTTTTTTCATCTAATGAAAAAAGAAACTGTAAAAATATTTTTAAATTTTTGCTATCATTGAAATAACATTCAGTAATTTATGCATTAAATTGATCTTTCCTCAAACATTACTGTTAAATAATACACTGTCAGATAATTTGAGATAAAAATACTATGAGCAGTTTAGTTTTCTACTTTTTATGGTAGACCATAGGCATATGGAAGCCACTAGTGATTAATCTCAACAATCCTCCGAAAGGATTTAGTTGTTGTGCACAGCATAAAGGTTAACTATAGAGCAATGCAAAGAACTGGAACTTGATGGAAAGCCCCGAGTCAGATGAAGTGCAGTATAAAAACTGTTGAAAACACAGGAAGAGACCAACTGTGCAGTGGTTCATTTGGGCAGAGTACCAGAGACACTACGTTGAATGTCTGATTTACCCTGAGAAAGAAATTCTTTTTCTAACAACTTATAGATTCCAATTAGAAATTAATAAATTAGTAGAGTTAAATTAAAATGGTATATATCAATATAAACTAAAATAACAGAAAATTCACAGAGAAAATTATGTTGGTTTATAACGGCAAAGATCTCAACTGGAGAAATTCAATAGTTTTTTTCAAGGTCTACCAGGCCATGAATTTTGATTAAATAGCTGAGTGACTTGCAGATACTAAAACAACTGATGGTGCTTTCTGAAGCACATCTTGCACACAGGCCAAAGATGTGCAAGGATGATATTATTTATCATAAGATAAACATTTGATGGTTCTCCTGTCAAATTTGTTCACATATAAGCAATCAAGAGACATAATGAGCCTGTATAGGAAGTTGGGTCTGAACAGCAAGAAAAAAAAACACCTGCAGTGTTTCAATTGGTCAGCAATTACTTGAAAATTTGTCAGACTCAGCTGGAAATGAGCTAGTTTTGGAGTTTTCAAAGCTTGCTGAAGGTAAAGGTTTCTATCTCTTTATCAGCAAAGTAAAGTCATGGTAGCTGAGCCCTTGACAGTTGTAGAAGAGAAGCCAAAAGCAAAGCCTCATTTGTATGGCAAGCGGAAGAAAAAAATACAGAAGGGGTTGAGCTGACCATGAAGGCTCTCCGGGAAGCAATGCTGTCAGCATGAGCAGTCAGAGGCCAATTTTTGTTTTTAATCTGACACCTGTAATCTTCCACAGGCCATAGCCAGACAGCCATGTTGTGACTGCCCATTCTGCAGGAGTATACACTCAGTGACCACTTTAATAGGTACATCTGTACACCTGCTCATTAATGCAAATATCTAATCAGCCAATCATGTGGCAGTAACTGAATGCATCAAAGCATGTGGACATGGTTAAGAGATTCAGCTGTTATTCAGTCCAAACATCAGAATGGAGAAGAATTGTGACACTGACTGTGCAATGATTGTTGGTGCCAGACCAGGTGGTTTGAGTATCTCAGAAAATGCTGATCTCCTGGGATTTTCACACACATTAGTCTCTGGAGTTTCAAGAGAGTGGTACGCTCAAACAAAACAAACATCCAGTGAGCGAGAGTTCTGTGGGCAAAAATGTCTTATTGATGAGAGAGGTCAGAAGAGAATGGCCAGGCCGATTCAAGCTGACAGCAAGACGTTAGTAACTCAACTAACCATGCATTACAACAGTGGTGTGCAGAAGAACATCACTAAATGCTCAACATATTGAAACTTGAAGTGGTTGGGCTGCAGCAGCAGAAGACCACGAGTGGCCACCTTATTAGGTACAGGAGGCCACTGAGTATAAGTCAATACCAATCTGAACTACCTCGCTTCTTAATTATTCCAGTGTGGCCCAAGCTGAGGATCTACAGAGTGTCAAAGGTCAGAGTTCAGCACTGTCATCAAGGAAAATCATTCATTTCCTGTTTCTGTAGAAGGCATAAGCCTGCACAAATATGTACAGAAGTGTGCAGATAAGGCTCAAGGGGTGATAAGCCACATCCCTATGGCACTTGCAATAATCAATTCACATTAATTATTTGGATAAAGGAACAGTATATTCTGTATCCAACTTTGCTGCTGTTTCAAAAGTGAATGAGAAAGTAGGCTCTGAGAAAATGCTGAGTCTGCAGAAGGTAGACAAGTTAAAAGGATGGGAAATAAGTGAGCAGACAAGAAGATGGAATATAATGTCTAAAGCTGTGAGGTTCTGTATTTAGAATGCAGAAAAAATAAATTTTCTTTTTTAAAAATCATTATGTTGGTGCTCAGAGCTAATGTGCTAGTTCATTTCAGATTCAGAAAACAATAAGGAACACAAATATGTCCAATAATTGGCGTGCACTTACTTTGGTTCACTAAAACATTGTTATGTTTAGTGCTAACATTAGACTGGGACCCCATGACAGTGATAAATATCCTGTCGGAAGAGGCACTTAAGAATCAACAACATTATTGGATTCTCTTTCTTATAAGATATTATTGAGTCAGATGGGGTAATGCAATAATCAGTAGTTTTATGCTCACTATTAGATATTGACAAATAAATAAAGCCAGTTTCAGTACTTGAGTCACTGGAACTTATATTTCCCTACTGCTGGGGGAATTTCAAATTTACAGTACCTTTAATATTCCAAGCCTTGGAATAACAATCCAGGAATCTAAGAACAGTGCTACAATACACAGATGTGTGGATTTGATGCATAGGATCAGCCATGAGGAGGCATGAATGAGCGGCAAAATGACATAATCCTGATCTTTATGTTCAGCATTCTTCATGTAAACCGGAGGTCTTTATTCAACATGTAAGGATATCATTCCTCAAACATATTTTAATGATTAACGTTATCCATCCAGGAAGATTTAAAGATTTTTGTTGTCCTGAGGCATTTTGTTAGGCCCACTGAATTTTAGTAACTTTGTCAGTCAGATAGCTCATAGAGATAAAGGGTCGCCAACTAGCCATGGATCCTGATTCCAGTTCAGACTTCTAAAAGTGTTGTGGAGTAGAATCACAACCAAAGCCGTGCAGCTGTGTGTACCAGAGTGCAGGTGTGATCTTTGTGTCATGACCCATGACCCATTGTGTCTTACCATTTCTTCAGAAACTTCACTTAAAGCTGCTCACTGATTCTAATAATGACTGGAATTATTGACCACCTTTACTTCATGGAAATGCGCTTTTACTGTGCAGAATTCCTGTAAGTAAATGTGTTTAGTCTACAATAATGTGAAAACAGTTAATGACTTGGCTCAGTTTAAGTATTTGCACTTGTGTGCTTGAATATCTTATACAAACAGCACCAGAACAAGCTGACATGGGACCTCTATGCAGAACCATATAAATATGCTTTTCAAAATCAATTTTGAGCTATTCATCTCTAATGAGCCTAAATATGATATGTAGTAAGTTATCAAGCTCATAGAAAAGAAATAACTGAATACAAAGGAGGAAATCTGTTGAAACTGGAACTTCATGTCTACTTATATATATTAAAAAAAATCGCCCATGACATAACCATCCTTGAAGGATTTCCAGCTCCCTATGCTCTGGGTGATATGTATTTTAGAGCAGAACTACTAAGTTGAAGCTGTTGTGCAATTAATATTGAAGTAGTATTTGAGAAATCTTGTAAATATGTTGTTAAGCATTCCTGTTCATTTAAATAATTATTTGTGGGTTATACAAAAAAATGTGATTTGCATACATCATCATGCCACCACGTAATATGGGCACACCTCGCTTAATCTCGAAGTTAAGCTCAAATTTTCAGACTCCCATGTCTTCCTTTGAATTAGTTTAATGTTTTGAAGTTACAAAACATAATGGTAACAAGGCATTTTAAAAACCAACCCCAGATGGCTACCAACCTGTTAAACTGTAGCAGAGTGTTCAAACTAAAAAAACGCAGCGAGAAATGGTGAGTAAAATATGGAACCAAGCAAGTGCAGACGGTCAAATTTAAAGCAGCGCAGCATATATTCTTCAGCAGGGAAGACAAGATCAAGTTTTTTTTAAGTCAGAAAAACGGAAGAATTCACTAGTTCATAAAGCGTGAGTACTGGGTGATAAATAATCAGAAATAAAAGTAGAAATCGCTAGCTACATTGGAAAGATGGTTGAATTTGATTACATAATGGGTAACTGGTTCATGTATAGTGAGCTATTAGATCAGTATTTTGAAGCAAATGACATAGCAAAATTGGCACTCACTTTCATTGGCTAAGTTCATTGGGTTTAAAGGCATATGGTTTGCATTGAAGTTTGACTGCTCCACTCAAAATAACAGAAATAAGATTTGCTGATATTGTCAAAGTAATGCAGGAATATTTAGAACCGAAGCCATTGTTGATTGCAAAACATTTTAGGTTTCATAAGTGGAATCAAAAGGAAGGGGAGACCATTTCAGCAAATGTGGCTGAATTGAAGAGATTGTCTGAGGATTGTCAGTTCAGCAATAGGCTTGATGATACACTGAAAGATCATTTAGTTTGTCGGCTCTTACAAGAAAGCATTCAAAAACGGCTCCTAACTGAAGCACAACTTGCATTCAAAAGAGTAGTTGAAATCACTGTTTTAATGGACACTGTAGACAAAGACACAATTGAGTTGCAGTCAGGAATGAAACTGAGCGTAAGCACAAAAAAATCTGCAGATGCTGGAATTCTAAGTAACATACACAAAACGCTGGAGCAACTCAGCAGGCCAGGCAACTCTATGGAAAAAAGTAAACAGTCAATGAAGGGTCAGGGTCCGAAACATCGACTGTTTACTCTTTTCCCTAAAAGTTGCCTGGCCTGTTGAGTTCCTCCAACAACATTTTGTACGAAGGTGAGTATGACCAAAATTGCGGCGTCTACACGGAAACCAGCTGGTCAAACAAATAGTGCTACCATTGTGGCAGGGGCTCACATGCACCAAACAAATGCAGGTTTAAAGGTAAAACTTGCAGAAAATGCAACAAAGTAGGTCACATACAAAGAGCATGTCAGGCAGATAAATAAATGGACTACACAGAAAAAAGAAAAGGAAAAGTCAAATTGCAGTTTCAAGCAGAGCACTAATCTGCATGCTGTAGATGAAATGTCTAATAATGATGAGAATGACACAGGAATGGGTAGCCTTGAGATTTAGAGTGTGAAAATTAACAACAGACAAGCAATATGGTTTACCCCAGAAGTGAACAGCAAATTAATTAAAATGGAATTGGACATTGGCTCAGCTATTTCAGTCATTCCACAAATTGAGTTTGAACAGCATATCAAACATACCAAACTGAAGCCTGTAGATATCCAACTAAGAACTTATACTGGAGAAAAGATAACTCCTGTGGGAATGACATTCGTAACTGTGGAATACACCAACCAACAAGTCACATTGAGCTAGTATACAGTAAAAACAGAAAGATCGGCATTGTGGGGCGTGATTGGTTGAGATAACTACAACTTGATTGGAGATCCATCCACCATTTGCACACCACATTCTCTGCAACGAAGCCACATGAAACCAAATCAACAAAATAATGATGCCACAACGGTCTCCATACTGAACACCATGAACTATTGCCCAACAGAGAACAAACAGCTGTTGACGCCAAACTGTGCTTCTGGTTGGAAAGCATAGTGGACCAAGGAAAGACTATGTAGGTCAGAGGAAGTGTGAAAGTGATAAAAGCAATGGTTTGACTACAACAGCTTTTGCAGGTAATTTACCTGAGGAAATTTCTGATAGTTTCTTGCAAAATATGATTTTGTTATAAGTTGAAAGAGTTCCAAGAGCTTCAAGAAAGTTGCAAGCATTCAGCTTCTGTCAGTATAAAGAACCAGAATTTATTCTATGTGCATTAAGGTTACTGCATGGAGTTCAAGTGAGAGACAAAAGGCTCCTTGTAAAAGTAGAGCAAAGATCAAAGCCCAGCTGGATGAATGGAAGGTCAAAAAAAAAGGACTCATTGGAGATTTGAAAACAGCGGATTCATCAGATGATATTGTGAGTGAGGAAACCAAGACGAGAGATCAGATCATAAAGGGAGCAATAGAAGGATTAATAAGAGAATACTCCAGTAAACTGAATACACCTACTCAAGATCAGGATAAACAAACTAGAAGAAAAAGGAAGAAAAAAGGTGGCTACCACTGTCAGAATCACTTTCTGCAAGTTTCAGTGTCAACTCCTACAACCAGCATAGAGGAGGCCCCAGAACCTGAGATTGTTTTCACAGCCACAAGTTTCACTTGCCAAGCAGTGAGATCCCCCTTGTCAGGAAAAACTTTATCCCACAAGAGCAAGAAAGCCTCCACACCAATTAAATCCTTAGGCCTGAATGAGACAATTTAAAAATTACTCTGCTGTGGATGACTGTATATAGTAGTTGCATTATATAACAAACTGCTTATGTAGTTGTGATACGTTCTATATTGAGTTGGAATTTATAGCTAAGTAGGAAGGGGTATTGTGTATTTAATATTTCAGTAATATTTGAGTAATCTTGTAAATATGCTGTTGATTAATCATACTTGTTCATTTAAATTAATTACAGGTTATTTTTAAAATATGTGAATTGCATACATCGCCATGCTACTATGTGTTATGGGTGCACCTTGCTTACTGTAAACTCTAAGATAGACCTGCATTTCAGACTCCCGTGTTTTCCTTTGAAATAGTTTAATATTTTGAATTTACAAAACATACCATTGAACATAACATTCATAAATTTGATATTTATGAAAAATGCACACCACACAAGACCTACCTTTCAATGCTTAAGTATTAAAAAATGTAATGCCATTTTTTTTTTGCATGTTGTCTCAAAGAAAATTTATTCTAGCTCCCAGAGCCAGAATGTGTTCAGTGAAGAGCACACATACCTCATGGACAAATGATCGCAGTTGTTTTAAATGTAAGTATCTTCTCAAATCACCAGTCTTCTACTAATGCAAAAAGAACAAATAGTTTCAAACAGATATTTTTGCTGGCACAAGACTGCCACCTAGAAATTGAATCACACAGAGGGCACTTTTAGTCATTATGTGACAAAATTTCAAGTTTACTCGACGGGCATGTTATCAGAGATCAAGTATGCCATTAACTACGTTTATTATTTGTTTCTTACATGTTCCCGTCTGTCCCAACATACTTAGGAAACTACAATGGAACAGTCTTGCTGGAATCTTGGAAGTTGGGCTTGTTTTTAATCTGTGATTGTGCTATTAAGAACATTCTGTCATTGCCAGAACAACCAACTGGACATCTTCAGAGCTGACTGCCAGCGGTTCAGGTATTTCCTCACGTCCACGCAGTGAATTAAAGGTAACAAATATTGTCTTCTCCAGTAGTTAGTTGCTGAGATAATCACTCAATGGGCACTTTAGTGATGATATTACTGGAAACACTTCATCTATGTGATACAATATTATGCTCGTGGCCAGGTACCCAGGAAGGGGTGGGAACCTTGGGTTAGGAGAAAAAGTTGTGCACATCAGTGAAGGGCCCATGCTGAGAAGGTATCCTGGGACACAGTTCCACCTGGACCTCCCTAACGCACTGGGAATTCATAAGCTAAGCTAAACTATTGCAATGCTATCAACAATGCAAAATATGACATTCTGAAGGAAGACGCCCCTCCATTCCTCCCAAGTCATAATCTTGTGCCTGAACTCTTCCACTCTGGAGATCAAAGTTACTTTGACTTCTAATCTCCTAGTCAAAGGAATTTTCTAAGCCAGCGCTTGCAGATTCCTCCAGGTTTCCCAAGTTACTGCCTCATTGTTATATCAGAAAAGTCAGCCAGATACTGTATTTGTGCAGCAATTATTTCATTTATTTTGATTTTGCTGGCTGCATTCATGTACAGCTCAGGACTCTCTATAATAATCTATATTTTTTTTTTGTCAGTGGGGAAGGTTTCTGCTCCCTGATATGTGGAATTTTGTTTTGATCTCACGGCATGCAGGTATGGACAGCTTCATTTGTTGAGTTGTGATGGAACTGAACATCAGTGAACATCTCCATTCTGACCGTATGAAGGGGCCCAAGATTGAAATGATTGCGACCAGGTCACTGATCTGAGGTTCTCCTGCAATAATGTCCTTGGACTGAGATAAATAGAATGAAGTGTAAATGATTTTTTTTGTGCAAGGAATGTTTTCCCTTTTTATGCTCAGTGACTTGTTTTACCATCACTCCTTACTGCCAGATCAATTCTTATAATGCATCATGTCAAAGGCAGTCACTCTCACTTCACCTCTGGAATTCAGCTCTTTTGTCTGTGTCTGGGGCCTGGCATTGCTTCTGACACTAAACAACCCCACACCCTCTGCTGGTATGCAGGGCCTTCCTCCTGGTACGTATCTGGTTCATCAGGACTTGCACGTTCTATAAGTGAATGTGTAATCTGTCTACATCTCCTACACAGTCAAGGTTGCTTGGTACGTGACTCTTGAGGTTGCTGCCCTGCTCCAAGTACTGAGCAGAACAGTATAGGGAGATCAGTAATTTGGATGAAGTGCCACTGGGAACCCTGCAAGTCCAGTTGTATCACTTTTTTTCCCTGGTATGAATAACCCAAAGACTGTTTTAAAATGCATTTTGTTAATTTTCTTGATTCCTTTTGCAAGGAGTCCAACTCGTCATCAGTGTTGTTAATGCTCCCCAACTCTTTCTGCAACACATTAATGATTGCATTGGTGCTGTTTCATACACCATTGCTAAGCTCGTCAATTTCATCAACTTTACATCCGACTTCCACCCAGCACTTAAATTCACTGTGTCCATTTCAAACACCTCTGTCCTCTGTCTTGATCTCTCTCTGTCTCCATTTCTGGAGACAAACTGTCCACCGATATCTTTTACAAACCTACGATGGTCACGGCCATCTTAACTATACCTCTTCTCATGCTGTCTCCTGTAAAAATGCCATTCCCTTTTCTCAGTTTGTTCATCTCCACCACATCTTTTCCCAGGATGAGACTTTCCTTCCCCGAACATTAGGTATATCCTCCTTCTTCAAACAATGAGATTTCCCTTCCTCTTCCATTGATGCTGCAGTCGCCCACACCTCCTCATCGACTGTTTATTTCTCTCCATAGATGCTGCCTGACCTGCTGAGATCCTCCAGCATTTTGAGTGTGTTGCTCTGGAACACAAAGAAACAGACCCCTGGGCTCCCCACCCCACGTCTATGCCAGCCATCAAGTACACATCTATACTCAGGTCATTTACTAGTGCCATCTTAAGAAAGTGTCCACCTTCACCAACCAACCAGCCAGTGCATTCCAGCTTTCAACCTCTATGTGAAAAAGTTCTTCCTCAAAACTCCTCTCAGCCTCTTAACCCTTAACTTAAGCCTATGACATTAATTTTACGTACCTTTACTCTGCGGAATTTTCTTACTATCAACCCTGTCTATGCCCTTCGTGGTTCTGTTTCCTTAACTGGGTCTCCCAGTCTCCTCCACTTCAAGGAAAATGAACCCATCCTATAAAGTCTCTCAACATGACTAAAATGCTCCATCCGCATCATCCTGGTGAAACTACAATACAATCACTTCCTTCCTGCAGTGTGGTGACCAGAACAGCACACCCCAACTGTGACCTCGTTAATGTTTTATACAGTTGTACTTAACCCCAACACTATGTCCTATACAATAAAGACAGATATTCTATATGCCTTCTTCATCACCCTAGCTATCTGTGGTACCACCTTCAGAGATCCTTGGATTTCTATACTGAAGTGCCACCGTTCCTCAATACTTCCCAGGGCCTTACCACTGATTGGATATAGCCTACTCTAACTATTCCAATTGTGGAGCGTCACCTGCATCAACTGGACCACATCCAGATTAAGGAAGAGGAGTGCCTGTAGTCTTGTGGCACATTAGGCTGGATAAATTCCCAGGCCCGGCAAGCTGTCTCCTCAGACTTGTGGGAGGCCAGTGCAGAAATTGCAGAGACTTTGGCAGAGATATTTAAAATATCTGTAGCTGTGGGTGAGGTGCCATTGGACTAGAGGGTGGCTAATGTTTTTTCATTGATTAAAAAAGGCACTAAGAATAAGTTGGAAAATTATAGGCTAGTGAACCTGATATCAGTGATGGGATCAGTGGAAGGTATTATAAGGGACACGATATATATGTATCTGGATAAACAGAGACTGATTAGGGATAGTCAACATGGCTTTGTGTGTAGTAGGTCCTGTCTAACCAATCTCAGAGAGTTTTGAAGAGGTTACCAAGAAAGTTGATGAAGGAAAGACAGTGGACGTTTCGACATGGACCTTAGCAAGCCCTTTGGCAAAAGTCCTGCATGAGAGACTAGACTGGAGTAGTCAATTTGATTCAACATTAGCTAAGCAGAAGAAGCCAGAGAGGGGTAGTAGACGGTTGTCTCTGATTGGAGGTCTGTGACTAGTGCTGTGTCACTAGTGCGGGGTCTGTTGCTGTTTATCATCTATATTAATGTGGGAAACAGGGTCAGAAAACTTGCAAATGACAAGGCCATCAAAGATTGCAAAGTGATCTGGGCCAGCTGGAAAAATGGGCAGAAAAATGGCAGACGTAGACAAGTGTGAGGTATTACACTATGGAGGGACAAACCAGACTAATATTTAGACAGTGAATGGTAGGGCACTGATGACTGCAGTAGAAGAGGGAGATCTAGGAATACAGATCCAAAATCCCTTGAACGCGGCATCAATGGTACATAGAGTCATAAAGCTTTTGGCACACTGGCTTTCATAAATCAGGGCACTGAGTTGGGATGTTCTGTTGAACTTGTATAAGATGTTGCTAAGGCCAAATTTAGAGTAATGTGTGCAGTACTGGTCACCTACTTCCAGAAAAAAAATAGCAATAAGCTTGAAAGTGCGGACAAAAAATTTACATGGACTTAAAGACCTGAGTTATAGGGATAGAGTGAATGGTTTCTGACTTTATTCTCTGGAGTGTAGGTGAACGACGGGAGACCTTATACGAATAATGAGAAATACGAAATAATAAGGGGTCCAGATAGAGTGAATGCTCGCAAGCCTTCCCCCTCAGGTTGCATGAGGATAGAACTGGAGGTCACAGGTGGTGAAAGATGATATACTTAAGGGCAATCTGAGGCAGAACTACTTCTCTCAGAGGGTGCTTCGTGTGGAATGAGCTGCCAACAGAAGTATTAGATATGGGTTCAATTATAACATATAGACCATAAGACAAAGAAGCAGAACTAGGCCATTCAGCCTGTTAAAACTACTGCATCATTCCATCATGGCTGATTAATTATCCCTCTCAATCTTATTCTCCTGTCCTCTCCCCATAACCTTTGATGCCCTTAGTAATCAAGAACATATCAACCTCCTCTTTAAATATAGCTAATGCCTTGGCCTGCACAGCTATCCGTGGCAATGACCTCCACAGATTCACCATTCTTTATCTAAAGAAATTCCTCCTCATCTCTGTTCTAAAGTGTTATCTATCTATTCTGAGGCTGTACCCTCTGGTCCTAGACTCCCCCACGATGGGAAACATCCTTTTCACATGCACTCTACCTTGGACTTTCAATATTTGATATGTTTCAATGAGATCCTCCCACATTCTTCTAAACTCCAGCAAGTACAGACCCAGAGCAATCAAAAGTCCCTCAACTGTTAACTCTTTCATTCCCAGGATCATTGTTATTAAACTCCTCTGGACCCTCTCCAATGCCTGCCATCATTTCTTAGATAAGGGTCCCAAAACTGCTCACAATACTCCAAGTGCAGTCTGACCAATACATCATTAAGCCTCAGCATTATATCCACGCTTTTATATTCTAGTCCTCGCAAAATGAATGTGAGCATTGCATTTGTCTTCCATAGCATCAGTTCAACCTGCAAGTTAAGCTTGAGGGAATCCTGGATGAGAATTCTCAAGTACCTTTGCATCCAATTTCTGAATTTTCTCCCCGGTTAGAAAATAGCCTATGCTTTTATTCCTTATACGAAAGTCTGTGGCCATACACTATATTACATCTGCCACTTCTTTGCCCATTCTCCTAAGCTTGTCCAAGTATTTCTGCAGATTCCCTGCTTCCTCAACAGTACCTGCCTCTCCTATCTTTGCACAGACTAGATGTTTTTTGTGCTTTGAGTGCTAAGACTCTATGATCTCATTGTTATCAAGATTAAGTTATACATGCCATTCATCTGCTCTTCTTACCAAACGGCCAATAATATCTTGTAATCCAGGACTCTCCTCACTATCAACAACAACTTATGTTATCTGCAAACTTACTAATCATATCTCCAAACTGTATATTCATTTCCCAGATGTGGACACCACTAGCATAATCAGAATCAGAATCAGGTTTAATATCACCAGCACATGTCGTGAAATTTGCTGGTGATATTAAATCTGATTTTGATTCTGATCATTAATTGTAAATATTATGAGGGGTGATGGATAAGTTCTTGGCCTTAGGTAGAAGGAGATGAGTTATACAGCTCTTGTTACATGCACGTACAGTTCAAGTCTTTGAGTGAAAATGCAGGAAGTTTGAAGTTAATAATTCATCTCCTTCTACTTTAGGCCACAAACTTATCAATCACCCCTGCTGTGGACCACTTCTGGAGGTCCAAGAAGCCGACTTCTACAAAGAAGGGATCCGTATGCTCCACGACCACTGGATTAAGTGTGTAAATGTAGGAAAAATGAATGTGCTAGGTTTTCTAAAATTGACGCCTTCTACCTTAGGCCACGAACTTCCTCGCGTATATATAAAAATATAGTTAAATTAAATGAGTAGTACAAAAATAAAAAAGAAGTAGTGAGGTAGTGTTCACAGGTTAAGTGTCCATTCAGAACTCGAATGGCAGAGGGGAAGAAGCTGTTCCTGAATCATTGAGTGTGTGCCTTCAGGCTCCTGTACCTCCTTCCTGATGGTAGCAATAACCTGGGTGGTGGGGGTCCTTAATGATGAATGCACCTCTTCCAGGCACCGCTCCTTGAAAATGTCCTGGATACTAGACAGGCTAGTGCTCATGATACAGCTAACTAAGTTTACAATTTTCTACAGCTTATTTCATAATCCTTATTATATTAACAGTTTGGACTTTAATATTCAAACCATTAATTTATATAAGAAAGAGTAAGAGTCCCAGCATTAATCCCTGTGGTACCCTACAGGTCAAAGGTTTCCAATCTCAAGGAAATCATTCACCCTCGCTCTCTGCATCTTCTCACAAGGTCAATTATGAATTCAATGTCATTATTTCCTGCAACCCATGCACTCCAAGCTTTTAGGCCAGCACCTCATTTGTCAAATGCCTTACTGAGGTCCATTATGAACACATCAATAGCACTGCCCAGATCAATCCTTTTTTTACCTCTAGTAAAAAATGTGATCAATCAGATTCAGGATCTCCCCTGACAAAAGCATGGTAGCTTTGACTACTTGCCGCATTTCCAAATGGATAATTAAACATGACTCAAATTACTGGAGTTAGATTCACAGGTATGTAAATGCAATAAACAGATTACTGATGCAGAGATTCTATTCCTCAAGGTGTTGGACATTTAATCTAAATCATCAGTTTATCTCATACCATCCCAGCACAACAGCTCGTGTAAAACTAATCAACACAGTATTACAATAAGAACAAAAGAAGAAGCGACATAACAAGGAAATAAAGTCTGAATTTAACCCATCTGCCTGCAGATAAAAGGCAGATACTCTATTAAAATTACTGCAATATGATTTTATTTGCATTCTTTATATACTGCAGATTAAATGTTAGAAAACTAGTCGTAGAGGTTGTCCATCACTGCCAGACTATTGCTTAACTGAACTGCGAAAGTCTCAGCATGATTATGTGAAGGAATAATGATGTAGTTTTCATTTTAAATCGCAGGAGGTCAGCACTGTGCAAAATATCCGAGTGAAATCTATGATAAGGCACTAACATGTCAACATGATTCCTCAAAGGCCAGACTACACAAAAGCTCCACTCCAGACCCCACATCAAATTCCTGAGCCGCTCTAAATCTGCCCATTCTCTGCCACTTGGTATCTACCCAATATACAATACGAGGCTATGTCCTCATGTCCCTGAGAAATCTGCTTCCTGCTTGCTGGGCTTAAACATCATCTTCACCACTTAACACTTCAGTCAGCAGAGGTTCGGAAATTAAAGTGGGGAGGTATTCCACCTACAATCCCTAGCCATCACTTGCACTAACGACTCTTGCCATCAAATATCATACAATATACAGTAAATTTGCTCCAATATGAAAGCTGCGGTGATGAATCTGATTAACATTGAATTTAAATTACATTGGTTTCCCAACGGCATCAACAGCAGATTGTATTTAACACCTTTAACATAGTAAACATCCAATATACTTCACATGAATATCACCAGACAAAATTTGCCCTGGGTACAAAAAAAATTAGAAAGTGATTTAAAGAAAGAGAAATGGTGGTTGGGAGATCTAAAACTTGTGTCCTAGGCAGTCAGTGATCTAAAGTAGAATGATTAAAATCAGGATGCTCAGGAGGCTACAGTCAAATGAATGGAGATATTTCCGAGGTTTCTAAGACTGGAAGAGTTTCCAAAGATGAGGAGCGGTAAGACTGTAAGAAACTGCAGTGTAGTGAACACAGATGAGTGCATCACAAAAACCAGCTTCCACTTCATTGGCTCTGATTACACTTGGGAAAACAGCCAATATAATTAAAGGCCGCTCCCATCTCAGTCATTCTTTCTTCTTCGCCTTCCTTTAGGCAGAAGGTACAAAAGCTTGAAGCAATCCTGCTGTTATCAGATTCTTAAATGAGCCTCTTGTTCAACAAAGAGGAACTCTTGGTCCCTCAGTCTACCTTGTTGTAGCCCTTGCACTCCATTTGTCTACCTGCGTAACACTTACTCTGTCAAGATAACTGCAACACTGAGTCCTGCATTCTATTGTTGCCTTTCCCTTTGTACCACCTTGATGTACTTGTGTTTTGGAGTGATCTGTAGAGCTGGCATGCAAAGCCAAGCTTTTCACTATATCTTGGTATATGTGACAATAACACTAGAAAACATAGGTTTTGCTCCCTGAATACTTTTGAGTGTATCTTATGGACTTTAGGCTGCTGATCATGAAATTTCTCTATCCTGCACCAGTTTTTTTGGAATCGCCTATAATTGTTATTTCAATTCATAATTCAAGTCAATTAAAATGCTGCCCACGAGGTAAGCTGAAAGGTTTTCTATCTTCTCCAGGCATGCCTCGGTAAGCTTGGGTTACAAGCATGACCCACAACATGGTGTCTTTTTATTGAGTCTCCAATATACAGCCTGAAAACTGTGTTATTACACAACGGCAATGTCCGCCCTTTAATGCCAATCGGCTATACAGTACACATGAAAGAAAACTACCGAAATTTGGAAGTTTTGATGAAGCACAGAATACAGCAACTACAAATGGAACATCTGTGGTGACCTGAAAGTAGTAATACTGCTGCTAGGAATGCAGCTCAGATATACCAAGTACTGTTGTTTCGTTTGTGAATGGGACAACTACGCTAAAGAATCTCATTACATTAAAAAGGATTGGCCACTCCGTAACCAGCTGGTTCTAGAGCAGAAAAGTGTGGCATATAAGCTCCTTGTAGACCCAACAAAAATACTTTTGCCTCCTCTTCATATAAAACTGAGCCTTTAGAAAAGTTTTGTGAAAGTGATGAACAAGGAAGGTGAAGGATTTCGATATTTGAGACAGGTGTTTCCCAGAATAACTAATGGCAAGATTAAGGAAGTCAAATCAAACAGGTCATCAACAACAGGCAATTTGAATAACTTCTCATGGGACTGGAGAAAATTGCATGGAAGGCATTCAAAGATGTTGCTGAAAATCTTCTCGGTACCTACAGAGCACCAAACTATGCTGATTGTCAACATGCTTCAAGCATACAAAACCATAAATTGCAACATATCACTAAAGATTCATTTTCTGCATTCCCATTTAGACTTCTTCCTGTCTCAGACACTGAGTACAATCGAAAATCATCAACAAAACGTTTTTAGTTTAGTTGAACTGTTGCAGTGGCAGCACCATTATGTAATAAAGCACATTATATTCATTAAAAGTTAATTTCTTGTTTCTCCAAATTCCTCCATGATACAAGTAGTATAAAATTATATTTATGTTGAGCTTCAAGCAGTCTATCATAACCATAAATTCCTGAGGATACTACACCTCAAAAAAATTGTTGTACAGTGTAATGAACCAATTACCAAATAACTATTGAGGGATTTCAAAACATGAGTAAGACTATTAGAATTTTAATTTGAATTCAACTTTATTTTTTTTTCCTGAGTACAGGATTCTGGGGAGTGTAAAACATATTATATTCCATTTGCACATGTGATGGTGAATGATTTCATACCTAATGGTTTAGTACAGTGGACCCCGGGCTGGGAACCCCTGGTTTAGCAGGATATATGAAGAATCAGACACACTATCATTATATTATTTTTTTATGATACTAAGTAACCACTAGCCATTCTCAAAACATCTCACTAAATTTCTAACTCCAATTCAAAATAAAGTACGACAGGCAATTTAAGATCCACACTAAAATATAAACACACTCAGTGGCCATTTTATAACATAGACCTGTACACCTGCCTGTATACAAATATCTAATCAGCCAATCATGTGGCAGCAACTTCATGCATAAAAGCATTTAGTTGTTATTCAGACCAAATATCAGAGTGGGGATGAAATGTGATCTAAGTGACTGACCATGCAGTGATTGTTGGTGCCAAATGGGGTATTTCGATCATCTTAGAAACTGCTGATCTCCTGGGATTTTCATGAACAACAGTGTCTAGAGTTTGTAGAGAACGATGCAAAAAACAAAAAACGTCCAGTGAGCAGCAGTTCTGTAGGTGTTCATAAGATAGGTCAAAAGAGAACAGCCAGACTGGGTTCAAGCTGACAGGAAGATGACAGTAAATCAATTAACTATGTGTTACAACAATGGTGTGCAAAAGAGCATCACTTGATGCACAACACATCAAACATTGAAGTGGATGGGCTATAGCAGCAGAAAACCATGAACATATACTCAGTGGCCAATTTATTAGCTACAGGAGGTTCTAATAATGTGGCCAATTGAGTGTATACAGTATCAAATAGGATACACTGCTTCTATTAAACCTGAACATCAGTAAAATCTCTTGACTTTAAGGGATTTAACAAGGCAATACACATTTACAAAGCTGGAACATCCCAAAACAAAAGCAGTAAGTGCTCCGATTTATCTGACTACTCAACGTTTGTTACATTGAATTTAAAGCATAACTATCCTGCGTAAAAGCTCAGATGCTGTTGAGGCCTATAGCATAGCCAAAAATACCATCAAGTACTCCTTTCCAGGGCCTGGCCTCGGGAATGCATTAGTCAGGGGCTTGTTGTGGGGGAGAAGTATCGGAGCCCAGTATTTGGGGTTGGCATTATGGGGGGTGTACTCGTTTTTGCAGCAGGAACAATTGCTATCTGAAGCTTGGTAATGATGGTGGTAAGTGGACTATAGTGAGCTCTTAGGGATAGTCAGAAGTGGAAGGCAGAAGCATCTCGGGAGACACTTGGGTGAGCAAAAGACTAGGAGATTGTTGAGGGACTGTGGAGCCAGCAAGCCATGTGGGGTAAAGATCCTATTGTGACAGAATGCCTAACAGCAGGCACCCACATGGCAACGTGACTCAAAAGGAGCATTATATTGCTTATATCCATGTTTTACAATTGTAAATTATTTTCCCCCAGAGGAAATATAATGAAGTACACTGCACAGGAAACTGTGCCTAAGTCACGAGGATGTCTCATGACAGACAGCAGCTAGTCAAATGTTCCAGGTGATGAGACATGGTAAAGGGCATTATCATGTTTCATTCTGAAAACAAAATTCGAATTGTATTATACTGTTAAAAAAATAACATAACGCTGCTAAATTTCTGGGCAAGAATCCCTCTTAATATTGGCAAAAAACTGTGAAGGCATGAAATTTCTTATCCCATCTGCATAGGTGAAGTGTATGAAAGAAAGGTCATTGAAGGCACAAGGTCTGTCCAGTTCTGCATGATGTCTCAAGCAGAGGCCACAAATAAAATGTCCATTAGCCCACAATGAATTAATCGTATAACATACCTTTACACAGGCACATCTTTTTTAATTTGCAGGCATGTGCATGTATCCTTAACTAAATATACTGAAGGTGTTAATAAGCGGTGCAGAATCTGCCTGAAGCTGATGTCCAAATGGTACATATCTAATAATTAACCGTACTGTTCTTACAATAAATATCTATTCAGGACAACAATAAATAATGTCTTTGCCAGCAATACTCAGATTGAGAAAACTGAATTATTTTTAAAAATGCTGCATTTAGCAGCAGCTTCAGTTTATCACTACAGGCTCGGGTTCACTAGGCTCATGAATAGATGAGATAATAGATAAGCTTTATTTTCCGTGTGTATTGAAACATCAAAACGTACAGTTAAATGAGTCATTTGCATCAATGATGTGCTAGGGCAGCCCACAAGTGTCGCCTCAGCATGCCCGGCAACTCACTAACCCCAACTCGTATTTCTCTGGAATGCGAAAATAAACCAGAACTTCCAGAGGAAACCCAAGTGGTCAAGAGGTGAACATACAAACTCTTTACACAGAGTGGAGTGGTATAACTGAACCCCAATCCTGGTGCTGTAATGTGGTAAATGAAGTGGGCTATGCTGCTGGAACTAGAAGGCTTTTCCAGCATAGGTTGTTGGCCAAGAAAAGCATACGTGCTTCTCTTAAACTTTCATGCCGTTTCACTTCCCCATACCCACACCAACCAAACCAGAACAGTACCCCCATTAGCATGCCATAAGCTCCCTCTCACACACACACCAATCCCTAACCTCTTTAAATGCAGAGTTTGGACTCAGCAGATTTTCAAACAAGTTGCTAGACTTCCCAACTGGCAGACTGCTAACTTCTCCATCTGTCCAGTTGCCTGGAAGGCACCAGAATACAAAAAATATTTCCCAACCTGTTATCTTTAGCAAGACATGTGCTTACTTGTCCAGGATTTCCAAGTGATCATAATCCTGCTCCCTCCATATTTCTTTTTTAAATCAGAGTCAAGAATCTAGCAATAGATTCACCCATTTAACCATACATGTTTGCTTTACAACTTACATTTCACAACTTAATAACTTCCTAAACATTGACTTATAAAATTTAATATAGGCAATATTTCCAAGTATTACCTACATTTTGTACACTTGTGAGTCAAATCTGATATTTGATTTGTCTGTGTTAAGACTGGCAAATTCTAACTGGTCTTAATATAAGCAATGTTTTAAAGTAAATACAATACTACAAATTCACTAGAGGCCTTGGTAGTCAGGCTAAATCAACTTATTTTTGTGAAAAGAAAATTGTGTTTGACCAATTTATTGGAGTTCTCTGAAGAAGGAATGTGATGTAGATAAAGGAAAACTCTTGGTTGTAGCACACTTAGATTTATATTAATAAGCTTACAGACCAAAGGTTATTTCAGAAAATAAACATCCATAATGCAGGAAGTAATATTTTGCAAGAATGGCAGATCCTCGCACCTACTCTTCAGTTAACCAGGGCAGTTCCATTTTTTGTTTTTCAACCACTGGGCAGTTCTAACGTCCTGCAGTATTTCTCGCTTCATAGAAGCTGCCTGACCTTCTGAGTTTTCTGTCCATTCTTCTTTTCTTCAAATTTCCAGCAACTGCCATGGTCTGTGTTCTGCTGTTCCAGTAGATTTTTCTCCCTCCTCTGTCCTCCCTCTATCTACACATCTTCCACGCTGATTAGGGATCTCAAACAAGTTTTCAAACCCTCTTTTAGGGGGTGCCAATCAAAAATTATCTATCTTTTGTTAGTCACTCTGCACAGACATTCTCTTTGTTCTTTCCATCCCTTCATTCCTTCAAGTTTAACATTATTCAAATTCTAAAGAAAATGTTATCAGCCTAAAATATTAACTTGGTTCCTCTCTTCACATTTGCTGCCTGGCCTCCTCTGTATTTCCAGCAATTGTGTTTCCATTTTAAATTTTGAGTAGCTGTGGTATTTTGCTTTTTGATTTAGGCCCGCAGCTTAGATTAGACTAGTCCAGACAAGGTATGGTTGCAGGACCACCTCAGCTTTCACAGTCTATTTGATATTAATGCCCAGAAATGCTAATGAACAGTGCACAATGAAACAAATCTTTACCTAAGATCACAATGCATTTCTGGAATTTCTATCCTGGGTTCTCCACACATAAGATACACTGATGTAATGACACTACTGAACCTATCAGCATCATCTAGTCATCCTAAACCAGCGCCAATAATTGAAGACAGAGGAGATCAGAAGGGTAATCATGCTCCTTCACTGTGATTCTGACCTTCCGTGGGGTGTGCGAGTAAATCCTAACCATAACCAGTGCATAACTTCAGATGTTTTCTGAGCCCTGAAACCAAATTGGCAATCACTGTCCTAACAATAACGCCTCCACTCATGTTTGATGTCCTGATGAATTTGTGGCCCAAGTATGAGAAACAAGCAGCAGGTATATTTCTCCGTTAAGTATATTGCTCCTGTCAATGTACTGTTTCACTGTACAGTTGTGTGGTCTGATGGAAAATTTGTGTTGCTACATATCCACATTGACCTATCATGAACAACTGAACTACAGGTTTAACACCTCAAATCTGGCAAATGCTCATTCCTCATCTTTCCACTTTCTAAATATATCACAATATGTCATGAAAATGACTGCATGATTGAATGGCCTGTCATACGAAGAACATCTGATGTCTCTGGGCCTGTAGTCACTAGGATTCAGAAGAATAAGGGGTGACCTCATTGAAATCTCTCAAAGGGGTGGCTTTGATAGAAGTGATGTGGAGAGGATATTTTCTATGACAGGAGAATCTAAGACCAGGGGACACTGCCTCAGAATAGAGGGCTGTCCTTTTAGAATGGAGATAAAGAGGAAATTCTAGAGAGAGTGGTGAATCTGTGGAATTCTTTGCCTGTGAAGGCAGCTGTGGAGGTCACGTCTTCATGTATATTTAAGGTGGAGGTTGATAGATTCTGGATTGGTCAGGGCATGAAGGGATACAGGAAGAAGGCAGGAGATTGGGGCTGAGAGGAAAACTGGATCAGCTGTGATAAAATGGCAGAGCAGGCTCAATGGGCTAAATGGCCTAATTCTGCTCCTGTATCTTATGGTCTTATATTGATCTGATCTCCCTGTCCAGGACTGCATTCAGTGGTCCTCACAGACCTGGGCTGGATGCTTCTAGTCTCCAAACTCTAGAGTTTAGTGGTCAGGTTCACATGACATCTGCATTTCAAGCAACAACCATGCTAGGAAGCGGGTGATGTAGGTATATTAGCAGCTTTTAAAAGACAGTTAGACAGGTACATGGATAAGAAGGGTTTAGCGCAGGCAACTGGGACTAGGTTGGATGAGCATCCTTGGTCAGCATGAATGAGCTGGGCTGAAGGATCTGTTTGTATAATGTATGAATCTACAACCCTTCAATATATGTGACAACCAAAGCTAGTAACAGATTGTTGTCACCTGTGAAGGCTATCAATTCAAACATGTATAAAATTTCTTCATCTTACTACCATCCAACTGAAGCAGCAATTCATTTGCACTTCTTCCAAACTAGTAAACTGTATTCAGTGTTCAGGATATGGTCTTTTCTACACTGGAGAAACTACGTACAGATTTAGTAACTGCTTTGGAGTATCAGTAATACTTCAATTCCCTGTTGTCAGCCATTTTAATTTTCTATCCAACTCCCACTCTCACCTATCTGTCTTTTGCCTCCAGTATTATCATAACAAGTCCCAATGTTCGCTTCAAGAAAAGTACTTCATCCTACATTCAGCAAGCTGCAGCCTCTTGGACTCAATGTTAAATGCTGTTCCTTCAGGTAACTCCCTGTATCAAAATGGCCTGTTTCGCCAAAAGCCATCTTTTTTATGATATTGGTTCAGTTTCCCTCTCTGTTAACACAGTCTAAACTACTGCAATTTGTCAGCAATATACACCTATGCTTTTTACTCTCTTTCAGAGGTTTTTTCTTCCGATTTTTTTCCCTCTCTAACTGCCTCATTAACTCATCTACCAGATGATGGTACAGAGACTCTGGCCACACCCTATCCAATTCCCTCCCCCACCTCCCAACTCTGCTAACTTGTTTGCCTTCTCTTTTTTTTCCAGTTCTGATGAAGGTATTTTGATCTGAAATGATACATCAGTTTCCTCTTTCACAAATGCTGTTAGTTTATTTAATGGTCCTGCATTTTCTCATTGAGTCATAGTGTCAGAGACCTGCAGCATAGAAACAGTTACTTTGGCCCAGTGAGTCCATGCTGACTGTCAACCACTCATTGTGTATAACATTATATAATTATACAGTTTTATAAACATCACTGATAGTTGGACATTCATGGCCCATTAAAACTGAATTGATTAGTTAAAAACAAAAAAAGTAATGATTATAAAAATGAACATTAAGACTTTAAACAAAAAGGAGAAAAAATTACAAAGTAATTATGTCACCTATTCCAATGTCTAACAACCCCCAGTGAAATTAATAAATCCTGAACTCCCAATCAAGACTGTTGGCAAAGGGAGAACAATCCAGCTCATGAATCCTAAGGCCATTGGTATCAGATTGTGCTGGTTCTGAACAGATGACCCAAACCGATGGTTTAGCTACACTGGGATCAACTAGACTTGAGAAGATTTCCCAACATTTTAAAAGGAGAATCTTCTCTTAGAGCCTCTGAAAAGTCAGAGCAGCTTTGGTCACTGCAACATAAAATTTCTAAATAAAAGAAGCTACTTGTACAGTCAGTGTTTCAATACAGGAAATTGTAGCTGATCTCCCACATACTGCAGCTCAAAAGAAATGGCCCATATTTGTGCAGTTCATGCAATTCACAGAATATGATTAAAATATCATGTGATCCCCCATTATTAACTGCCATGTGATCGGATGTCACGTGACTAGATCTCCAGGAAAAAGTCTAACCTGTATTCACACCCCTAAGGACATTGCAACAACACAAAGCTCTGAAACCAAAAATCACTGTTTGTTACTTAATCCACATTTCTACATTACCTTCAGTTCAAAGAATCTCTCAAGAGCTGAGCTCATGCTGTAGGTTCACCTCCTTTTATGTGGAATGTTTATCACAGAAAATTCAGTGTGGAGCCTGTTGTGTATTTAATATTATGGTAATAGTTGAGTAACATTGTAAATATATTGTTCAATTAAGCATTCTTTGTTGTTTACATAATGCATTGCAGGTTATATGTAAATGCTGTACACCATTACACCGACTTGCCATACTTGCACGCCTTGCTTAAAGTAAAAATGAACTACAACACGTTCTCCTGAGTTCCCATCTTTTTCTTGCAATGAGTTTTATATTTTGGCGTTACAAAGCAAAGCAAGGCCGGATTAAAAGAATGGCAGTATTCCAATCATGAAAATTTGTACGCCTGCTTTTGTGTAAACATTGCCTCTGTGTACAGACATACCCTCATGAACGTCTGATTTTCTGACCTTCACAGACATCTTAGTACTGGGTAGGTCCTTACCGCATCATGAAAATTATCACAAAATGCAAGTCACGTACTAGTCAAGTTTTGACCTTATATAAACAAGATCATTGATCAGAGGTGGTATTGTTTCCTACCTGCTTTCCATCAAGTGTGTAGAGCCTTCTGACTGCACCAGAATCTAACTTTATAGCATCTGTGATGTCATTTAAAACTTGGTCGAATGAATGTGCTGTCTTCTTGTTTAGAAGTATCCTTACTGCCTTGCGAGGTTTTACACCACTGCGGATAACCGTCACCAGTTTAGGCCTGATAAAATCCTTGGCCTCTTTTCCTTCACCTCTTGTTGTTAGTGAAGAGAGAGAGCGGGACGTTCCAGTCTTGATGTTAACAGACCAATTTGGATTGACATTTTTGGAGTAGTCAACTTTACGGAATGGCTCATTGGATGCACAGACATAGCTTTCACCTGTTTAAAATAAGAAAACATTTTAATCACAGCTTCAGTTTAATTATAGCTGTATTTTTTATTTTATCTTTAAAGTATCCATTCACTGTGAGACTGGGCATTCAGTACAACTGATAAAATATAGATTATGATGTTTTCAATTCAAAGAAATGTAGGTGTACTTATACTAATACAGTCTTCTACATTCTCAGCTATAAAACACTTATACTCTTATAATCAAAAAATGTTGTCTATAGGCCACAAATAACAATGATGAAAATACATTATACCAGGTTGTTTTCAAAGAATCCTGACAGCACATTCAGCACATCGTGTCCTCGCTAACTCTCTACCAGAACAACGCTCCAGTTCCACCCCATGGCCCTTACTCCATTTTCTTGCGTTCATTTTACTTCACCAAATATTTATCCAATCCCCCCTCAAAGAACCTGTCTCCTCCACACTGGCAGGCAATGCATCCCAGAAACCAACAAACACAGCATAGAAAGAACTCTCTCCATGTAACACTTAATTCCTTTCCACCTTATTTTATACCAGTGAAGTCTAATTGTTAATCAATCCACATTGACCATGCTCCCACTGTGAAATTCTTTCCAGCCCAACATTGTTTTATGTATTATTAAGTTTCCCCTCAGCCTCTTGAGAGAGTGTTCGGCTCTCTAATCTATCCTTGCACTTTTGTCTCTCATCCATGAACCATTCCCATTCCAGACCTTCCCTAGTGCCTTTAGATCCTTCCAATAATATGGTGATTAGAAATGAATATAATACTCTGGTTGAGGTGACATCAGTGTTTTATATAAAAAAAATTATTTTCCATGCATTTGAACTCTATTGATAAAGCCAGAATTGTAAATAATCCTAATTAGCTTGGTTTTGCCACTTTTAATGATCTGTGCACAGATAAGCATCAGTCCCTCCGTTTCTGCGTGCTCTTAGAGCAGTATCCTAAATCTTACACCTTTCCCCATACTTCTGATATGAAATGGTTCATTTCACACTTTTCTGCATTAAACTTAATCTGCCATATGTTTGGTCATTCCACCATTCTGTTCATATCCTGCTGTAATCTTTCACTATCCTTTTCACAGTTCACAATAATGGCACGTTAAATCAGGTGCAAATTTATAAACTATGGTTTGCAACTACCAAATCTAGGTCATTAATATACTTTGAAAATACAGATGACCCGAACACTAATTCCTCCAGTCTAGAAAATAACATTTACCAAAACCCTGTCTGCTACTTTCATATTCATGCTATCAATGACCCCATTATGCCAAATGGTTCAACTTTGCTGATATGTCTATTGTGCGTCACCGTATCACATGCCTCTGAAAACCCATGTACACCACACTACTTTACCCCATCAACCCCATCTGAAACCGCAGAAAAATATCAAATTGGTTGAATACAAATTTTCTTCAACAAACAAATGTTGACTTCCCTTACTTTACAGAATGCAGTAACTTCACAAAGTCCTTCAGTAAGTTTTCTGTCACATAATAATATTACTACATTTATAACATACACAGTGTCGCCAATCTGTTGACTGTATTTGCAGCAATGTTTACTTGGGAATCTTTGAAAATAAGAATTGATGCATAAACATACACAGCATTAGTTACATTCATTCAGTACATAATAGCAAAAGGTACGTTTTAAGATAATACAAATCACGAATGATAAATTCATGAGTAATTGCTTCTGCGTTGTTTTCTAGGATTGTGATTTATATTTTTTCAAGTTCTAAAATAACTGTTTCATATTGACACTACATATTCATCAAATAGAAATCAAGCAGAAATACTCAGGTGACTCTGAAGCTGATGCACCATAAAAGCTGACAATTCAAGTATCGTCTTGCAATCTGAATGCTAGTCATTAGGTGTGTGTAATTTAATCATGCAATGTAAATAATATTTTGCCCCATTTGCCAAAGATAAAAATAATTTCCGTGTCATTGCCATTCACTTTCCCTGTCATATAGCATCCCCTTCAGTTGTTATTCATGCACGACTCGAGCCCCAATCAATCGGCTTGCACTGAAGCCAGCTGCTCAGTACAGCAAGCAACCTTTCCGCTCAGTGGAATTGGTATGGTTAGGATAACTTGCAGGAATTCTTGTTTGGACGAGAATTCCTACGTCCTGTACATGGCAACTGTAGTCTTCGTCTGATTTTTAACAAAGGCACCTTGTCTTTTTGTCTGTTTATTCTGGATGGTAATCACATGAAAACAATTTATTTTCATCTATTGATCACTTACATAATTTTAAAACTGTTTATCTTTCTGATCACCATTTTCCAGAGAAAATATACTCGGGGTGCTCAATATTCCTGATGGATTAACTGGATCAGAATTTAACTGCTGCAACTGACAGAAAGTGGAGAGAGGGGTCAATTTTAAAAAGTAAATTTGGTTACCTGCAGTACAGTGGTCCTGCTCCTTTCCCAATGTTACTGCACTCCTCATGTCAGTACAGTAAATGAAAGAAGGAAGCAGGATTAAGGTTTAAAGATAGAGGTGTCAAAAGAATTAGATCTGAAGCATCAACCCGAGGCCTTTGTTAAAGTTGGTGAGGTGACACGATACAGCAGATCCCAGAGACAAAAGAGCAGAGCAATGGAGGTAAGGACAACAAAGAGGTGGTCACTGTTGGCTGAGGAATAGCTATTGGACTGCTTTGAGTTGGTGGACTGGGCCACGTTCAGGGGTTCTGCAGATCACCTGAATGAATATGCCACAGTAGTCACGGACTTTGTAAAGACACTAGTGGATGAGCAACTTAATCTTCTGGGCCAGCCTCCCCTGCGGGAATTTGTCAAAGGCTTTGCTAATGTCCATGTAGACAACATCCACCACTTTTCCTTCATCAACATTCTTGGTAACCTCCTTGAAAAGCACCATCAGATTGATTAGGCATATCTACCATGCACAAAGTCATGTTGACTATCCAAAATCAGGGTCTGTCCATTCAAATGTTACATATCCTGTCCCTTAGAAAACCTTCCAATAACTTACCCATGACCAACATCGGGCTTAATAGCTTATAATTTTCCAACTTATTTTTATGGCTTCTTTGACCAATTGAGAAACTTTAAATATGCTCCAGTCCTCTAGCACTCACCTGTGGCCAAGGACATTTTAAACATCTCTGCCAAGACCCTTGCAAATTCTATGAGTATTGCACAAGGTCCTCAGGGACCCTCGTCAGACTCTGGGGATTTATCCATCTGAATAGGACAGCCAGAGCCTCTTCTTCTGTAATTCAGATTCAGTCCATGACCCCACTAATCTCCTTCCTCAGTTCTATAGTCTCTGTATGTCTTCTGAGTAAATACAGATACAAAATAATAATTTAAGATCTCCACCAGCTCTTTCAGTTCCTTGCATAGATGACCACGCTGATCTACAATTTTGTCCCTTGGTATCCTTTAGCTCTTAATATACCCAAAAAAACCCTAGGGGTTCTCATTCACCCTGTCTGCCAGAACAACCTTGTGTCCTCTTTCAGCCCTCCTGGTTTTTCTTGTGTCTTTCTGCATTTCTTGTATTCCTTAAAAGCTTCATTTGATCCAAACTGCCTATATCTGATATGTGCCGCCTTTTTCTTTACCAGGTCTTAATATCCCTTGATAAACAAGACTCCATAAATCTGATAGCCTTGCCTTTTATACTAACAGGAACATACATATTCTATACTCTCAATATTTCAGTTTTGAAAGCCTGCCTCTTATCAAGCATCTCTTTGCTGGATTATAACCTATCCCAATCCACACCTGTCCTTCTGATGCCATCAAAATTGGCCTTCCTCCACTTTAGAATCTCAACCCAAGGACCAGTTCTATCCGTCTCCATAAGTATCGTGAAACTAGTGGCAAGATGATCATTAGATGCTAAATATTCCTCTACACACATATCTATCACCTGCCCTGTCTCATTCCCTAAGAGGAGATCCAGTGTTGTACTTTCTAATTGGTACCTCTACATATTAAGGACACTCTCTTGAACACATTTAACAAACTCTATTCCAATCAATCATTTTACAGTATGGGAGTCCCAGTCAGTATATGGAAAGTAAAAATCACCTACTATCACAACCCTATATTCCTGCAACTATCTGCTATCTCACTACAAATTTGTTACCCTAAATCCCGCTTTCTGGAGGTCTACAACAGCGGTCCCCAACCACCGGGCCGCAGACCAGTACCGGGCCGCAAATCATGTGCTACCAGGCCACGTGGAAACGATATGATTTGGCGATATGCATCAGCTGCACCTTTCCTCATTCCCTGTCACGCCCACTGTTGAGCTTGAAGGCACGCGAGGCCATTACCTGCGCGTCATCCATGTCAGCGCGGGAAAGAGATCAGCTCCTCGAGCTTGCAAATGACGGCGGGCTGAAAAGTATGTTTGACATAACATCTCTGTCGGCATTCCGGATCAAAGTCAAGGCTAACTATCCTGAGATAGCCACGAAAGCACTGAAAACGTTGCTTCCATTTCCAACATATCTCTGCAATGAATGCAACGAAAACTAAACTGCGGAATAGACTGGACATAAGGAACCCCCTTCAAGTATTGCTGTCTGCCATCACCCCTCGATAGGACCGTCTTGTTGCAGGGAAACAAGCCCAGGGCTCCCACTGATTCAGCGATATTGGTATTGTGTGTTTAATATCCAAACGTTACTTAAAATGTTCTGATGCTATTGACTTACTTATATAAACATATAACAATTACAGCATGGAAACAGGCCACCACGCCCCTTCTAGTCCATGTCGAATACTACTCTCACCTAGTCCCACCGACCTGCACACAGCCCATAACCCTCCGTTCCTTTCCTGTCCATATACCTATCCAATTTTTCATTAAATGATAATATCGAACCTGCCTCTACCACTTCTACTGGAAGTTCGTTCAACACTTACTCCAAGCTCCCCTGTCCTCCCCTGATAATTGACTTATCGCTATATTCATACGAGGAAAATATGCGCTGTGTGTTTAGTATTAAATTCGTTAGATAAACCCTTTTAGAAACGAAATTGAGTGTATTAGCCACTTATCACCGATATTCCGGTCGTGATTAACACCCCACCCCCGAACAGAATCGCCAAAAACGATTTGCATTAAAGAAATAGCGGGAGGTACACGCATGCGCACTGGTGACTGCACAAGGCTTCATGGTCATGGTAGTCTTTCGGGGTAAACACAACTTATTTGACTGCTACTCTTGTCCGTTGGCAACCCTACTCCGCCCCCCCTCCCCCACCGGTCAGCCGGTCCGCAAGAATATTGTCAATATTAAACCGGTCCGCAGTGCAAAAAAGGTTGGGGACCCCTGGTCTATAATTAACCCATTACCGTTGTCATCGTTTGTTTTTAAATCATCAGCAATATGCCCAATTTGATTCCATCTGCAGACTGAGCTGAGGGCTATTGCTCCATCTATATGAATTAACATGGAGGAGAAGGCAACTTCGGAGTATGCACACACAAACAAATCACAAGACACACCAGTGTATATCACTATCAGTCCCTACGTGCTTGCAGCTTCCAGGATTTTTCTCATGATTGACAAGATCAGTCAGAAAATGCACATAGAAAGAAATGCCGTGTGTAAAGCCTCTAATTCAATGGTGGCAAAATCCTAGCATCATTAATAGCCAGGAGCCATTACTAGAAATAGCTTCATAACCAAAATTTGTTAAGAACTTCCCTTTCACTGAAAATTCAGTAAATGTCCTCAAGGTCAGTTGCAATAAATAGATTTTTGTTACTTGACATTATCTGACCCATGACTACATAGTCTCTCCAAAGAGATTTATTTATCTAGAATGGATAAGTAATTGTAAAATCTGGAATTTAAGTGGATTTCCTTGGAAGTCTTTGAAGGATTTAAACCAAAGAGCTGTTCACTAGTCTGACTTACATACAGTTGATTACAACATCAGGTGATATTAAATTCAGTCCTCCACATTGCATTTGACATCAGACAACCCTACAAATGCACTATCAGACTAAATTCTCACCCAATCTCTAGCCCAGTCCTTAAGACCTCTTCCCTTCCACATTCCCAATCTCCCTCCTTTCCAACAGCTATCAGGCTTCAGGCTTTCCCTCTCCTCTCAACTGCTTGAACAGCAGGGAAACTTTTAATAACTTGGCCCGCCCAGCTCTGTTGACCTCCAGGATTTAATGTACTGTATAACTCCCAATATTACTGAAACACAGATGGACTCCTGAAAACAACACGTCTTTTGAAGCTTAAACAATTTCCTCAGAAATCTGAGTATTTTATATGAAAACTAAGAGGAATTGCTCTGTCTTCCATGCTCGTGAAAATATATTGAGAACTTAAGTCATTAATATGATTCTTCTAGCCACTTGCAGTAAAATTAAATTTGAAATTAGATTTTCTTTGATGCCAAGTAGTTGGATTTTAATTGCTAATGGAAGGAGAAATAACTGATGATTGCTCATACTGTATTTAGTGAAGTTTTAAATTGGAAGTAGGTATTCAACGTGTAGTGCTCAGCCTGTGACTGATGGAAGAGTGGTGTGGTGCTGTTAATTGAAGGAGTGGCATCACAGGTTCCAGCCATATCATATCTCCATTTCTTATTTGTACATTCTTTTTCAAAGAGAATACTTAACAATAACCTTGAAGTGGAAAATAAATGTAAACCTTACTGAATTCTCTTCAATTTATTTCACTTAATATTTGCTAAATCACCTCACCGGTCTGGGACTTGCCTCTTTTTCAATAGATTAGTACTACTGGTCCCAGCTGGAACTATTGGCAATAGTCAACATGGTTTAGAGTCCATTAATTCAATGGTCAGCTCTTTTGATGCATGTTGACCACGTGTGAATGGATCGTGTAACAAAATTATCGCCCATACAGTCTGTAGATAACTACTGCCATCTCTCCAGCCACTTTTTGGTTTACCCAACTGGCACAGATGCAATAGGGGCCACTGACTGATGAGAAAGCAGGTGCCGTGGTTATTGCCAGGACACCAACCATTCACCTACATGATTCATCATCTATGGTCACAAACAAGCTCAAATGGAATCCCTTCAGTTCCAGTACATGGCATAATTTACAGGCTCTGCTCGCAAAATATCTGTGTAACAGCCCATGCTCCATGGGGAAGTGTGCTATTTTAGTAAAGCGATGTGATGTGCCTGCTGGGTCATGCAGGTGAGCATGAAATGAAGCTGCCCATCTGTAACCTCTCAGTTTGCAAATATAGTTAAGAAAACGGTGGAGTTACAAAAATTTCCAATTCCAGCCCAGAAAGAGCGGGGTAAATAAAAATACATAGTCTTGGTCATCTTGGTTGTAAATGCCAACGACCTTAGTCCACTCTGAAGTCATGGCGATAGCAGGAGCTAGATTACATAAGGAAGGCTCCAGATATCCCTCAAATTATTACTCACTGATTTGTCATTCTATCATGGAACACTCTAGATAGATCTGATCTCCAGCTGACAGGCCTTCTCTGACTTCTCATCTTGTTCTCTACATGGTACCTGCTCATACTCCAGTCAGCAATCACCTTGAAACTAGCAAAATACCATGACACAACACTTCTTCTAGACTCCTTCAAATGGAACCAGCTTGGGAAAGCATATCATAGTAGTAGAAAGAAGAAGATAGATAGAAAAAATTAGAAGCGTCGTTTATGACCCTTCTATTAAATTTGAAGAGATTTGGAGACCATTTATTCAATACTTTCACATGATGTAATTTGACCCTTTCCAATTCAATTTGTTACTTCAATACATGAGGAGAGGAACAGAGTTAATGATACTAATGCTCTTATCTAAGGTATCATAATAGCCCATTCTTTTTCTTTTTTTTCTTTAGTTTTTTTTAGTTGGTTTAGATTTTTATTTCTTTTGGGGTGTGTATATATATATATATATATATATATATATATATTTTCTTTTTACATGATATTTTGTATTTTTTCTATATTTTCCTATATTATATTTATACCTCTTGAGATTTTGGGAGCCTCATTAATTATGTGTCAATTGAGTTTATACTTGTATAAACTAATTATCAATAATGTAATCCCAATTGCTCTGTATCTATTTTCTGTAATGTTTATGATGCTGAAATTAAGAAAAAGATTGAAAAAGAAAGAAAGAAAGAAGATAGATGATATGTCCCTTTGTATACTGTTGGGCGGGATATTCTTTCAGGGCCCAACAACAGTAGCTGAGTCTCAGACAGTGTGACTGGCTCCAAGGCACAGGAAGAATTGAAGTGATAGGAGGCTCAATAGTGAAGGAGAGAGAAAGGAGATTCTGTAGTCGCAGAATAGATTCCAGGATGGTGTGTTACCTTCCAGGTGCCAAGGTCAAGGATCCCTCAGAGAGGTGGCCTGAAATTCTCAGGGAGGGGAGCGAACAGTCAGAGGACGTTGTACACATTGGTGCAAATGACATACGCAGAACAAGGGATGATGTCCTGCAGAATGAGTATAGCTCGAAAGGTGAGAAATTAAAATACAGGACCTCGAGGATAGTGATCGCTGGATTACTCCCAATGCCATGTGCTAGTGAGTCCAGCAATAGACAGTTAAGGCAGATGAACGCTTGGCTGAGGAGCTGTGCAGGAGACAGGGATTCAGGTTCATGAACCACTGCGATCTCTTCTATTGTAGAGGCAACCTGTACATTTGAAGCAGAGAGGGATCAATATTCTTGTGGGGAAGTTTGCTTTTGCCACCAGGGATGGTTTAGACAAAATTGGTAGAAGATTGGGACTCAAGAGAGTGAGGTCAGTGAGGAGACGGGGTACATACAGCACCATGGCATGTAAGCCCAGCAATCAGGATTGCCACGTTTACAGTAAAACAGCAAATAGGACCACTGATGTAAATTGCATCAATTCCAATGCATAGAGTTTAACAGATAAGAAGAACAAACTGAGGGTGTGGATTGCCTCTAGAGACTAGGGTATTGTGGCCATAACAGATTCATGCTGAGAGAAGGACAGGGTTGGCAGCTCAATGTTCTGGGCAGAGGAGCAGGTAGGACCGGAGGGGTAATGCACACAACATGCTGAAGGAATTCAGCAGGTCAGGCTGAAGAGGAATATACAGTTGAGATCCTTCATCTGAACTCTTCATCACCAGCTGAAATATCAACTGTTTACTCCTCTCTGTAGATGTTGCCTGGCCTCCTGAGTTCTTCCAGCATTTTGTGTGTGTTATTCAAGATTTCCAACAGAATCTCTCATGTCCAGGAGTGGAGGAAGGGAATTGCCTTTTTGATAAAGGAGGACTTTGGGAAGGATATTCTTAAGGGATCATCTTCAGTGCTTGGGGAGGATATTCTTAAGGGATCATCTAATGAGGCCTTTGGGAGGCCTATATTACAGACCAACCCCCATCCCTCCAAATAAAAGATAGCAGGAACTGGAGCAGAAATTGCATGTAGGTGTGAAAATAGCAGTAGGAGACTTCAATTTTTCCAGTATTGACTGGGCTATCCAGAGTGCACAGGGCCTGGATGGAACAGAATTTGATTGCATCCAAAATGGTTTTATCGCACAATACAGTGTATAGAAGAAAGTACATAGGAAGGAGCAATACTGGACCTCCTCTTAAGGAACAAGGTGAGTCAAGTAACTGAAGATGCACTGGGAAGCACTTTAGGTCCAGTGACCACATTCTATTACTTTTTAAATAGGTATGGAAAACAACAGAACAAGTCCAGCATTTACACTCCTGAGCTAGAGCAGGATCAATTTTGAGGGCTTTAGGCAGGATCTAGCTAGGGTCAAAGGGAGACTTATTAAGTGGCAGGCTTTGAAAAGGGTCATATCAAGAGTTCAGGGGCAGCATATTCTTGTTAGGGTTAGGGTGAAGAGTAGACATACCAGGTTCAGGGAACCTGGCTAACAAAAGAAAGAGGCTCTGGTCAGGAATAAGGAAGCATACATATTCCTTTTAGACAGTTAGATCCAGATAAATCCATTGATGAATATAAAAATTTTAAGAGCAGGCTTAAGAGGGAAATCAGAAAAGCAAAATGAAGCCATGCACTGGATTTGGCAGGCAGGGTTAAAGATAATTGCAAGAGGTTTTTCAGCTACAATAACAGTAAAAGGGAGACTAGGGAGAGCCGAGGTCCTCTTAAGGACGACTATGCCTATCTGTATGTAGAGTCACAGGACATGGCTGAGAATTTTGAATCTATTTTCCCTTCAGTGTTTTCTAAGGAGTATATCATGGATGCCAAAATAATAAGGCAATAAGTAGTGAGGTCTTGGATCATATACACATTATGAGGAAGGAGGTGTTTGCAACCCAGGGCTTGAACAAGAGCACCCAGTAGACCTTATGGGAGGCCTGGAAAGAGATCATCGGGGCCCTTGTAGAGATATTTGCTTCATTAGCTGCTGGCAATTTTCTAGATGAGTAAAGGGTGGCTAATGTTGTTCCATTGTTCAAAAAGGGAAGCAGGGTCAGGCCAGGAAACTACAGGGCAGTGACCCTGACTTCAGTTGCAGGGAAGTTACTAGAAGGGATTCTGAGGGACAAGATCTGCCATGACTTGCATAGTCAAGGCCTGATCAGGAATAGTCAGCATTGTGTGGGAGGTCATGTCTGCCACATCTTTTTGAGTTTTTTTGAAGAGGTTAACTAAATGGGATAAAGATTCAAAGATTCAAAGCGCATTTGTTATCAAAGTATGTATAAATTATACACCTTCAAATTTGTCTGTCTGCTTACAGGCAGCCACAAAGCAAAAAACCCAACTAACCCAAATAAAAAAGACCAAAAACCAAAGTCCAAGAAACTGCGGAGAAAGAGAGAGAAAGAAAAGCACACATTGCGTAAACAACAGAAGCAAGTCAACAGCATTCCAAACCAGAGTCCCCAGATCCGCTCCTGGAGCAGTAGGGGAAGGCCCAAGCCTGAGTCCCATTTCATCATACCAGTGAGGCAATGCACAACAGCAGGATCAGATCATCGTAGCCTGCTTCACTAATTCAGTATCATTAGAATGGCAAATGGCTTTCAACATGAAGGGTTACATTTTGGACATTTAAGCCAAGGTAGGACCTATATGGTGATTGGTAGGGCTTTGGCAAGTGTGGTGGAATAGAGCAAGCTGGCAGTACAAGTGCACAGTGCACTGAAAACAGCCACAAAAGCAGGCAGAGTAGAGAAGAAGGGGTTTAGCATGCTGGCCTTAGGACATCGAATTTCAGAGTGGGGGCATGATGTTGCAGGTACACATGTTATTGGTGAGGTCGTACTTGGAGTGTTGGGTACAGTTTTGGTTACTATTTTATAGAAAAGATATTTTCAAGCTGGAGAGGGTACAGAAGAGATACTTCCTTCAGATAGGTTCCTTCCAGCTGCTGAATGTGCATTTAGCCATGAACTTATCATTTCAACTGATAAAACAGAAAGGATGCAGCATTCGAATAAGATATAATCCTACCGACTGCCAGTATGCCTCATCTTCACAAAAAGCTAATTTGGTGAGCCAAAGATACAGAAAATACCAGCCTCTACCTTGTGATTCCTGTCACTCCCAACAAACATTTAGGTAGAAATCAATAATCCTACATGCATATTTAGGAAGGTGAATCATCAACATATATCACTTTGATAGTCTATTTTCATCTAATGCAGGAAAATCTAAACTTCTGTGTTAATTTGAGACGGAAATAAGGAATGAAGGAAAAAGTAACTTAATATTTGAAAGCGAGATTGTGGCTGTTGAAGAAAAATACTGGGGTAGATAAAGCATTCCACATATCTAGGATTTTGATGAAGAATGGTTTATATCTCTGATAAGTACTGACCAAATTGAATATTGATAACATTGAAAGAAGAATATTTACAACAGATAAAGTTGGAAGCTGGAGTCAAGGAAAGGACTGGTCCTGGGCAAAAAAAAAAATTAATTTTAATTTTAATTTAGAGATACAGCACAGCAAGAGGTCTTTCCGCCCCAATGAGCGAGCGCTGCCCATTGTACCAAAGGTGACAAATCAACCTACTAACCTGTACATCTTTGGACTGTGGGAGGAATTCAGAGCACCCAGATGAAAACCACGCGGTCGTGAGGATTCGTACAGACTCCTTACAGAAAACAGCCAGAATTGAACCTGAGTCTGGTGCTGTAATAGCATTATGCTAACCACTACATTACCATGCCACTGCAAATAAAGACCACAAGACCATTAAGATATTGGAACAGAATTAGGTCATTTGGCCCATCGAATTTTCTCCACCATTTCATCATTGCTGATTCATTTCCCTCTCAGCCCCCATCCCCTGCCTTCTCCCCCTATCCATTCATGTCCTGACTAATCAAGAATCTACCATCCTCTTCCTTAAATATACCCAATGTGACGAGAATACACATAAAATTAAGATGTTTGCTGGCCTGGGTTAGCATCAGTGGCATCAGCAGTTGGTCTGCCACCTGTCCTCAGGGGGAGGGAGAGATAAGGAACAATGAAGCAGCATGTGGAGATGTTAATGAAGGAGCCATCAGTCCAGGTATTGCCAAGATCGGCTCCCCCTTTGAACCCTGAACTGTTTGAAGTGATGGACAGGCGATCTGAAGATGTGTAATGGGGGGGGGGGGGGAGGAGAGAGAGAGAGAGAGAGAGAGAGAGAGAGAGAGAGAGAGAGAGAGAGAGAGAGAGAGAGAGAGAGAGAGATACACACACACACATCTGGAGCGGCTCCCCCTTTGAACCCTGAACTGTTTGAAGTGATGGACAGGCGATACCCCAGCAGGCAGGGGGATAAAAAGGGACAGGTTCGCTAAGGCAGGACACACGACACCCGAGGTAACGAGACTCTGGAAGCAGTGCGCCTCTCACGAGTCGGTGGGAAGTACCGGACAACGCACAGGGTGGAAAGGTACGATCAGCGGGAACCCGGTGTGTGTCCGCCCTTGCTTGGGTGCCGAGTTCACTGCAGAGGATCGACCGCATCTGGAGGAGGGGTCACAGTCGGTGACCTCAGGTGACATCACCAAGGACCTGCCCAAAAGCTGCTTGTGAGCCATATTGCCGGTCTGTGAGTGGAAGCCGTGTCTGAATGATCAGTCGTGCCCGTTCTCTCTCTCTCTCCCCCCACGTTGTCCATCGCCATGGCAACGATTACTGCGAACTGAACTAAATTGGACTGAACTTTTGTGTCACTTTGAAATTTGGTCATTTACCCCTAGACAACGATAGAGCTTGATTGATGCTGTTATCTTAATTCTGTGCACATGTGTGTTTATCATTGCTGAACTGTTGCATTTATTATCCTTTCGATTACTGTGTTGCTTGTTTCTTTAATAAAACTTTCTTAGTTCTAGTAATCCAGACTCCAACTGAGTGATCCATTTCTGCTGGTTTGGCAACCCAGTTACGGGGTACGTAACACCAATGACTTGGCCTCCACAGCTGCCTGTGTTAACGAATTACAGAGATTCACCACTCTCTAGCTAATGAAATTCCTCCTCTTTTCTGTTCCAACTGGACGTCCCTCTATTCTGAGGCTGTGTCTTCTGGTCTTAGACTCCTCCACCATAGGGCGCATCCTCCCCAAATCCATTCTATCAAGGTCTTTCAACATTTGATAGGTTTCAATGAGATCCCTCTCACTCTTCTGAATTCCAGTGAGTACTGGCCCAGAGCCATCAATCACTCCTCATATGTCAAGCCTTTCAATCCCAGAATCATTTTCGTAAGCCTCTTTTGAACCCTTTCCAATGACAGCTCAACTTTTCTTAGATAAGGGGCCCAAAACTGCTCACAATACTCCAAGTGGGGCCTCACCAATACCTTATAAAGTCTCAACATTACATCCTTGCTTTTATACTCTAGTCCTCTTGAAACGAATGCTAACATCGTAATTGCCTTCCTCACCAGCAACTCAACCTGCAAATTAACCTTTAGGGAATCCAGCACAAGGACTACCAAGTACCTTTACACCTCAAATTTTTTGAATTTTCTCTCCATTTAGAAAATAGTCTACGCTTTTATTTCTTCTACCAAAGTACACGGCCGTACACTTCACGGCACTGTATTCCATCTTGACACTTATTTGCCCATTCTTCTAATCTAAGTCCTTCTGTAGCCTCCCTGCTTCCTCAACACTACCTGCCCCTCCACCTATCTTCATATTGTCTGCAAACTTGGCCACAAAGCCATCAATTCCATCATCCAAATCACTGACATATAAAAAGAAGTAGTCCCAACACAGATCCCTGTGGAACACCACTAGTCGCATGGGGCTGAACTTAACAAGGAATCTCTGCAGCTGCAGAATCTCTGGGGAAAAAAAACAGAATAAACAATGTTTATCCCACCAATCATTAAAAGCAAGCTTCTGGAACACAATGGATTAAGAATTTTTCAGGCACAGAGGGACATTAATCGTATTCATCTATCTTCTAATTGCAAATTAAGAGCAATATATTGGAAAGCCTCAAAAGAAGCCACCTGCACACCCTTTTTAGATCATAAATACTGTATACCAATGGGGATTTGTGAAGGGAAAATTAGCTGAAAGTGAAGTCAAGTGCTACGTTTCCACCTGTCCTATATGGAACTTAAAAATTAATGCAGCTAATTTCCATTGGATGTTGCAACTTGCAGTTTGGGAGTATGAACACAGTTAATTTCCACTTAATGATAAGCGAGTTTCTGTTCACAAAACTCAGTGAGTACCTAAACTAATTTAAATCATGTCACTGAAACGCTCATCTTGACAAATAGAGTTCATATTTTTTAAAATGTTCCAACAATTGATCCTACAAACTGGTTAGTGTTACGGTAAAATTAAATTAACTAATATTTAACTGGCAGCAGCTGGATGAAGCTTTGCAGATAAACATAACCCACTTCAGGCTGAGGGCCTCAATATCACTAACTGTAAATGTCAATGCTCCAATGTCAAAGCAACAGTAACAGCAAACCTATGCTAGATTCTAAGGATGCTACAAACCGGAAAATGCAATACAATACATTTACTTTCAAGACACCGACAGCCCGCCAGCATGTTGCCCCAGTGATGTTAACAACCGACCACATTCATATTCCTTTTATTTACTTCAACATCCTGACACAGTGGTGTCAAGAAAAGAACCTCTCCCTCAATATCACAAAAACAAAGGAGCTGGTTGTGGACTGGAGGAGGAATGGAGACAGGCTAATCCCTGTTGATATCAATGAATCTGAGGTTGAGATGGTGAACAGCTTTAAGTTCCTCAGCATACACATCTCCGAGGATCTCACGTGGTCTGTACATCAAGTCAAGTCACGTTTTATTGTCATTTCCACCATAACTGCTGGTACAGTACACAGTAAAAATGAGACAACGTTTTTCAGGACCATGGTGCTACATGAAACAATACAAAAGCTACACTGAACTGTGTAAAACAACACAAAAACTACACTGGACGACAGTCCTATCCAGGACTGCAGTAAGCGCACAAAACAGTGCAGGTATTACAATAAATAATAAACAAGACAATAGGCACAGTAGAGGACAGTAGTTTGGTGTCAGTCCAGGCTCTGGGTATTGAGGAGTCTGATGGCTTGGGGGAAGAAACTGTTACATAGTCTGGTCGTGAGAGCCTGAATGTTTCGGTGCCTTTTGTCAGATGGCAGGCGGGAGAAGAGTTTGTATGAGGGGTGCGTGGGGTCCTTCATAGTGCTGTTTGCTTTGCGGATGCAGCGTATGGTGTAAATGTCTGTAATGGCGGGAAGAGCGACCCCGATGATCTTCTCAGCTGATCTCACTATCCGCTGCAGGGTCTTGCAACCCGAGATGGTGCAATTTCTGAACCAGGCAGTGATGCTGCTGCTCAGGATGCTCTCAGTACAACCTCTGTAGAATGTGGTGAGGATGGGGGGTGGGAGATGGACTTTTCTCAGCCTTCGCAGAAAGTAGAGATGCTGCTGGGCTTTCTTTGCTAGGGAGCTGGTCTTAAGGGACCAGGTGAGATTCTCCACCAGGTGAACACCAAGAAATTTGGTGTTCTTTACGATCTCTACAGAGGAGTCGTCGATGTTCAGCGGCCAGTGGTCGCTCCATCTCCTCCTGAAGTCAACAAACATCTCTTTTGTTTTGTTCACATTCAGAGACAGGTTGTTGGCTCTGCACCAGTCCGTTAGCCGCTGCACCTCCTCTCTCTATGCTGACTCATCGTTCTTGCTGATGAGACCCACCACGGTCATGTCATTGGCAAACTTGACGATGTGGTTCGAGCTGTGTGTTGCAGCACAGTCGTGGGTCAGCAGAGTGAAAAGCAGTGGACTGAGCACACAGACCTCGAAAGCCCCCATGCTCAGTGTGATGTTGTTGGAGATGCTGCTTCCAATCCGGACTGACTGAGGTCTCCCAGTCAGGAAGGCTAGGATCCAGTTGCAGAGGGAGGTGTTCAGGCCCAGTAGGCTCAGCTTTCCAGTCAGTTCCTGAGGAATGATTGTATTGAATGCTGAACTGAAGTCTACGAACAGCATCTGAATGTACGTGTCTTTTTTGTCCAGCTGGGTTAGGGCCAGATGGAAGATGATGGCAATGGCGTCGTCTGTTGAACGATTGGGACAGTATGCAAACTGCAGGGGGTCCAGTGAGGGGGGGCAGCAGGGTCTTGATGTGCCTCATGACAAGCCTCTCGTAACACTTCATCATGATGATGTGAGTGCAATGGGACGGTAGTCATTGAGGCAGGACACTGAAGACTTGTTCAGCACGGGGACGATGATGGCAGCCTTGAAGCACGTAGGAACGACAACGCTGTACAGGGAGGTGTTGAAGATGTTAGTGAGAATCTCTGCTAGTTGGTCAGCACATCCTCTAAGCACTCTGCCAGGAATATTGTCTGGTCCAGCAGCCTTCTGTGGGTTGATCCTGCACAGGGTTCTCCTCACATTGGCCACGGTAAGACACAGCACCTGGTAATTTGGAGGAGGGGTGTGTGTTTCAACATACTGGCTGTGTGGCGAAGAAAGCACAACAGTGCCTCTTTTACCTCAGACAGCTCAAGAAGTTTGGCTTGAGTCCCCAAATCCTAAGTGTTTTCTACAGGGGCACAACTGAGAGCATCCTGACTGGCTGCATCACTGCCTGGTATGGGAACTGTTCTTCTTTCAACTGCAGGACTCTGCAGAGAGTGGTGCGGACAGCCCAGCGCACCTGTAGATATGAATTCCCCACTATTCAGGACATTTACAAAAAGAGGCCCGAAGGTTCATTGGGGACCCAAGTTGCCCCAACCACAAACTGTTCCAGCTGCTACCACCCGGGAAACGATAACACAGCATTAAAGTCAGGACCAACCGGCTCTAGGACAGCTTCTTCCACCAGGCCAGCAGACTGATTAATTCAAACTGATACAATTGTATTTCTTTGCTATATTGACTGTCGTGTTGTACATACTATTTATTACAAATTACTCCAAATTGCGCATTGCACGTTCAGATGGAGACATAATATAAATATTTTTACTCCTCATGTATGTGAAGGATGTAAGGAATGAAGTCAATTCAATTAATTTTAATTGTGATTCTCTTCTGCTCCTTAATTACACACAGAATCAAAATAAAACAAAATACGCTTCTTTTTACATGTAGTTGCAAAGTACCAACTTTTATTTAAAGAACTGATCATTTCATATTCACTGTTTTAGAATCAGAATCGGTTTAATATCACCAGCATACATGTCATGAAATTTGTTAACTTTGCAGCAGTAGTAGAATGCAATCATCATCATCATCATCAGGTGCCATGCCCGGTTTGAGCTTTGACTGCCATGGCCCTCACACTCCTGTTTCGGGTCAACTGGATCAACTCATTGGTATTCATTTCCAATTCTCTGGCTGCTGTCTCCATCATCATTTGTCTTTGTCTTCCTTTTGCTTTCTTCCCTTCAAACTTTCCCATAATTACCATGCATTCTAACTCCTCTCTCCTAATCACATGTCTAATGAAGTTACATTGCCTTTTCACGACCTCATACGTTATTTCTCTTTTTGTGTTTGCTCTGTTCATGACATCCTCATTAGATATTCGTTTCGTCCATGATATTCTTTGCATCCTCAAAAACCACATCTCTGCTGCTTCAATTCATTTCCTCATGTTACTACATATTGTCCAACATTCTGATCCATATAACATAACTGGATAAACGTAACATTTCAATACTCTGAGGCCGGTTGTCATGCCAGTTTAGTGTTGGTCAGTATACTCTTCATTCTCACAAAGGTGTCTTTTGCCATCCCTATTCTTTTTTTGATGTCCATGTCGCACCTGCCATCTGATGTCACCCAGCTTCCTAAGTAGCAAAAGTTCTGTACTTGTTTTATGTCTTCTCCATTTATTCTCAGCCTGCAGATAGGATTCTTCTTTTTGAATATCACCATACATTCTGTCTTCTTGCAATTGACAGATAGACCCATTTTTGCACTTTCTTCAACAACTATATCAATTAAGTTTAGATATACTTTCATCAACAGTATGCAGATTAGGGCTCTTTTTGAAACTGCAACTTGTCTTCTTATCATCTTCTATTCCCTGTGCAGTCCATCTACTTTTGTCTGTCCAATATGCTTTTTGTATATGTCATACTTTGTTGCATTTTTTGTAAGTTTCACATTTAAACCTGTATTGGTCTGGTATCTGTAAGCCCCTGCCACAACTGGTAACATAATTTGTTCGGCCAGGCAGGTTTCTGTTTTGACATTGCAGTTTTGTTCATGTTCACTTCCATCCCTGTCTGTAACTCAATTGTATCCCTAGCTGCAGTTTCCATTGATACAGTGATTTCAACTGCTCTGTTAAATGTGAGTTGTACTTCAGTTAGAAGCCATTTTTGAATGCTTTCTTGTAAGATTTCACAAACTAAATGATCTCTCAGTGTATCATTAGGCCCATCAGTGATCTGACAATGCTCAGACAATTTCTTCAATTCAGCCACGTAAGCTGAAATGATCTCCCCTTCCTTTTGATTTGCTTGTGAAACCTAAAGCATTCTGCAGTCAATAATGGTTTCAATTGTAATGTTCAGTTGTGGTTTCAGATGTTGTATATTTGGATTTTCAGAAGGCCTTTGACAAGGTGTCACACATGAGGCTACTTAACAAGATAAGAGCCCATGGAATTACGGGAAAGTTACATACATGGATAGAGCGCTGGCTGATTGACAGGAAACAGAGTGGGAATAAAGGGATCCTATTCTGGTTGGCTGCCGGTTACCAGTGGTGTTCCACAGGGGTCCCTGTTGCGGCCGCTTCTTTTTACATTGTACATCAACGATTTGGATTACGGAATAGATGGCTTTGTGGCTAAGTTTGCTGATGATACGAAGATAGGTGGAGGGGCCGGTAGTGCTGAGGAAACAGAGAGTCTGCAGAGAGACTTGGATAGATTGGAAGAATGGGCAAAGAAGTGGCAAATGAAATACAATCTTGGAAAGTGTATGGTTATGCACTTTGGCAGAAGAAATAAACTGGCAGACTATTATTTAAGTGGGGAGAGAATTCAAAGTTCTGAGATGCAACGGGACTTGGGAGCCCTCGTGCAGGATACCCTTAAGGTTAACCTCCAGGTTGAGCTGGTGGTGAAGAAGGCGAATGCAATGTTGGCATTCATTTCTAGAGGAATAGAGTATAGGAGCAGGGATGTGATGTTGAGGCTCTAAGGCGCAGGTGAGACCTCACTTGGAGTACTGTGGGCAGTTTTGATCTCCTTATTTAAGAAAGGATTTGCTGACTTTGGAGAGGGTACAGAGAAGATTCACTAGAATGATTCCGGGAATGCGAGAGTTAACATATGAGGAACATTTGTCCGCTCTTGGACTGTATTCCTTGGAGTTTAGAAGAATGAGGGGAGACTTCATAGAAACATTTTGAATGTTGAAGGGCATGGACAGAGTGGATGTGACAAAGTTGTTTCCCATGATGGGGGAGTCTAGTACGAGAGGGCATGACTTAAGGATTGAAGGGCACCCATTCAGAACAGAAATGCGAAGAAATTTTTTTAGCCAGAGGGTGGTGAATCTATGGAACTTGTTGCCACGGGTGGCAGTGGAGGCCAAGCCATTGGGCGTATTTAAGGCATAGATTGATAGGTATCTGAGTAATCAGGGCATCAAAGGTTATGGTGAGAAGGCGGGAGAGTGGGACTAAATAGGAGAATGGATCAACTCATGATAAAATGGCGGAGCACACTCGATGGGCCGAATGGCCGACTTCTGCTTCTTTGTCTTATGGTCTTAATTAATTGCGAGTAGTCAAGGGATTGTTCAGGATTTTGCTTCTTTAAGTTTTTAAGTTTTACCTTTACATGAAATATTACTGGGTTATGGTCGCTATTACAGTCTGCACCTGGATATGTTTTGCATTGAATTACTGAGTTTCTAAATCTTTCATTTATAGTAATAAAGGCAATTTGATTTCTGGTGCTATCACCTGGTCTTTTCCAGGTCCACAAGCGTTCTGGATGGTTTTTAAGGTAGGTATTCATAATGACCTGATTATTCATCTTGCACCATTCTACCCATTTCATAAAGTAGGACAAGGTGCTGATGGAAATACCATAGGAAAATTTGGACTAGGGGAAAGAGTTGAAAGAGGCGAGAAATGGGTAGAATGGTGCAAGATGTATAATCAGGTCATTATGAATACCTACAATGCAATACATGATAAATATAGGAAAAAAACAGAATTACAGTATATACTGTATATATCAATGTAATACAGAGGAAACGCTACATTTTTTTGATGTCGGCAGTTTAGAGATGCTAAGCTCTGTGCCTGTTTAGATAGACATAAAAAATACAGAGGAAATTCACACTACTTTAAGAAGAGGAAATTTTCCTTGGATTCTAACCATCAGTCATTTTTCAACCCAGGAAGACAAGTCCCTTATTAGTAAGGAACCTGCTGTTTATATCATCATACTTCATCACCCTGACACAGTGGTGTCAAGAAAACAACCTCTCCCTCAAAGTCCCAAAATCAAAGGAGCTGGTTGTGGACGAGAGGAGGAATGGAGACAGGCCCTTCAACTCAACGAGTCCATACCAACCAAGGTTCCCATCAAAGCTTATCCCATTTGCCATATCCCGCTTAACACCTCCTATCCATGTACCCATCTAAATACAATTTAAATGTTGTTAATGTACCTGCCTCAACCACTTCCTCTGGCAGCTCATTCCATATATTGGCCATCCTCTGGGTGAAAAGCTCCCCCTCCGGTTCCTGTTAAATCTCACCCCTCTCACCTCTCCAGTTCTTGATTTCCCTACCCTGGGGGAAAAAAGACTGTGCAAATTCACAATATCTATGCCCCTCTAAATTTTACACACTCCTCACTCTTCTATTCTTCCACGAAAGAAGTCCCAACCCACTCAACCTCTGTCGATAACTCAGTACATCAAATCCCTCGTAAATCTCTTCTGTACAACCTTGATCACTATAGTTTAGCAACACTACTACCACTTTGATCACTTTGCATTAAAAAGCACTTTCTCATTATAATTGTGTTCCTTCTCGTAAAAAGTGAAATGAATTTCTATTTTCATTATGAGCGCTATTTATATGATGCTATGGACTGTGATGCTGCTGCAACTAAGTTCTTCATTGCACTTGTGTACACACAAACTTGTACACGTGACAATAAATTCAATTCTGACTTTGAAATGGCCCATGTCGGCACACCAGCAAGAACACTGCAGCATTCAGGTATTGGCCAACAAGTGGCAGAAATATTTATGTTACAAAAGTGCGTAGCAATGACAGTCTCCAACAAGTGTGAATCTAACCACTCACTCTTGATAATTCATGGCAATATCAACAGTGGGTCTCACATTATCAATGTCCTGGGAGGTCATCATCACACAGAAATTCAAGCGAACTTGTCACAAAAGTACCCCAAAACATCTAGATCAAATCACAGTCTGGATATCCTGCAGCAAATGACTTACTTCTGACACCTTAAGATCTCCAAGGTACAAATCAGGAAAGTAATGGAATACTCTCCATTTAGCTGGATGAGTGCAGCATCAATACATATCTCTCAACACCATCCAGGACAACATAGGCTGCTTGACAGGCACCCCAAAAATGACACTAAACATTCATTTCCTACACAATGGATGCATGAAGCTATGGTGTATCAAATTAATAAAATGCACTCTGATTGATCATTTGGTCTCTCTGCAGTAACTCACCAAACACTATCAAGAAGGACAAAGGTATCAGGTACAGGGGAACAACAGAACATGTTAGTTTCCCTCCAAGTCTTACAACTTCCTTCCCCAAAAGTATATCACCCAGTATGAAATCCCAGACCTCGCAACCCTGAAATAGTGAGGATTCTTCCAACAGGTGGACTACAGTGATGCAAAAAGGAAATATGTGCTGGTTTTATGAGTGATGCCCAGCTCCCCAAAGTGAATTAAAGATGGTTACAGGCTTAAGTACCATTACAAATTTCCAGTGCATAATTTCTGACATAGGAGGAGAATTAGGCCATTCAGCCCATCGAGTCTGCTCCGCCATTCCATCATGACTGATCCCCGATCCCACTCAACTCCATACACCTGCCTTCTCACCATATCCTTTGATGCCCTGACTGATCAGGAAAATATCAACTTCCACCTTAAATATACCCATGAACTTGGCCTCCTCTGCAGTCTGTGGCAGAGCACTCCAGAGATTCACTACTCTCTGGCTAAAAGCAATTCCTCCTCATCTCTGTTCTAAAAGGCCACCCCTCAATTATGAGGCTGTGCCCTCTATTTCTGGATACACCCACCACAGGAAATATCCTCTCCACATCCACCCTATCTAGGTTTCAATGCGATCCCCATGCATTCTTCTAAAATTCCAGTGAGTATAGGCCCAAAGCTGCCAAACACTCCTCATATGTTAACCCCTGCATTCCTGGAATTATCCTTGTGTACCTCATCTGGACTCTCTCCAATGACATTGTTTCAGAGATGTGGGGCCCAAAGCTGTTGATAATACTCCAAGTGTGGCCTACTAGTGTCTTATAAAGCCTCAGTATTAACTCCTTGCTTTTATATTCTATTCCCCTTGAAATAAATGCTAACGTTGCATTTGCCTTCTTTACCAAAGTCTCAACCTGTAAATTAACCTTCTGGGAGTCTTGTGCGAGGACTCCTAAGTCCCTCAGCACCTCTGATGCTTGAACCTTTAGCTTACAGTCTGCACTGTTGTTCCTTTTACCAAAATGCATTATCATACATTTTCCAACATGTATTCCATCTGCCACGTTTTTGCCCATTCATCCAATTTGTCAAAGTCCTGCTACAATCGCATTGCTTCCTCAGTATCACTTACCCCTCCACCTATCTTCATATCATCTGCAAACTTTGCCACAAAGCCATCAATTCCATTATCCAAATCACTGACAAACAATGTGAAAAGTAGCAATCCCAATACCAACACCTGTGGAACACCACCAGTCACTGGCAGCCAACCAGAAAAGGCCCCCTTTATTCCCACTTGCTGCCTCCTGCCTGTCAGCCATTCCTCTATCCATGCCAGCATCTTTCCTGTTAAGCAGCCTCATGTGTGGCAACTTATCAAATGCCTTCTGAAAATCCAAGCAAATGACATCCACTGCCTCTCCTTTGTCCACCCTACTTGTAACTTCCTCAAAGAATTTGTCAAACAAGATTTCCCTTTACAGAAACCATGCTGACTTTGACTTATTTTATCATTAGTCTCCAAGTATCCTGAAACATTATCCTTATTAATAGACCCCAATACTTTCCCAACCACTGATTTAGGCTAACTGGCCTATAATTTCCTTCCTTTTGCCTTCCTCCCTTCTTAAAGAGTGAAGTGATATTTGTAATCCTCCAGTCCTCTAGAATCATGCCAAAATCAAGTGATTCTTGAAAGATCATGACCAATGCATCTGTTATCTCTTCAGCAACCTCTGTCAGGACTCTGGGATATAGTCCATCTGGCCCAGCTGACGTATCCACCCTAAGAGCTTTCCGTTTGCCTAGCACTTTTTCCTTTGTAATAGCAATGGCACTCACTCCTGCTCCCTGACATTCACAGAGCTCTGGCACACTGCTCTGTCTTCCACAGTGAAGACTGATGCAAAGTACTTATTACGTTCATCTACCATTTCTCCCCCCATTACTACCTCACCAGCATCATTTTCCAGTGGTCCAAAATCAACTTTCACCTCCCTTTTACTCTTTTTATAACTGAGAAAATGTTAGTAACCTGCTTTATATTATTGGCTGGTTTGCCCTCATATTTAATCTTTTCCCTTCTTATAGCCGTTTTAGTTGCCTTTTGTTGGATTTTAAAAGGTTCTCAATCATTCAACTTCGCACTCACTTTTGCTACCTTAAATGCCCTTTCTTTGGCTTTTATGCAGTTCCTAACTTCCTTTGTCCTGCACCTTGTGAGCTATTCCCAGAAACTTCAGCCATCTTTGTTCTGCCATCATACCGCCAATATCTTCTTCCAATCCACCTGGACAAGCTCCTCTCTCGTGCCTCTGTTATTTCCTTTATTCCATTGCAATATTGATACATGTGACTTATGCTTCTCCCTCTCAAATTGCAGTGTGAATTCAATCATATTATGATCACTGTCTCCTAAGGGTTCCTTTATATTAAGCTTCTTAATAAGATCTGGGTTATTACACAACACCCAATCTAAGATAGTAGTCTCAAGCATAAACTGCTCTAAAAAGCCATCTCGTAGACATTCAACAAACTCCGTCTCTTGTGATCTGACACCAACCTGATTTTCCCAATCCCCTTGCATATTGATGTCTCCCATTACAATTATGTCATTACACTTATTACATGCCTTTTCCAGCTCCCTTTGCAATCTCGACCCCACATATTGGCCACTATTTGGAGGCCTGTATATGATTCCCATAATGTTTTTTTTACCCTTGCAGTTTCTTAACTCCACCCACAAAGACTCAACATTCTCTGACCCTATGTCACCTCTTTCTAAAGATGTAATTCCATCTCTTACCAACAGAGCCACACCACTGCCTATGCCTTCCTGCCTGTCCTTTAGATACAAAGTATATCCTTTGATGTTAAACTCCCCACTATGGCCACTCCCCACTATGGCCTTCTTTCAACCAAGACTCAAAGATGCCCGCAACGTCATACCAACCAATCTCTAACTACACCTCTGGTTCGTCCACCTTATTCCAAACGCTACATCATAAATACAAGAATAAGGAAGTATTACATAATTGGAGATGATGCCTTTCAGATGAAATATTAAGGAGGTCAGACAGAACACCTCCAATCAATACCATCAAAATAAATCCTCGTCATTAATTAGTGTGGATCTCAATTTATTTATTTTATGTTTAACTTCAATTGAAATGCAAAACAGATCAATGTATGTCAAGTTTTTAAGAAAGCCTGCAGATGCTGGAAATCATCAAGTTGGGAAATGCCATGGCAAGGTGTTCAATTCCAATATTATTAATTGCTGTTTATGTCATCTGGTTATATGTAAATTAGCTCCTGTGAAGGCATTAAAGATAACTGTACCAATGCTTCAGAAGAATTTCACTGCCTTCCAGGCATTTTTGAATGTCATGAGATTGGGAAAGCTGCTACAAAACTCTTTCTCAAAGCAATGCCTCAAAGAATAGAAGTTCATGGAATTTCTATGGGTCCTTTACAAATTCTGTAACAAAGAGGACTAAAGAATAGAAGCTGTCAACCCCAGCCATTCTTTAATCATTTGTTTACATTTCTAGTTTTGTATATAGAATACGAGCAGATATTACTCACAACTAGTCAAATACTTTTAAAGATATAATTTTTAAAATGTCACACTTGCCAATTCATTGGGCTTTAAAACTTTATATCATCATCTCAGGCAACTATTGCAAGGTTTAGCTGTCCATGAAATACATTTTATCTTAGGTACTGTGACTACACACTGAAAAGTAATTGAACTCAATAGCTCATACTCTCAGACACCCCACCCTGCAAAAACTCATTTCAGGGAGGTCTCAACCGGAAGTCTCAACCTCATAGCAGTCTGTGTCAATGAATTTGTTAATTTTGCAAGACATCAGATTCAGAAGTGTTTTGTGAGACAGCTGACTTCTGAATTCTGTCTTAATGTGCCATGTTCACAATAGCTGCTGTCTTGGTTGATGAGCAGGCATAGTTTTTTGCTATTTCTGAATCAGGAAACATTTTCCTGAAAAGCTTGCCTGTGTGCTTACACACCTGGAATGGCAGGTTATGCTCAACGATGAAAGATGTAAAGTACACCTCAGCTCTAGTGACCTTCTCTGTCAGACTTTGGTTTTCTGCTGAAAAGGACTGTGAAATACTTGAGCAGCCTTCCCTGCACTTAGCCTCCTTAATATGTTGTGGTCCATAAAAGAAATAAAAGCATAAGGTGTATCCTTATTACAGGTGTGCGCCGCTTAACGTCCATTCGGACAACGTCCGATCGCATATACATCCGTAGCCACACACACACATTGCCTACAATAGTCGGGATCAGAACTTACTTTTTTACATGAAATAGAGGATTTTAAATGAGTGATTTAGAAGTTCTGTATCTTCAAGTTTATTGTCATCGGGCTGATTGTCCACAAACGAAACAACCTCTGTCAGGACCACGGTGTAGCCACAATACATATATCATGCACACCACATAAAACAATATATTACCATATTATTTAATAAAATGTAATTCAAAATGCATATAAAGTTTGCAACACAGTTAAACAGTTCGTTATCCTAATGACGAGACCTCGGTAAGGGCCAGATATTTATTAAAATCAGTTTTTCTTCTGAAAACGACTGCACTTAAACCCAGCCCATCGCGGGCTTCGATGTACCTGTAAGTGGAAGTGTTTCAGGAAAAAAAAACCCAAAGAATTTGCTTGCTGTGAGCGTGTTTTTAAAGCTATCTTAGCAGACAATTTTGGAATTTTGCTCCAATTTAAACCCCGCTCTAATCCCCTTTAAGACGCCAACGCACCCCGCCCGTATAGGATAGACTCGCGTAGTCAGGTTGTCACCGCCAGCCTTGGGAGTTTCTTTGCCAGGCTTTTGTACTTCATCACCGACAGTTGTCTGGATGATTTCAGCGTCATTACAGACGGCAGTAACTGAACTGATGGACAATGCGAGAGAGAGAGAGAAGTCGACTATAAAGCCCGCCCACAGAGAAAACTGATAGGTCTACTTAGCACAAAGAGAGATCAAGCAGGATTCATTAATTTTATCTTTCTTTCTTTTTTTTCTCCCCTCTCCCTCTCTAAAAAATCGATTTCCGGGATATTGTATATAATTTGCGGGCATCAGGGAGCTGCTATCGATATGCGGGAGACTCCCAGAACAACCAGGAGAGGTGGGATGTCTGTACTCTCAATGCAGATTTCACAAAAGCAGAAACTTTATTCATAATTTTGCATTATATGATATTGCAACATAAGTATGAAACTCATATTGGTAGAGATATTGTCTGATTCAATAGGTCCTTTTTGGGCATCAAAATGGTGTCCAGAGCGATAGTGCTCCTGCCACAGTGGAGAGGTGTTGCCATGAACATTATTAGCATTTGCCTGAGACTATGTGGCTAGGTCTTGTCTTCAATCAATGTGCAACAATGACCTGTCACTAATATTGCCAATTTTGGAGTTCAAAGGTCCAGCTAATATCCTTTCTTAATGTCTCAGCTGAATAGATATTCAGTAACTGAGGAACACCCTCTCCCAACAAGTGCCATTGAAATTGATTATTCATTAATTACAGACTAGAAATGTATGCTACTTATTAGAGATGTTTCAAATTGTAAACGTTTACAGCAGGAGCTAATGGATATACTCTAACCTCAGATTCCTGCAGGGGCTAGTCATTCCCAAAGAATATGAGCAGGCAAACCTCTCAAGTAGGACACAGTACGATGAATGAGTAGGAGGCAGGTACAGCAGAAAAGCTGCTGGAAGATGGAGGGGGCGGAGAAGAAATATGAGGAAGAGGCTATTTCCGCCTATAATGCTTGTGCAGCAATTCTCCCGTTTGATCCTCTGCCAGAGACAACATGTGTGACGTCTGCTTGTCAATAAACATATCATACTCATTGGAATCTGCTAAATGCTGCATCCACAACGGCAGCCTCAGAGCAAAAACAGAATTGCATTAACCAACGGGATTCTTGTACTGTACAATGGCTGACACAATACAATCTTGGGATAGGTGATGGGGGGAGGGGGGGTCTGTCTCTACATGGCCTGAAGATGGATGCTCTTTATTCAAAGAGTGCTCGCCACATTTTAATTCTCCCTTGTGGGTGCTTAGCAGAGGAAGAATGAGTAGTCAGCACTAAGAAGATTATAAGCACTCTAAGATTGACTGAAAGCACATCACTTGGCGGGGACCTCATGTCAAGTATACCCTTAGCCAGTAACCACAAATCATAGATTGATGACCAGTATCTGGCTACCATTATGATGCTTTCACCCTGTGGCAGATGCCCGTTCTGGCTTCACGCAAACAAAAGGCTTTCTATTGAATGAAATGAGCTATCTATTGACAACATGCTGATAATTCTAAGCCACAACTCACACACTAATAGGTAGCACCAGTAAAACACATACCTTGTTGCCACACAAAATATGATAAAGCATGACATAAACATTTTGCTCTAGGAAAGTCAACTTATAAAGGCAACAGCATCAGTGATCAATGAAATGCATGTTGCATAGTTTTGCTATCAAGTGAGCACAGCACTTGTCATTAGCTAGAGCACAAGTGGGTGAGAAGCAGAATTAGATTAAGGAGGATAAAACACAGGAGGAAGGTAAAGAGATAAAGACAAACTGGACAACCCCCTTCCGTCTGGCCATGAAATGACAACACCAGTTTCCCACTCACATAAAGCCTCTTTCTGTCCTTGGCCACAATACAAAAATTATAGAATAAACATTTAATACATTAAATGAACATTCATAACTAAATTTATAAAAATATTATGGCATATTCCAGAGAACAATTAATACTCAGGTAGTGTCATACGTTCTGCCTAGGTGTTCCAACAGAGTGCTACCTCAGCAGTTCGATCCTGAATGATGGAACGCATCTGGTTTCATTGTCTTAGAGGTCAATTTTAAGCAAATCTGGGCTCAAAAGCCTTGACAAGGGCAGGATAGTCTGGCCAAGTTGACAGACAGAAAAAAGAAAGGGCAACTACTAGGTATGGGAGAAAGTAAGAGTTCCTAAAGGATTTATGCTCCATAACTCAACTGTCATTTGCCTGGAGAAACAATCCATGAATCCTAAAAATCACATTGCAGTCCATATCCTTGATACCAGCGATCTAAGGTTCCAGGTTAACAATCCCACCTAAGTGAAAATAAGCTTCCCCAATAGAAATCAGGCAGTGAGAGAGTTTCAGCCTGAAACATCGACTCTTTATTTCTCTCCATAGATGCTGCCTGACCTGCTGAGTTCCTCCAGCATTTTGTGTGTATGTTGCTCAGGACTTCCAGCATCTGCAGAACCTCTTGTGTTCAGGATAATAATTTGTCTATCCGTATTGACAATGAACTCACACTTCCTGACTTTCACAATGTACCAAACATATTAGCATGCGTACCTTTCAGTATGTTTATGTCCTTAGCTCCATGACAGTCCCTACGTGAGTTGCCGCAGCAAAAATTATGTACAACTTGCTCTACTGTGACTTGACACCCATGTTACCCTTTCTTCCTTTCTCGTCAGTAAGCTATACATAATCACAACCGTTTCATTCATTTCTCAGGAGGCAGCCAATGGCCACAATTTACTGCCCACTTCTAACTGCCCCGACAAGCTGTTACTCATGAACGGCAGAGCAGACTCTTGCTCCTGATCCTATTACTGATGCTCTTATCCGGTCAGTTCAAGAGTCATATGGACCCAGTTGAACCTATAGGAAGCATCAGTAAGCAAGTTATTGATAAGCATCTTGTAATAGAATGTCGACTGTACCTCTTCCTATAGATACTGCCTGGCCTGCTGCGTTCACCAGCATTTTTTGTGTGTATTGTAATAGAACTGTTGATGGCCACTTCTATCAATTTAAATAGTAAATAGTTTAAGCATTAACAAGAGAAAATCTGCAGATGCTGTAAATCCAAAGCAAATACACAAAATGCAGCAGGCCGGGCAGCATCTATAGAAATTAATAAACAGTTGATGTTTCGGACCAAGACCTGTCTTCAGGGCTCAACAGTAAGGGGGAAGATGCCAGAACAAAAAGGGGGGGGGGGGAATGAGGCTAGCTGAAAGGTGATAGTGAAACAAGGGGGTGGGAAAGGTAAATGGCTGGAGGAGGAATCTGATAAGAGAGGAGAACGTGAATACTGTAGTTAAATTGCCTTTGTTCTGTTTTATTCACAAGAGATACCTGAGCAATTTTCAGTGACCAGCATAGTTAGAATTGTATCTAACTCTAGTGTACAAGTCTTAAACTCTTGGGCTAGTATATTTTGGCTTTTGCTGTATCCTGCGCAGTCTGCCACTTCTAGATGTCATGTAATATGAACTGTATTGACTGAAGATTGGCTTTAGCTCAAAATGAAGATGAGAGGGATCATCAGCTGAGCACTTTGGAATGAAGACAGCAGCAGAAGCTTCAGCATCTTTTCATTCTCTGCCATTATTGTAAACAGAATGTGTTTGAAGTCTCCTCTGTCAGCTGTTCATGACTAGTTGCTGCAAGCCTGACGTTAATTATAGGATTGCTTAGATTTTTCTACTGCGTGTTACTTTTAGTTTTACCATGCATTAAGTTCAATGCTACAGCTTCATGAGGTTGGTACTGCGGTTTCTGGTATGCCTGATGCTGGTTCTGGCATCACACTTCCCACTCCTCAATAAACCCTGGGTACTGGGTACTGGGTACTTGGTATTGAGAGTACTCACAGCAAGGGATATGCCAAGGCATGAGATTGCAGATTGTGATGAAATACAGCTCCCACTGAAGACCCAAAGTATCCTCCGGAATACCCTCTTTTGAGCAGCCAGATCGGTACTGAATCCATCTCATTTCGTAAGAAGCAAGTGCTACATATCACTGGGATGGGTATCCTCAACGGCAAGATGGAAACTGATTAGTGCAGTGGTCACTATCAGTATTGTTGTAGATTCATGCACCTGAAATATGTAAAATGTTAGGTGAGGTCCTGTGTTTTATCTCTCATGTTAGTTCACTCACCATACAGAAGAGAACCAGTCTAGCAGTTATGATCCAACTGCCTTGATCATGGGCCGTTTTTCCTGGTCGACAGTGAAAACCTCACTCCAAGTAGGTTCTATGCTTTCACAAACAAGAGAAAATCTGCAGATGCTGGAAATCCAAGCAACAGACACAAAACACTGGAGGAACTCAGCAGGCCAGGCAGCAGCAATGGAAAAGAGAAAACAGTCAACGTTTCGGGCTGAGAACCTTCATCAGGACTGGCTCTGGGTGAGCACGTAGTCGAAGGGTCAAAGGGCAGCAGAGATCACAGAGGGAGAGCAGTAAGAGAGGGTTTCACTGAATTCTGCGCCCCCCCCCCCACAAGGGAAGATTTAAACTTCTTCAGGGTAGGCATCCCTGGAAGAGACTTTGCAGTGTAGTAGTTCTATCACAAACAGGAGAAAATCTGCAGATGCTGTTAATCCAAGCAATACACACAAAATGCTGGAGGTATCTCAGCAGGTCAGATAGCATCTATGGAAAAGAGTAAACAGTCGACGTTTCGGGTTGAAACCCTTCATCGGGACTGTGCTTTTGCTACTCTTAATGCTTCTTCTCAGTGCTGTGTTCATTAAAATAGTATTGATTTGTTAATGATCAATTATGTCAATCATTCAACATACCCCAAATGATATCCTGCATGTGCTCAGAGACTACTAACCATATTGAGCCATAGAGTTGTAGACTACAAAAACACGTTCCTCAACACACTGGTCCATACCGACCATCAAGCATGCAGCTGCACAAATTCTACAGTAATCCCATTTTATTCCCCATTCCCATTGACCTCTCCAGATTTTCCGCACTCACCAATATACTAAAAGCAATTTTCAGTGGCTTATTAATTTATTGACCTGTACCTCATTGCAAGTGGGAGGAAGCCAGACCCAGAGTAACTCAAGGTCACAAGAGGAATGTCCAAACAACACTGTTAGTCAGTGAACAACTGAACCTAAGAGGCAGTAACTCCACTAGCTGCACATAGTGCTGTTCACCTGTGGCTCACACAGGTAAAGTCCTTGGCTTGAATAAACAGAAATGCAATGCTTCCACAAAAAATGCTCTATAACATCTAGGTATCAAGTTTTAGATTGTGCCATATGCAAGAGAATTTGCAGTCAATACATTCCATTAGTTTAGACAAGTATTCTGGAAGTTTATTAAGATAAAGAAGTACAGTGTGATAGGTTAGTTGGTCACTGTAAATTGTCCCGTGTTAGGCTAGGGTTAAATCAGGAACTGCCAGCAGTGCAAGTCGAAAGGCCAGAAGAGCCTATTCTGTCAACACACATCAAAGTTGCTGGTGAACGCAGCAGGCCAGGCAGCATCTCTAGGAAGAGGTGCAGTCGACATTTCAGGCCGAGACCCTTCGTCAGGACTAACTGAAGGAAGAGTGAGTAAGGGATTTGAAAGTTGGAGGGGGAGGGGGAGATCCAAAATGATAGGAGAAGACAGGAGGGGGAGGGATGGAGCCAAGAGCTGGACAGGTGATAGGCAAAAGGGGATACGAGAGGATCATGGGACAGGAGGTCCGGGAAGAAAGACAAGGGGGGGGGGGACCCAGAGGATGGGCAAGAGGTATATTCAGAGGGACAGAGGGAGAAAAAGGAGAGTGAGAGAAAGAATGTGCCAATAAAAATAAGTAACAGATGGGGTACGAGGGGGAGGTGGGGCCTCAGCGGAAGTTAGAGAAGTCAATGTTCATGCCATCAGGTTGGAGGCTACCCAGACGGAATACAAGGGGTTGTTCCTCCAACCTGAGTGTGGCTTCATCTTCACAGTAGAGGAGGCCGTGGATAGACATGTCAGAATGGGAATGGGATGTGGAATTAAAATGTGTGGCCACTGGGAGATCCTGCTTTCTCTGGCAGACAGAGCGTAGATGTTCAGCAAAGCGGTCTCCCAGTCTGCGTCGGGTCTCGCCAATATATAAAAGGCCACATCGGGAGCACCGGACGCAGTATATCACCCCAGTCGACTCACAGGTGAAGTGTTGCCCCACCTGGGAGGACTGTCTGGGGCCCTGAATGGTGATAAGGGAGGAAGTGTAAGGGCATGTGTAGCACTTGTTCCGCTTACACGGATAAGTGCCAGGAGGGAGATCAGTGGGGAGGGATGGGGGGGACGAATGGACAAGGGAGTTGTGTAGGGAGCGATCCCTGCGGAATGCAGAGAGAGGGGGTGAGGGAAAGATGTGCTTAGTGGTGGGATCCCGTTGGAGGTGGCGGAAGTTACGGAGAATAATATGTTGGACCCGGAGGCTGGTGGGGTGGTAGGTGAGGACCAGGGGAACCCTATTCCTAGTGGGGTGGCGGGAGGATGGAGTGAGAGCAGATGTACGTGAAATGGGGGAGATGCGTTTAAGAGCAGAGTTGATAGTGGAGGAAGGGAAGCCCCTTTCTTTAAAAAATGAAGACATCTCCCTCATCCTAGAATGAAAAGCCTTATCCTGAGAGTAGATGCGGCGGAGACGGAGGAATTGCGAGAAGGGGATGGCGTTTTTGCAAGAGACAGGGTGAGAAGAGGAATAGTCCAGATAGCTGTGAGAGTCAGTAGGCAGAATTCCTGTTGTTTAGAGCCTATTCTGTGCTGCATATCAATCAATCAATCAATAAATAAATTTACTTAACTGTGCTCTTATTGTAACTCTATTTCAAAACTGAAAATATAGAACTGTGAGTAATTGACATTATGATCATTCAATAGCTGTTATTGCAGTGAAATATTTTCAGTGGAGTGTCTCTTTTAATTCAATTCCATTGTTCGCTACTTGCCTGTATGATTAAAAGACAAGCAACATCAAGGGGATTAAATTCAACAACCCATGGAAATAGATAAGGAATACAATATGTGCTAATCATACAGCAGTTTAGTGCAATGTAGACAGTATTTCCATTTCATGCTGTCTAAAAATAGACAACAGAATAGAAGTGGAGTTGAACAGCATGAACTGCACTGCATTAAACTGCTTTGTGATTATCACGTATGGTATTCCTTACCCATTTATTTATTTATTCTATTTATAGCAATTGCTGCATTCTATCAGTGCTATCTGGTGCTCATGGGCTAATCGCTTTAGCAGAGGGCCTTTTACCATAAGTGACCTGCTAATGTTTTTCATGAGACAGGGGCACCAGTGACAAGACTAGCATTTGTTGCCCATTCCTAAATCATGTCTGTGTTTAAGGCTATAGTGCTCCTCATAGAGGGGATGTATTTGTGCGACAAGATCCCTTCTACAAGAAAAGCTGATGTGGGAAACAAAGAAGGACAATATATTGTTGCAAAGAGGTGGGTTCACTGATCTCAGGTGCTGCTTTGAAGGGGAGATGTTTTTAATCTACAGCAAACCAGAAAGGCTTAGATCTGTATCCTGTGAATGTTATCCCGAGGATGCAGTACTTTAAAATGTTCAGTGATTTGACACAAATATAAAACATCCGTGGATGGGTCTTCAAATGCCATATTCTATCAATTATATTACACGACACAAAAGAGATTGCAGATGCTGGAATTTGGAACAGGAAACAGAACTTTGGAAGAACTCAGCAAGTCAAGCAGTACAAGGCAAAAGGTAGAAATCAAGCCACTGCATTGGGACATATGAGGAGAATCTGCAATCTGTCCAGAAAGGTCATCTCAAGCTTCCGGCTCCCTATGTCACTTTAATTCTCCTTCTCACTCCCACACCATCCTGTCTGTCCTTGCCCTTCTCTGGAGAGGCGAAACATAAACTGGAAGAATGACATCTCGTGTTACATGTGGGTAATCTACAAACCAATAAGTATGATCACTGATGTTTCCATTTTAAGCTAACCCACACCCAGCATCTCATTCCACATATGATTTAGTTTTCCTTGTTTTCCTCTCCCTTTATTTTCCATCTTTTCTCCTTACCTGTATCCATCCATCCCTTAACCCTTCCCATCTAGTTTCAGCTAACACAGTGACAGGTCAGAGGATAGGGCAGTTGGTGTACAGGTAGATGCACCGTGTAGAGAGGTCGCAGTTGTTAGGACAAAACTACGGTTAGTGTGATGGGTTGAAGTGTGTCTCTTTCAGTACAAGGAGTATCAGGAACAAGTGTGGTGAACTTACAGCACAGCTCAGTACATGGAACTACAATGTTATGGCTTGTACAGAGTCTTGGGTGTCACAAGGGCAGGAATAGATGTTGGATGCTACAGGCTTTAGATGTTTCAAAAGGAACCAGGAGGGAGGGAGGGAAAAGAGGCAGGGAAGTAGCATTGCTAATCAGGGGTAGTATCACAGCTGCAGAAAGGGAGGACATTGTGGAGGGATTGCCCATTGAGCCAATGCGGGTGGAAGTCAAAAACAGGAAGGAAGAAATCACTGTATTGGGAGTGTTCTATAGACCACCCTGCTACAGCAACAGAGACTCTGGGGAACAGACAGAGGCAGATTTTGGAAAGGTGCAGAAATAACAAGGTTGTTGTCATTGTGGGACTTCAACTTCCCTAATATTAACTGGCACATCCTTAGTGCAAAAGGTTTAGATGGGGTAGAATTTGTTTGGTGTATTCCTGACTCAATATGTAGACAAGTGAAGAGGCCCTACTGGATTTAGTGCCAGGCAATGAACCAGGTCAGGTTTCAGATCTTTCAGAGGGAAAGTGTTTCAGAGACAGTGACCACAACTCCTCGACCTTTACTATGGCCTTGGAGAAGGATAGGAGCAGATGTATTTAATTGCGGGGGGGGGGGGATTATAATGGTATTAGGCAGGAACTGGGGAACATAAATTGGGAACACTTGCACTCAGGGAAATGAACAACTGAAACATAGAGGTTGTTCAGGATAGGTTTGTTCCACTGAGGCAGGGAAAAGTTTGATGGTATCAACAGAAACACTGGGGAAAGATTAGAGGCAGATTTTAGAAAGGTGCAAAAATAACAGGGTTGTTGGCAACCTAATATTGATTGGCACATCTAGTCAAGAGGATGAAAGAAGCTTACTTAAGGTTTAGGAAACAAGGATCAAACAGGGCTCTGGAGAGTTACCTTTACAAGGTACCAGGAAAGAGCAGAAAAATAGCTTAAGAGAGCAATGAGGGGGCATGAGAAGGCCTTGGCAAATAGGATAATGGAAAACCCCAAAGACATTCTACATGTATGTGAAGAAAAGTATAGCCAGAGTGAGGGTAGAACTGATCAGGGATAGTGGAGGAAACATATTCCTAGAGTCGGAGGAGGTAGTGAAGGTCTGTAATGAATACCTTGCTTCAGTATTCACCAGTGAGAGAGACCATTACATTAGTGAGGACAGCACAAAGCAGGCTGATATGCTTAAACATGTAGATGTTAAGAAAGAGGATGTGCTAAAACTTTTGATAAACATTAGGATAGATAAGTCCCTGGGGCAGACGGGATATATACCAGGTTACTACAGGAAGCAAGAGAAGAGAATGCTATGCCTTTGTCGATGATTATTGCATCCTCACTGGCCATAGGAGTGGTACCAGATGATTGGAGGGTGGGAAAAGTTATTCCTTTGTTCAAGAAAAGGAGTAGGGATAACCTTGGGCCAGCCAGTGAGCCTTACTTCAGTGACTGGCAAATTATTGGAAAGGATTTTTAGAGACAGGATTCACAAGTATTTGGAGAATCATAATCTAATTAGGGATAGCCAGCATGACTTTGTGAGGGACAGGCCATCCTCATGAGCCTGACTGAATTCTTTGAGGGTGTGACAAAGCACATTGATGACGGCATAGATAACGGTATGTGGTGTATATGGAACTCAGTCAAGAGTTTCATAAGGTTCCTATGGTAGACTCATTCAGAAAGTTAAGAGGCTTTTCAGAGAAGCTTGGCTGTGTGGATATAGAATTGAAAGCATAGAAAGCAGAGGATGGTAGTAGATGAAGATTATTCTGCCTGGAGATCAGAGACCAGAGGTATTCTACAGCGATCTGCTCTGGGACCTCAGGTCTTTGTAATTTTTATACACGAGGAAGTGGAAGGGTGAGTTAGTAAGTTTGCAGATGATGCAAAGTTTGGTAGAGTTGTGGACAGGGTGAAGTGCTGTTATAGTTTGTAATGGGACATTGACAAGATGCAAAGCTGGGCTAAGAAGTTGCAGATGGAGTTCCAACACAGAAAAGTGTGGAGTGGAAGGTCGAATTTGAAGGCTGAATACAGGGTTAATGGCAGGATTCGTGGCAGTGTGGACAAACAGAGGGATTTTGGGTCAACTCCATAGATCCCTCAAAGTTGCTACACATATTGATAGCGTTGTTAAGTAGGCAAATGTTGTGTTGGCCTTCATTAGTAATGGGATTGAGTTCAGGGCTGTGAGGTGATGTTGCAGCTCTATAAAACCCTGGTTAGACCACACACAGAATATTGTGTTCAGTTCTGATCGCCTCTTTATAGGAAGGGTGTGGCAGCTTTAGAGAGGGTTCAGGGGAGGTTTATGAGGATGATGCTTGGATTTGAGGGTATGTCTTAAAAGATAGGTTAAGCAAGCTGGGGCTTTTCTCTTTGGAGCAAAGAAGGATGGGAGATAACTGTATTAAGGTGTATAAGATGATTAAGAGGCATGAATAGAATAGATAACCAGAGACTCTTATCCAGGGTAGAATGGATAATACAAGGGGGAATAACTTTAAAGTGATTGGAGGGAAGTGTAGGGGAGATGTTAGAGATAAGCTCTTTACAAAGAGAGTGGTGGGTGCATGCCAGGGGTGGTAGTGGAAGCAGATACATTAGGAACATTTAAGAAACTCTTAGCTACGCATATGAATAATAGAAAAATTGAGGATTACGTAGGGGAGAAAGTTTAGATTGATGCTGAGCAGGTTAGAAAACTTCAGTACGACATTGTATGCTGAAGGGCTTATACTGTGCTGTAATGTTCTAACCTATCAGCCTCTGACTCAACACCCCACTAAGTACTGCCATACACTGGCAATCCTTCTCTTCACTCTCAGTCCTGATGCAGGGTGTGAACCCAAAATGTCAATTTATGCCTTTTGATATTGATTGACTCAATGAGTTCTTCCACATTCTGCTTTTTATTCCAGCTATATTACACACTTAATTCACTGCTGAATTTATCACATCCCTACCATATATCTACCAACAACTTCTGTTTAATTACACCAGTGAATAATATTCAAACATTTAGCACTTGCAAGCCTCACAGCCATGTTTCACAACATTTATACACAACTAGCTAATGAGTGATGATGATGAATCACAACAGTAAATGACAACCACTCTATATTTAACAGGACAATGTTGCACACACTTAAGTGCAGTGGACGCTAACCAGAGGACAACCTTATGTAAATGGTGCAACCAACTGGTTGGTCATCTCAGCAAATGAACCCACTGAGGATTCCTGGTTCTCTTCCTCAACCCACATGTTCTACACTTGCAATGCAAAGGTACTCTAAGCATGCATCTCTTCTGGCTGGAGTGTTCAAAGACATTTTCAATCTCTCACTGTTGCAGTCAGGAGGTTCCCACCCGATTCAAAAGTGTAACTGGACAATAGCTTTTAGACCATAAGACAAAGGAGCAGAATTAGGCCATTCAGCCCACTGAGTCTGCTCCACCATTCCATCATGGCTAATCCCGGATTCCACTCAACCCCATATACCTGCTTTCTCGCCATATTCTTTGATGCTCTGACCGATCATGAAACTATCAACTTCTGCCTTAAATATACCCACGGACTTGGCCTCTACCGCAATCTGAGGCAGAGCATTCCACAGACCCACTACGCTCTGGCTAAAAAAAATCCTCCTTACCTCTGTTCTAAAAGGTCACTCCTCAATATTGAGGCTGTGCCCTTGAGTTCTGGATACCATACCCTAACACAAGAAACATCCTCTCCACATTCACTCTATCTAGTCCTTTCAACATTCAGTAGGTTTCAATGAGTTCCCCTGCATTCTTCCAAATTCCAATGAGTACAGGCCCAAGGACACCAAACGCTCCTCCAATGTTAACTTCTTCATTCCAGGAATCATTCTCGTGAACCTCCTCTGGACTCTCTCCAATAATACATCCTTTCTGAGATATGGGGCCCAAAACTGTTGACAATACTCCAAGTGTGGCCTGACTAGCATCTTACAGAGCCTCAGCATTATCTCCTTGCTTCTATATTCTATTCTCCTTGAAATAAATGACAACATTGCAGTTATCTTCTTTACCACAGACTCAACCCATAAATTAACCTTCTGGGAGTCTTGCACGAGGGTTCCTAAGTCCCTCTGCACCTCTGATGTTTGAATCTTCTCCCCATTTAGATAATAGTTCACACTATTGTTTCTTTTACCAATATGCATTATCATACATTTCCCAACACTGTATTCTATCTGCCACTTTTTTGCCCATTCTTCCAATTTGTCCTGCTGTAATCACATTGTTTCCTCAGTACTACCTACCCTCCACCTATCTTCCTATCATCCACAAACTATGCCACAATTCTATCATCCAAATCATTGACAAACAATGTGAAAAGTAGCGGTCCCAATACTGACCCCTGAGGAACACCACTAGTCACCGGCAGTCATCCAGAAAAGACCCCTTTTATTGCCACTCCTTTATCTATGCCAGTATCTTTCCTGTAAGGCCACAGACTTTTATCTTGCTAAGCAGCCTCATGTGTGGCACCTTATCAAACGCCTTTTGAAAATTCAAGTAAATGACATCCACTGCCTCTCCTTTGTCCACTCTGCTTGTTACTTCTTCAAAGGACTCTAACAGATTTATCAGGCAAGATTTTCCTTTACAGAAACCATGCTGACCCCCAAGAGGAGCTGGTTAAGCTGCCTCAACGACTATCGTGCTGTTGCACTCACATCTATTGTGATGAAGTGCCTTGAGAGGTTGATCATGACTAGAACTAACTCCTGCCTAGATAAGGATCTAGATCCGCTGCAATTTGCATATCACGATAGGTCTAAGGCACACACAATCTCACTGGCTCTCTACTTGGCCTTGGACCACATAGACAACAGCATTTCTTACTTCAAGCTGCTGTTTATTGTATACAGCTCAGCATCTGGTACTAATCAACAACTTCAAATCCTAGGCATCTGAACCTCCCTCTGTAACTGCATCGCTCCTTCCCTGATTCCCCTGTCCATTCGTTCCTCCCCACTAATCTCCCTCCTGCCACTTATCCCTGCAAGCGGCCAAAGTGCTACACTTGCCCATTCACCTCCTCCCTCTAACCTCCATTCAGGGCCCCAAACAGTTCTTCCAGGTGGGCCAATACTTCACCTGTGAATCGGCTGAGGTCATCTATTGTATCCGGTGCTCCCCATGCGGCCTCTTCTACATTGGTGAGACCCGTTGTAAATTAAGGGACTGCTTAGTCAAGCACCTAGACTCCATCCGCCAACAGTGGAACTTCCTGGAACTTCCAGCGTTTTAGATTTTTAGATCATTGGGATCTCTTCTGGGGAAGGTGGGACCTGTACAGATTGGATGGGTTGCACCTGAACTTGAAGGGGAGCAATATCCTTGCAGGTAGGTTTGCTAGCATGGTTCAGGAGGGTTTAAACTAATTTGCGAGGGGGATGGGACCCAGAGCGATAGAGCAGTGAAAGAAGTGTATGGAGTAAAGCCAGATCTAACATATAGAAAGGCTTTGAGGAAAGAGAAGCAGAATAAAGGGTGTAAAGGTAGGAAGGTAGAAAGACTACTCCTTCTAAAGTGCGTGTACTTCAATGCAAGAAGCATCAGGAACAAAGGTGATGAACTGAGAGCTTGGATACATACATGGAATTATGATGTAGTGACCATTACAGAGTGGCACCAGGGCAGGAATGGATTCTCAATATTCCTGGATTTCAGTGCTTTAAAAGGGATAGAGAGGGGGGGAAAGGGGAGGAGGGGTGGCATTACTGGTCAGGGATACTATTACAGCTAGAGAAAGGGTGGGTAATGTAGCAGGATCCTCTTTTGAGTCAGTATGGGTGGAAGTCAGGAACAGGAAGGGAGCAGTTACTCTATTGGCGGTATTCTATAGGCCCCCTGGTAGCAGCAGAGATACAGAGGAGCAGACTGGGAGGCAGATTTTGGAAAGGTGCAAAAATAACAGGGTTGTTATCATGGGTGACTTTAACTTCCCTAATATTGATTGGCACCTGATTAGTTCCAAGGGTTTGCACGGGGCAGAGTTTAAGTGTGTCCAGGACGGATTCCTGTCACAGTCTGTTGACAGGCTGACTAGGGGGAATGCCATACTAGATCTAGTATTAGGTAATGAACTGGGTCAGGTCACAGATCTCTCCGTGGGTGAACGTCTGGGGGACAGTGACCGCCGCTCCCTGGCCTTCAGCATTATCATGGAAAAGGACAGAATCAGAGAGGACAGGAAAATTTTTAATTGGGGAAGGGTAAATTATGAGTCTATAAGGCTAGAACTTGCAGGTGTGAATTGTGATGATGTTTTTGCAGGGAAATGTACTATGGACATGTGGTCGATCTTTAGAGATCTCTTGCAGGATGTTAGGGATAAATTTGTCCTGGTGAGGAAGATAAAGAATGGTAGGGTAAAGGGACCATGGGTGACAAGTGAGGTGGAAAATCTTGTCAGGTGGAAGAAGGCAGCGTACATGAGGTTTAGGAAGCAAGGATCAGATGGGTCTATTGAGGAATATAGGGTAGCAAGAAAGGAGTTTAAGAAGGGGCTGAGAAGAGCAAGAAGGGGGCATGAGAAGGCCTTGGCGAGTAGGGTAAAGGAAAACCCCAAGGCATTCTTCAATTATGTGAAGAACAAAAGGATGACAGGAGTGAAGGTAGGACCGATTAGAGATAAAGGTGGGAAGATGTGCCTGGAGGCTGTGGAAGTGAGCGAGGTCCTCAATGAATACTTCTCTTCGATATTCACCAATGAGAGGGAACTTGATGATGGTGAGGACAATATGAGTGAGGTTGATGTTCTGGAGCATGTTGATATTAAGGGAGAGGAGGTGTTGGAGTTATTAAAATACATTAGGACGCATAAGTCCCCGGGGCCTGACGGAATATTCCCCAGGCTGCTCCATGAGGCGAGGGAAGAGATTGCTGAGCCTCTGGCTAGGATCTTTATGTCCTCGTTGTCTACGGGAATGGTGCCGGAGGATTGGAGGGATGCGAATGTTGTCCCCTTGTTCAAAAAAGGTAGTCGGGATAGTCTGGGTAAGTATAGACCAGTCAGCCTTACATCTGGTGGGAAAGCTGTTAGAAAAGATTCTTATTGATCAGATCTATGGGCATTTAGAGAATCATGGTCTGATCAGGGACAGTCAGCATGGTTTTGTGAAGGGCAGATCGTGTCTAACAAGCCTGATAGTTCTTTGAGGAAGTGACCAGGCATATAGATGAGGGTAGTGCAGTGGATGTGATCTATATGGATTTTAGTAAGGCATTTGACAAGGTTCCACATGGTAGGCTTATTCAGAAAGTCAGAAGGCATGGGATCCAGGGAAGTTTGGCCAGGTGGATTCAGAATTGGCTTGCCTGCAGAAGGCAGAGGGCTGTGGTGGAGGGAGTACATTCAGATTGGAGGATTGTGACTAGTGGTGTCCCACAAGGATCTGTTCTGGGACCTCTACTTTTCGTGAATTTTATTCATGACCTGGATATGGGGGTAGAAGGGTGGGTTGGCAAGCTTGCAGACGACACAAAGGTTGGTGGTGTTGTAGATAGTGTAGAGGATTGTTGAAGATTGCAGAGAGACACTGATAGGTTGCAGAAGTGGGCTGAGAAGTGGCAGATGGAGTTCAACCCGGAGAAGTGTGAGGTGGTACACTTCGGAAGGACAAACTCCAAGGCAGAGTACAAAGTAAATGGCAGCATACTTGGTAGTGTGGAGGAGCAGAGGGATCTGGGGGTACATGTCCACAGATCCCTGAAAGAATGCCTCACAGGTAGATAGGGTAGTTAAGAAAACTTATGGGGTGTTAGCTTTCATAAGTTGAGGGATAGAGTTTAAGAGTTGCGAGGTAATGATGCAGCTCTATAAAACTCTGGTTAGGCCACACTTGGAGCACTGTGTCCAGTTCTGGTCGCCTCACTATAGGAAGGATGTGGAAGCATTGGAAAGGGTACAGAGGAGATTTACCAGGATGCTGCCTGATTTAGAGAGTATGGATTATGATCAGAAATTAAGGGAGCTTGGGCTTTACTCTTTGGAGAGAAGGAGGATGAGAGGAGACATGATAGAGGTATACAAGATATTAAGAGGAATAGATAGAGTGGATAGCCAGCACCTCTTCCCCAGGGTACTACTGCTCAATACGAGGGGACATGGCTTTAAGGTAAGGGGTAGGAAGTTCAAAGGGGATATTAGAAGAAGGTTTTTCACTCAGAGAGTTGTTGGTACGTGGAATACACTGCCTGAGTCAGTGGTGGAGGCAGATACACTAGTGAAATTTAAGAGAATACTGGACAGGTATATGGAGGAATTTAAGGTGGGGGGTTATGTGGGAGGCAGGGTTTGAGGGTCGGCACAACAATGTGGGCCGAAGGGTGTGTACTGTGCTGTACTATTCTATGTTCAACATTTTAATTCCAAATCCCATTCCTGTTCCACTCCTTGGCTTCCTCTTGTGTCATGATGAGGCCACCCTCAGAGTGGAAGGGCAGCATCTTATATTTCATCTGGGTAGCTTCCAACCTAACAATAATAATAGTCTCCTGAGACCCTGGATTTGCGCCTTGGAAGGTTTCCAGGGCGCAGGCCTGGGCAAGGTTGTATGGAAGACCAGCAGTTGCCCATGCTGCAAGTCACCCCTCTTCACACCACCGATGTTGTCCAAAGGAAGGGCATTAGGACCCAGACAGCTTGGCATCAGTGTCGTCACAGAGCAATAAGTGGTTAAGTGCCTTGCTCAAGGACACAGACACTGCCTCAGCCAAGGCTCGAACTAGTGACCTTCAAATCACTAGACAAACGCCTTAACCACTTGTCCACGCGCCAACACGGCCTCCAACCTGATGGCATGAATATCAATTTCTCCTGCTGGTAAAGCAAATTTTCCCTCCCCCTCCCCTCTTCTTCTATTCCCCCCTCTGGCCATTAACCTCTTTTCACCTGCCTATCACCTCACCCTGGTGCCCCTCCTTCTTCCCTTTCTCCTATGGTCCATTCTCCTCTCCTATCAGATCCCTTCCTTTACCTTTCTGACCCACCAGGCTTCACATTTCACCTTCTAACTATCCTTCTTCCCCTCCCCTCACCTTTTTATTCTGGCATCTTCCCTCTTCCTTTCTAGCCCTGAAGAAGGGTCTTGGCCGGAGACGTCAACTGTTTGTTCATTTCCATCGATGCTGCCTGACCTGTGAGTCCCTCCAGCACTTTCTGTCCATTGCTTTGAATTTTCAGCATCTGCAGAATCTCTTAAGTTTATATTTCATTAGGAGTTTGAGATTTGGTATGTCACCAAAGACTCTAGCAAATTTCTACAGGTGTAGCATGGAGAGTATTCTTACTGGCTGCATCACAGTCTGGTATGGAGAAGCCACTGCATAGGATTGGAAAAAGATGCAGTGGATTGCCATGGGAACTCACCTCCCCAGCATCAAGGACATCTTAAAATGCTGATGCCTTGAAAAGACGGCATCTATCATGAAGGAATCCACACCCAAGACGTACCTTCTTCTCATTACTACCATCAGGGAGGAGCTACAGGAGCCTGAAGACACCCACTCAGTCAATTCAAATGGAACAGCTTCTTCCGCTCTGCCATCAGATTTCTGAATGGTCATAAACTCGTTAACACTACTGTATTATCAATATATCTGGTCACAGCAGTTAATTTTTGGAAGTGTAAGGTCCTTACAATGCACATGTGGCAGGATGTGAAGACGATCCAATTGAATGAGTCCTTGTCTATTCCTCCCCCATTAAACATGCACCATTAATCCACACATGACATTAAAAAGGAGTTGAGTTTTTGCAATAATTCATTTCTATAGTTTAAACATTAGAAAATTAGAACAATGGATTATCTATCCAGTCCTCTGGGTTATTGGTCCACCACCACCACGTTAAAAGTTTTCTCACTAACATGTACACAGTATCTACATTTTTATACGTGAACCTCTGCATATAATCAGTGAAATAAGACAACAGGAATTTTATGAAGCCAAATGACCAACAAAAATGAAACACATTTATATAATACATTAGCATGTCCATGTGTCCTGTACATAGTTTAGCAACAAAACAAAATACCTAAGATGCTGAGGAGCTCAGCAGGTCAGGTAGCATCTGTGGAAATGAACAACCAGTCGACGGACCCTTCTTCAGGGATGGAGGGGTAGGGAGAAGACACCAGAATAAAAAAGTGGTTGGAGGGGAAGGAGGGAAAGGAGGGCAGCTAGAAGGTGAAGCCAGGTGGTTGGGAAAGGTAAAGGGCTGGAGAGGAAGAACAAAACTATCCTGAAAGTCTGAAAGCCGGTTTTAGCATATCGATAGTTTTTGTGAAACCCCCTTAAGAGGCCCTCCATAGTCCAAACTGGTCTAATTTCAATTCTTTCCATTGAAGATTGATGACATTTATTTTCAGATCTATTTTTGCGGGACTAAGTATTTGGGTACACGTAACCATAGAAACCATAGAAACTACAGCACAGAAACAGGCCTTTTGGCCCTTCTTGGCTGTGCCAAACCATTTTCTGCCTAGTCCCACTGACCTGCACACGGACCATATCCCTCCATACAACTCCCATCCATGTATCTGTCCAATTTATTCTTAAATGTTAAAAAAGAACCCGCATTTACCACCTCCTCTGGCAGCTCATTCCATACTCCCACCACTCTCTGTGTGAAGAAGCCCCCTTTAATGTTCCCTTTAAACTTTCCCCCCTCACCCTAAACCGATGACCTCTGGTTTTTTTCTCCCCTTGCCTCAGTGGAAAAAGCCTGCTTGCATTCATTCTATCTATACCCATCATAATTTTATATACCTCTATCAAATCTCCCCTCATTCTTCTACGCTTCAGGGAATTAAGTCCCAACCTATTCAACCTTTCTCTGTAACTGAGTTTCTCAAGTCCCGGCAACATCCCTGTAAACCTTCTCTGCACTCTTTCAACCTTATTTATATCCTTCCTGTAACTTGGTGACCAAAACTGAACACAATACTGCAGATTTGGCCTCACCAATGCCTTATACAACCTCATCATAACATTCTAGCTCTTATATTCAATACTTTGATTAATAAAGGCCAATGTACCAAAAGCTCTCTTTATGGCCCTATTTACCTGTGACGCCACTTTTAGGGAATTTTGTATCTGTATTCCCAGATCCCTCTGTTCCACTGCATTCCTCAGTGCCTTACCATTAACCCTGTATGTTCTACGTTGGTTTGTCCTTCCAATGTGCAATACCTCACACTTGTCAGTATTAAACCCCAGCTGCCATTTTTCAGCCCATTTTTCCAGCTGGTCCAAGTCCCTCTGCATGCTCTGAAAATCTTCCTCACTGTCTACTACACCTCCAATCTTTGTATCATCAGCAAACTTACTGATCCAATTTACCACATTATCATCCAGATCATGAATATAGATGACAAATAACAGTGGACCCAGCACTGATCCCTGTGGCACACCACTAGTCACAGGCCTCCACTCAGAGAAGCAATTCTCTACCACCACTCTCTGGCTTCTTCCATCGAGCCAATGTCTAATCCAATTTACCACCTCTCCATGTATACCTAGCCACTGAATTTTCCTAACTAACCTCCCATGTGGGACCTTGTCAAAGGCCTTACTGAAGTCCATGTAGACAATATCCACTGCCTTCCCTTCATCCACTTTCCTGGTAACCTCCTCGAAAAACTCCAATAGATTGGTCAAACATGACCTACCACACACAAAGCCATATTGACTCTCCCTAATAAGTCCCAGTCTATCCAAATGCTTGTAGATTCTGTCTCTTAGTACTCCCTCCAATAACTTACCTACTACCGACATTAAACTTACTGGCCTATAATTTCCCGGATTACTTTTCGATCCTTTTTTAAACAACGGAACAACATGAGCCACTCTCCAATCCTCCAGCACCTCACCTGTAGACAGCGACATTTTAAATATTTCTGCCAGGGCCCCTGCAATTTCAACACTAGTCTCCTTCAAGGTCCGAGGGAACACCCTGTCAGGTCCTGGGGATTTATCCACTTTAATTTTCCTCAAGACAGCAAGGACCTCCTCCTTTTCGATCTGTACAGTTTCCATGATCTCGCTACTTGTTTCCCTTAATTCCATAGACTTCATGCCAGTTTCTTTAGTAAACACAGACGCAAAAAACCTATTTAAGATCTCCCCCATTTCCTTTGGTTCCGCAGATAGCCGACCACTCTGATCTTCAAGAGGACCAATTTTATCCCTTACAATCCTTTTGCTCTTAATATACTTGTAAAAGCTCTCTGGATTATCCTTCACTTTGCCTGCCAAGGCAACCTCATGTCTTCTTTTAGCCCTCCTGATTTCTTTCTTAAGTATTTTCTTGCACTTCTTATACTCCTCAAGCACCTGATTTACTCCCTGCTTCCTATACACGTCATACAACTCCCTCTTCTTCTTTATCAGAGTTGCAATATCCCTTGAGAACCAAGGTTCCTTATTCCTATTCACCTTGCCTTTAATCCTGACAGGAACATACAAATTTTGCACTCTCAAAATTTCTGCTTTGAAGGCTTCCCACCTACCGATCACATCCATGCCAGAGAACAACCTGTCCCAATCCGCGCTTTTTAGATCCGTTCTCATTTCTTCAAATTTGGCCTTCTTCCAGTTAATAACCTCAACCCTAGGACCAGATCTATCCTTGTCCATGATCAAGTTGAAACTAACGGTGTTATGATCACTGGAACCAAAGTGCTCCCCTACACAGACATCTGTCACTTGTCCAAACTCGTTTCCTAACAGGAGATCCAATATTGCATCCCCTCTAGTTGGTCCCTCTATATATTGATTTAGAAAACTTTCCTGAACACATTTTACAAACTCTAAACCATCTAGACCCCTAACAGTATGGGAGACCCAATCAATATATGGAAAATTAAAATCCCCTACCACCACAACTTTATGTTTCCTGCAGTTGCCTGCTATCTCTCTGCAGATTTGCACTTCCAATTCCCTTTGACTATTGGGTGGTCTGTAATACAATCCCACTAATGTGGCCATACCTTTCCTGTTTCTCAGCTCCACCCACAAGGACTCAGTAGACAAGCCCTCTAATCTGTCCCGCCTGAGCACTGCTGTAATATTTTCCCTAACAAGCAATGCCACTCCCCCACCTTTCATTCCTCTGCCTCGATCACATCCGAAACATTGGAACCCTGGAATATTAAGCTGCCAGTCCTGCCCCTCCTGTAGCCAAGTTTCACTAATTGCTACAATGTCATAATTCCACGTGTCAATCCACGCCCTCATCTCATCCGCCTTCCCCGCAATACTCCTAGCATTGAAATATATACACCTCAGAAGATTTTTACCACCACTCACAACCTTTCTATTAGTGGATTTGCTTGAACTTTTAACATCATTTATTTTCACCCCAGCCACACTGTCAGCTCTGGTACTGTGGTTCCCATCCCCCTGCAAATCTAGTTTAAAGCCCCCCCCCAATAGCATTAACAAACCTCCCTGAAAGGATATTGGTCCCCCTGTAGTTCAAGTGTAACCCATCTCTCTTGTACAGGTCCCACCTGCCCCAGAAGAGGTCCATTTAGTCTTCATGAACCAAAAAGAAATTGAATACTTTTGCATCAATTTTTGCAGAAACCAACTATAATTTAAACCAGTTCGACAAATACATTTGAGAGAAAGAACCAAGTTTAGTGAGTTAACAAATAAATATGCTAACTACTATTACATAGGCTGTTTACAATGACCTAGGAATTTTTTTAGATGCTTTTAGTGGAACAGAAGTTTTCCTTATTTAACCATTTTTGACTGAAGACTGAAGACAAAACTTCATTTTTTTGGCTGTGACAACATCAGACATTGTTTACAACATCAGACATTGTTTTCTTCCTGGGAAACTGCACATTCATCTATTAACTACATTTTTAAAACTCTAACATATAATTGAGACTACAACAATGACTCGTAATGCTGCTGGGAAAAATGTCTTGATCCCTCAGATATGAATGGTCTCATTTGTTCTACCTTTTTAATTCAGTTTCCTGTTCAACTTACAGTAGTTTTACCATGAACTTTAAAATTCAAAAGTTCAAAGTAAGTTTATTATCAAAGTATATATATGTGAAGATTTGGTGGTAAGAACAGGAAGGCAGATTATTATCTAAATGGAGTCAAGTTAGGAAAAGGGGAAGCACAACGAGATCTAGGTGTTCTTGCACATCAGTCACTGAAAGCAAGCATGCAAGTACAGCAGGCACTGAAGAAAGCTAATGGCATGCTGGCCTTCATAACAAGGGGAATTGAGTATAAGAGCGAAGGGGTCCTCCTGCAGCTGCACAGGGCCCTGGTGAGACCACACCTGGAGTATTGTGTACAGTTTTGGTCTCCAAATTTGAGGAAGGATATTCTTGCTATCGAGGGAGTGCAGCGTAGGTTCACAAGGTTAATTCCCGGGATGGCTGGACTGTCATACGTCAAAAGATTGGAGCGACTGGGCTTGTATATTCTGGAATTTAGAAGGCTGAGAAGGGATCTTATTGAAACATATAAGATTATTAAGGGATTGGACACGCTGCAGGCAGGAAACATGTTCCCGCTGATGGGTGAGTCCAGAACCAGAGGCCACAGTTTAAGAATTAGGGGTAGGCCATTTAGAATGGAGTTGAGGAAAAACTTTTTCACCCAGAGAGTGGTGGATATATGGAATGGTCTGCCCCAGAAGGCTGTGGAGGGCAAGTCTCTGGATGCTTTCAAAAAAGAGATGGATAGAGCTCTTAAAGATAGCAGAATCAAAGGTTATGGGGATAGGGCAGGAACTGGATACTGATAGTGGATGATCAGCCATGATCACAGTGAATGGCGGTGCTGGTTCGAAGGGCCAAATAGCCTACTCCTTCACCTATTGTCTATTGTCTATTGAACATATACAACCCTGAGACTCAATTTCTTTCAGGCATTCACAGTAAATATAAGAAACACAATCGAATCAATGAAAGACTGTCCCAATAAACAATCCATGTGCAAAATGCACCCAACTATGCAAATACAAATTTTTTTAAAATATTATAATAAATAAGCAATAAATATTGACAACGAGTGATGAAAAGTCCTTGAAAATGAGTACATACCTTGTGGGAACAGTTCAGTGATGGGACAAGTGAAGTTGAGTGAAGTTTTCCCCTTTGGTTCAAGATTGTTTGTCAAAGTTTTAGATGACATGCCAAATCTTTGCAAGCTTCTGAAAAAGTAGAGGGGCTGCAGTGCTTTCTTCATAATGGGATTTATATGTTGGACCCAGAAGAGATCCCCTAAAATGATAACACCGGGGAATTTAAAGTCGCTGACTCTCTCCACCTCTGATCCCCTGATGAAGACTGGCTCATGGATCTCCAATTTCCTCTTGCTAAAGTCAATAATCAGCTTCTTAGTCTTGCTAACATGGAGTGAGAGGTTATTGTTGTGGTACCACTCAGACAGATTTTCAATCTCTCTTCTATATGCTGATTCATCACCACCTATGACATTGGTGTCCAGCAGGTTTAAATATGGCACTGGAGCTGTGCTCCAATGTCATAAGAAAACAGCAAATAGAGCAGGGGGCTGGGCACACAGCCTTGTGTTGCACCTATGCTAATGGAGTTTGTAGAGGAGATGTTGTTGCCAATCCGAAATGACTAGCATCTGCAAGTGAGGATATCTAGGATTCAGTTACACAAGGAGGTGTTGAGCCCAAAGTCCTGAAGCTTATTGATTAGTTTTGAGGGGATGATAGTATTGAATGCCAACTTATAGTCAATGAAGAGCATCCTGATGTATGCATCTTCACTGTTCAGATGTTCCAGGTTTGAATGAAGAGCCAGTGAAATGGCATCTGAGTTGCATGCATCCTCAATTTCTGGGTGTTGCAGGGTTGAGTGAAGAGCCAGTCTAATGGTACCTGCTGTTTACCTGTTGTGACAGTAGACAGACTGCAGTGGATCCGAGTTGTTTCTTGGGCATAAATTGATACGTTCCATCACCAACTTTTCAAAGCACTTCATCACAGTGGATGCAAGTGCTACTGGACAATAGGCATTGAGACAGGTTACCACGTTCTTCTTGGGCATGAATCATAGTACAGTAATGGTCAAGTGTATTGGGACCCTGGTGCTGCAGGTGATACGTTGATGATAATTGTGAAGTGATTTCTTCAAACAAGCCTGATTGAAGTAGCCAGCAATTATTTGAAAGACGTCAGGGTAGGCTGTTTCTTGTTTGCAGCTGGTGGCACTCAATACATTGAGCGCCCGCTTAACATTGGCCTTTGGTGATATGTAAAATGCAATGAGGATCACAAAGTAAGTAGAAGAGTCAGCACCTGATCATTAGATGTTTCAGGTCGGAGGAATGAGCATGTGACAAGACCACTGCATGTAAGCACCACAAAGAATTTAGCATGAAACACAGAACCCCCACCTTCTGCCTTCTCCAAACTAGCTGTCCAGTCCATCCTGTGTATCCAAAAGTCTTCAGGTCTTATCAATGTATCTGAAATGAACCATGTCTCTGCGAAACAGAGAATGCAGCAATTCCTCATTTCATTCTGATACAGCAATCTTGCTCTTAGGTCCTCAATATTGTTCTCCAGTGACTGTGTATTTGCTAACAAGATGCTGGTCAGAGGAAGTTTCATGGCCCTTTGTTTTAACCTGGCTTGGAGTCCTCCCCTCCTCTCTCTCTTTCAGCTATGACGATGCACTTTTGTCTGCATAAAGCATGCCTGAGAGTCCGCCAGGTCTTTCAGAAAATTGTGGAATTGCTAGTTCATTAAGACAGTTCAAAAGTATCTTACTTGAGGGGAAATTACAGGCTGCAGATTGCAGTGAGAGTAGTTCAGAAGATGTATACTTATGAGTTTTGTAAGCTGCCTGCAACATGTCGCTGTGATTCACCAATGCCATCACAAGTTATTACGATAATCACTAAAAGTTGTTGGCTTTGATTTAGAAATTCTGTTCTTTTCCTATAGTCAGTTAAATGTTGATTGCTTCAGAGATGAAGACAAAAATAATCTATGCATTTTATATTAGATTCAAAAGAAATTTTATGTATTCTGAAGCACTTCAACACTGAAGTTAAGTCAATTTATTTAGAGATTTAGAGATACTTAGGGCCCTTCAAACCGCGACACCAGCAACCCCCGATTTAACCCTAGCCGAATCACGGGACAGTTTACAATGACCAAATAACCTACTAACCGGTACGAATTCGGACTGTGGGAGGAAACCTGAGCACCCGAGGAAACCTACACATTCTATGGGGAGGACATACAAACTCCTTACAGAGGGCGCCGAGATTGAACTCCAAACTCCGACGTCCCAAGTCGTAATAGCATCGTGCTAACCGCTATGTTACTGTGGCAGCCCCAGTATGTACATTGCGCATAGGAACACACCTACTTAAAGAGAACCACATACATTAAGTGTAATTTGTGTATAAATATTGTTGGTGTATATGTTCTTATTGATAACATAATTATATATTATTGATAGAGTAATTAATTATTTATATAATACATAATTATATATTTTATCATATACAGAGAGTAGTGGACTCTACCCAATACATCACAGGCATATCCCTTTCCGCCATTGGCAGTATCTACAGGATGCACTGCTTCAAGAAGCAAAATCCACTATCAAGTATTTCTGCTATCTGGATGATGCCATCTTTCTGCAGCTACCAAGAAACAGGAGGTACAGAAGCCTTAAGTCCCATACCACCAGGCTCAAGACCAGCTACTTCCCACAAACATTTGCTTCTTGAACCAACTAGCAGAACCCTAATCACAACAGTTTAATAAATCTTTGACCACTTTGATCATTTTGCACTAAATAGACATCTTTGTTCTAATTGTGCTTTGATAAAAAATGTAGTTGCTTTGTTTAATTTATATTCTTCATGTGGATGCTTATATGTTGCTATGTACCAGTGATGTTACTGCAAGTTTTTCACTGTACCTGTGGATGCATGTATTTGTGCATGACGATAAACTTGACTTTGACTTTAACTTGATCCAAGTCAGATTTCACTTCATCTACACCGTGTATTTTAAAACCCAAATGCATGGAAATAAATGGTAATAAATTCATGACTACCAGCATAACAACCTGAGTAACGGTGCACATAGCAAATGGGACAAAAATATACACTGATAGATCCTTCCAGTTTAATGAATGTCCTTTCCAAATACGTCTTAAAACCTACTGGCAGCCATAGATAAATTTAAAGAAAAACACCAGAACTCTTCAACAGAACAGAAAATCCCTGCAGTGTATAAAAGGGTGCTCGAACAGCGTAAAGATTGGAACTTTCCTTCAAAGCCTGAACACAAATCCTACAGTGTCTAAATTATAAAAGTTAATCAATTTGTTCTCTACTGAAATACTGACAAACCTGCTTTGTATTCCTGTCATTATGCTTTTGAATACCAGGGCCTGATTGCAGTATTTAAAACAATTGAGCTACTTCATTTTAGTCACAGAAACTCAGCATTCCAGGTTTCATTATTGAAAGGGAGGAAATGTGACATCAGCACTGTGCCCAGCAATGCAGATTCATTTCCTCCCCACTACTGAGTATGAACTTGCTTGAGCCAGGAAATGTCCGTATCAGCAAGTTCTTAATGAAAAGTACATCTATGTTTTGAAGAGAAATGTAGATAAAATAATTAACTCGATGAGCTTGAAATTGTGTTTGCATTGCTAAAACATCTTTAACCCAAGGAAATATATCGTCAATTTTCCGAGTTGTTGCAAAGACATGGCTAAAAATGCATGGGAATTAGATAAAAAAGAACAGTTTAAAAGCAAAACAAAACTGCAGATACTGGAAATCTGAAATAAAAACAGAAAGTAATGGAACATCATAGCAGAGAAAACAAGTTAACAGTAATAAGTCCATGACCTTACATCATAAGTGTTTTAAAAAGCTTTTAGTCCTCTAGAGACTGGAGAGAGACAGAAAGATTTAGAGGTCCACTTTTCCCTCAAGATTGGGATCAAGATAGCTGATGGCTCTCAAAAAATTGTGGGCAGAACAGAGCACAGAGGCTAGAATCAGTAGAATGTAGCATTCAGAATGCATGGAGAATGTAAGTCTTAAGTTATTGTTGGAACCATTCTCTTTAATAAATAGTAACAATCTGGACAAGCATGTATGGGACATGACTTCAACATTTGCAGAAAGTTATGAAACTGCTAATGAAGTGGACCGTAACATATTTCAGGAGGACAGATAGAAACTTTTAATGGAAACATAACAGAGAATGTTTTACAGAAAATATTGTGTAATAGTGCATTTTGGTAGAAAGAATAGGAATTAGATAATAAAATTGGGTCATCTTTTAAAGGGGTGCAGGATCTGTGAAAGAGCTGGGGATAGCAGGGTAACTTGAGAAGCCATACAGGATCCTTTCCTTTATAAATATGCAGGATTGAATTTTAACAACCCATCTCACTAGGAAAGAGTTGCTCATCACAGATTGAGGTAGGTACTTTAATATGCTACCGTATATCTGTACAGCATATGGTAACAGCTAGCTTCCCAACCAATCAAAGCTAGATGGGTATGATGATAGACAAGTGACTCAATTTAAAATTCTCACTTTAAAATCACAATTCAAGCATTTATATTTCATGGTCACGGAAGTCTGCTGTATCACAAAGGAGAACAAATTGGACAACAGGCGCATGCAAATTTCTGAGATTCAGTGACATTACTTGATGGCATTCTGGGGCTTATTCATTGGACAACTACTTTATTGTAGACCTAAGGACGTGGAAAAATCTAGCCAGCAGAAGTCTGCAACAGCACTACAATCAACTGCTGCCTCATTTGGTGCTGCACTATCTTTAATGATATAATCCACCTATGAAAAGTGAGCACAGTGCTCTAATCATCTGCAAATTGATGCCCAGCACATAAGTCACTGGGCAGGGCTCTCCTTTTCTATTTATCCACCTTCAATCCAGTCACCAGTGGCACTTAACCTCTCTCTCAAAGAAAATGTTGTTTACATTCTGCTGAACACTTTCCCTCATTGCAGCATCTGCAATCTCTGTTCTATTATTCATTAGTTTCTTCTTCCCCTCTTTATAAGTCAGCAGAAGTACAGAAGATGATTCTCCAGCCACATTTCAACTCGTATCCACAGAGGACGTATCGTTGAAGATAACCAACAAGGCGTCAGAGGTGGTGGGCACAACTACACGGTGAAAGAACTACTTAATTGACGCTTACTGCTTGAAACACTATCATTTAGTCTTGAGGTCAACAATGATTTGTAAATAATCCGGGGAACAACAACAGTCTTAATGGTTCTTACCCATCGTTTATCTACTAGGGCACGGCTTTCCAACTTCTTTTTTTGCCATGGGGCTTAACATTAACTGAGGGGTCAGTGGAACACAGGTTGGGAACCCCTGAACTAGAAAAACTTCACATGTCCTACAAGCCACTCACAAGGAGAAAATCTTCTTCAGAGCTGAAGGTCCTGCAGCAGAGGGCTCAAATACGTACATAGGTGAAGAAAACAGATCAAGTTTTCACCTGGTGATTTACTCATCACTTTAGCAAGTGCAGATGGTAAAGGCAAGGACAGCAATGTAAAGTCTGCATTGGAGATTACAAAATGCTGCAAGCTCTGTTCCCAGTGATGCACCCCAGTTATCAGTACAGGATAGGAAACATTGGTCAGCAGCAAAGAATTTGTAAGGAGTTCCCTCACCTTGCTTCCTCCACACTATGAAATCAATCACTGAAAGGATGACAGATATCCCAGCCTTGGAAAGGGAGGCGATTCAACAACTTGTTTTCTTTTGCACCAGAGTCTAACATCTGTGGCCCGTTGTGTTCAGTTATTAGAAATATGTTCACCCTGCTAGAATCTGATCTAACACCACAACACTTGCATAGTTTATGTTTAAGGAAAAGGAAGAATAGCTAGCTGAAACTGCAGAAGGATATACATGTGGGTGCATTCTGTAGCATTGAATTATTTGGTTTCAGTTCTTTGGGCTGACGCTTGTTGACACAACTGCCTACTCTCCAGCTTTTGTGGTGCATGTGGAATGGGGAGATCAAACAATGATGCCATCAATGGTGAGCTGACAAGGCACTTGGGGTTACACATGGGACATATGTGTGTTCACACAGGTGGACAAAAAAAGGATTCCCATTTTGTCAGATGGGTGCATTTCTGGAGGCTAAATGAATATCAGAATGGTTAGGTCATCCCAGATAGTTAATGCTGGAAAGTCCATGAAATCATGACTATTCTTAGGATACTGGTAGATGCATATCGACCAAGGTACAGGAAATGCACTTTAATTATGGCAATAATTTACTCCGTGGCATTCCTTACAGATTTTTTTTTGTATGGGTTTGTTGGTGAGGTTCCTCACTGAGGTTATCAGCCATACTTTCATGGTGCCCTTTGTCTCCAGCAGCTAGCCTTCAAAATATGAAGACATTGTGGAGAGCTACATGGGAATCTTCAGCTCGTCTGGAGAACTCTCTACCTGTGGTTACATACAAACATAATTTTAATATATTGGAAACCATTCCAATTAATGTGCACTCCTGGGTGATCTGGGGGTACCTTGAAAATTATGCTCTAATCCTGTGGAATCCAGTCAGAATTGCAAATTTGAATGTACGTGCATTCTAGCTGGTGGTATTATAGACAAAGTTGATGTAATTGCTACTAGTTGTGAGAAAGGCATTTGTTACCAGCTTGATAACAAAATGGCCAACTGCTACAAGTCTCTGGCACACCCCTGAATGAACCTTGGGGCCTAGTCAAAGGGCAGTAGTCATGTTTGTAGCTACTGTTATAGAGCGCATTTACCAAATCCAGTGGGCAGCCAGTTTTCAAAGAATCTCTTCAAACACTCTTCCTACATATCAGGACTGACCCTCCCATATCAGATTCAATGTGTGTGGCCTCCAGTGAGACAGACTATTCTAATGATCCCTTCTCTCCTGATGAAAAGCCTTGTTTTGCTGTTCTCAGGTCTGTGGCCTTATCCACCTTGGGCCTTCTCTGATTCTGAAGAGTCAGTGCATGACTAGCTCTCTTGGTGATGTAGCAATGAAGAGTTGCAAACTGAAATGTAGGCAGGACCACAGCGTGGAAGATAATCAACAATATTCACAAACTCAGTACAAAAGCTACAAAAGTTTTATTAAAGGTTTCTCCGGCATGTCTTTCACAGAATTACTGAATATTACAGTTGAATACCTATCATCAAATCTGCTTGGTAACTGCAGAGCCCACACCCAATGTCATCCTGTCCTTACCTTCATTGAACTCTAAAACTGCTATGAAGATTGTTATTAAGATTGCTCTCAACATATTGTAATTTACACGTGCCTTTCTCAAAGGGGTCTCTCAATTATAGTCTGGCATGTCCACGCTCAGTGTTGAATTAGGTGGGTAAACATCAGGATTTTGCTGATGCAACTCTTTATCCACTTTCAAATTTACCCACAAAAAGGCACAGCTCATAGATACAGAGAACCCATTTCAATTCTGACCATGTGTGTTATCTGCATGGAATCCACATTTTCTCCTTTGAGATCATGCATTTCTTCCACATAAGACAACCAAAGATGCATGGGTTATTACATTAATTGTCTACTGTAAGTCGTCCGTATTGTGTGGGTGAATGGCAGTATCAGAGAACAGTTGACATAGTGTAGGGAGAACAGGTGTAGCTTCTCCGTCAAAGATGCAGGTAGAGGAATATGACCACTCCTGGGCACTTTGTTTTAGGGAGGATATAGAGGAGGTATATTGGAATGACACCTATACAATAAGAGAAACTGACAACAATAGCACAGTTAAGGAGAATTTAATGGGGAACTTGAATGGCTTTGATAAAAGGAGAAATTGTACAATAAGATCATGCAACTTATAGCCAGAGGGCATCAGTTCAACATTCTTGGCCAAAGAATCAGGGGTAACATGAGGAAAGATCTTCTTTAATACAGGGAAGTACTATTATTTGTAAATGGTGATAGAAATAGTACCTGTGAAAGCTTTCTGAAGTGGCAGGTGAAAAACTGACTGGCTGTCCAAGGAGGATAAAGATTTTTAATAAGAAGAACAGAATGCCAATGTGGGTAATTGATGGATTATAAAAATTTGTTTATGCTTTAATTTTTTGAAATGATACTTTCTGAATATGCATGTTCCTGTAAATAATACCAAGTTAAGGATTTTACAACGTTTGATCCAAGCTTCAAGTTTATATGTCGTGTGCACTTTGAAGAAACAACACAACCAAGGAGGTGCTGGGAGCAGTTAGCAAGCGTCGCCACACATTCCAGTGCCAACATAGCATGCCCACAATGCTTGGCAGAACGACACAGAACATAACAGGCAACAAAAACAGCAAAAACAAGCCCCTCCTTCCCTCCCATCCAGACACATACACAATCTTTAATCCCAGGACAGGCCTCCAGCAGACATGGACTTGGGCCTACAGACACTGGACTTTGACCTCCTTAGTGGACACACAGAGATCTGCAGACTTGGCTTCAGCCAATAGGTCTCAATTTCCATATTTCCAACTCAATCCTTGGCATCAATCCCAGGACATACTGATCACCCAACACTAAGCCTTGCTGAAGATAGGACCCTGAACATGAGGCCTCGAACTCCAGTCTCACTGATTCAGAAACACAGGGGGTTATCAGGATTTGTACCTCCAGCTCAAACGGAACTCCAACTCTGGAACCCACTGCAACCACTGACCTGGCCCTTGTCCAATCTCTACCGGTCTGACATCCAACAACCCAACCACAGATGCCCAAAGTCTTTGTCGCTGGTCTTTGAACACAGAACAGAGATTTAGATTCCAGTGTCACGTCTAATTCCATCACATCCCTGTCCCTAACCCTAACCAGACCCATAACTTCCTTCTCTGTCCCTAAAGACATCCTCATGGACCTAAATAATAATTAAAAAAGCAACTAAATCTGAGCTGCAACTCTGTGGAGGTTAGAGCTCAAAGCCATCTTGGAACCAAATACTCGGATCTCACAGCATTTCTTTAAAACGGGTGAAAGTGAAAATACAATTGTCATAGTCATAGTCAAACTTTATTGATCCCGGGGGAAATTGGTTTTTGTTACAGTTGCACCATAAGTAATTAAATAGTAATAAAGCCATAAATAATTAAATAATATGTAAATTATGCCAGATGGAAATAAGTCCAGAACCAGCCTATTGGCTCAGAGTGTCTGACCTCCGAGGGAGGAATTGTAAAGTTTGAAGGCCACAGGCAGGAATGACTTCCTATGACACTCAGTGTTGCATCTCGGTGGAATGAGTCTCTGGCTGAATGTACTCCTGTGCCCAACCAGTACATTATGTAGTGGATGGGAGACATTGTCCAAGATGGCATGCAACTTGGACAGCATCCTCTTTTCAGACACCACCGTCAGAGAGTCCAGTTCCATCCCCACAACATCACTGGCCTTACGAATGAGTTTGTTGATTCTGTTGGTGTCTGCTACCCTCAGCCTGCTGCCCCAGCACACAAACAGCAAACAAACTGTATAGTTATTCTCAATTCAACGGGCCTTAAATTTTGAATATCATGTGCACCTCCTGGGTTCTTTACCCTTACTTCCATGTATTCCGATTTTTGAGTCATTCTTTTTGGCAAAATATACTAAAATATATTAAATATCACATTTCAGTAACACCATTGTGATGTATAACCACTCCTACAGCTATATAGGTGAAACTTCAAAAACTCCAGAAATTGTAGATCCTCAGATATTTGCCAGGTCTAACTTCAGTCTTCAATGGAACACAGCATCTGCTGTTTGGCATTACACATTAGGCCTCTTTCTTGCATCTGCAAGCAGACTAACACTGTTAGTCTATTGTCTGAAGTAAAAGCTTTCCCCAATATGGTTGGTGGTGCACAGCAAGTCGACCACACATTATCCACTACGTTGCATAAACATTCCTATTGTTATTAAACAACACATCCTTTGACTCTCATCAGCAAGCTCATGAATGACCAACTAGCTTGCAGTCTTGGATGAATAAAGAGCACAGACTAAATCCGTGGGATTTTCATCAATATTTTTAAGGTCAGCTTCTCCCTTCTTACAGATGCAAAAGAGTTACTATGAGAAATTAACTTCAAACCATCTAAAATAGTTCCATAATGAACAGCAGAAAGAATATTACACTATGAGGCAACATGGGATATTTTGTTATATTAGTAGAATTGTATTTCTAATAAATGTTTCTTCTGGTCTGAGCATCACTGCATTAACACTGTCATCAGAAACCATTCTATAGTCTTAGAGATCCTAAGCTATGATATTTTCCAAGTTGATGGCAGTAAAATGAGACTCAGTCCACTGATAAAAAAAAAGTAACAATTTACAATTCACAATTAAGGGAATGATGCATTTCGAAGTTACTTACGTTGCCTTGTCACTTCTAACTGATTAACTCCAGGATTCTCCATGTCATTGCATTTCAAGGGAAATCTGATTCAAAGATTTTCATCTTGCTGATTAACATTATTATAAAGTCAAAAGAATCAGTGGTTTAAAAAAAGGCCCTTCATAAAAAGAAGCTTATTTTTGAATTTATCATAGATAGCCTTAGCTTTTAAAGTTAGTCCCTTTAAAAAGTGAGGGAGTGAAAGTATAGTATTTATATGAAAGGATATGAGAGTAATAAAGCCCTATTACAATTATACAAGTTCTTTGTGAACTTCCCTAAAAATACTGTGCAGTTCTTTATCTCCTGCAAGGAAAAACATGCCATACTGGAGGTGCCACTGACTCCCAGTCTGAGGGATTTGCCTAAGTGAGACTAATTACATAAGGGCTATTTTGCATGACATAAGAAAGAAAGAAACAGTTATCTCATTGAAAGACAAGACTGAAGGGGCTTGCCGGAATAGATCATGGGATGAAGTTTCCCCAGCATTGGAGTCCTAGAGAAGGGTACAAGGAAAACCTTTTTGGAATTATTCAAGAACTTGGTGTGAGTCAGGAATTCTCTATTGCAGACAGCTTTGCGTGCTTAGTCATTGGGTATATATAAAACGCTGAGTCAGGTAGATTTTTCAATGCTACAAATGTCAGTGTTTAAGGGCAATGAGGGCAGGTGCGACTGAAGTGGAATATCAGCCATGCTTTTACTGAATGTCAGAATGGGCTGCCAGGGGATAACTTACTAGTCCGACTCCTGTACATCATCTTACCTTCTTCTCAGATTTTTGATCTTCCCACATCTATTTTCACTTTAAATATTATAAATAGTATTAGTGTCATGGAAGGTACCCTTTCTGATTGCTAAATTACAGGAATTTGAGAAATAATATGCCAGTATATCAAGCCAAACTGGTGTTATATAAACATAAGATTAAAAGTAAAATGGAAACAATGAAATTAATATATAAAACTCTTCTAGTATCATCTTCCAAAAAATGAAGATGATACTAGAAGAGATGATCAGGTTATTCCAAAATTAGTATCCATATCTCCCATCTGAAAACTCCCCCTTGTCTTTGCATTAATAGCAATCACATACAAAACATTTCTAGAGAAACTTAGCAGGTCAGGCAGCATCCATGGAGTGAACCGATGTATGGGCTGAGATCCTTCATCAGGACTATTCTTCCATAGATGCTGCCTGACCTGCTAAGTTCCTCCAGCATTTTGTGTGTGTTGCACCAGAGTTCCAGCATTTACAATCTCTCATTTGTCTTGAATGGATACACTTTCTTTATTGGAAATGGTCTATCCACTTGTATTATGCTGTAGTCTTTGTATTACTTCTCTTGGGGGGCAATGCTGTTCAAAGTTTTTGAATTAGCCCTCCATTCATCTGAAGGCATTGTTTCTTTCTCACTTACCTTCCAGCAATTCATCCAGACTGGTGACCTTCTTGCTTCCATCGATACTGTAGATGGCTCTGACTCCTTGGGGCAAGTTGACATTATCTGAGAGAGACTTAGTCAGTTCCACCAGCAAAGCATCCAAGGACCTGAACCTGTCCTGAGAGACAGCATACACAAGCCCCTTAAAATAGCGGTCTCCATTCCTGTAAAAGCGGACTTTTTTGGCTTTTTTCTCCTGGCTGAGTGCTTGCAGAGTGCGGGTCCTGTAAAAGCTGCAGTGAGCACTGTGAGCAGGGCTTGGTAAACCATTTCCACGCGAGCTTGCCCCTCCTCCGCCGCTGCCACCTCCACCTCCTCCACCGCCACTTCCACGCCGAGATGATCGGTGACCCCGGCTTCTCTCCTCAAAGTGCTCCAACTCAATATTCCGATCATGTGACATAATTAGTAGTGAAATGAAAAGATAAAATAATAAATACTTCCTTTTAAAAAAAAGTTATTACTGCCAAGCTGCTGATAACCCTGTCCCCTTTTTGACTGACAGCTCTGACTGAGCTAAAACACCACCTTCCCCCAAATCGAATAGCACTCTATTGTGGCTTAAAATTTCAAATAATGTGAATAATTGTTATTGCTTCTCATAAGAAAAAATACAGAGCAATGCCAGGAAGGCGCCTTTATCACCAGAGACAATATGTTGGGCTCCTCACGCTGTGGATCCAGGATGAAGGACCTCTCTTCACGTCCTACATCACTGCTGATGGCCTTGATGATGTCCAAGAATGAAGAGGGAAGTGAAAGATCCGAGGCGATTCCCGTTGTGCCCGCAGCCCCAAACTCGGCCTCTTCTAAACGCGGGGACTGGTGTGGGTGTGGGAGCGGGAGCGGGAGCCAGAGCCGGCGGGATGCTGTGGTCCACGGCCAGCCGCAACAGCGAGCGAGCGAGCGAGCGAACGGGACAGGAAGGCGATCGGATGCAGCTCGGGGCTGGCTTGACAACTGGAACGGAAGCAGCAGCGAACACAGTGCTGGCGGGGGCTCTCCGTGTCCCCAGGATCGGGGTGGGAGGGGGAGGGAATGAGGTGGTAGTGGGGGGGAAGAAGGTTGGCTGATGTGTTGCAGTCTCGATCTGTAGATGCGGGAAGAAAGAGGTCCCTGGCAGACGCGTTGGACTGTGCTAGCGCGAGTGTAAAAAAATCATCCTTGCTGTTGGCACTCTTCCCAACGTAGCACTGCCGGTGTCGCAACCGCAGCAGCCGAGGCAGCGATGTGGGCTGAGCCGCAGTGTCCGTGTGCGGAGCGACAACTCTGCGGCTCCGCTCGGCTCCGCGCACACGCGCACAGACCTCGCACAAAAGCTCCCTCCAGGTCTTAGTGCCGCAGGGGTTAGTTTGCTGACAAGTTCCCAAATCAGTGGGAAATACTTCTCTGAAATGGGTATCCTCGGTCACTGATTTATAAATTCATATATTTTCAATGGCTTGGAGCTTATAATTGCATATTACAATTCCTCTTTATAGTAGAGAAAAAAAATCCTGAATAACACCACTATTTTAATTCAGTTTTTTTAATGATACTAAAGATGAAAAAGACTTTTGTTTTCATTCAAAAGATATCTATTTTTAATTTTATTAATTTAATTTTAATCTATTTAATGAGATTTACATGATGGCACAGAGTAATTTAAGCACTGTCAGTGCAATATCATGACAAAAATACCATTATTATTTCGTATACAACAGGAATTCTGCAGATGCTGGAAATTCAAGCAACACACATCACAACTGCTGGTGAACGCAGCGGGCCAGGCAGCATCTCTAGGAAGAGGTACAGTCGACGTTTCAGGCCGAGACCCTTCGTCAGGACTAACTGAAGGAAGAGCTAGTAAGAGATTTGAAAGTGGGAGGAGGAGGGGGAGATCCAAAAATGATAGGAGAAGACAGGAGGGGGAGGGATGGAGCCAAGAGCTGGACAGGTGATTGGCAAAGGGGATATGAGAGGATCATGGGACAGGAGGTCCGGGGAGAAAGACAAGGGGGAGGGAACCCAGAGGATGGGCAAGGGGTATAGTCAGAGGGAGAGAAAGGAGAGCGAAAGAAAGAATGTGTGTATAAAAATAAATAACGGATGGGGTACGAGGGGGAGGTGGGGCATTAGCGGAAGTTAGAGAAGTCAATGTTCATGCCATCAGATTGGAGGCTACCCAGACGGAATATAAGGTGTTGTTCCTCCAACCTGAGTGTGGCTTCATCTTTACAGTAGAGGAGGCTGTGGATAGACATGTCAGAATGGGAATGGGATGTAGAATTAAAATGTATGGCCACTGGGAGATCCAGCTTTCTCTGGCAGACAGAGCGTAGGTGTTCAGCAAACGGTCTCCCAGTCTGCGTCGGGTCTCGCCAATATATAGAAGGTCACATCGGGAGCACCGGACGCAGTATATCATCCCAGCCGACTCACAGGTGAAGTGTTGCCTCAATTGAAAGGACTGTCTGGGGCCCTGAATGGTGGTAAGGGAGAAAGTGTAAGGGCATGTGTAGCACTTGTTCCGCTTACAAGGATAAGTGCCAGGAGGGAGATCAGTCGGGAGGGATGGGGGGGACGAATGGACAAGGGAGTCGTGTAGGGAGCGATCCCTGCGGAAAGCAGAGTGGGGGGTGGGAAAGATGTGCTTAGTGGTGGGATCCCGTTCGAGGTGGGGGAAGTTACGGAGAATAATATGTTGGACCCGGAGGCTGGTGGAGTGGTAGGTGAGGACCAGGGGAGCCCTATTCCTAGTGGGGTGGCGGGAGGATGGAGTGAGAGCAGATGTGCGTGAAATGGGGGAGATGCGTTTGAGGTGATATACTGCGTCCGGTGCTCCCGATGTGGCCTTCCATATATTGGCCAGACCCGACGCAGACTGGGAGACCGCTTTGCTGAACACCTACGCTCTGTCCGCCAGAGAAAGCAGGATCTCCCAGTGGCCACACATTTTAATTCCACATCCCATTCCCATTCTGACATGTCTATCCACGGCCTCCTCTTATGTAAAGATGAAGCCACACTCAGGTTGGAGGAACAACACCTTATATTCCGTCTGGGTAGCCTCCAACCTGATGGCATGAACATTGACTTCTCTAACTTCCGCTAATGTCCCAGCTCCCCCTCGTACCCCATCCGTTATTTATTTTTATACACACATTCTTTCTCTCACTCTCTTTTCTCTCCCTCTGTCCCTCTGACTATACCCCTTGCCCATCCTCTGGGTTCCCCCCCCCCTTGTCTTTCTCCCCGGACCTCCTGTCCCATGATCCTCTCATATTTCCTTTGCCAATCACCTGTCCAGCTCTTGGCTCCATCCTTCCCCCTCCTACTTTGAAATCTCTTACTAACTCTTACTTCAGTTAGTCCTGACGAAGGGTCTCGGCCTGAAACATCGACTGTACCACTTCCTAGAGATGCTGCCTGGCCTGCTGCAGTCACCAGCAACTTTGATGTGTGTTCACTATTTCGTATAGTAAGTGCTCAAAGCATTGGTGAGGATCCCTGCCACCCATCCCACAATCTCTCTGACCCACTACAGACAGGAAGAAGGTACAGGAGCATCGGGACTTGCACTGCCATTCTGGGTAACAGCTTCTTTCCCCCCAGTCTGTGAGTCCAATGAATACCCCTCCACCACCAAGATCTTGTCACTAGGACATTGAGCTGTTTACTCTTTGCTGTGCACTTCACACGCATTTGGAACTATATTTGATTTATTTACATATTTGTGGTAATATTTTGCTTTATGTTCTGTATGTTTATGTATTGTGGGTGCATTGTGGTTTGGAGAAACGTTTAGTTTGGTTGAATATATGTATAATCAGATGACAATAAACTGGAACTTGACTGATTTCGTTCTTTTAAAAAGCATTGTTTCAGTTCTAAAACAAAAATAGTTTAGATAGACTCTTCTGGAATTTAGATTTTGTGTAAACACGGTAGTTGTGTTTTCAGAAGCATACTTTGGGGAATCTAATCCAGATTATCAAAATACTTAAAGCATAATTAATGCAAAATTTTGTGAAAAATATAAGGAAATAAAATTTGGGAAATTGAGAAGAAAAGTAAGAGGAGAACTTCAAAATTTAGAACAGAAATGCATTCAATAAATACCTCAGATAAAAGATAATTATAAAAAGCAATTTCAACTATTATGAGGATAGGAATGGTGAATTAGTTGATTAGTCACCTCAGAATCCAAGGAAATGAATGTCAAAGCAAATCTTCAACAGTTTCAAGGGACTGCCTGTGAAGAAGATGGATATGTTTAAGGAGAAACCAAACAAACACATGCTGGAAAGAAAGGAATAAAATCTTCTTGAGATAAGATTAGATACAACAGAATGGGAGGAGGTTTGCAGGAAGTGTAATCTTTAGTTTAGTCTAGTTGAACAATTTTGTACTGTACACCATGTAACTTTGTAAGTATGGGATTGGATTGTTTTTATCAGCATAAAGAAAATTGACAATATGATGAAGGGATGGTTTGATGTCTAAGTGGAGGAGAGATGTAACCCAGGACCCCTTTTGCACTGCAACTGTAGTTGTAAGATTACCAAGTGGGCAGTGAAAAAAGATTCAAGGATTCTCTCAAATCATTCTATCATTCTTGAGAAAGCATAACATCTCACCGTAATTCCCAGACGTTGTGTTTCAGCCCCCTCTCCACCGTAGCAGCACAAGGGACATCATAGAGAGGGTGCAGAATATTCTACTGGGAGAGGGAGTAAAATGGAAATTGTGGGTACCAACAATAGGGTTGCTAATGGTCAGACTCTCAGGGACTGAAAGGTGAGTTATAAAGAAGCACTTCAAAGGGAGTAATTTTGAATTACTCGCCGTACCACATGCCAGTGAGTGCAGAAATCGAAAAATAAGGACAATGAATGGGCAGCTTGAGGTACAGCACCAAAGGAAGGTTTTTAGATGCTTGGCACATCAATATCAGATAAGAGACAGGAAGAATCTGTCCAAAACTGACAGGACGTATCTCAACAGGACTGAGATCAATATCCTCTGTAGAGGTTATTGTAGATTGAAATTTATGCAGAACCAGAATCAGGTTTATTATCACCGGCACGTGTCATGAAATCTATTAACTTAGCAGCACCAGTTCAATGCAATACATAATATAGAAGAAAAAAGTAAAATAAGTAAATCAATTACAGTACATGTATATTGAATACATTAAAACTTGTGCAAAAACTGAAATAATATATATTTAAAAAGTGAGGTAGTGTTCAAGGGTTCAATGTCCATTTAGGAATTGGATGGCAGAGGGGAAGAAGCTGTTCCTGAATTGCTGAGTGTGTACCTTCAGGCTTCTGTACCTCCTTCCTGATGGTAACAGTGAGAAAAGCCCTGGGTGCTAGGTGTCCTTAATAATGGATGCTGCCTTTCTGAGACACTGCTTCTTGAAGATGCCATCTGATTTTGCTATCTCATGTACTTAGCATTGGCACTTTATGTATGTAGAATTAGATTGTTTATTTTATTTTCTTTGCCAAAGATCAGCCACAATTTTAGGGTTACAAGCCCATGGCCTACAGCTACAAAATGTTTTCCACCTTTATATGATAGAGGATCAGCTTCTTCTTCTATTTCCTTCTGTTCATTGTGTTGGCATTTTGCAATATTACCATACTTATACTGTTTACACTTTACACTGTTATAAAGTGGCCTGTTTTATGCATTGAGCAAGAACATTAAGCTGAGCAAGATGGGGTAAATTGCAAGATTATAATTTGATTCGGGAAGGAGAAAGGAGAAGAAGGAGAACTGGGGTAAAAGGTGAAGGAAGGAGGAAGCAAGGATAAGAATGGGTCTTTTAGGGCATGGTTTGTTAAGTAAAAATGTCATTATCATGTGATATTCTTTTGAAAAGCTGTCAAAAAAAGAGATAGCAGCATTGGAGCCTGCCTATTTAATAATAATAAGGCCAATACCACTCTATAAGTGGACAAATATGATTAGACATATAGTCATAGTCGTAGTCATAGTCATAGTCATACTTTATTGATCCCAGGGGGAAATTGGTTTTCATTACAGTTGCACCATAAGTAATAAATAGTAATAGAACCATAAATAGTTAAATAGTAATAAGTAAATTATGCCAGTAAATTATGAAATAAGTCCAGGACCAGCCTATCGGCACAGGGTGTCTGACCCTCCAAGGGAGGAGTTGTAAAGTTTGATGGCCACAGGCAGGAATGACTTCCTATGACACTCTGTGTTGCATCTCGGTGGAATGAGTCTCTGGCTGAATGTACTCCTGTGCCCACCCAGTACATTATGTAGTGGATGGGAGACATTGACCAAGATGGCATGCAACTTAGACAGCATCCTCTTTTCAGGCACCACCGTGACAGTCCAGTTCCATCCCCACAACATACACACAGAAGCATAAACTGAAACAGATAACTTTTTATCCCATGAAATGGAATATGTTCCTTAAGGACTGATTTTTGTTTTTTTTAAGTGAGATTGTTTCAGGTTCCACATTAAAGGAGCAGCAGTATCATCCCCTCATATCTAATCACTGAGTTCCAAGATCTAGGCCTCAATACATCCCTGTCAGGCATATGGCGACATATATGTACCTTGATAGTAAATTTAATTTGAACTTTGAATTTATTTTTGGATATTTTCCCTTCAGAACAGAGTGGGATGTCAGCTTCAATGATTCCGAATCATTATATGACATTTTAACAAAGTGGCATGAAACTGACTCACAGTAGATTTGTACTGAAATGTACTAAGGAAGAATGCTAAATCTCCTGAAATGTGTTGAGCATACTGATAAACAAAATGTTCCACTGCAATGGATGTCCACTTAACCAGTGCATTTTGCAGTGAACTCTTTATTAATCTTGAGACCTGTAACCAATTAATAAGAACGTTATGTCTTTTAAGTTCTGCTATGCCACTGGATCCCTACCATAGAAGCTGCAATATCAGCCTATAATACTGCGTTGCAAGTTCTGTGTAATCCTATGCAATGTCCCATGTGTTGCTTTTTGCCATCAACTAACATAATTATCTTTGGTGCTTACAATAGTTTGCATTTTATTGTGTCACCGAACCTCAACACCAAGTGTGGAGTTCTAACATCATGATTGATAAATACATGAAGTCCAGTTTCCACTTCTGTACAGTAAGGAATCATTTTAATGTTTTATTTCGTTCTGCTATTTACTTTTGATTTTTTTAACTGCTGGCTGAATTTATTCATTTTTGGTAGATTTCGCCTAATAAATGGAAATTCAGATCTCAAATGAATCAGCATCACACCACTTTGTTGAAATGTCATGCAACTATCAGAGTCACTCTAAAACAAGGCTTTCCACCAGCATGAAATAAAAGCAAAAAAAATGTTATGATGTTCATTTTTATCAGGCAGCATCCGTGGAGAAATAAAGAGTAAATGTTTCAGTTCAATGACCTCCCATCAACTATTCACCTTTCCGGTGAAATTTAAAGATGTTTGCACTATTTGGAATTCCTCCATAAGGCATAGGAGCAGAATTGGGCCATTCTGTCCATTAAGTCTTCTCTGCCATTCCACCATGGCTGATATATTATCCCTCTCAACCCCATTGTCCTGCCTTGCCCCTGTAACCGTCAACACCTTGACTAATCAAGAACCTATCAACCTCTGCTTTGGATAAACCCAGTGACTTGGTCTCCACAGCCGTACGTGGCAATGAATCCTACAGATTCCCCATCCTCTGGCTAATTCCTCCTCATCTCTGTCAGAATAGACATCCCTCTATTCTGAGGCTGTGCCTTCTGGCCCTAGACAAGAACAGGGGATATCCACTATAAGAAATACCCTTTATCCTTCATATTCTGGGTAACATTTTTCTGCCAACCCATTACAGCCAGTGATAGACAACTCTTATTCAGGCAAGGACAGAATGACAATCTGAATGAATTCTCCAGACAATACATGATAAACATATTCTATTTTATATGTGGATAACTAGAAACTGATTTTTTAAAGGTAAACTGAGGGATCAAGACCTAGGCTGTAGGTAGTTACCAAAAGACTTAAAAGTAATTTTTACGTAGTAATTTGTTAAGGTCAGGAATGCAAAGCCATGGTCAAAATGGAATCAAATTCAATTATAGCAATCAAAAGAGCATTAAGTATCTGAATAAAATGAACTTGCAGGGCCATGGGGAGGGGGAGAGTGAGAGTGATGAGACAAGCTGAAAGGGCTCCTTCTGTGCTGTGACCATTCTGTAATACTGTGTACCTGTAATCAAGATTTAAAGATTAGCTCTATTTGTTACATACGTATGTTTTGTTACCTACATTTGAGGACTTCCAGTCAAGATAGTGCCTGCGTACAATGTTCCTTCGGTCAACATCTTCTGGATAGATCATGAAACCATATATTTCACTTCTTTTGCGTCTTTTTGTTTTTTTTTTGTCTTGGATGTGATTCTGGAACTGTTGGAGCCTGTGATTTGCTGTTTGGAGATCATTTGAGCCTCAGTGACCCAGATTTAATCCTGACATCTAGTCAGGTCCAGGTGCATTTTGCACATTCTCCTGTGAATCCTGGGTTTCCTCTAGGTGCTCTAGTTGCCTCTCACATGCTAAAATGTGTGTGTTGGTCTATTCATTGGCTACTGTCTGTTACCCCTAGTATGTAGGTAGCTGGTAGAATATGGGGTAGATGATTAGAATATGGGAAGATTAAAATGAGATTAAGTATAAATGTGTGATAATCTCATTAATATGTGTGTTTGATAATCAGCACAGACTCAGTGTACTTCTTGTAGACTGTATGAGTCTTTGACTGTGTGACTCCAAGTTCAAAACTGGTATAAAGCTCTTGCTTTACTGGACACCAATAATTCCACCTTTCCATATGTCATGGTCCAGTCCGTGAAGTCCATATTCCGGTTCACGGTCTGGTCCATCGACCCTTGTTCCAGGTTTTCCTGTCTACCCTGTTTCTGTTCCTGTTAAGCACTAATTACGGCAGCTGATGCTTGTTGGGGCTGGCTGCATAAATACCTTCAGAGACCAGGGCACAGCTGCTGGATTGTTATTGTCCTTACTCCTTGTATCCCTTCCTCTGCCTTCTGTTTCCTCGCTTGAAGCCTTGCCGGTAACTCTCGCCTCGCCTGGAGTTCTCGTTTTGCCTTGCATTGCCTGAAGCATTGCCTGGTCTTGCTGGTAACTCTCGCCTCATCTTGCCTTCAGTCTTGTCCTGCAGCCACCCTGTACCTAGCTCCCTTCCTGTCCCTTGCCTCCACTGGGTAAGTCAGGCTGACTTGCCATTACCCTGCAGCTGGTTCTGTCCCTTGCCTCCGTCGGGTAAGCCAGGCCATCTTGCCGTTACCTGCAGTTGGTTCTGTCCCTTCCTGTCCCTTGCCTCTGTTGGGTGGTGATCCATGCCCTGCCCAGGAGTAGTCTCCTGCCTCCTGCCAAGCCTCGCCTCAAGTCTCCAGCCTCTAGCCTCCTGCCAAGCCTCGCCTCAAGTCTCCAGCCTCTAGCCTCCTGCCAAGCCTCGCCTCAAGTCTCTAGCCACTACCCTCAAGCCTAAAGACTCCTGCCTCCTGCCAAGCCTTGCCTCTAGTCTCTAGCCTCAAGCCTCAAGCCTGAAGACTCCAGCCTCCTGCCTCCTGCCAAGCCTCGCCTCTAGTCTCTAGCCTCAAGCCTGAAATCTCCAGCCTCGTCCTGCCTGCCAGCCAAGCCTCGTCCTTGCATAGTTCTGGGGTCCGAGCCAGAGGCAAGATCCAGGTATGGGGCCCTTGTCCAGTCTCTGGCTTGGAGTCCAAGCCCAGGCTCCTAGCTCTCTTGTCCAGTCCTGTTCCAGGTTCCTGGTTTTCGTGTCCATGGCCTTGCCCTCACCCTGTATCCTAGTCCTGTCCCTAGTACTTCAGTGTCTGTGTCTTGCACTTGGGTCCGTTCCCAGCCACCTCCTTATGACACCATATGCTTCTGAGACATAGGCCACCTGCAATAGGAGAGATACAATCAATGTTGCCTCCACAAGTTTCTCAAAATCTTCTGGCAGAACAAATAAACCAATGACAGCAACCTCTCCCAGGCTAATATCCCCTGTAATGAGGCCCTCATTACATCCAGTTGCTTCTGACAAATGGACTATATCTATAGGAAATGCCCAGCTCCATCACAGTAAGCGTTACCAGGAGAAGAGACGAAGTGCTTCAGAGATGCTATCAAGCTGGTTTAAAGTAAGCATAACATCCATACTGATTTGTGGGAATCACTGGCACTTGATTGCTCAAAATGAAGAAGGAACTTCCAGGATGATACTGCCATCTGATTCCTAAATGGACATTGAACCCTTTGACACTACCTCACTTTTTAAAATATATATAATTTCTGTTTTTTGCATGATTTTTAATCTATTCAATATATGTAAAATGTAATTTATTTATTTATTATTAATATTTTAATTTTATTTTTTTCTTCTTCTGTATTATGTATTGCTGCTGCTAAGTTAACAAATTTCACATCACATGCCGGTGATAATAAACCTAGTTCTGATTCTGAGCTTCTCAAGTATTTTTCACTGAGACCTCACAGATACCCTCTGTAAATGCTGAAAGGAGTTTCCCACTTCCTACATTATACAGGCAACTGCTATGTTAAGCACCTCCTGCCTCACAAGTGGAAAAGTCTGTAAGTCCTATATCAGCCTCATGAGCTACTTCAGATCCTTTATCACATAACTGTGGAGAAAGCAAGTCATCCTTGATCTCAATGGATCAGGTAAGAAAAGGAGAAAAAGAAGATAAGTTGCTCATTGTTGAAAGCAGCTAAATATGGTATCTGCTGTAGCTTGACCTTTTCCGAATCGTTTTTATTAACCTAGAGTATATGGACAGAGGAGCGGAGTTGACGACATTAATGATTATATTCAATGTAATATATTAGCCCAGCCTTGTTTTATTTTGTTTCGATCAGTTTTTGGTTTAGTTTAGTTTTTTTTTAGTTTTTTTTGTTACTTTGGGTGTTTTTCCTCCTTGTGATTTTTTTTTTATTTGTCCTTTTATCATGATTAACTATATCGAGAGTTTGGGAGGTGTAGTATACTTGTATTATCTATAGTTTTACTTGCATATGTCTATTATCAATAATGTAATTCCAATCTCTGTATTACTATTGTTACTATGTTTTTGAACTTGAAAATCAATAAAAAGATTATAAAAGAAAGAAATATGGTATTTGCTACAATGGTTATCAGGGCAGATCTTCCATCCAACGCAGATCATCCTGCATTGAGGTGACTCCAAACCAGCGGTGGCTACTTCTACCACAGACTGAGGTCGCTGCTGTGCTGTCCTGCTGATGCCTTAGAGAAATCCAAGAGGACAACATGACCTTTCATCAGCTCCTTCACTCCCAGGCTGGGAAATTGGCCAGGTGAGACTTTCTTTGTGGGGTTAAATCTAACAGAAGCACATCATCAGTCCTAGAGAAATAATGGATGACATTGACTGCCAGAGACAAGGTGTGTAGGTGGTTTTGTTTGTTTTCATTTTTTAGGCCAGTTTTATTGATTTTAGTTGATATTTAGAGTGTTCTCTTAGTGTTGATGTTCTTTAAGTCCACTGGGCTGACTGAGCTCAGTCAACCCCAGGGTGCATTTCTCTGTTTTGAAGTGCGGTGAGTCAGTCATCACTCTGGTACAAACAGATGCCAATTGGTTTCAGGGCAGTGGAAGATCTCCTCCAATAGAACCGAAGTAACAATTGACGGATACCAGTTTTCTTTAGAATAACCTTTACAAGCTGCTCATTTATTTTGAGAGAACAATTACAAATTTAGACAGTAAAGAGGATTCCATTTGTTACACTTGGGGTTAACATCAGAGTTTTGCTGCCTGTCTTCTTTCGCATGCACCTGTCTGCCATACAGCTGATGTCAAAGACCTTTATCTCATTAAGATCTTTAGTGCAGCATACAAGAGATCGTCATAAATCTTAATATTCACTTCATGGCACCACATAACATTCCAAAGGTCTTGTGGTCTGTTGCATTATTTCAGTTATCAACATGACTTTCATAGCATTCATGCTGCACACATCATTTGCTATATTATTAGCAGGAAGCCTTTGGTAATGGCTTGAAACCAGTGAAATGTCATGTGCAGACATATGACTGCTCCTTGCATTAACCTGCATAATTTTCTGCCTCTGATCCCAAACCAGCTGCATTTGAAGGCCAGGAGATATATTTCTTTTGTATTGCTTGATGAAAATAGCACACAGTGTCAACAACTTGATCAACTTTAACATGAGAAAGCCTGAACTTCTGCAAACTGTACACTCATCTGCCCTGGAGCCTCGAGCAAGGGAGAATGAAATTAGCTTGTTCTTTGAATAGTAATCAATAATGGATGGAAAGCTAGGAGATGATGCAATCTGTTTGGAGTTTTTTAGCATTAGGCTTTTTAAGGGTGCTGAATTTGGACTTTCAGGAAACTTTTTATAGTGTGCACCTTAAAAGATTATTAAATAAAGTTGGACTACAGACGTTTGGTGCAACAAGCTGAGAATTAACTAATGGACAGAAAGCAAAGGAAATAGATGTATGATTTTCAGATCTATGACCAGCGGGCTGCTGCAGGGATCAGTGCTGCGCTCACTCCGCGCCCCCCCCCCCCCCCCAGTTGTTCAGAGCCTGTATGAATGATTTGGATGATGGGATCAAGTGTAATTTACTGAAGTTATCTGATAACAGGAAGTTAGAGGAAGTTTGAGAAAGCTGCAGGGAGAATTCATGGAGGAAATGACGGGCATTTTGAATGGGGAATAATGAGGTAGATGGAGCATAATGCAGGAAAATTATGAGGTCATCTACTTTGGAAGAAAAGAAATAGAAAGGAGAAATATCTCGAAATAATGACAGAATGGATTACGTTTGTATTCAGATGAATGTGGATGTATTTGTACATGAATCGGTGAAAAATAACATGGAAGTTTAGCTTGCAATTAGAAAGGAAATGGAACATTCATTCTTATTGTAAGAGGATTTAAGTATAAGAGTAAACATTTCTTGCTCCATTTATTTAGGCCTCAAGGTGAGGTCACACCTGGAACATTGCGAACTGGTCCTTTTACCTAATGAAAGGAACACTTGCATTAGACGGAATTCAGCAGTTCAACAAATTGATCTCTGGGTTTGTGAGTTTGTCAAATAAGGAGAGATTAAGAAGACTAAGTCTGTACTCTCTTGAGTTTAAAAGAATGAAAAAGATCTCGGTGAGATATATAAAATTCTCAAAGGGATTTGATAGGGTAGAAGTAGAGATATATTTCCCATAGCTGGGATGTCGGAAGCAATGGTCAGTGTTTCAAAATAAAGGCCACTTAGGGCCAAGATAAGGAGAGATTTCTTCACCAAGAAAGCTGTGGAGATTCAGTCACTAAGTATATTAAAGACAGACAATGATAGATTTTCTGATAACATGGGAAATAGAATTTAGAGGTTATTGCAGCAAAGTAGCACTCAGTTAAAAAATGAACCCTACTCCTCTTCTTATTTCCTATGCTCTTATGAGCAGAGAACTATTTTTCATTTGCCATACCTTTGAAGTTTCTTGAAGAACTTGTAAAATTTTGCTTTTTGATGCATTATATTTTCTTACATCTGAAGTTCACATCATAAATAAGACTTCATGTTGTATCATTTGAAAACAGGATATTCATGTAAATAGCTCAATTTGTTTATTTCAAAGCTATTTCCTTCCCCAGGAATCTCCAACCTAACAGCTTACAGGTTTTATCAGTTTTATCTCTTTACTACAACTAAATGATGCCCTAGCTCTATTTTCTGTTATATATTTCTTTGCATATGTGCTTTGTATATCAAAAGACAAAAATATACATGTTTTTCAAGATACTTTGAAACCATTTTGTTAAGTTTGGAAAACCTTTTGAAATGATGAAGTCTGGTCACTAATTCTGCATAATTTTCAATAATAATAGTCAAAATAAATGTTAGAACTAAATAAGTGGAATTCTGAGAAGAGAGGGGAAACGGGAGTGGCCAATAGCAACAACAAAATAAACATATCAATGGCTTATTTTAGAATTAGGCAGACTACAAAGCATATTGGATGAACTAAGTAGAAATGTTTTAAAGCTGACATACATTAGGTTACACTTTCTGTAACAGTAATTTAAAACAAAAAGTTCAACACAGCTGCAATTATCAATTTAGCACTGAATTAAGGAAACTATGTGATACTTGGTTGCTAAATTTATTTGACGATAAGTAATGCAACAGCCTCCATATAATGGAACAATGTGAAAGAAAATGACAAACATTCTTTTAACTCATAGGATTTCCAGTATCCAGAACACAATTCCATTTCTTGAAGAATGGAAGCCTAGGAAGAGCCTCCCTAATTGCTGAATGCCATTGGTACAAGCAGTGAAACTGGCAGAAATAGAAAGACATATTCAGGAATGTAGGTGGAATAAAATTCAACGCTCAGACTAGGAAAGCAACTGGGGAAGAATTAAAGTAAATGAAGGAATTTGCATGTACTGTGAAGAATGTACCTCAGCTGTTTTGTCTGGAATGTGCAGAGGAGCAGCTGACATTATAGGATCAGCGCAGGTTCTGTCAAGGAAAAGCAGAAGATTTTGACTTCAAGAAATGTATTTCAAATGAAGTGTTATCTTTTAACAGAACACGATAACTAAGAGATAGCTGTGCTATGCACTAACGTATGCAGATTTATGCACAAAAATTGCTTGTGCCATCATACAACTATTGGATTACATAGCTAATGTCTATATTGTTTTCATATATGGACCTTCTGAATGTCAGTAATCCAGTACAGTATAATGAATAATTACTTATCCATATTATCATATAATATAGTGTCTGGCCTTCTATTAATGCTTTTGGGTAACAATTTTTAACGTCATCACATAAAATCCCTGTGCATACATTTATAACAGAGACATTCAAAACAATATCTCGCATTTATCTACCACATTTAACATTATAAAATCACCTTCAAAGGCAAAATCTGGTGGATCACTTTGAGATAATTTACCATGAAAAAAGGCACTATTTAAATACAGATTGTTGTTGATTTTAATCTTGCTTCAATCTGTGTTGGCCTAAAATGTACTGTAAATTAACTGGTTCACTCCCAGTGCCACCACCAGTCTTAGCTGTGGCCAAACATTTTACATTGAACCTATTATAAATAGAGATTGCATTCTAGAGTTATACAACATAGAAACGAGCCCCTTAGCTCACCCCATCTATGCTAACCTTCATTCCTGTTTATACTAATCCTACTTAGAACATAGAACAGTGCAGCACTGGACAGGGCATTTAGCTCACAATATTGTGCAGATCTTGATGCCAATTTATACTTAATAGTCTCCTCCAGTATATTAACTAAATGGTAGGTTAATTGGTCATTGTAAATTGTCCCATGATTAGGCTAGGATTCCATCGGGGAATTGCTAGGCAACATGGCTCAAAGGGCTGGAAGGGCCTATTCTGAGCTGTATTTTAATAAATAAATAAGTAATCCATACGCCTCCAATTCCTTCATATTCATGTGTCTATTTAAAAGCTTCTTAAACTCCACCAACCTGTTTGCTTCCATTCCTACCCTATAATCTATTCCAGGCACCTACAACTGTCTGTGTAAAAACCTCCCCCCTCAGCCTTAAAAACATGTCCTCTAGAGATCTGACATTTCTACCCTGAGAAAAGATTCTGACTATCCCAGCAGATTCACAGGTGAAGGGTTGCCTCACTTGGATGGACTGTTTGGGGCCCTGTATAGAGGTGAGGGAGGGGATGAATGGGCAGGCGTAATACTTTGGCCACTTTCAGGGATAAGTGCTGGGAGAGAGATTAGTGGGGAAGGATGAATGGACAAGGGAGTGAACCCAGTGGAAAGTTGGGGTAGGGAGGTAAAGACATGTTTAGTGGTAAGATCTCTTTAGAGATGACAGAAGTTGTAGAGAAAGATGTGTGGGATGCAGAGGCTCATGGGGTGGTAGGTAAGACCAAGAGACCGTTAAGTTGGCAGGAAGATGGGATGAATGTCAATGTCAAGGAAATGGAGAAATTACAGGTGAAGGCAGCATCAATGGTGGAGAAGGGGAATTTCCACTCTTTGAAGAGGAGGATATCCTAGGAACAGATGCGGCAGAGATGAAGGAACTGAGAAAAAGGAATAGCACTTTAAACAGGAGTCAGGGTGGGAAGACGTATAGTTAAGATAGCAGTAGGAATCAGTAGATTTATAAAAGATGTTGGTTGACAGTTTGTCTCCAGAGGTGGAGATAGAGAGATCAAGAAAGCGGAGGGAGGTGTCAGAAATGGAACAAGTGAACTTAAGGACAGGGTGGAAGTCGGAGGCAAAGTTGATAAAATTGATGAGCTCAGCATGGGTGCATGGAACAGCATCAGTGCAGTCATCAATGTAGCAGGGGGTGATTTGGGAAGCATTACCGGGGAAGGCTTGGAACATGGACTGTTCTACATAGCAAGTAAAAAGGCAGGCATAGCTGGGGCCCATGCAGGAGCCCACAACTACCCCTAAGTCTGGAGGAGGAGTGAGGAGCCGAAGGAGAAACTGTTAAGGGTGAAGACCAGTTCTGCTAGATGGAGGAGCGTGGTGGTGCAAGGGAACTGGTTAGATTATGAGAACATTCAGTCCTCTTTTATTGTCATTTAGAAATGCATACATGCATTAAGAAATGATACAATGTTTCTCTGGAGTGATATCACAGAAAACAGGACAACCCAAAGACTACCACTGACAGAACCACATAATTATAACATATAGTTACAGCAGTGCAAAACAATATCATAACTTGATGAAGAACAAAGCATGGGCACAGTAAAAAAAGTCTCAAAGCCCCAGAGTCGATCGACTCCCGAGTCCCCAATAGCGGCGGCAAAAGGGAGAAACTCCCTGCCATAAACCTCCAGGCACCGTCCACTTGCCGATGCCTTGGAAGCAGCCAACCACAGTCGACTCTGAGTCCATCCATCCGAAAACTTCAAGCCTCCAACAGCCCCTCTGATACAGGCTCCCGAGTGCCATCCTCTGCCGAGCGCCTTCGACCTCGCACCGGCCACTGAAACACGCAAAGCCAAGGATTTCAGGGCCTTCTGCTCCAGAGATTCCGGTTACCACACAGTAGCAGCGGCAGTGAAGCAGGCATTTCAGAGGTTTCCCCAGATGTTCCTCCGTAATCTCACGTCCGTCTCCATCAAATCAGAATTGTGCATGATTCCCTACTTGACAGATAACAGATATTCATTACCGGAGAGGCCACGCGCACTGCCGTCGCGCCACCATCTTCTCCTCCTCTTGAGTGTGCTGGGTTGATTCTTTTAATGAGAAAGAAGTGGAGAGCTTTAAGGCCTTCTTGACGGGGGATAGAAGTGTATAGGGACTGGACATCCATGGAGATTATATCATGTAGTTTATAACATTACGGCCACTGATTCTCACTGGAGGTCAAACTCCACATTTATCAATTGATAATGGTTCTCTGGATCCTCCATAAAGACAATATGTACGAGGGGTGATTGATAAGTTTGTGGCCTAAGGTAGAAGGAGTCAATTTTAGAAAACCTAGCACATTTATTTTTCAACATAGTCCCCTCCTACATTTACACACTTAGTCCAGCAGTTGTGGAGCATACGGATCTTGGACCTCCAGAAAGTGTCCACAGCAGGGGTGATTGATACGTTCGTGGCCTAAAGTAGAAGGAGATGAGTTATACAGCTCTCGTTACATGCACGTGCAGTTCAACCAGTCAACTCTTTGAGTGAAAACGCAGAACGTTTGAAGTTAATAACTCATCTCCTTCTACCTTAGGTCACGAACTTATCAATCACCCCTGCTGTGGACCACTTCTGGAGGTCCAAGACACCAACCTCTACAAAGAAGGGATCCATATGTTCCACGACCGCTGGACTAAGTGTGTAAATGTAAGAAAAATAAATATGTTAGGTTTTCTAATATTGACGCCTTCTACCTTAGGCCACAAACTTATCAATCACCCCTCATAAGATGCGCCCAGTTCGAGAGGGTGAACATTTTAAGAATTTCCCTGCTTCATTGACTGAGATTCAGATAGTTTGACAGAAGAAAGATCAAAGATTAGGACACAATTTATCACAAATAGAAAAGAATCTCTGAAAATGCTAAGAGGGAAGTGAAGTAAGTTGCAGCAGATTTGTGTAATGCAGACATAGGCATAGTCTGACAGCTAAGTGCCATGTTTCAGTATAATAATTACTATACAAATAGAGCTATAGAATCATAGAGAACTGCAGCATAGAAACAGGCCTTTTGGCCCATCTAGTCCATTCGAAACATCTTAATAATGCCTCTGTTTTCTCTCCTTCGAGTGCTCTGGGTTTAGTTTAAGTTTGCTGTTATTTTAAAAATGTTTTAATGCTTTTGGATATCTCATTTGTTACCTGAATAATTCAGAAACAGGCAGTGTTTGCCAGCTTCAGCCATTCTGGCTTGTTTGGAACTACGATTAGCAAACTGTCAAAGTACTTTTTTCACCTTTATTGTGGGCAAAATTTGTTTTGGTCCTACATTTACTAAGTAATGGACATGCCAAAGTAACACACATAACAGTTGCTGGTGAATGCAGCAGGCCAGGCAGCATCTCTAGGAAGAGGTACAGTCGACGTTTCAGGCCGAGACCCTTCGTCAGGACTAACTTAAAGAAGAGCTAGTAAGAGATTTGAAAGATCTCTTTCAAGACGAAGGGTCTCGGCCCAAAAAGTCGACTGTACCTCTTCCTAGAGATGCTGCCTGGCCTGCTGCGTTCACCAGCAACTGTTATGTGTGTTGCTTGAAGTTCCAGCATCTGCAGATTTCCTTGTGTTTGAGACATTCCAAAGTGTTGGCTTCGCCTGTGAAGGATCCATTTGGCTCTCCACAGCAACTTAAAAACAGAAATAGTCGGTGTAGGCCTTCTGCTTCCATAAGCTTGCTCTGTCTTTCAATAAAATCCTTTATCTGACCTCGGTCTCAAATCCTCTTTTCTGTTTGACTTTCATAAACATTGACTCCATTGAGATTAACGTTTTATCTCAAACAAGCGAAAATCTGCAGATGCTGGAAATCTAAAGCAACACACACAAAATGCTGAAAGAACTTAGCAGGCCGGGCAGCATCTATGGAAAAATGTGCAGTCAACATTTCGGACCAAAACCCTTTGGCAGGACTGGAATTCCTCCAGCATTTTGTGCGTCTTGCTTTAATTTTTTATCTGTCTTGAGTATCTTCCAAAAATTCATTTGCCACAGTATTCTGGGTGGAGAATTCCAAAGATTCACAATCTTTTGAGAAAAGAAAAGTCCTCTTTATCTCTACCTTAGAAGTTTAAACCACTTGATTCACGGTTAATTATATCATGCCAAGTAGATAAAACTTCATATGGAAACCAGCATTGGGGGAAGACAGCTCATTCTGGCATAATCTGAGAAGAACATAATAACTTGTTTTTATGATATTGGTGAAGGATAAAATTTTGCTCAGGGTATCAGGAAAAAGAATCTCTAATTTTCTTTGACGTAGTGCCGTTGAGCTGTATGTCTTCATGAGGAGGGAGACAGGGCAAGAGCTTCAATTTAATCCCATCTGGAAGAATCATAGAGCTATGTGGCATAGAAAAGGCCCTTCAGCCCAACTCATCCATGCCTACCAAGATGTCTGTCTGAGCTAGTTGCCCATTAAACATTGTAATGCCCATTAAACATTGTAATTATATCTGCTCCCTCAGCTTCCTCAGGCAGTTTGTACCATATAGACACTACACTATATGTGAAAAAGTTGTCCTCTCATCCCTTTGAAATATTTTCACTCTTACCTTAATTCTGTGTCCTCTGGCTTTAGACTCCTCTACCTGAGGAACATAATGATGACAAGGCACATAATGATGATGAAGACCTTAGGAAAACAGCTGTGATCATCCAACTCATTTATGCCCTCCAACCCAGTTATTATCCTCATGAATCTTTTCTGCACCCTTTCCGGCTTAATGACATCCTTCCTGTTGTGACTGTGATAAAAGTCACCAGAGAGGCACTGAACCTGGTGATATAGAGGTTTTTATTCAGTGCAACAACCTGGTATCATTCTGGAGACGCTCTCGGTAGAGGCTCACAAACCCAAAGGTACATCTCATTTTTTATACCCTTAAGATCAAAGCTGATTCAATACAATTTCAATAGTTACAATGACATTAATTACTTCAATACTTTGGATCGATACATGGTTCCTTTGAGATACCTAGTGGAAGCACGTTGTAATTATTCAGACACCTCTAAAGGTCCAAACTGCTGTGGAAGAAACCAATTTACACAAATATACTAAAATCTTTTGACGAGAGAGCAAGACATCCAAAATTAATGTTGTCAAGTCTGTTTCATTAGTACATTAAGTATGATAAGTACACAAAATACTACTGATTGTCTATATCTTTGACCCTGCGTGACCCTAAGTGACGACATCTGTCTGGTCTGCCACTCAAGTCACAATGCTGCAGATAACATAGCCAAGTTGCCTGGTATGATGCAAGTCAATCAATACAATCCCATTGTTTTAACACTTGGCTCTTGCATATGCAATCTCTCAGTCTGTGGAACAGCCTGTGCTTTTAATTCAAATTTCTGCTTGCAATTTACAAAAATGTGAAGGTTTTACCCTCCTCTTGGCCTCTTGGATAGAAATCTGTCCCAGTGTTAACGGTAATCAACCCGATGTAATGAAACAAGTACCACAGTTAATTCTTTTCCACCTTTATAGCATTACTTTTCTGGTGTTTCAGACGAGTTGGCGTAATCTTGGTTTGAGTTGGAATGGCAAAGTGATGTTGTGCAATACTTGAATAATAGCATTCTGGTTATCTGTAGCATTACCAGAGTTAAGTTGTAAATTAAGCATAGCTAATCGTGCACTATGTAATTGAACCATTTAAACAACATTATTCACATCCTTCCCCACCCCAAATCTTGGACGATGGCTCAGTAATAAAAATGAATTGGTTGCTGCATTCCATGTGGCACAAAATGTTATTCTGCCTGGAAGTTCATGCTAGCTCTCACTAGTGCAATTCCATCAGTCCAGTTCTCTCTTATTGAGGCAATTTCTTTTAAAACTTGCTGTTGTGTACACTGAAATATTCTTTTTAATGTGCCTCAACCTCGGTAAACCAATGCCTTGATCGTCCACGTTCTTTTGCAGGGCTGCACCAGACAGGTCCTACTCAGGCCCATACTCAGGAGCCTGGGAAATTTCCTGTATCTTCTGCATGTTGGCTAGTTTCCTCTTTCTGTGCCTTTTGGCCCTAACCTTGGACCTCCCACTGCTAGTTTCAGAGTCACAAGGATGTGACAGCAATATGAGTTTTAATTGCAAGATACCTCAGCTGTTTTTAATCTTAACCAGGGAAGGGATCTAAAATGTTGAAGTTAAATTCGAGGTGGTGACATTTAACTTGCAGCAAATTTAAAATGTAATTCTTTTTCCATTAACCCCATTTTAAACCAGCATTAAGTGTTGATTTCTTGCATCAAATTAGTTCAACAAAGGGTTCTCATTTGAAGAACTCACTTGCTGTAGCTATATAGGACACTGGTCAGACCCCACTTGGAGTACTATGCTCAGTTCTGGTCGCCTCACTGCTGGAAGGATGTGGAAGCCATAGAAAGGGTACAGAGGAGATTTACAAGGATGTTGCCTGAATTGGGGAGCATGCCTTATGAAAACAGGTTGAGTGAACTTGGCCTTTTCTCCTTGGAGTGACGGAGGACAAGAGGTGACCTGATAGAGGTGTATAAGATGATGAGAGGCATGGATCGTGTGGATAGTCAGAGGCTTTTTCCTAGGGCTGAAATGGTTGCCACAACAGGACAGAGGTTTAAGGTACTGGGGAGTAGGTACAGAGGAGATGTCAGGGGTAAGTTTTTTTTACACAGAGTGGTGAGTGCGTAGAATGGGCTGCCGGCAACGGTGGTGGAGGCAGATACGATAGGGTCTTCTAAGAGACTTTTGGATAGGTATATGGAGCTTAGAGAAAAAGAGGGCTATGGGTAAGTCTAGTAATTTCTAAGGTAGGGACATGTTCGGCACAACTTTGTGGGCTGAAGGACCTGTATTGTGCTATAGGTTTTTCTATGTTTCTATGTTATTAGTAGCAAGCTATGAGAGAGAACCTTCCTTCTGCACTCTCACAGAGTCAGCCACAGGAGTCTCTCTGCCGAAGTACAGAGTTTTTATACCATCTTTGTCACGGATGCAGAAAACAATTTTTTACTACCCCCCACAGGCCCATGCTCAGCAACAGTGATAGTCCGAGACAAAGGCCAAGCAGAGGTAAATTGAGAACAGAGTTTAATTAGATTGTCACTTCCTGCATGTGAGACAAGGAAGCTTAGCATCTAATTTCTTACATGTCAGCAGGACAAATTGATCCTTTAACATCTCAATGCAAAAGAACAATCAGTTGGATAGACATTCCAGCTACTCAAATAGAGCAAAACCTCATAACTTAGGTAAGAGACTCCACCAAAATTAAGAAAGGAATGTAAGAAATTTCCTGTCTTACCTCCATCAGCAAACACCTTTTGTCGAAACCAGAATGTGTGAAAATCAGGAGATGTCTTTTGTAGATCTGTGTGAGCTTTCACCATTATCTTGCTCCAAGGAAGCAGCTGTGAGACATCCTGTAGCCATTCACAAACCAGAATACACAGGTACAGTCGGTATTCAACCTTATTTACAGGAATCTGAGAATCCCCCACTTCCCTTAAAACTTCATCACCAGGAGCCTAGACTTTAAGGAGTATTTGATTAAGCAGGGCAAGGAAAATGCAATTCACTTTAGATCCCTTCCCCAATTACTAAACTATGTGTATCTACATCTACTCTATCTAACATCCCTAATTGGCCATCGACAAGACTGCGCAGAGATGGCAATAAAATGTTCCAGAAATTTGATCACATCTTCTTCACCCCTTCAACCTCTAATAGCTAAAACTATCAGTAATGGTTGTCAGTAGTCACTCTGTGGGCAGGGTCACAGCAAGGGAACTTTGCTTCAGGTTCACAGATAACAGTTCACACTCCATGCCATTTTATAAGATTATTAGAATGATCTTGACAACCTGTCTTTTTGATCTATCTACAGGAGGGCTTGGGGTGGTCTCTATTTGAATAGATGTAAGGACCTCGCTCCAGTGGTATGGTCTCCAGGACTGCCCTTTTGATTGCTGGCCCAACTACTGAAAGGGCCCAGTTTGTTTGAGTTCACTCCCCATTCAGCTGTAGTGGCTGCCTTGTGACATTGTGTACAATTCCTTCTCTCTTTTTCAGTCTGCCTTGCAATCGAAGTTGTGGAACTTGATATCTCTGCCTTACCTTAGATTCCTTCCCAACTATTTTCCCAAATATTTTTCTATTCTGATCTATGCAACTAATCATCTACCTCCAAGAAACAGCCTTCATTACAAAGTCAAACAACAGGAATTCTGCAGATGCTGGAAATTTAAGCAACACACATCAAAGTTGCTGGTGAACACAGCAGGCCAGGCAGCATCTCTAGGAAGAGGTACAGTCGACGTTTCGGGCCGAGACCCTTCGTCAGGACTAACTGAAGGAAGAGTTAGTAAGAGATTTGAAAGTGGGAGGAGGAGGTGGAGATCCAAAGTGATAGGAGAAGACAGGAGGGGGAGGGATGGAGCCAAAAGCTGGACAGGTGATTGGCAAAAGGGATACGAGAGGATCATGGGACAGGAGATCCGGGGAGAAAGACAAGCGGGAAGGGGAACCCAGAGGATGGGCAAGAGGTATAGTCAGAGGGACAGAGGGAGAAAAAAAGAGAGTGAGAGAAAGAATGTGTGTATAAAAATAAATAACGGATGGGGTACGAGGGAGAGGTGGGGCATTAGCGGAAGTTAGAGAAGTCAATGTTCATGCCATCAGGTTGGAGGCTACCCAGACGGAGTATAAAGTGTTGTTCCTCCAACCTGAGTGTGGCTTCATCTTTACAGTAGAGGAGGCCGTGGATAGGCATGTCAGAATGGGAGTGGGATGTGGAATTAAGATGTGTGGCCACTGGGAGATCCTGCTTTCTCTGGTGGACAGAGCATAGGTGTTCAGCAAAGCGGTCTCCCAGTCTGCATCGGGTCTCACCAATATATATAGAAGGCCACATAGGGAGCACCGGATGCAGTATATCGAGCAAAGCGGTCTCCCAGTCATTACAAGGTCTAGTTACCATTATACTTTATTCATAATTTGCTGACACGGTCTCCCTGTTTTCCACATTTGCATTTCCATTCTCTTTCATCTGTGGGTTTATTTTCATCAGGTGTGGTCAGATGTGACACAGAAGGCCAGTGTTCATACTTGGATTCTTTGCAATGCCATTGTTAATAGGTGGACTTAATCCCTTGTTCTGTCTGCTAGGGTAACAAGAACGCAAATCATATGGCTTAACTTGAGTCCAGTGTTTTCATTGGCTATGTCACGGGGTCTAAACACAAACACAGGTGTCATTTGGCAGAAGCACCAGCTGTGGGAGAACTATCTCCTCTCTCTCTGGCTCTCTCCAATCTGCGATATGTTGTTGCTGTTTTGACTATCCCTCATTATGTTAACCTGGTTTTAACGGTCCTTCACTCACATATAATCTCACTATATTGGCTCCAGTAGTTTCTTCTTCCAATCTTTCAATTTCTGTCGCCTTGTGTTCTTCTGTTGCTTTTTTTCTCCTGTGATCTGCACCCTCTTTACTTTTCTGTCCCTTACTCTCTCATTTCTGGTGTGTCCTTACTTCAATTGCTGTGTCCTCTGCAGGCAGCTGCACTATTTTCAACAGCTCTTCACTGTGTTTGGCCCCTAACCTTCAGACCTCCTGACATGATTCATGATCATTGTCCTGCCTCCTACATGCTTGGGGCTGCTATACCTCTGTAAGCCACGTTGTCTTCTTTGGAGATCACACATCTTTGCTGTCCCTGTCCTGCCCATGTTTTTTTCTCCCTTTCCTGAATCTACAATTGCACCTGCCTCATTCAGTGTGTCTATCCCTGGGACAGTTCCCTCATTGTTTGGACACTCCCAAAGGTCCACAGGAAGCTGCACTCTTGTCAATCCCAAGGACCTGAGCCTCAATCCACTCTGCTCTCATTGTTGCCCCTCCTGCATTGGTAATGTAAATCACCTTCCCAATCGTGGGCAGGATTGGGTCAGTTATAGATCCTGATGCCACTGTGTCTGCTAACATATCACATTGCTGGCTCCCTTGTGCACGTTGTGGGTGAGCACTACTGGCAATGGAGGCTGCCAGCAGCCGTTTGTCTGACCCGGATGCTGTTATCTGGTCATCAGTCAGATCGGACAGAGGGAGTGCTGCTGTGGTTTGTGCGATGTGTGACTCTCACACCTTCCTCCTTTTTTAGGACGCTGTCACCAACCATGGCCTGAGAGGCCACAGCTATAACATGTCATCTCCTTTACCCTTCTATGTCTACCCTGGCACTTCCTTGCTAGATGCTCTGGTTGCTGGCACACAAAGCAAGTTCTGTGCATCTTCACAGCAGCTACATTCACTACAGTCACTTTATGACTTCTCTTCTCCTTCCTCTGGTCTATCTCCCTGGCCCAAGATACTATTGTGATGATAGGTCGATCCCACTGCTATCACCAGATCTGAAACTTCCTGGTGGGCTGAGCTCAGGCCTTCCTCCTGCATTTTCAGTAAGGCTGGATCATCGCTCCCTCGATGGTCCAACCCCGAATACTCCTTATATGCTTGATACTTATGCTTTGTGTAATCCATGGCAGGTTCATCAACTCTCTGAACCACTGATATTATCGCTCTCCAGTTACTCTCATCTCCCCTCAGGTCACGGCTGCACTTCTCACTTAAAGCAGCGATATCTCTCCTCATCACTGGCATCCCCCCTAATTACTCATGTACCATCTGCACTTTCTGGGCCCTACCATCCCACATATTCCTTGGGCGTTTTGCTTTTACCAACAACTGCATCCCTCTGGTGCATCTGGAGAACTTCAATCATTTCTTCATGCTTGTGCCAGAATACTGAGTTCCCACGAGCAGCTTTAAGTGAGGCCAACTTTGACAAAATGCTCTGCTTCTCCCCAGGGATGAAGGGTCTGTGAATGGTGGTAGTCAGAGAAAAGAGCTAGCTGGGGCTATCAGGATTTTCAACCTGACATTGTCTGATTGGCATAGGTGCCTTCCCAACAGATATATCCGGATATAACCTTTCCCTCAAATATCTCCAAACCAATTTCCACACTAGGCAAATTAGAAGGGATGGATAAAAATTAAACAGTACATACTTTAAACCACAGAGTATGCACTATGCAATCTTCCACTAATGTGCTGTTGAGTTCATGCTGCCTGTCGTATTCTCTCCCATATGTAAGTCTGTTAACCCAAAGTTTCAAACATACTCTTAAAACACAGAAACACACTCAGAAACAAGTACTGTATACTACTATACAGTTCTCTGAATGAGTAAACACACACTGCTCTGGCATTGCGAATAATCAGTAACTACATTTCATAACTGGAAACTCTGTCTCACTAAGCTATGCAAAACAGTCTTATCGCTGGTCCCTTACACAAACACACTTGCACTACATCTTTATATCAACTGGTTCAGCTCTCTGCCATGTTCTTTGATACTTTGTGAGCCCGTGGTCATTGACCTGGACAGATCTAAGCGTGGGTGCTAATCTTAAAATAAATACTCACCCCCTTAGACTGCTGAGATCGCTGGCCACACTGTGGGTCCCAAACGTATCCCAGATGGGCCCCCAAATGTTGTGACTATGATCAAAGTCACAGGAGAGATTGGTGATATAGAAGTCTTTATTCTTATAACAAACAAGCATCATTCTGGAGACATTCTCGGTAGAGGCTCACAAATCCATCACATTTTATACCCTTAAAATGAAAGGAAACAGTAGGTGATTCAATACAATTTCAATAGTTACAATGACATTGTTTACTTCAGTGCTTTGGATTAACAAGTGGTTCCATTGAGCTACATAGTGGAAGCACGTTGCAATTGGTAAGATATATTCGAAGGTCCAAACGCCTGTGGGAGAAACTAATTCTAGAACCTTTTGATGACAGAGAGCCAGACACCCAAAATTAATGTTGACAGGACTGTCTCTGGGTACACAAATATAGTAAGTGTACAAAAACTATTGATTGCCTATACCTGTGACAACGTTTGATATGCTTTTTCACAGTACAATAAGAACTGAAGCCCGGTTTTTGTTTGAATTAATATCTGCTGTATTCATATAACTCCAGCGTCCTCCCTAACACTTTCTATAGCTGGACCATCAGAACTGAACACAATACACAAATGACTTGCACCGATGCAACGTGATGTCCTGCACAACTCCTGTACTCAGTGCTCTTTCTGATGAAGGCAAGCTTGCCAAAAATCATCTTCACCACTCTGTTGACCTGCATCATCACCTTAAGGCAATTTTGTACCCCTAAACCTCTCTGTTTTACAACACTCTCCATGGCCCTTCCACTTACTGTGCAAGCCCTGCCCTGGTTTAACTTACCAAAGGGTACTTGTCAAATTAAATTCCATTGTCTGCTCCTTTGCCCTCTTCTCTGACAACCTTCTTCACTGTCCACTACACCACCAATTTTGGTGTCATCCACAAACTTACTATAAATGTTAACAATGTTGTCGCATGGACCTTTAATGTAGATGATGAACAATCCATAAGAACGTAAGACCATAAGATAGAGAAGCAGAATTAGGCCCCTTGGCCCATCAAGTCTGCTCTGCCATTTCATCATGGCTGATCCAATTTTCCTCTCAGCCCCAGTCTCCCCGCATCCCATCATGCCCTGACAAGTCAAAAATCTATAAACTTCTGCCTTAACTATACTCAAAGACATGGCCTTCATAGATGCCTGTGGCAAAGAATTCCACAGATTCACCATTCTCTGGCTAAAGAAATTCCTCCTCATCGCTGATCTAAAAGGATGCCCCTCTATTCTGAGGTCCACTGGTCTTAGACTCTCCCACCACAGGAAACATTCTCTCCACATCCACTCTATCAAGGCCTTTCGCCATTCTATAGGTTTCAATGAGATCACCCCGCATTCTTCTGAATTCCAGTGAATACGGGCCCAGAGCTTTCAAACGGTCTTCATATGACAAGCCATTCAATCCTGGAGTCATTTTTGTGAACTTCCTTTGAATCCTGTCAGGTTTCAGCACATCCTTTCTAAGATAAGGGGCCCAAAACTGTTCACGATACTTCAAATGAGGCCTCATCAGTGCTTTATAATGTTTCAACATTACATCCTTGCGTTTATATTCTAGTCCTCTTGAAATTAATACTAACATTGTATTTGCCTTTCTCACCACAGTCTCAATTTGAAAATTAACCTTTAGCAAATTCTGCACAAGGACTCCTTTGCATGTCAGTTTTAATTTTCTCTCCATTTAGAAAATAGTCAACCCTTTCATTTCTTCTACCAAAGTGCATGACCATAAACTTTCCAACACTCTATTCCATCCACCATTTCTTTGCCCATTCTCTGAATCTGTCTAAGTCCTTCTGTAACCTCTCTATTTCCTCAACGCTACTTGCCCCTTCACCTATCTTCATGTTGTCTGCCAACATTGCAGCAAAGTCATCAACAATGTTTGTAAATCATTGACATATAATGTAAAAAGAATTGGTCCCAACATAAACCCCTGTGAAACACCACTTGTTTCCAGCAGCTACTCAGCAAAGGCTCCCTTTATTCCCACTCTTTGCCTCCTGCCAACCAGCCCCTGCTTTATCCACGTGAGAATTTTTCCTGTAAAACCATGTGCTCACCGCTTGTTAAGGAGCCTTATGTGTAGTACCTTGACAAAGGCCTTCAGATAATTCAAGTACACAACATCAACTGATTCTCCCTTGTCTATGCTGCTTGTTCCTCCCAACACCATTCCATGTAGCATACAACTGATTACAGACACCCATTGTGAATAACAACCCTCCACCACCAACCTCTGGGTCCTTCCAGCAAGCCAGTTTTATATCAGATTGGCTAGCTCATTCTGGATCTAGAATGATCTAAATTTCCGGACTAAGCTATCATGTCAAAGGCCTTGCTAAAGTCCATGAATATAATGTCTACTGCTCTGCCCTCACCAGGTCTCTTGATCAGCTCTTTAAAAACTCAATCAAATTTGTGAGACATGATTTCTAATGCACAGGGACATGCTGACTTTTCCCTATAAGCCCTTGTCTTTTAATTGTTTGTAGACCCTCTTGATCAGAATCTTTTCCAGTAACTTTCCCAGTGCTGATGTTGGGCTCACCAGCCTCAGATCCCTGGCTTATCCTTCAAGCACCTCCAAAAACATAGTATTCAAGTAACACTGCTCAAAAGTATAATATTTCAAAGATTCAAAGTACACTTATTATCAAAGAATGTATAAATGAAACAACCTTGAGATTTGCTTGCTTACAGGTAGCCACAAAGCAAGAAACCTGAAACAACCCAATTAAAGAAAGAAAATAAAAAGACCAACAAAGGAAAAAGTAAAAGAAAGGGAAAAAAAACACAAAGCATGTAAACAATTGAAGTGAACAACAACATTCTGAACCAAATTGAGTCCTCAGATCCAAACCCCAGAGCAGTCTAGAGTAGGCCCAAAGCCTCGCTTATCTGTTCATCATATTAGTGGGCATGCAGCACAGCAGCTGGGACAGTCATCATAGTCTTATCACCATGGAGAGAGCAGTGACCACTGCAGATAGCAAGCAAAATTGGCTCTCACCTCGTATCCCGACACCCTGTCTTTTCAGTCTATCTGGGCTGGTGTTTAAATTGACCAAACAACGGAACAGCAAAAGACTCCATTGCCCTGGAGAAAGGAGTGAACGTCGCGGAGAGTGAGCAAAATCACCTCCCCCTCTGATCTGGGCCAGTGCCAAAAACTGTCTAAGCAGCGGATTGTACCTCGTACTAGGACCCGGCTACCGCGAAAGACTCCGGGCCTAGTCTGTGCTGGCCAATGACTCAGGGCCCATATTTTGCTGCCGAGCTCAAGCTGCCGTCAAGCTCTTCAATTAGTTCGGCGCCCAGAGTGATCTGACCTCACACCTGGGCCAGTTGTGCAGGCATCGAATCTCCTTTGCCCCGACTTTTCCTCTCCTGAATGGCTGTCTCGATTCTCTAACACGCCATCTTGGCTCATCCACAGAACTCAGTTCACCATCACTCGCTCCCTCACTGTTTGTGGTGATAATTTAACATTATTTACTTCAGTAAAGGTGTTCTTAGTGATGTTTTTAGTTGAATTTCCTTTCTTTTAAACTACCAGCGAGCTGTCGCACCTGTTTGGTAGCGCCCACATGGAAAAAGGGAGAAGTTGCAAACCTTACTGGAAGGTATAATCTAGGCTGACACTTCAGTGTTGTACTGGGAGACTGTCATTTAGAATAATATAAAATTTGCATGGCACTCATAAAAAGGCATTCATTTTGCTCAGCATCCATTTCTCACTAAATAATTTCTCATTTATGTTTTGCAGAGCTTGCAATACGAATTCTGTAATTTCCTAATCAAGATGTGATGACAGAGCTTCTAAAATAATTCAGTGCAGGGAAATAAGGCTATTTTGTTGAATGGTAGAAGTTTGTTCAAAGTTGATTCTACTTCTTTTTGTGCTTAAGATCCATAAAGATACTAGTTTTATAGAGATTCTTCCGGAATTGCCATGTTATTTATTGTAAAATACATTGCTGTGGAGTCTTCCTGGACCAATACATGGGTCAAAGGATATTTGCGCATTCTGAGTCAAAAACAGAATGATTGTTGTACAAACTCAGGAGACTTCAGTGTATGACTGTGTTTAGATAACAGGAAGAAGGATTCATCAGATGAATGAAACAGAGAGATCCCAGAGAATTGATGGTTGTCCATCGTATCCGACAATGATGGGAAACTTTTGTGGGAGAGTTTTTAAAGTGGAAGGGCCATTTCACTGGGGCATTTCCACTCTCTCAACCTCAGAAATATGGGTCCAGTGGTACGGACAAGCATCACAAACTAGGGCTTCCTTGGTTGTAGTGCATGACCATGATGTCTTCTGTGCCTTGTCATGCCCTTCACTCTCCATGGAGCGTTGCAGTACCACCTTCCTGGCCATTGGGTCCCACTGTAGATCTCATCTGCCCAGTCTGCCGGAGCTGACTTCACATGCTAGGATAGGCATGTCGTCGGGGTATGAGGCCACCAGATACCCTCACCTGGTTTAGCCCGCCTGTTGAAGCGGTGTACCGGGGTGTGGCCGCTATCGCATGCAGCAGCTACTTGGAGCCACAGGTGAGACTTGAGTGTCCAGTGGGTACCAAAGATAAGTGAGCTGCCCTGGAATGGACACAGCAAGCCCCTTCACCAGAGGTGCTACCTCTCCCTGGACACAACATGCACCTGAAAAAGAATTCCCAGACAATTAACCATAAATTAAAAGCAGGACACAGGAGGTAAAAATTATTAATTCTGTAGCTGAATTCTGTCATCAAAGTTTGCATTGCAAAACTGTCTATATACAGTTCACGGACTGTGACTTGAACTTGCTTACTCCTGAAGTTCATTACGTTGATCTTTCAGGATGGTGTTTGATATATTAAGGGGTCAGGATACGGTAAGGTGATGTTACTTGTTTCAGATTGCCTGGAATTTTTAGTTTTCTGACTGCGCAGTAAAAGGTATTACGACACAGTTCTAGAACAGTGAAGCAATGTACAGTATGTACCGGCAAATCATGATGTATTATGAAGAGCATGGGATATGGGCAACACAGGTAAGGCCACAGATGCTAGCTGTTCAGCAGAATTGATACCTTATTTTTGATGATAGCAAGAACAAGCTTAATTTGTTCATCTATTACAACATTATACTTCCCTGACTTCAGCATCTAACTATTCCAAAAATGATTTCAGTGTTTTTACCTCCATTGCTTTTCAAGATATCACTCCAATACCTGCAAAACGCATATCACATGAGTGAATTAAAAATAAATGAAGCTTTCTATATTTAAATGTAATTCTATATAATTCTTTATGTTCATATTTGTATTCAAGACTCATGTTCGAGACTGTAAACATTAAAGTCTCTCCAGTCTTGCCTCATTTTTCAAACACCTGACACTGGGGATTAATCGTGTAACATTTCTCTTCAACGTCTCTAGCATTTGAAAGTCTCCCTTGTTTGTAGATTCTGGACTATCTTCTATTCTTCTTCCTTACCAATTATGGAAACTTCTGCAATGTCAATCTTGTTTCTTTATCCAAATCATTAATGTAAATTAGAAATAAAGCTGAACAAAGCTAGTGAGATGCACCATGCTGTGTGGTATTTTCTCTATGCTCAGTATTAAACAATACCTATTGCTTTCTGTCTTTCAAACTTACATTCAAAATTTTGGTTTAATTAGTATCTTCTATTTGGACTGCAATAGCATCACAGTTTGAATATTGAGATTGTTACACACTGTCCTGTCCATTCTCGACCTTCTCCACTACAAGGATGAGGTCCAATGCAAAATAAGGTGATGTTCTCTTTTTGATTTTCAAATATGAATGTTGGGGAGGGGGGGTGGATTTGAAGAAAACCAGAGATGAGAAGAGAGAAGAGAGAAATTTGATTTTACCTGAAAAGAGAAATTTGATTTTATTCCAATAGACAATAGACAATAGGAGCAGGAGTAGGCCATTCAGCCCTTCGAGCCAGCACCACCATTCGCTGTGATCATGGCTGATCATCCACAATCAGTACCCTTTTCCTGCCTTCTCCCCATATCCCTTCACTCCGCTATCTTTAAGAGCTCTATCTAACACTTTCTTGAAAGAATCCAGAGAATTGGCCTCCACTGCCTTCTGAGGCAGAGCATTCCACAGAACCACAACCCTCTGTGTGAAAAAGTTTTTCCTCAACTCCGTTCTAAATTGTCTACCCATTATTCTTAAACTGTGGCCTCTGGTTCTGGACTCCCCCAATATTGGGAACATGCTTCCTGCCTCTAGCGTGTCCAATCCCTTAATAATCTTATATGTTTCAATCAGATCCCCCCTCATCCTTCTAAATTCCAGTGTATACAACCCCAGTCACTCCAATCCTTCAACATATGACAGTCCCGCCATCCCGGGAATTAACCTCATGAACCTACACTGTACTCCCTCAATAGCTACAATGTCCTTCCTCAAATTTGGAGACAAAAACTGTACACAATATTCCAGGTGTGGTCTCACCAGGGCCCTGTACAACTGCAGAAGGACCTCTTTGCTTCTATACTCAATTCCCCTTGTTATGAAGGCCAGCATGCCATTAGCTTTCTTCACTGCTTGCTGTACTTGCATGCTTACTTTCAGTGACTGATGAACAAGAACACCTAGATCTCATTGTACTTCCCCCTTTCCTAACTTAACACCATTCAGATAGTAATCTGCCTTCCTGTTCTTGCCACCAAAGTGGATAACCTCATATTTATCCACATTAAACTGCATCTGCCATGCATCTGCCCACTCACCTAATCTGTCCAAGTCACCCTGCATTCTCATAACATCCTCCTCACATTTCACACTGCCACCCAACTTTGTGTCATCTGCAAATTTGCTAATGTTACTTTTAATCCCCTCATCTAAATCATTAATATATATTGTAAATAGCTGTGGTCCCAGCACTGAGCCTTGCGGTACCCCACTAGTCACTGCCTGCTATTCTGAAAAGGACACATTAATCCCTACTCTTTGTTTCCTGTATGCCAACCAATTTTCTATCCATGTCAAAACCCTACCCCCAATACCATTTGCTTTAATTTTGCACACTAACCTCCTATGTAGGACCTTATCAAAGGCTTTTTGAAAGTCCAGGTACACGACATCCACTGGCTTTCCCATGTCCATTTTCATAGTCACATTCTCAAAAAATTCCAGAAGGTTAGTCAAGCATGATCTCCCCTTCATAAATCCATGCTGACTCGGACCTATCCTGCCACTGCTATCCAAATATGCCGCTATTACATCTTTTATAATTGATTCCAGCATCTTCCCCACCACTGATGTCAGGCTAACTGGTCTATAATTGCCTGCTTTCTCTCTCCCTCCTTTCTTAAAAAGTGGGATAATATTAGCTACCCTCCAATCCGCAGGAACTGATCCTGAATCTATAGATCATTGGAAAATGATTACCAACGCGTCCACGATTTCTAGAGCCACCTCCTTAAGTACCCTGGGATGCAGACCATCAGACCCTGGGGATTTATCAACCTTCAGTCCCATCAGTTTACCCAACACCATTTTGAGCCTGATGAGAATTTCCTTCAGTTCCTCCGTTACCCTAGGTTCTCTGGCCATTATTACATCTGGGAGATTGTTTGTGTCTTCCCTAGTGAAGACAGATCCAAAGTACCTATTCAGCTTGTCTGCCATTTCCTTGTTCCCCATAATAATTTCACCCGTTTCTGTCTTCAAGGGCCCAACTTTGGTCTTAACTAATTTTTTCCTCTTCACATACCTAAAGAAGCTTTTACTATCCTCCTTTATCTTTTTGGCTAACTTACCTTGGTACCTCATCTTTTATCCCGTATTGCCTTCTTAGTTATCTTCTGTTGCTCCTTAAAAGTCTCCCAGTCCTCTGGCTTCCTACTCATCCTTGCTATGTTATACTTCCTCTCTTTTATTTTTATACTGTCCTTGACTTCCCTTGTCATCCACGGTCACCCCTTACTCCCCTTAGAACCTTTCTTCCTCTTTGGAATGAACTGATCCTGCACCTTCTATATTATTCCCAGAAATACCTGCCATTGTTGTTCCACTGTCATCCCTGCTAGGGTATCTTTCCAGTCAAATTTTGCCAGCTCCTCCCTCATGTGTCCATAGTCCCCTTTGTTCAACTGTAATACTGACACTTCTGATCTTCCCTTCTCCCCCTCAAATTGTAGATTAAAACTTATCATATTATGGTCACTACCTCCTAATGGCTCCTTTACCTCGAGTTCCCTTATCAAATCTGGCTCATTACACAACAGTAAATCCAGAATTGCCTTCTCCCTGGTAGGCTCTAATACAAACTGCTCTAAGAATCCATCTCTGAGGCATTCCACAAACTTCCTTTCTTGGGGTCCAGTACCAATCTGATTTTCCCAGTCTACCTGCATGTTAAAATCTCCCATAACAACTGTAGAATTACCTTTATGACATGCCAATTTTAACTCTTGATTTAATTTGCACCCTATATCTAGTCTACTGTTTGGGGGCCTGCAGATAATTCCCATCAGGGTCTTTTTGCCCTTGCAGTTTCTCAGTTCTATCCATACTGACTCTACACCTCCTGATTCTATGTCCCCCCTCGCAAGTGACTGAATTTCATTCCTTACCAACAGAGCCACCCCACCCCCTCTGCCAACCTGTCTGTCCTTTCGATAGGATGTATAGCCCTGAATATTCATTTCCCAGCCCTGGTCCTCTTGCAGCCATGTCTCTTGTTATTCCCACATCATCATACTTGCCAATTTCCAACTGAGCCTCAAGCTCATTCACTTTATTTCTTATACTCCGTGCATTCATATATAATACTTTTAATCCTTTTAAAGTAATACTTTTACTCCCCTCACCTTTCACATTGATTCCTATTGCACTTGCCCGTACTCTCTGATCCCTTCCTGATCTTTCTGCCCCTTTAATTCTGTTGTCTTTCTTAACTTTTCTTATTCTCTCATTTCCTTTAACTCCATTCTTATATTTCCAGTTCATTCCCTCCCCCCCCCCCACTATTTAGTTTAAACACACCCGTGTAGCAGTGGCAAACCTGCCTGCCAGAACGCTGGTCCCCCATCTGTTAAGGTTCAACCCGTCCCTCCTGTACAATTCATCCTTACCCCAAAACAGATTCCAGTGGTCCAAGAATCTAAATCCCTGCTCCCCGCACCAGCTTGTCAGCTACACATTCAGATCCCCTATCTCCCCGTTCATGTCCTCTCCAGCACAAGGAACTGGAAGCAAACCCGAGATAACCACCCTTGAGGTCTTGCTTTTCAGCCTTCTTCCGAGTTCTCTGAAGTCACGCCGCAAAATGTCTCTCACCTTCTTCCCGACGTCATTTGTGCCGACATGCACCACCACCCCTGGCTGATCACCTTCTCCCTTGAGGATGCCCTGCAATCAGTCCATGATATCCTGGATCCTGGCACCAGGGAGGCAACACACCATTCTTAAATCCCGCCTGTTGCCGCAGAAACCCCTAACTGTACCTCTCACTATGGAGTCCCCTACTACCACGGCTCTGCCTGACGTCTGTCTCCTCGGCTTTACTTCAGCACCAATTTTTGACTTGCAGACCTGTCCACCTCTCAGACTGGCACTGTCTTCTGTCCCGACAGCTTCCAAGAGGGTGAACCTGTTTTCAAGAGACACATCCCCCGTGGTCTCCTGTACTTCAAGCATCCATCCCTTCCTCATCGTCATACCATTTGATTGTATACTACTCAGGCAGGAGAAGGAGTGCTGTTCCTCCACTTTGCCCTCATAGCTCTTGAAAGACCAAATGTCTTAGCCTGGCATGTAAATTGACTCCATTGCTGTAAGTCCCCACTGCCCAAATTATTGAAATAAATGCACTTCATCATCTTTACAAACATTTTGTTGTTTTGTTTGTAATCTTGGAAGTTTTGGAATGGAAAGCAATTTCTTGAGGATCACATTTTAACGAGAGACAGAGTGGGAGGAGGTGGTCATGGGAGGCAGAGGAATGGCTACAGGTTTGCTTTATATTGATGGACAGGGCCATATTCAAGGATTCATCAGACGATCTGAATGAATACACTACAGTTGCTACAGACATGACAAAAAACAGTTCTAAAAAAGTGTGTCCCCACAAAATCATTCAGAGTCTTCTTCAACCAGTAGCTGTGGATGAACCATGAGATCCACAATATGGTAAGGGGTGGATCAGTGGCATTCGGGTCTAGTGACCAAGGTCTGTTTGTGGGAAGAGGTCTCCAATTCTGATTTATTACTATTATTTCTTTTTTTAAATGTCTGTATTTGCACAGTTTGTTATCTCCTGCACATTGGTTGTTTGTCCGTCCTGTTGGGGGTGGTCTTTCATTGATTCTGATGTGTTTCTTGTACTTATTGTGTATGCCTGCAAGAAAATGAATCTCCAGAGATGGAGACAGAGAGATGAAGAAAGGAGAGAGTGGTGTCGGGGTGGACCAAGTAACTTGGATGGTAGGATGGTAGTTGGAGCTACTCCCTGCAGAATACCCATTCACTATTAAACTCTAGCACCAACGTGTTGATATTGCCAGTTCTTTCCTGATCAACATTGATGATCAGATTGAGTTAACAGTGGGGATTTAACAAGAATAGAACACAGAGAGCTGAACTTCCTCATCCATGTTCCTGTTTCACTGGGTGATAATGCTCCCTGGTACTTTACAATGCAATTCTAAATAATAGCTATATAAGAAAGGCTGTAGACAACAGGGAATGTTTTTGAAATTTATATGATTATCATGCTCAAAGTGGTAACAGTTAATGGTCATAGAGTCATAGAGTCACAGAAAGCTACAGCACAGAAACAGGCCCTTTGGCCCATCTAGTCCATGCTGAACCATTTAAACTGCCTTGTCCCATCAACCTGCACCCAGACCACAGCCGTCCATCTCTCCCATCCATGTACCAATACAAACTTCACTTAAACGTTGAAATTGAAGGGCAGCCACCACTTGCACTGGCAGCTCGTTACCTTCCTAGATTTTGCAAGTAAAGATTTTACTTGTGTCATTTGCCTTTTTGAACTACTGCCCTATGACTTGCAGTCCTCCCCTATCCTGTGAACTTCAGCACCACTTCCCCACTCACTTTATTCACAAGTCAACAACTCTTCTTCTTGATCAAAGTTTGAAGTACGTTTATTATCAAAGTGTGCATACACTCAGTGGTCACTTTAAGAGGTACACCTGATTAATGCAAATAACTAATCAGCCAGTTATGTGGTAGCAACTGAATGCATTAAAGTATGCAGCCATGATCAAGAGGTTGAGCTGCTGTTCAGACCAAACATTCGAATGAGGAAGACATGTGCTCTAAGTGACTTTGAACAGGAAGGCAACTGTAGCTCAAATAACCATATGTTACAACAGTGTTGTGTGGAAGATCATCTTGAACACACGTCTTTTAATCTTAAAGCAGTTGGACTGCAGCAGCAAAAGACCACAATCATACACTCAGTGGCTACATTATTCTGGACCTAATAATGTGGCCACTGAGCACACATCACCATATACTGCACTGAAATTTATTTTCTTGCAGGCATTTGCAGTAGAAGGAAGAAATGCAATAGAATCACTGAAAAGCTACACACTAAGACTGATAAATAACCATTGTGCTAAAGAAGACAAACTTCGCAAATACAAAAAATATAAATAATAATAATAAATAATAATGAGAACATGAGCTGCAGAGTCCTCAAAAGTAAGTCCATAGGTGGTGTTTAGTGTCATGATGAGTGAAATTATTCACGAGGGTTCAGGAGCCTGCTGGTTGAAAAATAGTAACTATTCCTGAACCTAGTGCTATGGGAACTAAGGCTCATGTACCTCCTCCTCGGTAGTACCAGCAAGTAGAGAGTATGTCCTGGGTGGGGGTCCTTGTTGACATATGGTGCTCAGAAATGAAAAGATTAGATTTTGAGGACACACAGTCCTCTTTTATTGTCATTTAGTAATACATGCATTAAGAAATGATACAATGTTTTTCCAGAATGATATCACAGAAACACATGACAAACTGACTTAAAAACTGACAAAAACCATATAATTATGACATATAGTTATAACAGTGCAAAGCAATACCATAATTTGATAAGAACAGACCATGGGCACGGTAAAAGTCTCAAAGTCTCTCGAAAGTCCCATCATCTCACGCAGACGGTGAACCTCCAGCACCGCAAACTTGCCAATGCAGCATACTGGAAGCATCCGACCACAGTCCGACTCCGAGTCCGTCCAAAAACTCCGAGCCTCCGACCAGCTCTCCGACACCGAGCACCGAGCACCATCTCTGCCGAGCACTTTGACCCCGGCAACAGGCAATAGGCAAAGCCGAGGATTTGGGGCCTTCCCCTCTGGAGATTCTTGATCGTACCGCAGCAGCGGCAGCGAAGCGGGCATTTCAGAAGTTTCTCCAGGTGTTTCTCCGTGCTTCTCATGGCTGTCTTCATCAAATCAGGATTGTGCACGGACCCTTAGTTAACACATATCGATATCAATTCGAAACGGCCGCGCGTGCTGAGTCGCACCGCCATCTTCTCCTCCCTCCCAAGAGTGACCAGTTTCAATTTTCTGGGTGCCAATATCTCTGAAGATCTATCCTGAACATAGATGTTGATGCAATTACAAAGAAGGCATGACAGCAACCATATTTCATGCAGAGTTTGAGGAGAATTGTTATGTCAGCACAGCCACTCGCATATTTCTACAGATATACTGTGGAGAGCATTCTAACTGGTTGCATCACTGTCTGGAATGGAAGAGCCACTGCACAGGATGGAAAAAAGCTGCAGAAAAATTGTAAACTCAGCCAGCTCCATTATGGACATTAACCTACCCAGCATCCAGGACACCTTCAAAAGATGATGCTCACAACACGCTGGAGGAACTCAACACGTCGGGCAGCATCCCTGGAAATGATCAGTCAATGTTTCGGGCCAGAACCCTTTGTCAGGACTGAAGAGGGAAGGGGTTCTGCGTGTTTTGAGTGTTGCTTTGACCCCAACTTCTGCAGAGTATTTTGTGTTTTCAAAAGATGATGCCTCAAAAGCTGGCATCCATCATTAAGGGCCACCATTACCAAGGACATGCCCTATTCTCATTCCTACCATCAAGGAGGAGGTGCAGAGGCCTGAAGGCACAGACTCAATGCTTTAGGAACAGCTTCTGTCCCTCTGCCATCATATTTCTGAATAGGTAATGAACCCATGTACACAATTCCTTAGTATTTTCCCTCTTCTTGCACTATCTATTTATTTTTATATAAATTATACAAAAACAGAGGGCAGTTTGAGATAGTCTACATGGACTTCAGTAAGGCCTTTGACCAATTCCCTTATGGAGTCTGATCCAAATGGTTAGAGGTATAGGATCTGAAGGAATTTGGCACATTGGAGCCAAATGGTGACAGAGATGGAGGGTTTGTCAGGAAAGCCTGTGACCAGAAATGTATTGCAGTGACTAGTGCTGGTACCCTCACTGTTTGCTGTATACATTAACAAATTGGGTATAAATGGAGGTATGATGAGTATGTTTGCACTGATTGAGAGTGAAAATTGGAGGTGTTGCTGATAGACTTAAGTTAAAGTTATTAGTCATAGTCATACTTTATTGATCCCGGAGGAAATTGGTTTTCGTTACAGTTGCACCATAAATAATTAAATAGTAATAAAACCATAAATAGTTAAATAGTAATATGTAAATTATGCCAGGAAATAAGTCCAGGACCAGCCTATTAGCTCAGGGTGTCTGACCCTCCAAGGGAGGAGTTGTAAAGTTTGATGGCCACAGGCAGGAATGACTTCCTATGACGCTCTGTGTTGCATCTCGGTGGAATCAGTCTCTGACTCAATGTGCTCCTGTGCCCAACCAGTACATTATGTAGTGGATGGGAGACATTGTCCAAGATGGCATGCAACTTGGACAGCATCCTCTTTTCAGACACCACCGTCAGAGAGTCCAGTTCCATCCCCACAACATCACTGGCCTTACGAATGAGTTTGATGATTCTGTTGGTGTCTGCTACCCTCAGCCTGCTGCCCCAGCACACAACAGCAAACATGATTGCACTGGTCACCACAGACTCGTAGAACATCCTCAGCATCGTCCGGCAGATGTTAAAGGACCTCAGTCTCCTCAGGAAATAGAGACGGCTCTGATCCTTCTTGTAGACAGCCTCAGTGTTCTTTGACCAGTCCAGTTTATTGTCAATTCATATCCTCAGGTACTTGAAATCCTTCATCATGTTCACACTGACCCCCTGGATGGATACAGGGGTCACCGGTACCTTAGCTCTCCTCAGGTCTACCACCAGCTCCTTAGTCTTTTTCACATTAAGCTGCAGATAATTCTGCTCACACCATGTGACAAAGTTTCCTACCGTAGCCCTGTACTCAGCCTCATCTCCCTTGCAATTATACAATTGAACTGTTATAATTTAATCTGGGTCTATTCGTAGCAGCAGTCCACCTTATAGTACAATCAAAGCAATTTTAGAAAAATTCAAAGGACGGAAGAGATTAGGCCAAGAAAGATCCTAAAGGTTAAGTCGTGACATGAAGGAACAAACCAATGATTGACCATCAGCAAACCACAATAGAGTGAATGCTCGTTATGTAGTAACCTCATTTAACTAAGTTTCAACGGAATGTGGTGAAATGAATCTCTGAATGGTGAACATTCTTATTTGTATATACACTGCATTTCATTTTACCTGTATTTTAAGTGCTATTAGAATCTTTGAAGTCTTTATACCCATAACTTCCCTAAATTAACAGAATTTTGTTAAAATTAGCAATAATTATCCCAGTTGACTGCTATTAACTAATTTAGCCATACAATCAAAATTATGTGTCCAAAAGCATTTGTGTAACGATTGTCAAGATTCCACCTTGACAGCAACACACACCAAAGTTGCTGGTGAATGCAGCAGGCCAGGCAGCATCTCTAGGAAGAGGTACAGTTGACGTTTCGGGCCGAGAACCTTCCACCTTGACAATTGCCTTTGATCCAAGAGATCAAAGCCCTTTCACCTGTTTTCAAATGAGGAAGCTAGCTCTCTGGGTCCTTTTCTTCTCAGCTACCATCCTGTTCAAATTGGGCTTCACAAAGCACAATCTCTTTTTAAGGGAGGGATTAGAAAGAGAAGCATTTCAGTTAGGGAGTATCCTATGGTAGAGTGAAAATTAGTTGAGAGGAAACAATGAAATCCAATGGTTTACTGAATGATTGCATACATATTCAAAACTATTTATTGAATGTTTCATTCACTGCTTGAACAGAGCAGTCACTTTAAACTGCTGGCTCAATGATGGAGCACTCACTAAATCACCATTATATCTTTTGGCAGCAGCTACTTTTCAACAGTAAATCTACATCCTTTGGCAAACGCAGACTCTGGCATACCTAGAATTTCCACTTGACTACTCCAGTCATTCAGTCTGCATACCAGTCTGTCCTTCAATGCTTTGTCTAGAAATATTGAAAAATTACAGTGCTTCACTAGATACCACAAATACAGTGATTGCTTCCTCTGTCATTTGATTGCTCAGATCTAGAAATGTAGTGGCATAGTTCCCAAGAAGATGTTGGATTGCATAGTGGGAGAGAGATTTCAAAAGAAGCGAGCAGGGGCAATCAGGACATTCTGTGCAGCACAGTTCCCAAGGAGACGTTAGAGCATGCAAAATTAGGCACTTGGCAACAGCCAATAAATTGACGTTAGTTTTAAGTGGAGCGGCCATTGTGTGAGTGGAGAGCTCAAAGTAGATTATCTCATTTAATGTTTCTTTCTTTTTAATTGCACAGTTAGAACAGCAGGTTGGAGAGGGGATAGGCAGCAAAAGCAGAGTGCTACTGTGGCTGTAGTCCTCAACAGGTTTGGATAATGTTGGGGGGAGGGGGGGTGGGGTGATCTAGCAGTGGAAGTCACAGTGGCCAGGTCTCTGGCACTGAGTCTGGCTCTGTGGCTCAGAAGGGAAGGGGGAGAAGAGGCAAACTGTAGTGATAAGGGATTCATTGGTTAGGGGAACAGACAAGAGGTTATGTGGATAAGAAGGAGGTTCTCGGGTGGTATGTTGCCTCCCAGCTGCCAGGGGCAGGGATATCTTGAATTAGGTCCACAACGTTCTTAAGTAGGAAGATGAGCAGACAGAGGTCATGGCCCCTGTCAGTGTCAATGACATCTGTAGGAAGGGTGATGAGGTTCTGCAAAGTGAGTTTAGGGAGTTACATGCTAAGTAAAACGGAGAGGATCTCCAGGGTTATGCTCTCAGGATTACCACCCATGCCACTTGTTAGTAAGTCTAGAAATAGGAAAATCATTTGGTTTAACGCATGTATCTTGTGATCATAATGCCATTAGTTTCAAGATAGTTATGGAAAAGGATAGATCTGTTCCTTGGCTGAGATTCTAAATTGGAGAAAGGCCAATTTGGATATTATCAGAAAGGATCTGGCATGTGTCAATTAGGGCAGGTTGTTTTCTGGCAAAGGTGTACTTGTTAAATGGGAGGTTTTTAAAAGTGAAATTTTGAGAGTACAGAGTTTGTATGTTGCTGTCAGAATAAAAGGCAAGGATAGCAGGTTTTAAAAAACATAAGTTTTGACAGATATTGAGGCCCAGGTTAAGAAAAACAAGGAGGTGCATAGCAGGTATAGGCAAGTAGGAACAAAGTTCAAAGTTCAAAAGTTCAATAAAATTTATTATCAGAGTAGATACATATCACAACATACAACCCTGAGATTCTTTTTCTGCAGACATACTTAGCAAATCTATAGAATGGTAACTGTAAATAGGATCTGTAAACTATAAACATTAGAAACTGTAAACAAAATGTGCAAATGCAGATAATAAATAAATAGCAATAAATAACGAGCATGAATTAACAAGATGGAAGAGTCTTTAAATGAGTGTAGTTATCCTCTTTTGGAAATGTAGCGCAGCAGGAAATCAATATATCGGCGTGGAGAAAAGAGGAGAGAGGGAAAAGAAGTTGTGCAGTCTGAGAATTGAGAAGAATCAGGTTTAATATCACCAGACTATATCATGAAATTTGTTAACTTTGCAGCAGTAGTACGGTACCATACATGATAATATCAAAGTTCAAAGTAAAATTTACTATCAGATTACATACATATCACCACATACACCCCCGAGATTCTTTCTCTGTGGGCATACTTAGCAAATCTATACAACAGTAGCAGTAAACTGTAGAATTATGAATTAACTGTAAATAAACTGCGCAAATGCAGATATAAATAAATAGCAATAAATAACAAGCATGAAAAAACAAAATAAGAGTCCTTAAGTGAGTGTAATTATCTCCCTTTGTTCAAGAGTCTGATGGTTGAGGGGTAGTAACTGTTCTTGAACCTGGTGGTGCGAGTCCTGAAACACCTGTACCTTCTACCTGATGGCAGCAGCGAGAAAAGAGCATGGCCTGGGTGGTGAGGATCTTTGATGATGGATGCTGCTTTTCTACAGCAACATTTCATGTAGATGGGAGAATTTTCCCTGTGATGTACTGGTGTGAATCCATTATCTTTTGTAGGATTTCCCACTCAAGGGCATTTGTGTTCCCACACTAGACCATAATGCAGCCAGTCAGCACACTTTCCACCACAAATCTATAGAAGTTTGCCAGGGTTTTGATGACATACCAGATCTCTGCAGACTCCTGAGGAAGTAGAGGTGCTGTCGTGTTTTCTTCACAATTACATTTTCCAGGACAGGCCTTCTGAAATAGTGACAGCCAGGAATTTAAAGTTACTGACCTTCTCCATCTTTGATCCTCTGTTGATTGCTGGCTCATGGACCTCTGGTTTCTCTCTCCTGAAGTCTACTATCATGGACTTTGATATGTGAGGTTGGTCAAGACATTCAAGATACAGCTCTGTAGGAACCTGGTCAGACCCCACTTGGAGAACTGTGCTCAGTTCTGGTCACCTCACTGCAGGAAGGATGTGGAAACTATAGAAAGGGTGCAGAAGAGATTTACAAGGATGTTGCCTGGATTGGGGAGCATGCTTTATGAGAATAGGTTGAGTGAACTCGGTCTTTTCTCCTTGGAGTGGTGGAGGATGAGAGGTGATCTGATAGAGGTGTATAACGTGATGAGAGGCATTGATTGTGTGGATAGTCAGAGGCTTTTTCCCAGGGCTGAAATGGCTAGCTGAAGAGGGCATAGGTTTAAGGTGCTTGGAAATAGGTACAGAGGCGATGTCAGGGGTAGGTTTTTTAAGCAGAGAGTTGTGAGTGCATGGAATGGGCTGTCGGCGATAGTGGTGGAGGCAGATAAGATAGGGTCTTTTAAGGGACTCCTGGATAGGTACATGGAGCTTAGAAAAATAGAGGGCTATGGGTAACCTTAGATAATTTCTAAGTAAGTACATGTTCGGCACAGCTTTGTGGACCGAAGGGCCTGTATTGTGCTGTAGGTTTTCTATGTTTCTATGAGGTAGTAAATTCAATTAGCTTCACAGGAGAAGTCAGGGTGTGGTAGTATATGGTTGCCTCCCTGACTGGAGGCCTGTGACTAGTGGTGTGCCAAAGGGATTAGTGCTGGGTCCGTTGGTGTTTGTCATCTATATGTGGATGATAACAGGTTTGGGGGTGAGGAAGACTATCAAAGCTTGCAGTAGGATCTAGACCGGCTAGAAAATTGGTAAATAGAATTAAATGCAGACAAGTGTGAGATATTACACTTTGGGAGGACAAATTAGGGTAGGACTTACACAGTGAGCGGTAGGGCACTGAAGAGTGTGGCAGAGGGATCTGGGAATACAGATCTATAATTCCTTGGAAGTGGTGTCACAAGTAAAGTGTGGGTTGTAAAGAAAGACAGGGTTGTACAGAAAGCTTTTGGCACATTGGCCTTCGTAAATCAAAGTATTGAATTCTGATGAAGTGCCTTGGCCCAAAACATTGACTATTGATTCATTTCCATAAATGCTACCTGGTCTGCTTAGTTCCTCCAGCATTTTGTATGTGTTGATCTGGATTTCCAGCGTCTGCAGAATTTTGTGGTTTATTGAGTACAAGAGTTGGGACACAATGTTAAAGTTGTATAACACATTCATGAGGCCTAACTTGGAGTGTTGTGTGCAGTTTTGGTCAATAAATTTGTCAATAAGATTGAAAGAGTGCAGAGAAAAGTTACAAGGATGCTGCCTGGACTTGTGGACCTGAGTTACTGGGAGGGGTTGAATAGGTTTGGACTGTGTTCCCTAGACTGAGGCCAAATCTAATAGGGGTGTACAAAATTATGAAGTTATGTAGAAAGGGTAAATGGAAGCAGACTTTTTCCACTGAGGTTGGGTGAGACTACAACCCAAGGAATAAGGGTGAAAGGTGACATTTTTAAGGGGAACATGAGGGGAAATTCTTCACTCAGAGGGCGGTAACAGCATGGAGCCAGCTGCCAACAGAAATGACGGATGTGGTTTCAATTTCAGTACTTAGGAGAACTTTGAATAGATACATGGCTGGGAGGTGTATGGAGGGCTATGGTTCAGGTACAGGCCGATGGGACTAGGCAGATTACTGGCTCTGCATGGACAAAATGGGCCAAAGGGTCTGTTTCTGTGCTTTAGTGTTCAATAAATCTATGACTTTAGAAATTAGGATCAGGAGTTAGCCATATGGCCTTATGCTGTCTTTTGTGTATTGAAGACTATTTTCTCCTGAAGTATGTAGTGGGTTAGTCTCCATTACCTTCTATTGTATAGAATTCTGCAGTTTCACCACCCTCTGAGAGAAAAAAGTTCTCCTCATCTTAGTCCTGAAGACTTTACCCATATCCTCAGTCAATGATTTCTGGTCCTTGACACAACACATTCCTTCCTCCCCCAACACCCCTTTCCTACTCCACAGCTCATGTGTCACAGTCCGGTCCGTTGGCTCCCCATTTTCTTTTAATTCCTTTTCCCCCGTGTTTTACCAGGCTCCTTGATTAAGGCACCTGGTTCTCATCCGAACCAGCAGCATAAAAACCCCGGCTTACATCTACTCGAGGCTGGACCGTCACCTGAGCCAGTGTGGCAATGTACGTTCCGGGCCACCGAGAATGGTGGATTCTAAGTTGCTTCGGTGCCTGGGGTTGTTTTGGGAATTCTGTCACTTCTCGTCCAGCTAGGTGATTGCCGGCTGTTTGCCGCTTCATGTGCTACTCCGAGTCAAGGTACGAATTGTCTGTCATTGTTTGGTTTTGTCGTTTTGTGTCCAGATGAGTTTTGCCGGCCATTTGCCACTTCATGTGCTACTCCGAGTCAAGGTACGAATTGCCTGCTGTTTGTGCTACTCTGTGTCGAGATAAGGATTGCCGGCCGTTTACCTTTCCAGTTAATGCTCCATGGCAGGAGGAATGTTGCCTGCCGCCTGTCCCCAGTTGGAAGTCCAGCTCCACCAATGCCCGGGGTCAAGAAGAGTTTGGCCTACCTACTGCTCCTCTGTCCATCCGCGCTGTTTGCCTGTGTTTACGCTGTCTCTCGACCGCTGAGTGTTCTATATTCTAAGTTTTGTTCCTGCGCTGGTTGCCTGTGTTAATTTCCCCCCGTGTTAATAGGAGCAGGGCATTCCACCTTCTGTTCTTTCCCAGACACACTCATCCCCTGGTCCTCATCCCTGCTCCGCCTAAGTCCCGCCACTAAATGCCAGAGTCTTGCTGTAGTGACCCAGTTCAATCCTCGGTCCAGCTTCACTCACTCCCTGACTCCCCTCAGCCTAATCCTCACTCCCCGGCCTTCCTTGCTACTATTAATAAACACACTTCTGTTAATGCTACCTACGTCTCGGTGTCCTGCACTTGGGTTCGCTTCCAGTCGCTGATTGTAACAGAATGGTCCAGCCCAAACACGGACCCAGCGGACACATACACTGTCTTACAAACTCTCGCTAACCAGAGTCCCCTACTGGAATCCCACCCAGAGAGCAACTTGTGGGTTTGAAGAGAGTGACTCAGAGCTCCCAGGTATCAAATGAGAAAATAGTGCAATTACAACGACAATTAGAAGAAGCCAATGTGTCGTTACGAACTGAATTATACTTCTGAGCTAGGATTAAGGGACTGTCACCATTGACAAGGTAGGGGATGGTATGCATTGGGGGTGGTATGCATGGTGTATTACAACATGCAACTTTGATATTGATGTTGAATTTTTTTTCAAGAAAATTCTACAATTGGTCAGAAAATAGTCTTGACTAAGAAAGTTGTGTCTTTGTTGCCAAACATGAAGTGACTGCACCGGTTGGAACCACATCAAATGCAGGATCTGGACCCCTTACACATATTCCCTGTTGTACAATGATTGGAAAGATGTGCTATTGAAACCAGAGAACTGGCAAACCTTCTTAAGGATGGTGAAGATTTGAAGGATGAAAGTGATTTAAAATTTTATGCCCAGCAAGTGGAAAGATTACCGGTTTTCTAGTGGAAGTGTTGAATGGAATCTGTGCCAACCTCAATCGACCTTGGGGCCGCCGGGACTGTGATGAAAGTACTCAGGATGAGTTGGCTCATAAATATGAACAAGTACTTATGGAGTAATGTCTAGAGATTTTTCATACGAAATTCAAGAACTTATTAGATGCTGATAGAATTGAGGACTTGGATAAATGTATAACTTACTGTCTCGAATCCAAGATGGCCGTGAGGAGCAGAAGAAACTTCTAGAAACATATAACTATAACCAGGGCTTGGCTGCCATTGAGAAGTGTGGAGAAGCTGCTCTGAATGATCCCAAAATGTATGTACAGACAATTCTGAATGTCATAAAAAGTTTAGTGATGTCAATTTTCAATAATGATGCTGATTTTTGTGGCTGCTTTAGATAAGTCTTGTGGCTGTTTCCTAAATAGTAATGCAATCACAAAAAATGGCTCAGTCATCAAGTAAATCTCTAGAGTGAATGGCACGATATGGTGACTCTCTACTGAAGATAAAGCAAGAAACCTGACTAGTGATGTATGCCTGTTGTGTTCTCCTGCCAAACCCCCTCCACCCGTCCGGGTCGTCGACAATCCGGACAAACCTGTTGGATCGCCAGTAGACTCTCACTGGGGGGGGGGGGGGGGATACTATTACGGTCTGGTCCGTTGACTCCTCGTTTTCTTTTAATAAGTTAATGCTCCCTACATGTTGGTGTCCTGCACATGGGTTCGCTTCCAGTCGCTGATTGTAACATCATGGAAATATCATTTCTGACCTAAAGCTCAGTGTCCAGCCAGAACTTTATACACTTCAATAATGATCTGTCTTTCTTTTAAACTATCAAATACAAAGGCTTAGTTGATGACCTCTCCTTATATGACAATCCTGTGATTCCTAGATATCAGTCTGGTGAACCTTAGCTGCATTCTCTCAAGGCCAAACATATTTTGTCTTCTGTAATGTGAGGTGATTTCAATCGTCTTGTATCAAAATGAGTGTTCAGTATCTTAAATACATCTCAGAAAACAGGAGTGTAACAGCAACAACAAATTAGATAGTGTTGTATTAATGTCCAGCCTCTATTCCACCACAGCAAGGCTTTCTTCTGTTCGGAGACCTTTACATTGTGCTCTTTGAAATTTTTGCTCATAGCCTTTGCAATATTGTTGGTATTGAAAAACAACTTCAAACTTTCAGTAAATGCTAAAGCATTTCTAGAGTTCTGTCACCTTTCCCTTTTATTGATACAGTTGTAGTGCATAACGTTCTTGTAGTCATTCTTTGGAATACTGTACAATTTATCCCTAGAGTTTAGCATAAACACCTGTTTATCCCAAGTCAATACTCAACTTCCTCTGACACGTACATACAACATTGCAAAGTTTAACCATGTAGCACAGTGCCTTAAGAGAAAAGTGTTCTTCTGAACTTAAAGCAAAGTATATCTTTATATTAATATACAATGATTCCAGTTAATTGGGCCATTGTTAATCAGGGCAGCAGCTTATTGGGACAACTCTTAAAGAACAAAAGTTAATTGAGAAAATAGCCAGGATTTCCTTCATTTATTTAGGACACTTTGCCACTTAACTGAGACAGGATTCTGTTGCCAAATATCTTCTCTTAGCATCAACTGCATACAAGTTAGAACTATGAAGAACTTGAAGGTATCGACAATTATAAAAATGAAAATTTGGAGGATGCAAACATCGAAAGCATTGTATGAAGGCATTCCATTATCTGCACTACGTTGTCTGCACTTATTTTGTTAATTTATGGTCAATCAAAAGAACACAGCCGTGCACACTGGATGAATTCCTCCACTGATAACTATTAGGAACTAATACACTCTTTTTAGAGTACTGCAGTAGTACTGGCACTGTTCTAATTTGCTTTGTATTTCAGTTAAATACATAATTTGTTTCTCAGTTAAACGGTAGTTTGTCTTTTTTATACCCTTTTAAATACTTCCATGAAACTTCGGCTAAGCAGCAGCTTAATTGTGCCAAAATGTACTGGTCCTGGAATGTTCCAATTTACTGGAATCCACTGTATATGTATCACAGCTGCCATGAGAAATGCAGTGTGAAAACTTCAACAGGATAAAATAATGTTTCTGTTGGTAATTATTTCATCCCAATCATCAGATTGGATTATTTTCTTATTATGTGTTATTCTATAAAAGGTGAATACTAGAAGAACTGTAAACACTATGAAAATATAAGACTTTATTTTATAAGTAGTTCAGATCTTTGTGCATACTTGTGATAGAGACAATACCTTAGGTATTTTTGCTTTGTTTTTAATACAGCACTCGTGTTTTCTGCAAAGAAAAACTTTAAATTGACAAATTCAGTTAATTTTATCTACTAGTCATGCACTCATGGAGCTAATCAAGGGAAATAGAAACTATTAGAAAATTTCTATCTCTAATAACAATGTGGATTTAAGTATTTTTATCTCCACATTATCTTATGCCAGTTACAAACCTTAACTTATGTGCCTGAATGATTGTTCACTAGTAGTCTCCTATATATTGCATTTAAATTTTAATCTTCCAAGGAGTGTAGATACAAACACAGTCATTCACAGCTATGTACAATGTCTTTATGTTGCATTGTCTATAGCACTTTTTTCTTTGTTTTCGGGTTTGACATTTCTTTATGCTTCTGTTTGTTGTTTCCTTCCTTGGCATTGATAGATAATGTGATATGGTGTGGTCCTGTTTCTAGTTTGGTTGATTGCATTTTGACACTGCCTACAGGATGACTGTTCCTCAGCTATTCCCTTCCTAATTGACCATGGAACTCTTCATGTGCTTAATCTTCTCTCTAACATTTCACCCTTTGTACTATCTCCTCATTCCCCTTATTCTTCTGACTGACACACTCTACTTTCCCCTACTTCTTCACTGACTCATTTCTTGACTCCCCATTTGGATGGTGCTCAGGTCAAAAGGGTGCCTTTTTCTGCCTTCCACTCCCATTTCCCTTTCCATTTATTTCTTCAAAGGGACCTTGGTTGTTTTCAGAGTTCAGAGTTATGTTTTCTTAACAGCAGAAATCATAATAGAAAAACTCTATTTTCCTACCTCTTTCTTGAGAGGTGAGTGGGAAGAAATTCAATTCTCCGATGGAAAGGATCAATAAGTTAGTGGCACATGATCTGCTAGCACCTATTCTACACACCTCCCAAGTAGAATGGTACTTCTTTTATCATTATCTATTTGATATATGTTAACAATTAAACATGCTTCTTATATCTTGGTAAACAAATCAGAAGCAACCTTTACTTAATGTGAATCAGCCGCAGGTGAGGTAAGGTTCTGCCTGTGCTTGCTTATTTGCGAGCCTAATTGTGAGCAGGAAAACACCATGGGAGGAATAATTGGTCAAAATGGCTTGGCGCCACTTTGGAAATCTGCATGCAATTATACCACATCGCTGTTCATTGAGCTGTTCATCCGTCAGGCTACAGGAAACCCTGGTAAAGGTACTTAATTCTTAATGGACATCTGATTCAATGATTTATAAGAAACTGTCAGTTTGCAAGTCTCTAGAGTAGCTTCCCTTCAGTCTTTGCCCCATTTAAAAGCAGAAGTTTAAATCTGAGAGAATACTTGAATCAAAAACCATTCATGAATCTCAATAGCGTTTTAAAAGAGAAAAACAATTTAAGTCCTTTGGGACCCTCTTTCCACCATATCTAAAAACATGAAGTATCATGTTCTGCATTCTCTTTTGAACCCGTGGCCTCTTGTAAGTATTCTTTCAATCTCCCTATTGTCCTTTTTCTGAATAGCTTCATTTGTATTCAATAGAGCTTAGAAAGATTGTATTTTCTTTTCATTGTTACCATTTTATATGAATAAAAAATACAATGAGTTTCACAAGCATCCAAGAAATTATTTGTCATTTCATTTTCTATTTTTCATTTTTGCTTTTACCCACCATGGCGTGCTTCTATATCTTAACAACTCAATTTCCATCTTCCTGCAATTTATCTTTTGCACTTTGTCAGTTATTTTCCCACCCTTGATATATTCAGAGGCGTCCTGTCATAACCATCTTACATTACTGATCAGGTCAGGGAGCATACTATGGATAGAGATAAAGAGTTAACATTTTAGGTTGATAACTCTTCATTAGAATATTCCAGCACTTTCTATTCTTAATTTACATTACTCACATCTGCATTTTAAAAAAATATTTAATAATATTATTGGCTCTCTCCTATTCCGCTGATATCTATTTAATTGCTTTCTGAGTTGAATACCTTGTACTGACAAAAACCTTACTCAGTCTTCAAAACCATTTGCCTTCTTGAAGGTTAATTACCTCAGCATGATTTTCCCACTCAATATCTGCATCTATTAATGTCTTCAATATCCAGTTACCTACCAATCTCTGCAGACCCAAGAGACTACACATGCTGTATTCTGGAGCAAAAAACAAACTGCTGGAGGAACTTATCTGGTCGGTCAGCATCTGTGGAGGCAAATAGGTAGTCAAAATATCAGGACTGATGCAGTATCTATCAACTCTCTCTTTGACCACAGATAATTCCTGATCTCCTAGACTCCTCCTTTGTTTTTTGATCTGTTTTCAACCCTCTGGAGTAGAGAATTAAAAAAAAAATTCACTCCATTTGAATGAAAAAATATCTTCCTTATTCCTGTCTTTTGAGACCGTGGCTTGTCTTTTTGAGATTAGTTATTTGGGGCAAATAACCTAATGATAAAACAAATGGACAATTTTACTGTTATGTTTTCCATCTGGAATATTTGCTCTATAGACACTAACTGATCTGCTGGGTATTTCCAACAGTCTTCTCTTGGAGGATAAAATTCAGCAGAAGGTAAAACCTGTGTCTCAATGCTTTATTATGTCCCTTTGTTCTCTGACTCTCTCTCACACTCTCTCTCTCCCTCTCTCTCTCTCTCTCTCTATTTCTATCTCTCCCCTCTCCCCCTCCCTTCTCTCCCTCTTTCCCTATCTATCTCCCTCCATCTCTCCATCTCTCAAGGACAAGCAACTTCCATTCCTAAAACTTAACTTTAGGACTCAGAACATCAAAGCCTGGGCAGTGACAGATTCCAACTTGACCTCAGTGTCAAGCTTGGAAACACCTTAACATTCTGAGTGTGATACTATAGGCAAGAAATGGCCAGCCCCAATGACAAGGAGGTGGGTACACTTTTTTTTTGGGGGGAGTGGGGGAAGAGTATTACAGAATGCCCTTTTATAAGATGAGCTTTGTAATCAAGATCAAGTTAGTATAATGTGTCAGTAACTTTTCCAATAGATAATATGTCTCTTACTCTCTCGAACATCAAATAGACAACCAGAATATTACAGTCTTCAGTGTGCGCTCCCCAACTAAAGAGGTTACAGATGTGGGCAAGTTGGTGTGATGGATGTTCACTTTCCAGGGCGCGAGGAGCTTATTGCTAACCTCAGCTTCTTAGCACAGCAGCTTGACCTTTCCAAAGGATCAGAGTTATTTGCGACAAAGTTGAATTTTTAATTCAATGCTTCCTTGCTCAGCTTCTTGTTGTAAACAAGTAAACAGTGAGGTCTTGTAGGCCCATGTTTAATCAATGTAAAATGATGGGGTTGTGTGAACTGGCCTGTATTGAACTAGACAGCACTGGCTAAGTTATATGCACCACTGTGACAGAATTCAAGAAAACTGTACATTAACAATACCATACATTAATTTTCTATATCACCAGTGCATAATGGGTTTCAGTAAGTACCACCTACTAAACGCTCCACCGTCACACACCCAGGTTATTCCGATAACACCACCCAAACCCAGTACCTGTCCCACTTAGAAAGGCAGGGGAGGAGACACAAGAAAACACTGTCACCTGTAGCTTCTCCACCAGCTCACACAGCATTTTGACTTGCAACTGAATTATTACTTATTGCTGGCCCTTTGTTGTCATTAGATCAAAAACTAGTACCCAACAATACTGTGGGAGCACCTTCACCAAAGGATTGGCAGTAGTTCGAAAAGGCAACTCACAGGAATGTTTTCTTGAAGTAAATTATGGATGGGCAATAAATGATGGTCTTGCTAGTGATGCCCAGATGAATTTTATGAACTTATGGATTACCTACAGCAGGCACATCAAAGCACTGGAGAGATAGTACTAATGCCATGCCAGCAGAATCCTCAATCCATTAGCAGATTGAACCAATGTCAGTGTCTTCCCAGCACTGAAGGCTGAATCACATATAGTCAATTCCAATAAGCAAGTACGTCATTCACACGTCCGATGCCAGATTCCCGAAATAGACACTGTGTTCTAAGTTCTGCTAGGCAAGAGATTTCCAGGTGGACACAGGAGCTGATTCAGGAATATGTTTAAAAGTTCCTTGGAAAGTTCTTATATGCCCTAACTGAGCTCCGAAGAATAAGCAGTAAGGCAGACACTGAGAACCATTTGCCAGAAGTTCACAGAAGCCCATTGTAAATCATGGAATAAGTGCACAACTTCACAATCTTTCCAGTCAACAATCACTTTTTGTCCTATCTGTGGCAGAGTCCCCACACCCTACACTAGGCTCATCTGCCATCTCAGATGATACACCTAATGAAATGGCCACTGAATGTGCATCCACGGTTTTCTGCTGCTGTAGCCCAGGTTCAATGTGCTGTGCATTCAGAGATGCTCTTCTGCACACCACTCTCTGGAAATACAACTGAATAATGGACAAATTCTTTCAGATTTTGCAGATGTTGATGAGCCATTTATGCTTCATTTACACCTACCATTGTCTGATAACACAAAAGGAAAAGTCTCAGATGAAGTCTTCGGCATCGCACATCAAGTTTCTGCATCGTGAATTGGTTCTCCACAAGCAAATCCTATCACATAGATGGTTTAAAACAAGTCCTGACCACAGAATCCTCTAGAAGAAAACAAATGATTTAAGGCATGCACACTTACATAGCAGACTGGCAAAACTGTCAAAACAGTTTGCTTGTGAATGTTTTTGACATTTAAATACATTCAAAAACATTACTAAACTGTTAAAAATTGAAAAAAATTTATGACAATTGGGAGAAACACTTAGAATGCTTAACATTCAAATAAATGAATTACACAAATCTAGAAATTTTGACACATGCCTTAATTTCTTAGTGTACTTTTTCACTGAAGCAGAACTCCTCAAACCAGATTATTCAGACAGTTTTCTCATCATAAGTGCTAGGAAAATGCTACAACCATCTACTTTGCGTGTCCAAAAAAATGAAATGTCAGAACAGTGAAATCTTGAACTCATGATACGTGAAGAAGTACTATCAATAGTTGGGTGGTAATTTCAGAACTTTAGCTGTTGCTAACTCAGTCTGCAGGATTGGTCTGAGACTATACTTTTGAAGAGTATCTTTAATCAATATGTATTTAAATAAATGAATTTTCACATTCAATGCACACAGACTTGATGATTTCAGCAATGGAAGGATTGTTTTTTAATTCCAGCATTTCATTTACTAATCTCATAGATAATGGATTAATTATGCCAAATTAACATCAATTTTCAGAAATTCCATTTCTACTGTATGTTAAACAACTGATGGAAAACTCAATAATTTATCAATTTTATCTACTTATATTACCAATTTCTTCCCCTTCCCTCATTTACCCACTGGTAATCCTATTACACACGATGATGTACACCTTCTCTTATTATCATTAGCAAATCGGTTCTTTTCATCTGTGAGTCTTGATGATTAGTGCTCAATACCTTTTCACCTACTGGATTATCCCAAACGAACTCAGTCTGATTGGGTTCATGCCTGTGCACAGACGGTGAGGGTAATTGGCTGCAGATTGCTAGCAGAGACCTCTGGCTTAATTTCCCCTCCCAATGTAATGCTGCGGCGTTCTCATTCAACTCCAGTGTTGACCTGATTTAGATTTCTACCACAAAGGCAGGAATTCAGCATCGTTGGCATCTATTTACCAAACAAAAGGGGCATTTGGTTGTTCTGTTGTCAGAATTTGGGGGCTCGAAGCTGCCAGAGGGACCCTCAGCAAGGATGCAGAGCACAGGCAAAGCGGGCCATGGTAAAAGGCACCAGTAGTTGGTTAAATTAAACAAGACTCTGTACAAACATTTTTAATCGTATCTGATTTTATTAGCTGGTTGGTATGTGCAGCTAAATAATTGCAATGTCCTTCTAAAACTTATAAACTGTATTTTGTTGAGATTGTAAATAAGGGAGGATATGTAATGTTCAGCATCAAGGTGTCTCAGGTGGAAGTTTTTTTACCCTAGTGCTTGGACTGAAATATGCATGAGATGTTTGACTTCAACCATATGTTAGGCTTTGAGAATATTTCACTATTTGGAGTGTTGTTAGGGTCTTTTTTGAGCCTTCACAGATTTAATGAATGTGGGTGTCAAGTTTAAGTTTATTGTCGTAGGCATATGTGTGTAGGGCATCAACACCCACAGAAATGAGCTCCCTGCAGCGGTAGCACAGCACATTACAAACATGACAATCATAAAACTAAATCAGGATAAATTATATATTGGAGAAAATAAACATAAACACACTATATTAGTGCATGTTGAGAGAGAGAAGTAATATAGTCTGAGGTAAGGTTTGGGTTTTTCACAAACAAGAGAAAATCTGTAGATGCTGGAAATCAAAGTAATACACCCAAGATCGTGCAGGAACTCAGCAGGCCAGGCGGCAACTATGGAAAAGTGTAAACATTTGATGTTTTGGGCCGAGACCCTTTATCAGGGCTGGAAAAAAGAGATGAGAAGGCAGAGTAAGAAGGTGGTGAGAGGGCGGGGGGGAGAAGTACAAGGTAGTAGGTGATAGGTGAAACTGGGAGGGGGGAGGGATGAAATAAAGAGATGGGAAGTTGATTGATGAAAGAGGTAAAGGGCAGGAGAAGGGAGAAATCTGATAGGAGAGGACACAAGGCCATGGAAGAAAGGGAAGGGGGAGGAGCATCAGAGGGAGGTGATGGGCAGGTAAGGAGATAAGGTGAGCAAGGGAAATGAGTTTTTCAGGTCAGTTCAAGAACCCGATGGCAGTGGGGAAGAAGTTGCTGTTGGACCTTGAGGTGAGGGTCTTCAGTCTCCTGTATCTCCTGCCTGGTGGCAGCATTGAAAAGAGGGCATGGCCTGGATAGTTGGTTTCCCATATGATGGAGATCACCTTGCTGAGATCTCCTCTTGCAGATGTCCTCAATGGCGAGAATTGGACTGGTGATGAAACTGGCTAAGTCCAGTACATTCTGTAGCTCTTTGTGTTCCTGTGCATTGAAGTTTCCGAACCAGGCTGTGATGCAAGTAGCAGATGAATTTGTAGATGGCATCAGAGCTGTACTTAGTCACGTAGTCCTAGGTATAGAGAGTAGAGTGGGACTAAGCACACAGCTGTGACATAATGTCTTTGTTGATGGTCAGTGAGAAGAAGATAGGTATCTGCACTGATTGTGGTCGAAACCACAATATTTCAAATCTACGGCTTATCCAAAGACAAATATTTGGATGAAAAAGATAAATCAAATAAAGACTTCGACATCATTTACAAAATTAAAAAATATATAATAGCAGAAATATAGAACTGGACCATATGTTTCTAATAAGAGAAAGGACAGATTCTTTGTTGGAACCAACCTAAATCTCTCCAAGTAATGTAAATCTTCAGATGGTGATAAATGGGCTTTGCATTTGGTGTATTTTCTATTTTGGTTCAGCTCTGCAGAATTGGTTGGCTTTGTTTAAAAATAGCACACAGTTCATGAGCACCACAAGCAGGCACATCGTGGTAATGCAGGTTGTGGGAGTAAGTTCACAAAAGGTTGAATTCCCAAAATTACACTGTATTTACAAAAAGGCAAAATATAATGTTTATAAAATATTCAGATTCCACAGCAAATCTTTCTCTAAATTAAGGATAATGCAAAATGGCAAACTGGTCATACAGGAATATTTAAAAAAATATTACTTGTCCAATACAGGAGGAACAGTAGCCCATTGAGTCTCTGCCAGCTGACAAAACAATTGCATTCATTTACAAATTTTCCTGGTAAATTATTCTACTCACATTCCCATCCTCACCTCACAACCCCCCCAACTCCTCCCCTCAGCAGATTTTACTGCTTACCTGCACACTGGGGGCAATTTACAGCGACCATTTAACTCACCAACACACAAGACTTTGGGAAAAGGGTACCCAAACGAAACCCTTTCAGTCACAGTGAGAACATGGCACAGACAACGCTACTCACCAGAACTGGTCTAGTGCACTGGAGCTGTGAGTCAGCTGTTCCACTAGCTGCACCGTCCAATATTCCAAGTGCCAGCAAATTGAATGCAAAGATGAAATTAAAAAAGGTAATTACCTACAATGGGTAGCAAAGTGGCACAGCAAGCATAACTGTGGCTTCACAGCCCCAGTGACCTGGGTTCAATCTTGACCTCTGGTGCTGGCTGTGTGGAGTTTACATGTTGTTCCTCTGACCTTCTGCATTCCAAAGATGTGTGAATTGGTCAGTCAGGGAGCACTGTTAGTTGCCCTTCATGTGTAGGTGAGAGGTTAAATCTGTTTAGGGGTTAGCAATAGGAACACGGAGAGAATAAAGAACGGAGTTAATGTAAATGGGTGTCTCATGATCAACATGGGCTTGTTAGTTTGAAGGGATATGGCTCCCTGGCCCTACTATACACTAACAAGAAGTTCAAATTCACTTAAAAACTGTTGAAAAAATATCTGCACCAGTATTGCCAATATTGCTGGTAGATATTTCTGGTCATGTAAGGGGTTTGATAGATAAATGGCCCAATCCACAATGATTAGAATGGTCATGTACATAAACGCGTTGTTATTCCAGGAGTTGCATGCAATCCACAGACAAATCTGTACTAGGTCTCATTATGGCCGAGGCTCTTAAAGTAGCAGTTCTCAACTGCAGCTGTCTCTGAGAGTTGCTTGGCACGAACATGTGAAGATATGACAATTTAGACACTCTGCTTCTATGCTGATGACTTGGAGACTGAGATGTCAAAAGTGGACAATTATTAAGTGCCTGGGACTCCTCCCTCACTCAGAAACTCACTTCTTGCATCTGAATGCATTAACATCTTCAGTAATGTGCTTAGGCTGGTTTTGGGTCACTCACTGGTTTTATGCTTAATACTGATGCTGTTAGAGCTTTGATGTAGCTGACTGATATGTTAAACTATTTCAGAGGGAGGTTGAGTTTCAATCACATTGTGTATGTCTGGAATCCTAAACAGGCCAGGCTTCTAAAGGAGGGAGATTTCCTTTCCTTAAGGCCATTTATGAAATCAGATTTGTTTTCCCCCCACTCAGACAAGTTTCTCACTGTTAAATGCCTCAAATGTAATAAAGCTGATTGGGACATAGATCAGTGTGCTGAAAATCAAACGTGCTTGCCTACTACTTGTCCTTCTTTCCATGCTAGGATTTTACAACTGTCACTGCTCACACAAGTGCGCATTGTGTAGTCCATTCTGATTCAGCCAAACCTATTCAACCACTTGCAAAGATAAATTGCCGGCCTGCTCTCCATAACAGTGTAACCTTACAGCAGAATTATCAGAACTTCTACTGTGGTATGTTGACGAATGGAAAGGAGGGGTGAGGGCAGGGGCGGGGTGGCTGACTTCTACTGATATGAACCATGACCATGGCCATCATGAATGGGTTTACAATTATACTGAAAAGCTCTCTCCAAAGCACGTGTGAGTTTGGTGCTAGAATTCTCCATGTTCCGTGACACAGAATTCAGACTTCCTGGCTGCTCTGGCAAATCATCAGGAATTTCACTGAGCACATCAGCCAACCTTCTTCTGTTGGCAGATCAAAGTGCTCCAACTGAGTCCCTGCATCAGAAGCTGCCTGCAACCTCTCCTCCTGATGAGTTGGCACTTGTTATCCCTTCCTTTGCTGGAGCTGCAGACCACACATATGGAAATCATGAGCCTTGATTTCATAATCACTAATGATTAAAGCAACATTATCTGAAATTGTGGAAAAGTTTCTATAATGAGATCCAGCTGAAAGTGGAGAGCAATTCATTGTGAGTGTTCTTTAGATCTTTTGAGTTCTTTTACTGCATAATTAATCCAACATTATCGATTATTGTTATTATTTTTCAGGTTCTTTATGGTTTGCATTAAGTTCTACATATTTTTCATTACAAATGCAGCTCATAATCACTACTCAAAATACACTTGTCTAAACATTTTAATGAATGGTGCAAATTGAATAGTTCCCCTGGGAATATTCGGTTGTCGGGAAGCTGGAACAGTTACAGAATTCAAATACTGTATGCAATGTTATGGTATTATGGCTCCCCCTGCAGTTTATATGAACTATTGCTTCTTTATAGCTGTCCAGCTCCTGGCCTTCACGTGTGACTTAGCTACTAAGCCCAGCGGAACCATTTCTATTGACAGAAGAAGGGGCAGAGGCCGGTTACTGTCGCCTTAAAACTAGACAGATGGGGCTGGTCAGCCATGGTTGGCAGCTCATCTAGGAGAAGGAAAACTCTGATCTCGAACCTCCACTGCCTTGCGGCTATACCCACTAATGGGGAAGGCTTTGGGAGTAAACCCCAAGAAAAAATCTGGAGCTGGAATCCCTAAGGCAGTCCTACACTGAGTTCAATGTTGATCGGCAACTCCTGTGACACTACTGGTACCAAACTGTATCGGTCTCTGCCGTTCCTTTGGGTTCATCAGTTGCATGAAGAGGGGGAGCTTGCTACGTGGGCAACATCTTGCTCTCCATATTGTACTACCCAGGCTTGCGTATCTAGACAGCTAGGATGCAGTATCCATGGTCGACTCTGACCGATGGAGGCCTCAGACTCAGAGACCTGTGCCTTATGCATGTTCTTGTCAGTTCTTAAGTGCCTTGCAAACTTTTCAACATTTCTGAAAAGTATGCTGGGACAGTTTTGCCAGAACCTTCACAAATTCACAACACCATTGGAGGAAGATTGGAGCATAGAATGACCTTGGACAGCAAAGTGTCCTGCTGCTTAAAGTTGAAATGGAGATTGAAGTACTATTTCATTTTTATGGTGTAATAATTAGTTAGTAAGTATATCTGCAACTCTACCCTTACTCTGTTCTTGCCACAATGTTCTATTTCCACATCTAAATTGATATCCGTAGCATGTTTAATTTCAAAGCTACATTTATTTGCATTCAATTTCCACATTTACCTTGCTGCATCCAAATAACATCAGCTGTCTACCTCACACCTGAGGGGGAGAAACTCGCACTGAACTATTCTCCCCTCCAGGCATACCAGAACCTTAAGTTTCACCCAGCTCATTCAGACCTCCAGTACACAATCTTCTCCTATACAGTGCCTTACTCTCTTTTATTCTTCCTTTTCTTGCTGGCCTTCCCTGAAACTCTCTCCTTCAATATGCAGGTTGAAAATTGTATTTGTAGTCCTACAATCTCCTCCAGCTCTGCATCCTGAATTCCTGGAAAATGGTCCATTAGTGATTCTTCCTTCCATTGCTCTTCAGAGCTTTAAACTGATATATCTGAACACAGAATGGCACTTCATTTCAAAACAGAATGGGCCGCTCCCTGCCCCTGCCCTACCCTCTACCCCTATGGTTCCATACATACCTGTCTAGTTATAAGCAAAGAACCATCGGCAAAGGTCTCATGTCCATATTTCTAAAATCCCTCATTAATTTAGCTTTTGACCTCTTATTTAATGCCTACATGCTGCCTCTAATTACACGTTAGGTTCAACAAGTGTACTGATGATATTCAAGTCTATTGTACCACTCTTTGGCCTGAACTCTCCAATTTCCCTGACCGGGCACCTTGCTCACCTGATCTGCAGGACTGGATGAAAGAAAGCACCTTGGCCAAACATTGGAAAGGCCATTATCATTACTTCCAACAACCTCCATTCTCTAGCTATTGACTTCATTCTTTTAGTGACCACCGCCCAGGGATGAATCAGATTGCTCACAATTTTGGCATCCCACTTGTCCTTGGGATTAGCTTCAATTTACCCACTCAATCTTTGCAGACATTGATACCTTATAAAATCCCAGTTCAGCCTTTGCCAAAATTCTCACTGATGCTAATTCTTGTTGGCTGTCATGCCCCATCCCCCAGATGTTTATGTTCATACAAAATCTGCTGCTTATATCCTGGCACGCACTGGCCTGGAAATACTGTGCATCTCCAGAGACAGTTGGGAAACATATTAAGCAAAGTGCCATGTTAGGACCAAGAGTGGCTGAGGGAGAGAGGGCTAGGAGTTGGATTCATGTCTGATTGGAAATACGGTGGGAGAGGGCAATGTGCAGCATACAAAACCTTCTCAGGTTTGCGGGGAGTAGTTTAGTGATGTCAGAATCAGTCAGGGCAGGGGTTAGACAGGGTTGGAAGTCTGCTTATTGCAGAGGGGTGTGGTGCTGATCAAGTCATTTGGGGACCCAGAGACAACCCTTAGGAGGGTCCGAAGTTGAGGAGAAGCACAGTTAATCGAGACCTAGCATTCTAGAGAGGTCACATATTGGGAGTTTTTTGTGGGGGAGGGAATGTAGGGTGATCACAGCTGGTTGTGTCAGCAGATTGTCGTGAGCTGGGGCTAGGTGAAGAACTGAATACTGGGAAGAGGATGGGATGAATGGAAGATAAATTGGACTGCAATCTGTTCCAGAAGACCCTCTTTAAACCCCTTTGTTTCAGAGGCAACCTCATTAATAACTAGGGGAGTGACCATGACAAGTGAACTTTGATCAATTTCCCCAGAGTTCACTATGGGGAAGGGCTTCATCTTGTCTGAATTTCATTGGTACAAGACCAGAAGTGGTTTGTTAAATCCAGAGTGGCTACATTTCACCCTAAAATGGTCGCAATTCCATTCTACTTTAAGGTTTTTACTCACCTATCAGTCAACATTTTTGCCATGTCAATGAATTTTCATTCTACCAAGCCGTGATCTGAGAAATCCCATCATTGCTTTTAAATCACTCCAAAGGTTTGCCCAGAACCTCACAACATCTTTCCCTGGGATCTCCGTCCTCATTAAGTCTGGCCTGTTTCACGCAGTAATTTTAACTGTTATGCCTTCAGCAGTTTAAATGCTAATCCATTCCCTAATTTATCCCCAACGCATTTACTTAAAGCCTGCCTCCTCATCTTCAAATTTCAGCTGTAGCCTTAAGAATCTTGAGTGATGGTTGGATAAGTTCCTAGAATTTCAGTAAATGACCTCCCACCTGCAACCAGTCAAGCAGACTTTTCCCATCTCCAGTATGGTATGGGCAATAAACAAAAGCCTTCAAAGAAATTAGAAGCTATAATCACTGATATGCAGGTGTGCTCAGGGGATTAATATTCAATTTCTACAAACTTCAGATAGTCCCATTTGGGGATATTTTGCTTTGTTATGTTACTGCACGTCACTGTAATTGCATCCTTCCCATAATAACTTTGTTTCCCGTCAAGTTCAGGAAGTTCTCTGACTGTTCCCCCTAACCTGGAGATGTTTGTATGATTCACAGCTGCAAGTAGTTAGTTAAAATAGCCAAAAAATAAAGAGCACATGTTTCTAAGCTCTGAAATCTTTTCCTGTTACTTTTATTACAAACGTTACAGTAATGTTAACCACATTTATTGAGATATTAGGAATATTACGTTGATTTACTTTCTGTTTGCTCTCGTTTTAATGTGGTATCAGATGTATATACATTATACGAAACGTACTGTTTATTAGTCTATGAACTTTAATGACTGGGGGTCACTGCAGGCTTTCCGAGGGAACGAGGTGGCTGCGGCTCCCGCCTGACAAAGCCTTGGGGTCCCGGGCGCGGTGAGAAGGTGCCACCTAACGGCAGAACCAGTGGTTCCGCGTTCCGGCTGCTAGGCATCGGCTGTGAGCGCACACAGGGCGGCCGGAACGCTGAGTGAGCGCCCGCCGACGTTCGCGCGGTCCGGCCCGGCGGCACTGGTCGGGTTATGTGTGGTAATATTGTTAACCACTCGGATACCAGTTACTGACTGAGTACACTCGTCTCAACTTCAGGTAACCACTACAACGCACACCTGATCGCTAAAGCCAAACCTATAACCGACAGAATCCGAGTACCCCAGTCACTATCTTCAAGTAAAATACTATGTCTCCCCCACCACACGTAAACCTAGCTACATAACTGGAGACAAATATCAAGCGCAAATACGACCGGAAACAAAAGCCAGAGAAATACCCAGGAGTCGGGCTGTATCTTTGGAGAAAGTCATGGGATGGACAGTTTTTATATTTCTGACCTTAAGTCAGGCTGGAAGAAATGCGGCGTAACATTTTTTAAAAGCAATTTCCCATGCAGGGAAAAGGGAGGAAGTAACATTAGGAAAACACTGGGAAGGCCTCCTCTGCATTGCAGGATAACAGGGAAGTCGCCCTTACAGGATTCACAAATCACTACCTAAAAGTTTGAGATATAGAATAAAATTCTCTCACACGTTATGTGTGAATGTGGGTGGGTGGGTGGGGGGAAGACTTGTTCTGGAGCAGCTCCGGCCTATGGTTAGGCCACACTTAGACCCCCTCCAGTTCGCCTACCAGCCCCGATTAGGAGTTGAGGATGCCATCGTCTACCTGCTGAACTGTGTCTACGCCCACCTGGACAAGCCAGCGAGTACTGTGAGGGTCATGTTTTTTGACTTCCCCAGTGCGTTCAACACCATCCGCCCTGCTCCGCTGGGGGAGAAGCTGACAGCGATGCAGGTGGATGCTTTCCTGGTGTCATGGATTCTTAATTACCTGACTGGCAGACCACAGTATGTGTGCTTGCAACACTGTGTGTCAGACAGAGTGGTTAGCAGCACTGGGGCTCCACAGGGGACTGTCTTGTCTCCCTTTCTCTTCACCATCTACACCTCGGACTTCAACTACTGCACAGAGTCTTGCCACCTTCAGAAGTTTTCTGATGACTCTGCCATAGTTGGATGCATCAGCAAGGGAGATAAGGCTGAGTACAGGGCTACGGTGGGAAACTTTGTCACATGGTGTGAGCAGAATTATCTGCAGCTTAACGTGAAAAAGACTAAGGAGCTGGTGGTGGACCTGAGGAGGGCTAAGGAACAGGTGACCCCTGTTTCTATCCAGGGGGTCAGTGTTGACATGGTGGAGGATTACAAATACCTGGGGATACAAATTGACAATAAACTGGACTGATCAAAGAACACTGAGGCTGTCTACAAGAAGGGTCAGAGCCGTCTCTATTTCCTGAGGAGACTGAGGTCCTTTAGCATCTGCCAGACGATGCTGAGGATGTTCTACGAGTCTGTGGTGGCCAGTGCTATCATGTTTGCTGTTGTGTGCTGGGGCAGCAGGCTGAGGGTAGCAGACAACAACAGAATCAACCACCTCATTCGTAAGGCCAGTGATGTTGTGGGGATGGAACTGGACTCTCTGATGGTGCTGTCTGAAAAGAGGATGCTGTCCAAGTTGCATGCCATCTTGGATAATGTCCCCATCTACTACATAATGTACTGGTTGGGCACAGGAGCACATTCAGCCAGAGACTCATTCCACTGAGATGCAACACAGAGCGTCATAGGAAGTCATTCCTGCCTGTGGCCTTCAAGCTTTACAACTCCTCCCTTGGAGGGTCAGACACACTGAGCCAATAGGCTGGTCCTGGACTTATTTCCTGGCATAATTTACATATTATTATTTAATTATTTATGGTTTTATGTTGCTATCTTTATACTCTATTGGTTGGCGCAACTGTAATGAAACCCAATTTCCCTTGGGATCAATAAAGTATGTCTATCTATCTATCTAAATAAGTATTTTTTCAACTTGCGTTTCTTGACACTTGCGCTGATGACAGCTTTATATTAAAGAAAATCGCGGCATGGACCGCTTACTTGTAACACGGCCCCTCCGTAACGTGTGTGGTGGTGTTGGTGTATACACAAATTACGTTAAGGGAAGCTGGCAGGCAGTACAGGCAGTGCCCAGGTTGGGTTCTGTTTCTGAGTACTGTTCATAAATTGGAAATGAACAAGAGCAATGTAGAAACATCTGCGAAGGGAGAGCAACCAGGCGCGGGAGGAATGGCTGCTAGAGTTAGTTCAGTGTTCCAAGTTTCCCTCAGTTTAATCAAGCCCCCGTTTGTTGTGGACTTGGAGGGTGGTGGAGAGGGAGAAGAAGGCAAAAAAAATGCACTTGGACATGCCTCGTTCCCACCGGCAGAAGACGCTTGGAATCCTGCAGCATCCAGCAAATCCATCCCCGCCAACCCTGCAGCATCCAGCAAGTCTTTCCCCATCCACCGGTTTCCCAAATGCTCGTTCGAATATCTATAGTTTGGGTGTCCATTTGGGTGTTTGTAACCCGAGGAGGACCTGCCATTGGATGCAACAATTCTTCTTATGATTTTTAACAGTGGCTGGTGGTCCAACTGCCACCAACTGGACTGGAGTGTGGTGTAGAGAATGGGGGGTGGGGGACCCTTACTAATTTTTTTCAGATGAAAGCTAACTTACCCCCAAAAGATGGTAAGAAATGAAAGATGATATTGTGCCTTAAATTAAAGTCACCCCCATAACTTAAACAAAGTTTTTAAATGGAAACTATCAACCTCCAAAGATTGCAACGAAGCCTGCATTCTTAAGGATGACTTCTTTCAACCTTAAGTGCTTCACATTGTAATATGTTCAACTGTTTCATAATGATGACAAAACCTACACAACCCAGAATAATGTTTTCCAACAAGATGTGAGGAATAATTAAGTATAGTATGCCCAACTCTAAGTTGTGTCAAAATAATTCATTCCCTTCTTGTTTTCCCCCCTTCTCCCATAAACCCAACAGTTTGATGTATCCTAGAAGTCTCCCCTTATCCCATTATCCCACTTGATGCAACAATTTGCTTGTTTCTTTTTGATATAAAAAGAAATTTCAAGTTTTTAAATTTTTATTTAAAGTCTTTAAATTTTACTCTGCTTGATAAAGATATGGAATGGGATTACAAAGTATTGGACTACATATTACCAGACTTTAATTGAAAAAAAAATATAGACACAAAAGGAAAATTCAGAAAATGCAATATATTAGTGTCCTATCTGGTGTAGGATTGAGCCACAAGGACTTGAAAGGTGCAAAGCAAAAATATGATGGAGTTGTGTTGAGCAGCCTTAGTCTGGAATGTGAGTGCTGAGTCGGAGGCCAAGGAATGAGATCCTGTAATGCTGTGTTACAAAAACATGGCCATTCTGCAGGGGTTAGGCAGTTCGAGAAACTGAACAGACACTTGTGGGTGTATGTTAGATATCTGGCACAGTGGAAATGTGTCAGAGACATCACTGGGCTTGTACTACTTGTATGCGGTTGGAATTGAGTCTCTTCTTGTGCTTTAGAATCTTTGGACACAGAAGCACGTTTTCACTGTTCTTCATTCACAACAGCTGTACTATTTAAAGAGCTATTTGACCATTTATAGCTTACAGACTACAGCAAAGTACTTGGAGATTGAGCAGGAACTTGTGGGGCTACTGCCAGTTGCCTGTAGACTTTGGCTGGGATGCAAAGCAAGTTCACCAGTTCTGTCCTAATAATTGCTGCTGTGACCAGCTCTGGCAGTGTATCTAAAGATTTTTTTAAACCGTGAAAGTGGAGATTTATGATTTTCTGTTGGCAGAGCACCATCTGTGTCTGGGCTACACTGCATGTAGAGGTGTAGATTAGTGTCTTGGCCAGAAACCTCGACTGTTCATTTCCCTCCATAGCTGCTGCCTGACCTGCTCAGATCCTCCAGCATTTCAGGCGAGGGCAGCTGACTTTTTCTGTAACGCCCTGCTTGCTTTGTACATCAGTTTTAAACAAGTAATGATTCTACAGGGAAGAAGAGGTTGTGTGAGCACACATGAGATGATTGAGGTCCAAGAAATGAAGGACCCACTCATGTGACACTTCAGATTTCTCTTGAAGTTTCAGAGATCTACATGAATCATGGCAGGATCCTTGACAGCTCATGACAGAAAATCTCTAATGATCAATACCCTGTATTGGGATGTTTGGATAACCGTTATTCCCAGGGAGTATGTGTTGTCCACCATATTTCAATCACTTTGCCATGTAGAGGATTTGATGTTAGGAGTTAGGATCCATTCCTGTTTCTGGATTCCTCTCCTATTCTCAGAAAATACATTAAAGCACCTTTTTAATTATATCCATGGAACCACCAGGAGCCAGGTGTAGAACCACCATCAGAGTGATTGAGATAAAATTCTGTGACTTTCTTTCTCTGGGGAATGATGAGAGGCATTGATCGTGTGGAAAATCAGAGGCTTTTTCCCAGGGATGAAATGGCTAGCACGAGAGGGCACAGTTTTGAGGTGCTTGGAAGGTAGGTACAGAGGAGATGTCAGGGGTAAGTTTTTTACGCAGAGAGTGGTGAATGCATGGAATGGGCTGCTGGTGACAGTGGTGGAGGCGGACACAATAGGGTCTTTTAAAAGACTCCTGGAGCTCAGAAAAATAGAGGGCCATGGGTAACCTTAGGTAATTTCTGAGGTAAGGACTTTGTGGGCTGAAGGGCCTGTATTGTGTTGTAGGTTTTCTATGTTTCTATGTCTATGTTTCTAGAATTTTCCAGAGAGGATTGTATACTCTGTAGCAGTTCATAGCTTTCTATCAGGGAGGCTTAGCCTTTGCCTGAGGTAATCCAGCATTGGTGGAAGGCAGACAAAATCCAGTCAGAGTAGGTGGGAGGAGGAGGTAGTTAACTGATGTTAACAAAGGGAGACCATGTCCATGTTATATGTACACTCTCCAGATAGAGTGTACTCTGCCAGTGAGGTGATCAGGGAAATAACAGTCCCTTTCACACAACAGTAAAGCTCTGGGACTTTGGTGATACTAGACTGGCAGATCTTCTGGACTCTTGGTTATTACTACTATTAGTATACCAACACATTTGTAACACATCCTTTTAGTACATTTTCCAGTGAACCAGTTTTACAGTACTTGGCTTTGGTATTCAATGGTTAAGGTCCTTTAGTGAGGCCCTCAGATGCTAGTGAAGTACACCTTAGTTTGCAAGTCATATGTAACCTAACCTCTGCAGTCAAAGCTGCAACCAGATGGCATTAAGTTGATCATTTAAGGCAAACACGTTATTCCACATGGCTGAGTATTTCTCAAGGAACACTGCTGCAATGACTAGGCTATCTTCCTTACCATGAAAAGTGCATTTTGATGTAATAGTCATAATTATTCTCACTTTGAGAGGCAACATGGATATGGTTTCATAGTCATTACCTGTGCTCAACAGGAATTTTCTATTGGGACTTCTAACGAAATCATTAACTACATCAACTAGTTTCATTGGGGATCACAAGAAAATCTCAGAATCTGTAACTGGACGACTGCCCACTCACTTAGCCAATCCAGTGCTGGTCAAGACAGGAAGAATTTAAGTCCATAACATTCTTAATTAATCATACATTCTTCAGCTGTTATTCAGTGTTGTTTGGCCAGCTATGGGAATTGAATCCAGATGATTCTATTATTGAAGGCACCAGAAAAGAACAAGGCATTGTGCTAACATTTGACCAATGCAAGCCAGTATTTCTCAATTGATAAGTAACCAAATCTTTGATCTCTGCTATAATAAAGAATGAAGCTCAGACTGCAAAGCTCTTACATTCTTGGGTATTGATAGAAGTCACCCTTAATGCAGATAGTCTCTGGAACTTGGCTTTGACCTTCTCATTTTATGTAAAGGTCCAGAGTCATTGCAAGGTTGCTAGCTCCATTATTTCAACTCCCAGATGGTGGATCACTAACCATAAGTTCATTGCATCATGCAGGATTCTATTTTTCTAAATCCTTCCTTCTAACTCTATTTCATTGAAATTGTCATACTAAAATGCTACTGATAATTTTAATTAAAATCTCAGGGCACTAAAGCTAAATAAGTAATATCAATTAATCACTCTTGTATCTTCTATTAGTGAAAGTTTCTAACCTTGCTTGTTCCCCTCCCATTTGTACATTGTACCCTCCTTATGGCTTCGGCCAGGATTCTCTGTTTCATTGTTAGAAAAGCACAGATGGCTGTGATTGATGATGTTAATCTGCTCTATATCTGGAAGGCCCAGTAAACAACTACAGCATCTTGGGCTGGGTGGGCGCAGTTCGGGATGGCTTGCTGTTGAACACATTCAAGCTAATTGTCAGAGGGTGTTAATATGCTGAGAGAGGACACTTTTTTTTAAACTTAAGAATTCCATTGGCAATTCTCTTGGAAAGCCAATTCTCTTGTGGCAGCTCTGAATCTGCATAACCTGGATTACACCCTGCCATTACTGCAACTGGACCTCCCAACACATCAGGTCAACTTCTACTGAGCAGTGCCTCTTCCCAAAGTTCTAGTTTGCATCTTTTTGTTCCTGAAAAATATTAACCTGTTCCCACTTGCCAGCAAGCAAAGATCTGATCTGAGCAACGTAGAAGTCCACCGGGACTCTGGAACCCTGATCATGACTCTACGGAAATTGAAACTGGATCAGTCAGTTTTGTCTGCGGTTGAGGTACACCCACATCCTGATGGGATTTGCACTTGGTTCTGCAGAAGGTCATATGAAAGGATAGAGAAAAATTTACCAATTCCCCTTTACACCTCTCATAGATTCTCAGGCAGGCTGGAAAACGCACAGGTTACACGGAAGTTACTTGATTTAATTATATCTGTTGGTCCATTTTCAGCCAATCTCAATGGACTTTCTAAGGTTCATGTGAGCTAAGGGTTCAACCTTCATATTCTGTACTCATAATAAATTGTTTTGTCTATAGGATCATTGTTTCCCATTGTCAAGCGTGTGTTTGTTCAAGTATTAACTGTCAGAATACACCCACAAAATTATTGTGATTGCCAAAAGGCAATCTCCTGCGACCCTGATAAATCCAAACATTTGTAAGAGCGTTTTGTTCTTTGACAACATGATTGGATAGAAGAATGGTGATACAGCTGGTGTTCAGTGCAGCTGACCAGTGTTTTACATGGTGCCTCTGTGACTCTTTAGATGACTCAGAGTCTCACAGTATTGAAATAGGCTATTCAGCCCATCTCATTCATGGGAACTGTGTTGTCCAGCAAACTAGTCCCATCTAACTCCATAGCCTTCCAACCACTCCTACAAATGTACAGTAATTACTTAAATGGAACTTGTTTCCTCATTCTGAAAAATTATTAATAGCAAAGTTGAAATCAAGTCTTACACCATTGGGTCTTTTATTGGTTGCCTTTGAGCAAATTTAGAAAGAATGCAATCACTGTCCTTTACATAGTGAATCAATGGTCATATCAAATCAACCACACTGATATCATTGAGTAAATAGTGTCCCAATGCACCTTGAAAAAGCTCTTTTGGCTGAGAAGGACAATACAATGGTTTTGGTATGAAAGTTGTCTTGGATGGGGGCGAGGTGCTGGTGGGTGCCTCCTGTAAAGGAATCAAGGATGTTTGAATTGCTGCTCACATCAGTGGAATGTGTGTCCATTTGTAGAGAAATATGCTGGTGATTAGGGTGAGGAGGTCATAAAGAATCTGATACTATTTTTGGTAATATTCTTATTTTCACAAAAGTGAATAAGTTTTGTAGCATTCTATGTCTCCCTCTTGTGGACATTTGATAAATTAAACATACTCACGTTTAATAACTGCCAAACCTTTGTGAGACTGGAAAATCATTAAATATTGCTCCCTGAGAAACTGTTGTCAGTTAGAACTATCTCTCTTGAAGAAATTTTACAGTCCAAATCCAGTCTTTTTAGGCTACATACACATTATCTCTTTTGGGTGCAGTGTCACAATGTGACTAGCCATGGAACCTTACCACTGTCAGACTATTCTTCTTTATCCTGCTCTATGCAACTTACTCCAAGCCTGAAACTCGGAGTGCCCCTTTTCCATGTGATCAGACATAGCCGATAGCACATTTCTGTTTTAAGAGACGATTGAGTACAGGAGCAACAACAGAGTGGATTCCAGTTAATTGGGACACATCAGGCCAGTACATTTTAGCTCAATTAAGCAGCTGCTCCAATTAGCTGAAGTTTCATGGAACTAGTTAAAAAAGGTATAAAAAGACAAAGTATCCTTTAACTCAGTAACAAATTATGTATTTAAATGAAATACAGAACAAATTAGAACACTGCCAATACTACTACAATACCATAAAATTGTATATTAGTTCCTAATAGTTATTGATGGAGGAATTCTTACAGTGTAGACGGCTGTGTTCTTTTGATTGACTGTAAATGAACAAAATCAGCACTGACACCTACTGTAGATAATGGACTGCCTTCAAATGATTGCATCCTCCAAATTTTCACTTTCATTGTAACATTCATGATGATTGTCAATACCTTCAAATTCTTCATAATCCCTAACTTGTTGAAGTAGATTAATAGTTTCATTTTCACTACTGGCTGCTTCTGGCAGCTTCAAGCCTGAATGCTTGAAACTGCAGCGAGCAAAACAGTTCTGAATTGTCTTACTGCTTATTGCTTGCCATCTGTCAGTGATCATCACTGACAAAAATCATCACTTTTTTGAACAAAAGCACACACAATTGATGTTATTTAAAACCTGTTCGCTCTAAGTACAGTGAAGTGTAATGGCCACACAAGTGCACGCGACCGATGCTAGTTAGAAATTGTTCAGCAGTAGTCTCCTGTCCCAATTAAGCGGCTCCAAATAAATTAAGTGAACTCTGGCTAATTTCTTGATTATTTTTTGTTCTTTAAGAATTGTCCCAAATAAGTGTCTGTCCCGGTTAACCGATGGCCCAATTAACCAGAATCTCCTTTATTTAACTGTGTTCAATTGGGTCACTATGAAAATGCACTCAGAGTACTGTGCCCATTTTTGTTTCTTTACCTTCCCCAATAAAAGAGTGTATGGAGGGAGTACAGCAAAGGTTCACAAGATGAGATTAGAAAGGCTTACCCTCTCTAAAGTCCAGAAGAAGATGGGAAATCTCATCGAAACTTTCAAAACTCTTGCTGTCTTGACAAGCAATGCAGGGAGGTGATTTCTTTGGTCTGGAACCAGCATCACAGTCTCAAATTAAGCGGTAGGCCATTCAGCATTGAGAGAGGAGACATTTCTTCAGCCAGTAGTTGGTGAATCTTTGGAATTCTGTGCAGATCAGTCACCAAGTTAATTAAAATCAGAGATCGATAACTTTCTGGATATTAGGAGAACCAACTGCTGTGTACATACATCTATTGATGCTTCTGGACACATCTTCAGTGATGTTCCTGGAATCATCGGGTGTTTCGGGTCTTTCAATATCATACAACCTCCTCCAGGTGACCCAGCTGTGGCTGATCAGACCCCAGCTTGTGTCCAGATGGCTAGCTACTTATGACTCCATGGCTCCCCTCTTTTGAGCCACAGCCATCTTGAGGCCCTCTCTGCCACATCGGTGGTACTGTGGATGGCTCTCCTCTTCCTCTCTCCCTCAATGCCCAAAATGCTGAAGGCTCTAACTAAGGAACAGGCTACGAATCCCGTACAACCAACCTCCACTGGGAGACACCTCGCTCTCCATCCAGCCTGCTGACAGTTGCTGACCAGTCCTGCGTACTTGGAGAACTTCCTTTCAAAGGCCTCTTCCAAGCTATCTTCCCATGGGACTGTCAGCTCTAGCAGCACCATTTGCTTAGTAGACTCAGACACTCGGACTATGTCTGGTCGCAGGGTGGCCAGTAGTGTCGGAAAATAGTTGAACTAGAAGATCATCCATGACCTTGGTGAATAGTGGAGCAGACTCAAAGGGATGGATACCTACTTCTGCTCCTATTTCTGATGGTTTTCTGTTCTGAACCCTGTGGGATGGCATCTGCCATCTACTGTAGCCATAAAGTATCTTCCCTTTTGTGCTTTTAGCAGTTCATGTTTTTAACAAAACTAGTCAGTTTAAGCTGGGAGTAAAAAGAAACAACACTGGACGAACTCAGCAGGTCAAGTGGATTGTAGAGGCAAAATGTGTAAGTCATTGTTTTAATTTGATTTAATGCACTTGACATGCAGAAATTAAAAGATGCAACTGAAGTGAAAAATTAGGATTCTCAATGGTACTTCGACTTTTATTGCAAGAGACTTGGTGTATTAAAGTGAACAAGTAATGATGAGTTTGTGCAAGGATATAGCAATTTGTATTTTGGGTAGGGTGTATGTCAGGCATCAATATATTGAAGTACCATGTGCAATTTAGATTGCCATACCAGGGAGAGGAAGTGTGAGGATTGCAATGTAGATTCACTAGATTAATTTCAGAGTTAAGAGATATGTTCAATAAAGAAAGTCTGAGTAAAATTGTTCTGTTCTTGAGAGATGTTCTCTGTGAAAAGTAAACAGTTTTTACTGGGATTGATAAAATAAAAGTTGAGAGACTCTTTCTTCTGATTGATGTATTTTGAAATGAGGAATTTCATGGATATGGATCTCAGGATAAAGGGCTAGTTATTTAGAAGTGGAAAGATTCCTCTACACAGAAAATTATAAAGCTTTTGAATTCCTACCTCAGAATTCCTACATCCAAGGCTAAGATTGGGATATTTTTGGATAGTAAGGGGGCCAGAGAAAAGGGAGTAAATGGATAGTGGATGAAGCCCAAAATCATCTGTGAATTATCTGTATAGATAGTGTTACAAGCTTGGGTGGGGGGGCTTTGATTGTCCTATTGCAGTTAATCTTATATACTTGCGGCAGCACTAATTGTTCCTATTTGTGTGTGGCAATTACTAAATGCCTGTAATAAATCACATGTTGCACACACTAACATTAAATTAGCTGAAAACAAAAACTTTTTTTTGTGTGGATTTTTAAAATAGAAGGCATAGAGTCAATTTGAAGGCTTTCCCTTTAAATCTTTTCATGAAAAGAAAACCTGACAATTAAAAGCATTTACATTTAAATTGTCAAAATTATGAGCAGTGAACTTTGGCAATTCTTAGTGAGGAATGGAATAGATTTTGAAATTGTGTCAAATGTGAACCATTGTTTCGAGCTGAAGCCGGTTGGCAGGAACTCTTGTGAGTTGATGCAGACGCCCAGATAAAGAGTGTATCAAGTACAATATCGGAAAAGGTTGTGCACGAACAACTTTTACCAATATTTTTAGCTGTTTATAGAGTAGAATTAAGCAGAAAAGTAGCCTTGTAATATGATTCATTTAATTCTTCTGATTATATCTTAAGGTTTAAAGACACTAATTCAAATCTACAATAGCAAGGATAATATAGTTAGAAGTAATTATGTTTACCAGAAAGAATTTTTGTCGTGGTTAAAATGACATTGCAAACATTTCAAAAGGTACCTTTGAAAACAGTATCAGATAACTTGCATTAGGATAGAGTGTTGTACCAAAAACTCATTCTTTGATAGTCACACATTACAAATGTTGAGTCCTGACGAAGGGTCTCGGCCTGAAACGTCGACTGTGCTTCCTCCTATGGATGCTGTCTGGCCTGCTGCATTCACCAGCAATTTTGTGTGTGTTGCTTAATACTTCAATATATCATCTATTTACCATTTAAAACTGGCCAAGCAGATTAGAGATAGGTAACTGCAAAGTGACGATGAGTGAAAACACCCTCTTGGAATCTCTACACTCTGCATCTCATGCAGCATAGATGCCTGGTATTTGAATGCTGGTTGGGTTCCTACTCTAGCATGGAACTTTTATTCTGCTGCTGTGGATGCTGCACAATGAAGACTGATTTCTCGAAAGCCAGAAGCTGCAAGGGATATTGCTTCTCTTATTCCAGAATGACTGTTTCTCTCCCCTCACAGGCAGCGGTTCCAGCAAAGATCTTAAGACCATCTTTGCAGACTATCTCTACTTCCCACTCCCACCCCCCAACCTGCATGACCATGTAATCCTACCACCAGCACAGAGCAGTGTGAACGCTGGAGCAGGAACCAAGGGAAGGGAGAGTTTTTCAATTGGACGGGGTGCTACATCATTTATACTGGGGATAGTGTCCTGGGGTAACGGAGCCATTCTCAGCATTTCACTTCATTAATAGAGTGCTGTGGGTGTGTGTGTGCAGGGTGTGTTTTTGAGGTAGTTCTTGTGAGGGTAGCTTTAGCTTTAAAGGAATGCTCAGGGTTATAGAGAAAAATCTGATTTGGTTATGATAAGCAAAGCTTTACAGGCAAAGTCAAAAAGTATTCCAGTGAGTGAAGTCAATTCAAAGAACATTAAAAAGTTAAAATTAATGACATTGTATCTGAATGCACAAACTTTTCAGAACAAAATGGATGAACTAATAACAGAAGTGGAGATCAATGAATTTTAAATATTAGTTGCTACAGAGACTTTGCCAGCTGGTGATTAAGGCAGCAAAGTAAATGTTCCTGAGGACATGGTATTGAGAAAGGAAGATACAGTGGGGAAGGAGGTGGGATAGGAAGGTTGATTATTGGAAAAGGCAGTGGGCAGTAGTTACGAAAATGAAAGATGACTTAGTCATAGTCATAGTCATACTTTATTGATCCCGGGGGAAATTGGTTTTCATTACGGTTGCACCATAAATAATAAATAGTAATAAAACCATAAATAGTTAAATAGTAATATGTAAATTATGCCAGGAAATAAGTCCAGGACCAGCCTATTGGCTCTGGGTGTCTGACCCTCCAAGGGAGGAGTTGTAAAGTTTGATGGCCACAGGCAGGAATGACTTCCTATGACGCTCTGTGTTGCATCTCAGTGGAATGAGTCTCTGGCTGAATGTGCTACTGTGCCCAACCAGTACATTATGTAGTGGATGGGAGACATTGTCCAAGATGGCATGCAACTTGGACAGCATCCTCTTTCCAGACACTGCCGTCAGAGAGTCCAGTTCCATCCCCACAACATCACTGGCCTTACGAATGAATTTGTTGATTCTGTTGGTGTCTGCTACCCTCAGCCTGCTGCCCCAGCACACAACAGCAAACATGATAGCTCTGGCCACCACAGACTCGTAGAACATCCTTACCATCGTCCGGCAGGTGTTAAAGGACCTCAGTCTCCTCAGGAAATAGAGACGGCTCTGACCCTTCTTGTAGACAGCCTCAGTATTCTTTGACCAGTCCAGTTTATTGTCAATTCGTATCCCCAGGTATTTGTAATCCTCCACCATGTCCACACTGACCCCCTGGATGGAAACAGGGGTCACCGGTACCTTAGCTCTCCTCAGGTCTACTACCAGCTCCTTAGTCTTTTTCACATTAAGCTGCAGATAATTCTGCTCACACCATGTGACAAAGTTTCCTACCGTAGCCCTGTACTCAGCCTCATCTCCCTTGCTGATGCATCCAACTATGGCAGAGTAATCAGAAAACTTCTGAAGATGACAAGACTCTGTGCAGTAGTTGAAGTTATGTCATCAGCGAGGAATAATACAGTACTAGCCCCATAGATCTGGAATTTGTATCAATAAATTAGGAGGTAACAAGCAATGTTAAAAAACACTGGTGGGAGTAGTTTACATTTCCCCAGTAACTGCAAACAATCAGAGAGCAAATGACGAAATAAGAAAAGCTTGTAGCAATGTTAGCATAACAAAACAGGGGATTTTAATTTTCATAGTGACCAGAGAAATCAAGCTGCAAAGCTAGTTCGAAGGCTGAGTTCCAAGAGTACATTTGGGACAACTTTCTGAAGTAGCACACAACAGAACTAATAATAAAGTATTATTTACATCTTATGTGTAAGAGGCACAATTAATTGCTATTCTCAGGGTAAGGGATCCTGCAGGCAAACATGATCATAAAATGAAAGCATTTTATGTAGTTCAAGATGGACAAAATTCAATTAGAAATTAGAACCTTGAACTTAAAGCCAATTTTGTAGGGTCATAGGCTCAAGTAGATTGGGAAAACAGAAAAGTTTGTCCGTGGACTATCAATGTCAGGCATTTTAAGAAATATTATTAAATTCTCAAGGAATATAAATTGCATGGAGAAATAACATTCTGCAAAAAATCATATAATGTTGCAAAATTAAATAATAAACCACAGGAGTGGGAGAGCTTTAGGAAAAGTAATGCGTAACTGAAGATTGAAATGTGGAAATTGAATTATTTTAGTGAAGCTTCTTACAGCTAAATGAAAAGACATAACAAATTAATGTGTGGGTCCTTTAAAGGCTGAGACAGATCAAATATTTTGTATCTACACTACAGAGGACACAACAAATGTAGAAATAAAGAAGAGGCAAAGAAAAAGGGATACTGAAAAAGTAAGGTAATTATTATTACTAAAGAGAAATTTCTGACAGGCACCGTGACATTCTCCAGAGAAAGCATGCCAAATGAAAGGAATTCTAAGTCTGATTTCATTGGAAATAAACAAAACTCACAAAACAACCTGATACATTTGATAACAATTTGGCAATATGCCTCAATTTGAGAGGTAGGAGAAAGTTAATAATGCAAGTTACTTCTGTAATAAGAGAAAATCTGCAGATGCTGGAAATCCAAGCAACACACACAAAATGCTGGATGAGCTCAGTTAGCCAGGCAGCATCTACGGAAAAAAGTACAGCTAACATTTTGGGCTGAGACCCTTTGGCAGGACAGAAATGTTGACTGTACTTTTTTCCATAGATGTTGCCTGGCCTGCTGAGTTCCTCCGGTATTTTGTGTGTGTTGCTTGAAGTTATTTCTTGTATATAAATTGAGCATATTGATGAGTTCTTGCTGCTCAATTCTACTTGAAATTTCTAGAAGTGAGAAAATGATCCATAATTCAACACTTAACAGTATATTATCTTGTTAAGTAGATTGAAGGGTTATTTCTGTATTTCAGCATGAACAGGAAAATGAATGCAACAGAATTAAAAATAAATGCTCTACTAAGATCTCAGGTAAGAAATGAGTACTTTGTTAGTATTTACAAAGTGTGGAATATTTTTATTACCTTATAGAGTCATAAATATATAGAATAACACTGCACAAATGATGATAAATTCACTAGTTCATACTCTCTCAAGTTTTTCCTGTATTCCAGAAGTTTTTTTCTTCTGCCAGGTATTTATGTCATTTGTTATTGAAAGTAGCTACTGAATCCACTTCCACCATCCTTTTGGGAGGTGCATTCCAAATCTCAAATGTTCATTGCATATATTTTTCTCTCATTTCTCCTTCAGTTCCTTCTGTTTATTGACCTGCAGCTATTAGAAGTAACCTATACTTCGTCTAAATCATTTAGTTTAAGAACTTTCATAAGTTTCCAAGTGACATTTTGTTTTCTTGAAAGAGGACACTTCATAACATTTCCAACAATAGAAAATCGAAAAAAAAGGGTGCATGTATGAAATAAAAACAGAAAATGATAGAAATATTCAGTAGGTCAGGCAGCATTTGTGAAGACCATTGTAGAGAATACCTTCTGCACCCGCTGCAAAGCCTTCATATTCTTCCTAGTATACACTCAGTGTCCACTTTATTAGGTACACTTGTATACCTGCTCGTTAATGCAAATATCTAATCAGCCAATCATGTGGCAGCAACTCAGTGCATAAAAGCATGCGGACATGATCAAGACATTCAGTCGTTGTTCAGACCAAATATCAGAATGGGAGAGAAATGTGATCTAAGAGACTTTGACTGTGGAATGATTGCTAGTGCTAGACAGGGTGCTTTGAATAGCTCAGAAGTTGCTGATCTGCTGGGATTTTCATGTACAACAGACTCTAGGGTTTTCAGCGAATGCTACGAACAAAAACCATTCAGTGAGTGGCAGCTCTGCAGGTGAAAAAGCCTTTGTAATGAGAGAAATCAGAGGAGAATGACCAGACTGGTTCAAGCTGACATGAAGGCGATAGTAAATCAAAAACCATTCATTACAACAGTGGCGTGCAGAAGAGCATCTCTGAACACACAACACAATGAACCTTGAAGTGGATGGGCTACAGCAGTAGAACCGCACCAAGTCCCACTCCAGTACTGATAAAGTGGCCACTGAGTTTATTTTGAACTCAATAACATTTTTCAGTTTGGCTCAATATTTTATTTTAGCATAATTTCCAGGCTTTTTCTTCTCTGTGTTTTTAATCCAAAATGCCAGGATCCCCACCTGTTGTACTAAAACCTTGGTATCTTTGAAGGATTTTGCACAAATACCCTTAGCTCTTTTACTTACATATGTCGTTGCCTCTCCCTTTTCTTCCACCATCAAATATTGCCACTTGTTTCTGTGCTGTATTAATCTGTCCACATCTCCCTGAATTCTGTCACTTTCTTCACTGTTCACTGCAAATAAGTTTTGTGTCATATTTAAAATCTCCAAGTTCTTAATGTGTAGGAGAAATAGTAGCACTAGTGATTTAAAGCCCAGGTGTACATGCTTGTATACCTTTCAGTTTTTTAAATCTCTTACCCAGTTTTGTATCCTTGTCACCTTTTCTTTTATTTCATAAACTTTGTCCTACGGACTTCAACCATGCCTATAATCTAACAAACTGCTGGGAGACATCAGTGGTCAGGCAGCCGAGTTTCGCATCAAGATTGAGACTGTAAAGGAAAGATAGCCAGCGTATAGAGGCGAGGGGGATTGGTGAAGCAGAACTGGCAGACGATAGGTGGATCCAGCTGAGGGGAAGTTAACAGAATGAGATGGAGCCAGGTTGAGGAGTGAGGGGTGGAGATCAGCAAGGAAGGTGATGAGTGGAACCGGAAAAGGGAGGAATGAGCAAAAGGGGGAACAGTAGATGAAGGGGTGGGAAGGAGAGGGGGTAGGGGATAGTGAAGGAAAAACAGAGATGACGGAGTATTATGCTTATTTATTCATAAGGGGACTGACTGGGTGTAGTGTGGGTGATGGGGATCCTGGTGGTGGACAGGAAAGAAACTGAGGAACAAGGGGCTGGGGGTGTGGTGCTGTGGGAAAGAAGGCGAAGGGCAAGAAAACAAGGAGACCATGGTGGACCAAGAGGGGAAGAGGAACAGAATGGCGCGAGTCACCTGAAATTGGGTTGAGTAATACCCAGAAAGAATATGAGGTGCTTTCCTCCTGGTTTATGATTGGCTTCGCCGTGGCAATGGAAGAGGACAAGTATAGACTCGTTGGTGTGGGAATAAGGAGAGGAGACGACCTGGCTTGCAAACGTCAGCTCTAGAGGGCCAATGCAAATAGAACGTATGTGCTCAGCAAAAAGGTTGCCCAGTCTGAACTTTGTCTCACTGATGTAGAGGAGGTCTCATTGAAAGCACCGAGTGCAGAAGACATGTTTGTTGGAGGTACATGAGATTCACATGCCCTTCTTTCCTTTTCTGAGCAATATATGTTAATGCAGATTACTGAATTTGGATAGAAACTTGCTCATATCTATCTGGAGGTTGCAACGGGAACTACTGGGTAACTGCAGTGAGTGCATCAGCATGTCTAGAGTGACCACAACACCCAGGCCAGGAGCAATATGGCCAGAAACATTAGTGCAGATGCAGGGGCCTGGACACCAGGAAACATGCACTGAGTACAATGTGCCTGACCCATTGAGTGGAATTTCATCCTTGAATTAGTGATCGCAGGCTCCATTCAGTTCCATTGTGAGAATGAATTTGTGAGCAACAGAACGAGCAATGTGGCATGCATACTAGGATAAACACTCACACTTTTTGACATCTTCAAAATTCCTGAAAACTCAGATACTCAGATGCAAAGTGCTTATGTTGGAAACTAAAAAGCTTCCTGGGAATACTTTTTAAAGTTGCTGTGCCATGGAGCTATATTGTAAATGGTGCAGTGCTCTTAAAATTAAAACAGTGTGGGTCTAACTATTACACATTGCCTCACTTCTAAAGCCATATAATGAATCTACATTATGTTTGCAGCTCTGTGAAGAAGAAGCTGCAAAAACATGAAATTGTACACTGGTACAGCACTGAAAGAAGCTCTTTGGACTTTCAATTTAATGCAAGTTCTCTGTAAAAAAACATGTAACTAGTCCCATATCCTTTCCCTTTCTCCAGAACCCTGTATTTTATTTTGCTTTTCATGTTCTAATCTAATTCCATTTTAAAAGCCATGAATGAATCTGCTTCCCTGACTCTGTCAAGGAATCTATTCCTTCCAGATGTTAATGACTTGTTGTATAAAAGTGTTTCCCTCAAGTTGCTTTTGTTCTGTTGTCACTCAGCCTAAACCCCTGACTTCTGACAACACCTTTTGCCAATGGGAACATATTCTCGCCATCTCTTCTTCATTACACATTTAAAGTGCTTCCAATTGACATGTGCTATCACATCTCCTCTCGGCCTTCTTTGTTTAAGGAGAACAATTCCGTTTTTTTCCAGGCTTCCTCTGTAATCTAAATTCCTTTAGATTATATTGTTCCCTCCTTGTTCTTCCTACCAAAATGTATCTCTTTTCACTTTTCTGTTTCCTTGAAGTTGATCACCACCCTTCTCACTGTTTACTTCACTGTTCTCTGTGCTTTCAGCTTTTTTGTAAACAGTAAATTTTGAAGTCGTCTCAATACTTCCAACTCCAAGATATTAATATATTATCTGCAAAGTTACACTGTAGCACATTGGCTTATTTTTTCAAGTTTTGTTATTTTTGGATGAAATCCTCGATTGAAATACACATCAACTAATGGATCTGCAAACTTGACGGTGTCCATCGCATCGAATGAGAATGTGAGCCCTCCTTTATCACAGATTGTTCAGCAGGAAGTAAATGAGTGTACTGATGCTCATGAACTATTTAACTTGACTCACGTCATATGAGCTGTTCTTTAAATGATGAAGAATTTGAAGCAGGGAATATGTTTAGTGTATGGAACTAGGTTATTATGGAGACCATATTTCAATTCTGTTTTGCTCAAGTTTCAGGTTTCCAATTTTCTTTATGTAATTGGCCTTTTAAAATGATTTAGGTTTCTTATAATTTTATGACTTCTGCCTTTAAATCTATTCACAGGAAGGACTATTCCTTTAAAATTGTAAGTGGGGGGAAAGGTTAATAGAGAGGAGTTTAATTAAAGCCATACTTAGCAAAATACAGAATGAAGTATTCAGTAAAATAAACTTAACTCCAATTAATTCAACGAAACTTCACCCAAAGAAGTATTCAGTGAGTAAACTGTATTTCCTAGCCTAAATTGTCAACAAGTCTACACATGCTGTTGTAATTTTAATTGTCTATACAGTAGCATTGGCAGCTCATAATTAATAATTGGCAGAATAATACACTGTGACTTTGGCAACACATTTGCCATTGTGAATAGGATAATCACCTAACCCTGTATTTCCCTAACAGAGAATGTACACTGAATTAACATTAGTTATCCTAGAGGCAGCTACTTAGGGCAACTACGAGTCTTTTGGAATAGGTGGTAAAATGTTGTCACCTCATATTTTAGAGAGTGAAGGAAGAATGGAGATGACAGTATATTATGCTTATTTATTCATAAGTGAAAGAACAGTAAAATATAGGCCACAGTTCTGACTCTATGGCATGTTTTATAGGATGGTTGCACAATATGTATGAAGGTATCTGTTGCTCAAGCTGGAATGTCACGTATCTCTCGTATGTTCACTTTCATTGGTTTATTCACATTTGTAAAGGTTGGTTCTATCTTTTTCCATTTCTGAATGCCAAAGGTTTGTATTATCAGAATCAGATTCACACAGTGCTGAAGTGGTCACCATGTCCATGCTGACGGTTTTGCCCTTGTACACTAATCTAATTTGCTAATATTACGTCTGCACCCTTCTATGTCTTGTCTGTTCATTTAGATGACGAAATGCCCCTCAATTATAGTGCAGGTGTATACTTATGCATATGAAAGTAAATGAGTTTTTCTTTGATTCCTCCCGTACCTCACCTGTGGTTAATGACGATGCAGAATTCTCTATCTGAGACACAGCAGCCTCTTTCCTTGCATCTCATAATGTCCTGGGATAAATCACGTTGGCTAGCAGGGTTTACTTACTATTATGCATGTTTGAGTATCGAACACCTCCAACTTCTTCATAGGGGCATGCTCTGGACTTTCATCATGCCCCTTCCTGAACTCACTTTCTTCCACATCTTTCTCCTTGGTGAATAAAGTCAAGATATTTGTTTAGGACCTTGCTCTCACCCCGGCTGCACATGTAGAGTACCTGTAATTCTTTGGTCCTAAGGGGAATGATTCTCTCCCTGGCTACCTCCTTGGTCCTAATATAGCTACAAAATATCTTGGGATTCTCTCTAACCTTACCTGCAAAGAATATTTCATGGCAAATAAACTTGTCTCAGGCTACCAGCCGGGTACAGGTATCGATTATAACCGACATTTTCATGACAAACTCTGCCATCTTCTTCAGAGATTCTTGAAGAAGATGGCCGAGTTTGTCATCGAACTGTTGGTTATAATCAATGCTTGTATCCGACTGGAAGCCAGAGGAGAATTTATTAGTTCAGAGTAGTTCCCCTTGTAGAGGAAGTAGGTTGATTTAAGGGTGTGTTCAAAAAGGTCAATGGTACCCTTATCAAACCTTGACTACAAGAGGATCAAGCTGTCCTTAATGGGAACTCGCGTGAACAGGGACACAACATCAAAACTGTCATCAAAATGTCTTTTTTTTGCTGAGGTAGATCTTGTTGTAATTTATTGGTTAAAAATTTAAACCCTTTATTCCCACTATCAGCATTAATGGAATTATAGGAGAGTGTTTTTTTGAACTAGTAATACAGAGAACAGTATGATGCAGCAGAGCAGGTTGGCAGAAGAGCTTTATCTTGCGGATGTTGCATGTAAGGCCCATCCTCACATCTACTTCAAGAAAGTGTTGAAATGGCTTGGCGCTCAGCCTCTGAGCATAAACAGCTTGAAATGTTGCCTGCATAGAACAACTCAACTACTGAGATCTGGGCAATGTTTACTTTGACATAGAATGGTTATAGATGGAACAGCTTCCCTTCAGTTCTGAAGGTTTGCTCCTTTCTCCACTGCTTTGGAGCTGTGCTGCAATATTGTAGCAAGAAAGATTCAAAAAAATGCTGGAGCAGTGACACTGCCTTGGTCGGAACTAATCTTTACTGCGTATGCTTCTGTTGTGGACTCATTATGATCACTATCATAGCCTGCGTGCTGTTGTGGATCAAACACAAGAAAGATATAGATTTCTTTGGGCAGCTCACTTTGGAGCATGGTCTTTCACAGTTAGATGGGATAAAATGTTCTGATGAGGTTGGAAAAGACAATAAATTTGCAGATGCCCCTTCAACTTTTTTTTGCTGTTGCACAGTGAAGAACATTTTATCATCTGTGTTCATGATCTGGATGATAATGTGCCCAACTGGACCAAGTGAATTTGCGGATGACTACAAGATTGGGGCTGTAGTTGACCGCAGATAAGACTATCAACGCTTGCAGTGGGATCTGAACCAGCTGGAAGAATAGGCTGCAAAATGGCAGATAGAATTTAATGCAGACAAGTCTGAGGTGTTACAATTGGAAGGACAAGCCAGGGTAGAACTTTCTCAGTGAGCGGTGGGGCACTGAGGAGTGTGGTGGAACAGAGGTATCTGGGATGTTGTGTTGAAATTGTATAAGACATTGGTCAGGTCTAATTTGGAGTATTGTGTGCAGTTCTGGTCACCTTATCTACAGGAAAGATATCAATGTAATTGAGAGTGCAGGGAAAATTTACAGCTATGTTGCCAGAACTTGAGGAACTGAGTTATAGAGAAAGGTTAAATAAGTTAGAACTTTACTTCATAGACTGCATGGGAATGAGGGGAGATTTGATTGAAGTATAAAAAATTCTGAGTGGTATACTGTAGATAGGGTGAATGCAAGCAGGCTTTTTCCACTAAGATTGGGTGAGACTAGAACTTAAGGTCACGGGTTAAGGGTGAAAAATGAAATGTTTTATGCGAATATGACGGGAAACTTCTTCACTCAGAGAGTGGTGAGAGTGCGGAACGAGCTGCCAGAAGTTGTGCCTGATGCAGGTTCAATTTCAGATCTTAAGCAAAGTTTGGATAGAGTCTTGGATGGGAGGGGTATCACGAAGGGCAGTGGTCTGGGTGCATTTTGATAAGACTAAGTAGATTAATAGTTTGGCATGGATTAGATGGGTTGGGGGGGCCTGTTTCTGTGCTGTAGTGTTCCATGATTCTATGATTCTGTGATCATGTCCACTGTGCCTTTGCAATTTGGAGAACAGCTGTTGAGGAGGGCTCTCTCATGTCTCAGAACCACCTCTCAACGAAGGGAGGCCTTGGTGATAAAACTCATCACTGTATTCATGGGTCATTTGAGGGAAAGCAGACTTGAAGGTAAAGAACTCAGAGCTGAAATAAAACTCATAGTCTATCAGGTACTGTGATTCTTGCCCACACCACCAACACATTCTCTTGAAAATGTTCAAAATTCACTAGAAGAACAAGGAAAACCAATATCAGTCCTTGGCCAACATCTCCAACACTGAGGTTGTGCCTTCAGCTGACAAGACCCTGTTTCTGGAATTCTCCATAATTCTTCTGCTGGCTTCCTCCCTTTCAAATAATTCTTTTGACAATTCATTTACAGGATGAAGAAATTGCAGGCAAGTCCAGCTCTTAATGCCTATCCCTAATTTCTGTGGAGGTAAGTGGCTTGTCAGGCGATTTCATTCTGCACTTAAGAGACAAGCACATTGTTCCCAGTCTGGATTCATATATAGACTAGTTGGTGAACTGATGAAAGATTTCCATGTCTAAACTACTTTAATGAACCGGAAGATTTATTTCTAATGCCATTCAGTTAATGCCATTTTTAATGGCAAATGTAATAATTAGGTTACTTTAAGTTGTCCAGCTGTTGTGGAACTTTAACTGATTTCTCCAGATGTTTGGCTCAGCTCCTGAAACATAACTATACTTAGTGCAGTAATATATGCTTGAAAGTAACCTCTTGGGGCCAAGCAAATAGTAGCTTGCCTTAATAAAGGCTTTTAACCCTTGGTATTGGTTTTGTCTGATTAAATTCTGGTAAGAGTCCTTAGACACCTAGCTTTATTAACAGTGCCTTGCACACAGAAGTCATTGTTGGTTTTGAATCTCCCATCATTTACTCAAGACCTAATGAACCAATTCCATATATAACGTCAGTCCTAGAACAGGCTAGAAATGAATATCATATAGTTAATGAGTCATTTCCTGACTTCTCTAAGCTTTTCCATCCCCTGGTAGGCTTAAGTGAACATTCCCTATATCTGTAGATGAGTGCAACTGCACCAGCAGTTAAGAATGTTGATACAATTCTCAAGGCTTCATCCCCAGCACCCTATTCTACTCTACATTCGTCACTATGTGGTCAGATTCTGCTTTAGCTCCATCTGTAAGTTTGCAGACAACGCCACCATAGTGGTCTGCATCTCAGATAATGATGTTGTAGTGAAGGAGCTGGAGTGCGTAGTGACATGGTTAATTGACGAGAATCTTACTCTCAATGTCAGCAAAACAAAGAGCTGGTCATTGACTTCAGGAAGGCAGTGCACAGGCTGCTGTCACATCAATGACAGTGACATTAAGAGGATTGGAAGCTTCAAGTTCCGAGGAGTGCACATCTCCAAAAGCCTGCTATCATCCAACTGCATGGCCATGAAACTCTCCGGTGCCTCTGCTTCCTCAGGAAACTAAAGAAGTCTGGCAAGTCCCCTTTCACTCCCAGTAATTTACCGTTATAAAGCAAGCTATCCACCTGCACCATGGCTTGGCATGGCAGCAGTCAGCCTATAACCGCAAGAAACTGCAGAGAGTTGTGTACACAGCTCAGTACATGACAGAAACCAGCCTCTCTTCTATGATTCTGTATGCACTTTCCTTTGCCTTAGTAATGTAGACACAACAAATTGAAGACACCTCCCACCTCAGACATTCTCTCTCCTTCCCTTGGGATCGGGCAGAAGATACAAAGGCCTAGCTCGAGGATATCTTCTATCCTACAATATATACCAAGACTATTGAATGGTACTCTAGTACAATAAGATGAGCTTATTGTTATAGCCTTGCACCTTGGTCTGTCTGCACTGCCCAATCTCTAAGTGTAACATTTTATTCTTCATTCTGTTATTGTTTTCTCTTGGACTACCTCAATACACTGTTGTAATGAAATGATCCATATGTATAGCAAGCAAAACAGTTTTTCATTGTGTCTCAGAACACGTGACAGTAATAAACTAATTTATCTATTTAATTAAATTGCTATTTTACAATCCAAGATAAAGCAGTTTTCTTTATTGGCATCCCCTCTACCACACTGAATATTCACACCTTTCGGGACTTGGACACTGTGACTACAATCTGTGCCATGCATATAGTACACTCACTAAGGCTCCTTCAAAACTTGTCCCAAGTGACTTCTACCGTCAATAAAATCAAGGCAGCAACACCTGAGATCCATCACCCGTAAGTTCCTTCCAGGTTACACATCATTCAGATTCAGCAATATACCTCCATTTCTTTATTGACACTGTGTCAAACCCATGGAACATCCTAAACAGCACCACCTTTGACAGAAAAACTGTAACAGATAATTGCTACCTACTTAAGGGCCATGAGGCAGAGGTCTTAACTACAATCATAGCCTTGATCTCATAGATGAAAGTCTGTGGAGGAACTTATTGATACAATTTTCCATTAGCACTTTTGTGAAGTTTCTAGGGGCATCTTAGTATATTAAAGATTTTGTACACATGCAGAGATATTGCTGTTTCTGCTAAAACATCAAATACTGGTGCTCCCTAGGTTACGAACGACCTGGAAATCCAACTTCATGCAAATTCCTCCCATACATTTTTAAAGCATTTTTAAGTCAGTAAAAATAATATTTCATGATACTCATTAATGATTGGGTACAATATATATTCAATGGTTTAAATATGGGTGGTGCGTGGAAATTATTGAATGAAAGGAAAGAATTATTACAAGTGTATGTAGAGCAATATGATACGGGTATGTGGAAAACATATTTCTGTCACAGACAATGCTAGGAAAAGATCCCTTAAATAACCTGAGGATTGACTGTAATTCCATTCAGTATGATATTCTGGCAGATACCATTCCACTAAAATAAGCACTTCCATTTTATGGAATTCAGTGAAATATTGTCTGCTTCATTGCCGAATTATTTTATAATAGACTTTTAAACACTCTTCAATGGTGCTAAAGTTATGAAACATCCTGAAGGAAGAATTGTACTCTTTATATTTTGTCATAAGCCTTAGTTCATCCAATCAAACTCTTAGAAAACAATAAGCATAGAACAAATAAAATTCAATATTAAAACAAATCTGCTTAATGCACAACAATAACGTATAAATGAAAAGAATTCAACTATCATTTTTCAAATATGTAAAAGATCTAGAATGTCAAATAAATAGCCAGATAATGAATCTTAAATTGGTTTGAAAAGTATAGAATTGGCTTTCTGCACAGCCTTCTGACCTATGTAACGTTCCATTATATTGGCTCGTGTATGTCTAGGGGAAATCCCGCCCAGCACCTGCCTCAACACTCCCCACAGGGTCAGTCGCCACCCGAATCAATCCCAAACATCAATCATCAGCCAACACACCCAGTAAATTTTAACAAGTACGCTTTATAAGTATTACTAATCCTATGACATTAATATAAATTTGATACAGAGAGGAAAGTAATGAAAAAAAGGCGCCAACAGTTATCAAAGTCCAAGTTCTTTGCGCGCAACCGTTGGAGCTCAATTGAATCCGGACGACCACCCGGATCCTGTCGACTCACGGCTCGGAACCACCCGGAGTGATCAACCGGAGCCTTTCCGCACGTCCGCCGTCCTCCTCGTCTCTCCTCCGACTCCCCCCCAAAAACCCCCGCACGTCCACCGTCCTCCTCATCTCTCCTCCGACTCCCCGTCTCTCCTCCGACTCCCCGTCTCTCCACTGTCCTCCCCGTCTCTCCTCCGACTCCCCGTATCTCCTCCGTCCTCCTCGTCTCTCCTCCGACTCCCCGTCTCTCCTCCGACTCCCCCCCAAAACCCCGTCCCCAGTCAGATGATACAGCATTATCATCCGAAAACAAAACGATACATGAACACCTATTGGCTAATAGCACCCTGCTATCTGTAATAACCCAAGCAACTGTCTAGCTAGAGACTTTCTCAGCATTTAACATAACAAAGAAGCATTCCCCAGTATAACATAACAAAGAAGCCATTTTAAATTTAACAAAAAGAAAGACCCCGTACACCTACTAACATAAAGTAATGAATAATTGTTGATTTTTGTACTTTAAATGAAGCCTGTAGTGTGATCGGGAGAAATCAGCTATTTCTATTTTAGTGTTTGCAGTGAAAAATGATGACATGTGCTATATCTCATTTGCATAGCTTGCACTAGTTTGTCAAAAATGTTCAGTCAATAACAAGTTAAAACTTGCTAAAAACATAAAAACTTGAGAATAAAATTACCTTTAGAAAAGTTTAGTGTCCAGTCCAAACTCATAGATGGTTTTATGAATTCTGTATTTTTTCATCCTACCCTGGAAAGCACTCTGATTTTGATAGCAATACTTCTTTGTTACCTACCTGGCATTGTACTTCCTGACATCATAGAAATGAACACTTCAGTTCCATAAATCAACTAATTAAAAATTAGGGCAGATCTGCTTAAAAGATGCAGTTGGATCAGTATAGCAGGACTGTTACTACATCTACTGTCTCATGACTCCACTGTCTCAAGTTTGATCCTGACCTTGCATGTTGTCTGTATGGAATTTGTGCATCCTCCTTGCAAATGTGTGCTTTCCTCTGGGAATTCTAGTTTCCTTCCATATTCCAAACATATTTTAGTTGTTAGATTGCATAGCCATTGTAACTTGCCTCCATGTGTATGTGTGGGTGTGGGGAGGGGGGATTGGTGGGAATATATGGATAATTAAATGGACTTGGTGTAAACGGGTGCCACTGGTTTTGTTTCCATGCTATGAGTCTTTACACTTGGATCTCCTGGCTTTGGAGATCTTGACCATGTGGAAACCTTGGACTCTGAGCACCAGGCTGAAGTGGAGCCTTTTCTCCAGGTCATGCCCTAGACAGCTGCTCAGCCTCAGTAGAACGGTTAAGAAGTTTCTTGGGTCAGCACTAGCTCCCTCAGGTTTGCCAGCTCTTGGGCTGGGAAATCAGCCCTCCATACTTACTACAAGTTAGCCTGGCATGAGTACGGCAGCCCAACTGAACTGAAAGGGAAGAGTATTCTGCTGGAAGGAAAAATTTGTTATCATTAAGTTAGTTTAACCACTAATTGTTCTGAGTGTATGTGAGTGTTTTAGTCCGTCACAATCTGCATCAGGTCTTTCTAATCACGAGCATTGAAAATAATATGACTGAGCTACTAACCACTTGTATTTTAATGTTCCACCTTACTCCTGTTCTGATCTCACTGTTGTTGGCTGTAGTAATGAGCAGAACCTTAATTTTTCAATTACTCACTTTGTAGACTTTGTGCCTAAAGAGAGCCTTCTGGATTTCACTTTGAGTTTCTGGTAATTTATACATACATATTGCCAGATCTTGGGAAATGTTGTATGTATATTGGGTTACTTTATTAATAAGACACAGAGGAAAAACTTATGTAACTGATGCTTTCCCCCGCCCTTGCCATTCCCAAGGCAGCTTGTACAGCAGAGAAATACCTGTGGCATGTAATGGATCAGAATCAGCAAATTACACAACTTCCTAGATGTACTGTAAACCTTGAGTTCAAAAGTTTGATTTCAAAATCACAGCTGTCTTTTCTTTGTTTGGACTGTTGCTATTTTATGTACCTATTAGTTTTGTTTTTTGTTGCTCCTTTTCACGCCTTGTGGTGAATTGGGTGGCATTTGATGCTGTTTCCTCAGCATTTGTCTGTTTTTTGATGAGGCCGAGTTGCTAGCTCAACACTCAACCCAGTGTAGATAGAAAGTGTGCAAGGAGCAGGCCAGATTCGAACCTGGGACCATTTGCCTCGAAGTCCAGTGCTGATGTCACTGCACCACTGGCTGGCTAAATCTGTATCTTTAGACATCTTTAATTTCTTTCCTGTTCTTACAGCCATTATGTAAAAATTCTTGTACACTTTATAGTTCTGATGAAATAAATGAAACATACTTTATTTTTCTCTTCATGGATGGTCTCTGATCTACTCAATATTTTCTGTCTAAGGTAAATGTTAGGTAATTTTACTTTTTCCCTCTATGTAACATATTAGATTATTATGTTTTCTAATGAACAATAATGCACAAAACGGTGTTCATAATAAATGTATGAAGATCATGTCCCCATCTTGGACTCTTATGAACAATATGATGCATGAGCTGACATACAAACATACATTTTCTGTGAACATTGGAATTTCGGAGCAGTGGTATGCTATTTGGTCCATCAGGCCTGCTCTGGCATTTAATAAGATCACGTGGATCTGACTGGAATCTCAATTCTGTGTTTTCATTTATTTGTAGTAGAATTAATCTCTTTGATTCTCTGGTATCCATCTACCACTGCCTCAAAAGTACTCAAAGGCTTTGCCTTCACCATCTTTGGAGGAGGAGAGTTCAGAAGCTTCGTGAAACACGGAGGGGGAATATTTGTTTTGTCTAATCTCTCTTTTAAATGAATGGCATGTTACATTTAAAGCTATATCTTTTTGATTGAATCAATACTATGATCAGTGAGCATGAAGCAATGGAATTCCAAAACAATATTTGATCATAGTCCTATTATATAATAATGTAGTTAGAAATGGATTATGTTATTTGATAATTAACTATATCTTTCAGATGATGAAATCGCTGGAATTTCGGAAGCTTGTTACCAAAGTAGATTGCTTTTTCTATGATCGTAAATTGTATGAATTGATGAAGAAAAAGCACAGCAGGTAAAATTATTCAATATATTACCTTTTTCTTGCCTATCCAAATAAATTTTCCTTAATTGTAGAATATTTTTAATATCAAGATCATGTGTAGGATTTTAAAATAATAATTAGATAATAATTGGAGTTCAGATGATTTTATTCGGATATAACCTGAACCTTCACCATTCAAACATTCATTTGTGTACGCCTTTCCGTCACTCCAAATTGAAGAAAGTAGCAATCTTGATTAGAACAGAAGAGTTTGCACATTAGGAATGGATTACAATCATTTCCATAACTGGGTACTTTTCTAGGCTGCAGGCTGTAGCTTTCACTTGGTGCACGTGCTAGTCCTTGAAATCTAGTGTTCACACATATTTGTACTGTTCTGCAAAAGATCTGATATCAGGACTATTCTCACCAAACAGAATAATTGAAACCTCCCATGATGTTTCTTTGTTGAATTTGCGAGATTGGTGGATAATTACCAATTAGATTTCCCAACTCCAGCAGGTGGTTTTATATTCACAAATGAGCATTTTAAAGGTAACCTGCCTTAACAACTTTGTTCTTAAAAAAATTTTTCCTACTGTTTGTATCAAGGCTTTACAATGTACACTCAATTTCATAGTGAAATGTGTATTTCAACCCTCATAAAGTTGTATGTAAATCTGTACTATTATTGTTTTGTAAGTAATGTTGATAACGTATCCTCACATTCGATATAATATCAGACTTGAAATATGTCAAAAATAACTCTATAGAAAACATTCATATTTGAATGAAAATAATCCCTGCTGCACCAGCCAATGTGAATATAAATAAATGACAAATTAACAAATAATCCTCTATAAATGTAGCCTTGTAACTCATGTAACCTTTTCTGAATTTTTTACTGCTACCCATTTATAAAATAACAGATGCATTGTGTAATCTTATGAATAACAGATGACTGGTGACATTGAAATTCAGCAATGACTACAAAAGTACATTATCTTAATTAAATTTGAAACAAGAACATAGATGTGTGCACAGAAGTACATTGTTCACAATAAAGAAATTTCCTCCCAGAAGAGCAATTGTAATTGGTGGAACTACTTAATAAAATAAAACATTTTGAGGACAGCGATGTTATTTTTTTTCTCTTCTACTCAACACCATTCCTGCACCCCAAACCAAACTCCTCTAATGGAGGAAGGAGACGTCTATAATTCAACCTAAATTATGTTTGTAATTTACTTGCTCTTGCAATTTTGTTTTAGTAGGTGTGATATTCACAGTTCTGATTCTTAAGATTGTTTTAATAATCTGAAGGAAATCTGATCTCATTCCTGAACTATTTCCTTGTGATAATCTGTTCATTGCAGCCAAAACATGGTGAATCATGTTTTTGAGTATAAAACTCCATGGGCTTTGATGGCTTTGCTATATATTTCCCATTCTCATTGTCAGTGCTAAAGGATGTTGACCCCCACATACAGTGGGCATAATGCAATGTCTGCACCTGAGTATACGTCATTGAATGGGAGCTAGCAGGACTTGAGGATAAGTTGGTCAGTATGGGAAGTCAAATGACAACAGTAAATGTGATAATAGTGAGTAGACCAAGCAACACCTGTAGAGAGAGAGAGAGAGTCATAATTAACATTTCAGGCTAATGGTCTTTTGTCATACCTCCCTTCTGAAGGCTAATCAGCCTGAAACATTATATCATAAGACAACAAGACACAGGAGTAGAATTAGCCGTTCAGCCCATTGAGTCTGCTCCACTACATGATCATGGCTGATTCATTATTTCTCTCAACCCCAGTCTCTTTCCTTCTCCCCATAACCTTTGACACCTTTACTAATCAAGAGCCTATCAACATCTGCTTTAAATATACCCAACGACCTGGCTCCACAGCTTAGTGGCATTGAATTCCACAGATTGCCACTCTTTGGCTAAAGAAATTCCTCCTCATCACTGTTCTAAAGGGACATCCTTATATTCTGTGGTTGTGTCCTCTGCTCCTGGAGTCTCCCTCTATTGGAAACATTCTGTCTTTGTCCACAATATTCGATAGGTTTCAATGAGATTCCCTCCATTCGTAAATAGGTTCTTAATTCTACATCTCTGCCTACAGATGCTGCCTGACTGTTGATAATTTGTTTCATATTTCCATTATCAGTAGTGAACCACCGATTTATCTGTTCAGTTCTTCCATTCACCATTAACAGTGTTCCTAATCCATAAAATGCCAGAAAAAAAAACCTCTGCATCTCTGGATCAGAGATACCAAGTACCAAGTGTTCACTCATTTCGCAATGTCTGCACAAACACCACTTACATAGTTCTGATTATCTTGGTTTCTATTATAAAACAGATTTTCTCTTTGTGCTCTCCACTTTCCTCTTCTCTGCAACTTAAAAAAAAAGGTATACTTTCTAATTTTTTCCTTCATCAGGTAAAAGGTCAGCAACTTGAAACACTATTTCTGTTTTCTCTCTCCCAAGATAGAGGCTGACCTGCTCAGTATTTTTAGTGTTTCATTACAGTAGCGGTAGTGTTTTTACGCACACCAGTGGTATTGGAGTAGCTGTTTTAAGGCAATTCTAATCTGGTGCCTGCTTTGTAGTTTGTATCATGTTCATCCAGATAACAATCTATGTTAATTATACATTAGGAACCAGTATTTGACACCAAGGCTACACTGAAAACTGCAGAATTTAAAGAGTCCATCGGTTATAAATAGATTACTGGGGATGGAGTTCTTTGCATAGAGGTGTAAACTTCTATTTCCATTTTTTAAAGAGTTGGGCATTGCTGCCAAAGAAGCATTCTGTCACACTCCTGCAAGGCTTTTGGTGTCAGGAAGTGAGCAACATAGTTTATCCAGCCTCTGACTTGCTCTTATAGCCATAATATTATGCTGTTGTTCTAGTTGAACTTTTGGTGAATGATGATTATCAGTATGTTGGTATTGCCATTTAATGTCAATAGTAGCTGGTGTACTGCCTCTTGTTGGAGATGGTTTTTGGCAGCCAGTTCTCTGCTGCAAATGTTATTTCCTACTTATCAGTCCATGGCTGAGTTGCTGTTCAGATCTGACTACATGCAGAAGTGGACTGCTTCATTTGTTGAAGGCTTATGAATAGAAACTGAACATTTATCAAGGCACATCCCCACCCCTGACCTTACCTTCAAGGAAGATCATTGATGAAACAACTGAAGCTGGTTTGTTCCAGGACACCACCTTGGCTAACTCCTGCGGTGATTTTCTAGGATTGGGATGATTGACCTCCAGCAACCTTAGCGGTGCTCCTATTTACAGTGTATGTCTCCAATCTGTGGAGCATTTTCTCCTTGGTGCAGATTGATTTCAGTTTCACTGGGGCTCTTTGAGTAGTTAATTATTTAATTTGTCAAGTGTTGTCTTGATGTCGAGAGCAGTCACTTTTCACAGTTATGGAATTCATATATTTGAGACATATTTGGACCAAGGCTGTGGTAAGGTCTGGAGCAGAGTGTCCCTGGCAAAATTTGAAGTGGGTATCAGTAAGCACATCATTGGTTAGTAGATGCTGCAGGACAGCACTGTGAATTAAACTGCTCATCATTTTACTGATGATGAGGAATGATGTATGTGACTGGATTTGTTCTGATTTTATCTGAACCAATTTCCATATTGTCATTCAGTTGCCAGTAACTTTTACAGAGGCAGCTTGGCCTGCAGCACAGCTCGTCCTGAACGACAGACAAGCAGGGATTTGCTTCTTCCATCACCTTTGCCGCATCTACTCCTTTTTGCTGGTCATTAAATTGGTCTCAGTGGTGGGGATCTTGGGGGAGGGGGAATGAAATGGATTAACTACTTGCAGTTCTGGTTGAGGGTACGGTTGCAAAGGCTTCTGCTTTGTCTTTCAGACTCATGTATTAGAACCTACCATATTTGCCACAGGGATATTCTCTGTCTGTATCTTGTTTTACAGCTGTTGGCATCCGGCTTAATTGTGCATTACCGCCACAGGGATATTCTCAGAACCTCTTCTCCTTAATAATTGTTTAATTGCTTTCAATCATTCACAATTAGATCCAGCAGGATTGCAGAGCTTTGATTGGATTCCTTGTGTCTATTGCATGATGTTTTTGCTGCTTTGCACAGGGGGTGTCTCATTGCTTTTGAGGTATGCCTGATGCTACCCTGGCCTAACCTACTGAACTCTTTATTAAAATCAGCATTGAACCCCCCCTGGCTTCACAATAACAGTGGAATGAGGAATATGTCAAGCTCTGACATTATAGGTCATTATAGGTGGTGTACACTGTTGCTGGTAATGGCCCATGACATTTAATGCAGAGAAGTGTAAAGCTGATTGGTAGTGTGACAAGAATACACATAGATAAGATGTTAGCTGTCCTGTGTGATCAGCAGTTGGTCTGCCACCTGTCTTCAGGAGAGAGAGAGAGATAAGGAAAATAACGGAGCAGCATTTGGAGATGGGTAATGAAGGGGAAGGAGAACTGTCAAGATTGGCTCCCCCTTTGAACCCTGAACTGTTTGAAGTGATGGACAGGTGATACCCTAGCAGGGGGATTAAAAAGGGACAGGTTCGCTAAGGCAGGACACACAAGACACCCGAGGTAACGAGACCCTGGAAGCGGTGCGCCTCTCACAAGTCGGTGGGAAGCTTTTGGACGGCTGATCGCGGGATCAAGCCTTAGACGCTCAGGGTGGAAAGGCACGATCAGCGGGAACCTGGTGTGTGTCCACCCTTGCCTGGGTGCCAGGTTCAGCGCAGAGAAACGGTTGTATCTGGAAACGGAGGGGTCACGGTCGGTGACCTCAGATGACATCACAAAGGGCTCACCCGAAAGCTGACTGCGAAGGTCTGTGTGTGGAAGCTGTTTTGAATATTCATTCGTTTTGCTCTCTCTCCTTCCTCCCCACTGTCCATTGCCATGGCAATGATTACTGCGAACTGAACTAAATTGAACTGAACTTTGTGTCACTTTGAAACTGGTCATTTGCCCCTAGACAACGATAGAGCTTGATTGATCCTGTTATCTTAATTCTGTGTACATGTGTGTTTATCATTGCTGAACTGTTGCATTTATTATCCTTTTGATTAGAGTACTGTGTTGCTTGTTTCTTTAATAAAACTTTCCTAGTTCTAGTAATCCAGACTCCAACTGAGTGATCCATTTCTGCTGGTTTGGCAACCCAGTTACAGGGTACGTAACAGTAGGAAGAATGAGAGGAGGAAGTATAAAATAATTGAAATAAGTTTGAAGTATATGGAGAACAAAAGAAATGTTGTCGTGGGCAACTTGAGAAGTTTATTAAAAGATTGTCTGAGGACCTTGCTTTTTTGCAGAAGACAAAAGATAATAAATTCTGCTAAAACTTTATAAACATTAAGATAAAGAATTATTTACACTTCTGGCTATTTCACTTCAAGAGGACGCTAAAGTCCTAGTAAAAATCCAGAACAAATTGATTTGAATATTACCAGGATGAACCACTTCACTTTGTGTTGATATACTGGGAAGAGAACATGGAGATTATTTTTGGGGATTTGCTCAAAATCATGGATGATCATTAGAGAGAATAGAAGCATACTTTAATTTTAGCAGCAATTAGTTGAGAATGAAATGCACTCACTGAAGAACTAGAAGAAAATTCAACAGCTGTACTTAAATGAATTGGTTATATATGCATGAAGGCAAAATCTACAGAGTTATTGAGAAAGACCAGGGATTGAATGGTAATAACGATTTGTGTTAAGGAAATGATACTGGTACAATGAGCCATCTTGACTGTTGTATCCCTTTGTAAAACAATTAGTTAGACTTCAACAGTTTGACTAAATAGGTGAAGTGATGTGATAAAGGACATTGTGATGACTAAGATTTTGAAAATTATCTGGAATTTCATAGAGAAGTTCATTCTCATTGATCTCCACAGCATGGTGGTAGGGACATATTAATGCGATTGTAGATAAAACATCCATAGAATAATTTTCAATGCATTTATCTTTTTTAAGGTGATTGATTTGGTCAAGTCTCATAACAGTAACATACTTTACCAGATGAGGGTGCTCTTGACTCAGGAAATGAATGAAAATGGAAATAAACCTGTGACATTGCCGGTGTAGGAGGTGATAATTTCAATGGGTGAAACGTTGGAACTTTGAACTTCTTAAAAATTCTTACACATTATCAGGATGGATTTATAGCCTGTCTCCATGTACTGCACCCTGAGAAGCTGTAGGTAGTCCTTCTTACAACTAGGAGACTATTTAAGAAGAAAATTAAGCATTCAGAAGATGCTAAAAATAGACAGCAGCATAGGTAGCATCTGTGGAATGGAACTGAGTTAATGCTTCAAGATATTTTGATGTTTAATCAAATATAGAGACAGTGAAAGAGAAGAGGCATAATGAAAGGAAACTCTGTAATAGGGTGGAAATGAAAAGAAATTAGAAGATAAGCAGGGTAGTGATGCAAGAATAGAGTGGCCAGTGTACAAAAGATTGTTCTTGGAATTTTAAATCTCTGGAGGAAGAAAGGGGTAAAGGAGGGGTAAATGGGACTAGAAGAATTATTATCGATGGGATAAAAATGGGATCAATATTGAATTCAAATGCAGTAGTGTTTCCTGACCCTCCTTTGAGCTTCAATGAAACCACTGTAGGAATCTGAGGTTAAAGAAATAACAATGGAAATGTGGTGAAGGATTAAATAGCCAAGCAATGCTCATGGTTGCAGATGAAAGTGAGGAATGCAAATTGCATGACTGTTTACCAAACTGTTCAATTCAGTCAGCCACCAATTGCCAATCCTTTTAGTTCTTAGTATGAACTTTATACCTAGGCCTGAACATGTAAGTAATTTCTTGCTATCTTTTTAATTCCTCTGAACCAGCATCTTATAACAAGATGTACCCAACACCATTCAGCCTGCATCACACGACTCCACAACTAAAATATGTTATAAGAGCACATTTATGAAATTCATCTCCTGCAAAAAAGTTATTAATCTTTATACATGAATAAACTTACTATCAGTATGCCTGAGACAGATGGAATACTCAAGATAGCGTGAGTAGTATAAAGTATTCATTTTCAGAATCTGATTATTATTTTTTAGTAACACATCATTTATTTCTCATTCCTAACTGCCCTTGAGTTGCTGGTGTTGAACTATCCTTTAGAATTTCTGTAGTCCTTTTGGTGAAAGAACTTCAACAGTGCTATAGGGCAGGGTGTTCCAGGATTTACATTCAGCAATACTAAATAACTGGTGAAATATTTGTAGGGTGGTGTGCAACTTTGAAGAGAAGCTGCAGACATTAATGTTCCTTGCTGCAGTTGTCCCTCTTAGAGGTAGAAGTTTGTGAGGTGCTTTTAGAGTAGTTTAGGTAACCCAGAAGACATTGATGGTAGGTAGTCCATCTATACTCATCATAAGGGTGACTCCAAGAGTGCTAAAGATATTTAATATCCAGTTTAATTGGTTAGACTTTCTCTTCTTGGGGATAGTTATTGCAGTGGAAATATTACTTATCAGTCCATATCTGTGTATGGTTTTTATCTTGCTGCATGCAGGCATGGTGATCTTTATTTGTTGAGGAGCTGGGAATGAAATTGAACATCACTAAGCATCCCTACTTCTATCTAACCTTATGATGCTAGTAAAGCCATTGATAAAGCAGCTGAATAAGATTTTAGATACTGTCCAGAGTAACTCCTGAAATGAAGGCCTGGGATGGGGGTAATAAACTTCCAACAACTATATTCCTTTGTTTTATCTATAACTTTCTTTGAAGTCCACTAGCCTTGTTTTTAACTGGGCATTTTGATAATGTATTTGCTTAAATGCTGTCTTGAGGTTAAACGCGGTCACTTTCAGCTCACCCTTGATATTCATATCGTAAATCCATGATTCCTTTCAGGTTGTTTTGATGTCTGATGTCAAGTGTTCTTGGCAGAGTCTGATCACAAACAAGAGAAAATCTGCAGATACTGAAAATGAGAGCAACACACACAGAATGCTGGAGGAGCTCAGCAGACCAGGCAGCATCTGTGGAAAAAAGTACAGTCGAAGTTTCGGGCCGAGACTGTTTGGCAGGACTGAAGAGAAAAAGATGAGGAATAGATTTAAAAGGAGGGGGAGGGCAGAGGGAAGTACAAGGTGATAGGTGAAACTAGGAGGGGGAGCGATGAAGTAAAGAGCTGGGAAGTTGATTGATGAAAGAGATACAGGGCTGGAGAAGGGGAGTCCGACAGGAGAGAACAGAAGGCCATGGAAGAAAGAAAAGGGGCAAGGAGCACCAGAGAGAGGTAATGGGCAGGCAAGGAGAAATCATGAGAGAGGGAAAAGGGGATGGGGAATGGTGAAAGAGAGGGTGGGGAGCCATTACTGGAAGTTCAAGAAAGTGATGTTTATGCTATCAGGTCGGAGGCTACCCAGACGGAATATAAGGTGTTGTTCCTCCAACCTGAGTGTGGCCTCATCATGACAGTAGAGGAGGCCGTGGATAGACATATCAGAATGGGAATGGGACGTGGAATTAAAATAGGTGGGCACTGAGAGATCCCGCTTCTTCTGGCAGATGGAACGTAGGTACTTGGCAAAGTGCTCTCCCAATCTAGTTCGGTCTCACCGATATACAGGAGGCCACACCGGGAGCATCGGACATGGTAGATGACCCCAACAGATTCACAGGTGAGGTGTGGTTTCACCTGGAAGGACTGTTTGGGGTCCTAATGGTAGCGAGGGAGGAGGTGTTGGGGCAAGTTCCACTTGCAAGGATAAATGCCAGGAGGGAGATCAGTGAGAAGGGATGAATGGATGACGGACGAATTGGGGAGGAGGGAAAGATGTGCTTGGTGGTGGGATTCTGTTGGAGATGGCGGAAGTTCCGGAGAATTATGTGCTGGACGCAGAGGCTGGTGGGGTGGTAGGTGAAGACAAGAGGAATCTTATCCCTGGTAGGTGGCAGGAGGATGAGGTAAGAGCAGATGAACATGAAATGGAAGAAATGCGGTTGAGAGCAGCATTAATGGTGGAGGAAGGGAAGCCCCTTTCTTTGAGAAAGGAGAATTTCTCCTTCGTTTTAGAATGAAAGGTCTCTTCCTGAGAGCAGATGCGGCAGAGACAGAGGAATTGAGAGAAGGGGATGGTATTTTTACAAGTAACGGGGTGGGAAGAGGTATTGTCCAGGTAGCTGTGAGATTCTGTGGTTTGTAGTAGATATCAGTAGATAAGCTGGCTCCAGAGATAGAGATAGAAATAGTGAGATCAAGGAAGGGGAGGAAGTTGTTGGAAATGGACCAGGTAAATTTTAGAGCAGGATGGAAGTTGGAGGCAAAGTGGATGAAGTTGACAGGCTCGGCATGGGTGCAGGAAGCAGCACCAATGCAGTTGTTGATGTCGCGTAGGAAAAGTGGGATCGGACATCAGTGTAGGCTTGGAACCTAGACTGTTCCACGTAGCCCAGAAAAAGGCAGGCATAGCTGGGACTCATGCAGGTGCCTATGTCTGGACCTTTTGTTTGAAGGAAGTGGGAGGAACCAAAGGAGAAAGAATTAAGAGTGAGGACAAGTTCTGCTAGATGGAGGAGAGTGGTGGAGGGGAACTAGTAGGGTCTGGTGTCCAGAAAGGAATGGAGAGCTTTGAGGCCTTCCTGGTGGGGGATGGAGGTGTATAGGAATTGTATGTTCATAATGAAAATAAGACGATGGGGGCCAGGGAACTTGAAATCATTGAAAAGATCCAGAGTGTGTGAAGTGCCACGGATGTAGGTAGGAAGGGACTGAACTGGGGTGGGGGGGGGGAGGAATAAGGCAGAGTTGAGGTATGCAGGTATCAGTTAGGTGGGGCAGGAACAAGCAGAAACAATGGATCTGCCTGGACAGACAGGTTTGTGGATCTTGAGTAGGAGGTGTAGAAATGGGAGGTGCAGAGTGAGGGAACTATGAGGTTGGTGGCAGTGAATGGGAGATCCCCAGAGTTAATAAGGTCAGTGATGGCATGGGAGACAATGGCCTGGTGTTCCTTAGTTCCACTTCCCATTCCCATTCCAACATGTCAATCCATAGCCTCCTCTACTGTCACAATGAGGCCATGCTCAAGCTGGAGGAACTACACATATTCCATCTGGATAGCCTAAGCCTGATGGCATGAACATTGATTTCTTGAACTTCCAGTAATGGACCCCCCCTTACCCTCTCCTTCACTATTTCCCATCCCTTTTTCCCTCCCTCACCTTGCCTGCTCATCATTTCCCTTTGGTGTTCCTCCCTCCTTTTCTTTCTTCCATGGCCTTCCAATCTCTTCTATCAGATTTCCCTTCTCCAGCCCTGTATCTCTTTAACCAATCAACTTACCAGCTCTTTACTTCATCCCTCTCCCACCCGGTTTCAAATATCACCTTGTGTTTCTGTCTCCATTCTCTCACATTTTAAATCTACTCCTCATCTTTTTTTCTCCAGTCCTGCCGAAGGGTCTTGGCCCAAAGTATCAACTGTACTTTTTTCCATAGATGCTGCCTGGCCTGCTGAGTTCCTCCAGCATTTTGTGTGTGTTGCTTAGCAGAAATAAAAACAGGTGTTAGGTTGTTGATGAGCACATGCTACTGAATAATACTGTGGATAATAGCTTACTTCACATTGCAAATGAATAATAGTTATTCTTATTTGGTCAATATAAATGATTGCTCAACTGTTGGGAACTATATCTTTAGATTGAATGCAAATGTCAAAATCATCTAGGTAGGAATTAATGTACTCATTGTTCATTTCCCCAGATGAATTATTAGTCAATTAACTTAACTCTATACCATCATACTTCTTCTTAGTTGGATAAGTTTCATTTACTTTTGTGAAAATGTTATTTAAATAATTTTAATGATTCTTCCATTTGTTCCTTCTCAGGAATGTAAATACTGTTGATCACAAGTTTGACTTTTATAGCATTTTATTGGAACTGCTCTATGAAGTGCACAGGTGAGATTTGGCTACACTGATAAATGATGAGCATTCAATAAGAATTATTAGAAAAAGAAAGCCTAAATTGATGTCTTCATGAATAAGTGCCCAAGATATGAGTGTTATGAATCATCATCATAAGTGAAATTTGATTGGATGTTTCAAAATACATGGAACTAGCAAACGAGAAGATTTACTAATTAAAATTCAATAACTCAATTTTGATGTATAAGTGCTCTAGGACAATTATAGTGTAAATTGTATGTTTAACTTTACTGAGCTTGGATTTCCTTGCTAAAAACAAACATTGTTTTGTGATATCATTTTTACGAATTGAAATACAAGCACTGGAGGTGAAATCTCATTGGATGTAAGTACTTTGAGTGAAATGGGTCTTTTGGGAGTAAATTCATGAATAGTGAGAAAGTAATGCCCTAGAAATATGATCAAATATTTACTTATTGCAGGGTGCTGTGATGAAAATCAACTTTTCCTGGAAGGACAAGCAGTTTGGGTACTTCCAAGTTCAGTCAGACACTCATTATGACTGGCATGGACCATGATGGCATGGTGTTGAATTTCTGTTGCTAGGAATACACAAATTAATGTCATTCCTCATTTTTCTGGCACTGGTGTATAAAATCATGCTTCTCTTAAGTATGTCTCTTGCTGGCCTAGACACAAACTGGCAGCCTATTTTTGCAAGTAATTTAGGCAGTCATTTGCAAATTTTGCAATCTGTAGCAGAACATTCTCAAGGCCACTCGCTCATTCACAAACCCATTCCTAATCAATTATGAGTCATCTGGTGTGATCCACTGACAACTTGGAACTTGGATGCTCTTACATTGTGCACACAAGCAATCATTCCACTGATTTTGCTGGAAAAATTGAATCTGGAAAATAGGCATGGGCAGGGATCTGGAGAAGGAAGTTTTGCAGGTTCATTACAGGAAAGCCAGGAGACATTGGTTAACTCCTCTGCTTTTCAACGACAATTAATGTGTCATGTTGATTTGCCAAAGTTCAACCCATAGAGGATGATGATAATGTATATTTCATGCTCTATTCCAGAATGCTGAACTGTTCCTGAATCAAAAGTGTATCTACTCCCTTAATGGTTTACCATGGCAGGAATTTGCTAATGGTCAATGCTAATATTCTGGAAGGTTACATTACTCCTTTCTTCTAATGCTTTCATAGGTGCCCTACACTTCATTGATAGATGAATATTGGGAGATATTGACTATCACTTTCTTAAATAGCTTCTAATTTACGTGTGCTCTCTAGTTTCTGCAGCTGAATAAAGAATAAATGGAAGAGAGTGAGATGGAGAGTAGTGTCTAGATGTATTTTCAATAACTGTCTAATAGACCACCAATTCTTGCCATACACAGCACATTGTTTCAAAAGCAAAGTACTGGGTATGCTGGAAATCAAAAAACAATGAAAATATCAATTGTAACGAAAGCTCAGTATGCCAGGCAGCTTCAGTGGGGGGCGGGGGGAGGAGAGAGAGCGAGAGGGAGAGAGAGAGAGAGATAAAGAATATGAGAATGAGCTTTTCAGATTCAGGATCTTTTTCGTTTAAACTGGGCAAAGCTGGACAAAAGTCTATAATGTACAGAAAGGGAGGTAAGGAATCTGAAGAAGTTCTCTAAGAGGATGAAAGTCAGAATGAATAAATTGATCCTGTGGAAACTCCAGCCCAATATACTTGCAGATGCTGGGAAGCTGAAGCAAAAATAGACTTTCCAAAAATGCTCAGCATGTCAGGCGGTATCTCTGTTGCCTGGGGAGAATATTGGAAAATATGGTTCAGTGTGAATCATTTACCAGAACTGCCTATTCTGTTTCTAGTCTATTTATTTGTGATCTGATTAGTATATGAAACAGTTCAAACGTTAACATGTTTCTGTATTTTTTGCTTTGCTGATGAACATAAGTATAATTTCTTTTGAGCTATCTTTCCTCCCTGTTCGTTATCTTCTGAGATCTGTGGATACTCACTCAGACATGCTTCTGTTTCTCTGTACTCAGTATTCTGTAATTCACTGTGTACTTGTTTGTCTTTGTTGCTCTTCCTAAATGCCTCACTTCATTCTTTTCTGGGTTAAATTTAACTCTTCTGTGACCACCTAAGCAGTCCATTGATGTTTATTTGAGTCCTATAGCTTCCAATTTTAATATCATCTATGAAGTCCTTAATACACTCCTTGAATTTATCCAGATCATTGTCATATATGACCAAAGAGCAAGCAGACTAACAGGGTCCCCGCTGAGCCCTACTTCTTACAGCCTTTCAGTCACTTAAAATCTCATAAACTTAAATCTCAGTGGGAGAAAGGAAATCAATATTTCATTTCTCCCGCTGAACTAAATTTGAAGTTTCTCTTAGAACCTGGAGTATGTTTATCTAGATCTGTCAATTTATGCACTTTAATGCTAGTCCTTTTGAAATGTCCTCCTTGTTAATATTTATTATTTCCAATGTTCACATATTTCCTCCTTGTTATCAACATCTGTATTATTTTGGCATTCAAAGATGACAGAGAGAAGGCAATCACATAGCATTGTGCCACCACAATCAATATTCTGTTTTGTTCTCACATCATTTGATTTTATATTTCCTTTTATTTATTTTGAAGCTATTATTACTCTTACCTTGATCTTTTTCTGCCATTGTTCTTAATGCATTTTCTTTGTTCTTCCCAAAGTTCCTTTCTAATTTTGCCCTTACATGTCAGCACCTTAAGTTTTCATATTTTACCTTATCTATTCTGTATGGTCCTTGATATTGGAGAAGGTCAATACGAAAGCGCTCCCTTCCAAATGGGAACACATTTAATCTGAATCCTGATTATCTCCTTTTTGAATGCATCACATATCATTGAAACTAATTTGCCTTCATAAAGCAGTTTCTGGCTCATCATTTTTCTAGAAAAATAGCCTTGACCCTGCTTACTCTTATTCTACCCCGTTGGGCCCTCTCATCCCTTCTCTTCTCCAGACCTCTCTCTGGTTCCCCTCCTCCTTCCCTTTCTTCCACGGTCCAATGTGCTCTCTTATTTGAGATTCCTTCTTTGGCCTTTTACCTCTTCCACCTATACTCTCTAACTTCGTATTTTACCCCCCTCCTCTAGTTTCACCTATCACCTGCTAGCTTGTACTTCCCCTCGCTCAATCTTCTTATTCTGGCTTCTGCACACTTCCTTTCCAGTCCTGATGAGGGGCCTTGGTCTAAACTGTCAACTGTTTATTCTCCCCCATAGATGTTGCCTAACCTGTCCAGTTTCTCCAGCATTTTGTGTACGTATGTTGCTGAATGTTTCCATTATCTTCAGAACGCCTTGTGTTTATAGTATTTATGTCTCTGGTCTATCTGAGTTTCTGATTGTTGGTGACCCTAAGATATTGATGGCGGGAATGTGATGCTATTATTGACTGTGAAAAATAAAGGGGTTAGATTCTCTTTTGTTAAAGGAGGTCTTTGCCTGATACTTTTGTGACCTGAATGCTACCTGTTACTTACCAGCCCATATCTGAATGCCTATTAGGTCTGACTGCATTGAAGTTGGGATCAATTTATTTGCCAATTGAATTGAATGTTATATAAACATTGGCAAAGATCTCCAATTCTAGAACGTTCTTAATGAAGCAGCTGAAGATAAAGAGCTACAATGTTATATTAGCTTTGTGATGATTATTTGTCAACAAACATTAACTGTCTTATCTTCCCTTTGAGTGAGGCAGGACTGTAGCATTTGGAATATTGTCCCTCGTTGTTGACAGTTTTCCAGACAAATGTGCTCGTAATGTGAAAAGCAGTCACTTTCATCTCACTAGTTCATTTCTTTGGACCATGTTTGAGCGAGGGCTCTGAGGAAGTTCAGAGTGGCGAAGTACTTGTGAAACGCAAAGTGGGCATTACTGAGCAGGTTATTGGTGAGTAAATGCTACAGATAGCAATATTGGAAATATATTGAATCACTTAGCTGGTGAATAAAAGTAGACTGGTAGCTAGCAAAAGTAGACTTATCGTTTTTTGTGAACTTGATTGTTGCCACAGCCTGGATATGGATGTGGCAAGTTCTGGGACATGGTTTTTCACAAGGAATTAGATTCTTTTTTGTTAGTGGAGTCTTTACCTGATACTCGTGTGAATGGGGATGTCCCTCCTGTTAACAATTAAATTGCCACAGTCATTAACAACAAAGTGGCAAATGGACTGATCTGTCAGTTGAGGGAGGACTGTGAGCAGGAGCTGGGAGAACTGGTGAGATGAAACAACTAAACTGCAGAAAACAGAATGTTGGACCAAAACTACAGAATGTACTTTATTCTGATGTAACAGCAACTAAGGGAGAAAAGGTGCTATTTATGTCTTATGGACAATTGAGTGGGCATAGGTCATAATTTTTCCCTATGTCCACATCATTCATAAATACACCACAATTACATTAGCCTTTTTAATTATCTTTGGCACATGGTTCTTGCATCTCTCTGCTTCTTCTCCATTTCTAGTTTCTCAAAATATAGAAGATTCCCCAATCTATTTTGGGTCCAAGATAATGACTTTATTTCTTTTGAGATTATTTTGCTCATTGAATTAACCTATTGCTATCCCTTCGCAACTTTTTCACCCACCTGCCACCTGTATTCTTAGTGCTGCAGCTAGTATTCTAATCAGCAGGTTTGCACATAATATATGGCTCTAAATTTCTTAGCAATTCACCCATGATGTTTGTGAAAATCTGACACCCCAAAGCAGATTTTTGGCAGAATGTTACTCAAATAAACAAATCTAAAATGTTATTTTGCCTTCAGTTTCATGTATTTCCTTTTTGTTAAGGGCTGTCTGTATGGAACAACACTGAATGATTTTTGGAAGTCCACAAATTGCACAGCCAGAACATTTATAACTACAACTTCAGATACCTCCTCAAAAATATTAATTTGGTTCATTAAACATAAATTATCCATGGAAAAATACAGTATATGCTGCCTCTTCAAGTAAGTTACCCCCTTCCTTCACTCCCCCTCCCTTCTTCAGATGACCTTTTGGATCATTTGGGAAATGGAAGGATTGATTGACAAGAAATACAGGGAGGTAGTTACACCTAAAGTGCAGGACATAGGCAATTTGGTGACCATCAGAAGAGTGATAGGGGATAGGCAGCCAGTGCAGGGTATCCCTATGACTATTCCCCTCAATAACAATGAGATTGTTTTTGATATTTTTGGGAAGACAGCAGATTCACGTTCCTGGTACTGATTCCGGCTCTGTGACTCAGAAGGGAGGAGGGAGCAGAGGCAAGCAGGGGTGATAGGGGATTCATTGGTTATTCCTAAATCTTGGTATTTTCTTGTGCTTGATTTGACCTCATCTTTCCTCATTATCCTTGTGAACTGTTTTTCATATAGATGCAAAATAAGGGGATTAATTGTATGTCTCTTGAAATGGTTACAGAAGTTATGAAGCACAGTTAATGCATAACATTCTGATGAAATGGGACTGCTATTTTATGCTATCTGCTCAATTACATGATTGCTGCCTCAAAGCAGGTTCTATCTTTTGCATGACTAGTACTACCTAATTCTGGCTTTCACTACTTACATACAGGACCGCTTAAATCTATCCTCAACTACTAATCAGTTTGGTGATCTTACATGTGTGGTGAATTGTGTAGCAAGTGCTGGCAGACATACTCTACCCACCAACCGCATCATAAGCTTCAGATGCCACTAAGTTCAGCAAATCCCCCAGCCCGTCGTAGGTTTATTGACAATCACTATTAATCAGGAATGTAATTAACATTTGATTAAAAACAGTGAAAACTCTCGGTAAGCCTGGCATCATGTGTAAAGTGCAAAAGTTAATTAAATATTTTAGTTCGGGATCTCCTAGTTATTACCAGTATTTTTAATTGCTCAATTTCTAATTTCCAGTATCTGTTGTTTCCTGCTTTTACATCCTAGCTAACGTTACTGCTCCATGGCATACATAGCACCATGGTCATCACAAATCTACAGCTCACAGTTTGTATGCACTTCCATCCTGACCAATGCAGCAACTTAATACAAGCATAATAATTAATGCCTGGCCCCTTTCTTGAAGGTAAGGGATGGGCAGCCAACAGTTGGGGGTTGGCATAGCTGTATTACTTTAAGCTGATGAAGGTGGATATTGTTTAGAATAGCAGCAATGGTGTGGTGACCACTCAAGGTGACCATATCATCATATCTAACCCTCTTTCTCACAACATTTGTACTCTAAATCCATAATCTCTTCTTCATTATAAAGTGCAAATGGTATACAGGTATACCTTTACTTCCACTTCCCCATACCATAACCCTTTCATTGTGCCTCTCTCTTTCTAGCCATTAAGACCATAAGACCATAAGACAAAGGAGCAGAAGTTGGCCATTCGGCCCATCGAGTCTGCTCCGCCATTTTATCATGAGCTGATCCATTCTCCCATTTAGTCCCACTCCCCCGCCTTCTCACCATAACCTTTGATGCCCTGGCTACTCAGGTACCTATCAATCTCTGCCTTAAATACACCCAATGACTTGGCCTCCACTGCCGCCCACGGCAACAAATTCCATAGACTCACCACCCTCTGGCTAAAAAAATTTCTTCGCATCTCTGTCTTGAATGGGCGCCCTTCAATCCTTAAGTCATGCCCTCTCGTACTAGACTCCCCCATCATGGGAAACAACTTTGCCACATCCATTCTGTCCACTAATTTTAATTAGATCAGATGGCTGAAGTTCAAGCGGAGAATGAAGACAAAGATATTCATTTTATCATTTGTCATCAGTTAAAATATTGATATCACGCATAATTGAGAGTTTAACTATGAGTGGGTTTTCACATGATGGACACTGATCGCTATACCTTGTACAGTATACTTTGAGCAGGAAGATTACTGCCAGCTGACTAGTGATCTGGTGCAGAGGTCTTAAATGAAAACTTATATAAAAATCAAGTAGCATGTAGGAGTGCAGAGCAAAATATCCTCCTTTTTCACCAGAGAGTTGGTGGTGTCCAAGTACAGCTTCTGAAGGGTGTTATTGTACCTGACACCATTAGAATGTCTTGCTGTTGTCTTGGAGTTTCTAATTTCTATCATGTAAGCTCAGTTTTTCCAACTTGCTTATTAGAACTATTACCAGCAGGTGAGGCAGCAATGTGTAGCATAATCCACTATTTTTTCTCAGGATGATACCACTTGCAGTCCCACTACTGCCATTGCCATGCTGCTCCTGTAGTTTTGCTATTAGCCAGCCAGCTGATACAGCTGAACTTCATGTTGTCAAGCTGATGCAATCTCCTTGGCCATTTCCACTCTTTGGCATTGAAAGTCAGCAACCGGCCTGTAGTCGTGCTGCAGCCACTTTGTATGAGCACAAGTCAGATGATTTAAATGGAGGTGGCACAGAATGGAAGCAGCATGAGCACTAATAGTACACCAGGCATGATGCACTTTATATGCTCTCAACCAGCTGAACACATGGGTAGAAGAGCTCTTTTTAGTGGCAATATATTTCTGATATGCAGTCAATAGTGCCCTGAACATAAGGAAGTTGCTAGGCTAGCATACCTGCCTTGCCTGCTGCTGACCAGGCAGAAGGAATGAAATGTATTCACTTTGATTACAATATGTCAGTCTTTTCTGTGCGAGATAATGTTTAATAAATTTGAGATTTTGCAGATGCTTCTGTTATGTTTCGTAATTCCAAAACATAAAACTAATCAAAAGAAAACCACAGGGAGACCAGGGATTATGTGTGTACTTCTTAGTTTAATTTTTTCCTTCAGCGAGGTGCTCATATACATCACATGGTGGTGTAATGATGTACGCCATTCAGGTAGCTTTACATTTATAATGAATAATGTAAACAACCAAAGAATGCTTAATCAAACAATATATTTAAAAATATTACTGAAAAAGCACAGCATAGAAAAAAATAAATTGTCCCATTCAGGCCTAAAGATTTAATCACTGTGGAGGATTTCTTAATCTTGTGGGATAACGTCTTTCCTGACAAGAGGGTCACTTTGCCTGGCTGTGAAGACAATCTCAGGTTCTGGGGTCTCCTCTGTGTTGGTTGTAAGAGTTAACTCTGGGACTGCAGGAGGTGGTTCTGACTGTTCCAACCACCTTTCTTCTCCAACAGTTGACCTTAACCTTTCCACGTTCTCTAAGCACCCACTTTTAATAATCTCTGTAGTCCCTCAGCAGCACTGCTTATCCGAGAGTGAACCATTGCTCCTCTTTGTTTAAGGAACCCTCAATTTGTTTCCGCCGTTGGTCCTGCAAACTTTCTCTGAGTTTCGGTTTGAGGAGATCCAAACGTAAGTGCAAGGAGTGAACCAGGCACAGCATAGCTGGTGAGTTGTTTTGTGGAGTGTGCTGGATTGCGATATGCAAAGAGGAAATTGGCGGGCTTCTGACTCAGTGTCAGAGTAGTGTGTTCTGATGACATTGCTGACGGTGGGTTCTTTAGACTCTGGATAAACTTTTCTACCAAACCATTTGTAGCTGTGTGATACGGTGCAGATGTAATGCCTTATTCCATTTATTTTCAGGAATGACTGAAACTGTTCTGCAAACAAACTGTGGTCCATTGTCACTTACCAAGTGTTCTGGAACACCAGTCCTTGAAGAGAGCTTTCTTAACTTATCAACACCGTGCAAGTCTGCAGTGGAGACTGTGGGGAACACTTCTGGCACTTTCTAGCTACATCCACTACTACCAGGAAGCCTGTGTCCATGAATGGTCTGGCAAGATCCACATGAATCCTCTGCCAGGGCAATGCAGGCCATTTCTAGCGATGGAGAGGTGGTACTCTTGGCATCTTCTGGATGTATTGGCATCCAAATCAGCGCATGGTAAACTGCTCAATGTGCTGATCTACCCCAGGCCACCAGACAAAACTTTGAGCTCATGCTTTAATTCTGACCATGCCTAGATGACTAGTATGTAACTCACCCAGTACTTCAGCTCTCAGCTTGGATGGTACAACAACTCTCAATCCCCACATAAGGCAGCCCCTGTCAAGGGCAAGTTCATTCCTGTGCTGGTAAAAATGGATGGGGGAAATGGGATTTCTGTTGCACACTCCAGATATTTTGGGTAACCGTGTCGACCTGAGACAGTGTGCGATCTTTTCTGGTTTCCCTTTGGATCATCTCTGTCGTAATGCAGAGACTTTGATTTGCATGAGGGAGAATGCATCAAGAAACTTACAAAAGTGTCCTCTTTTGTAAGTTTTTCATGTACTTCCTTTCCAAGGGTAAACGGGGTGACCCATCATCATTTCCAGTTGTCCTCTTGAGTTGATCTTCTCATTGTGTCCTCCAAGAAACAGAGCAGATCTCTGCGTTCATACTGCTGCTGTTACTGAAATACACTTCTGTGGAGTGAAAATGGATTCTAGTGTTTGATGGTTGGTAATGAAGGTAAACACTCTCAAGTACTGGTTGAAATGTTTTACACCCCAAAGAATACTCCAGGCCTTTCTGTCAATCTGTGCGTAATTTTTCTCTACAGTGGTGAGGGAATGTGATATAAAGGCTATGGGATGTTCACATCCAACACTCATAACATGTGACATGACTGCACCTATACCATAAGTTGAGGTGTCACAGGCAAGCTTCTCTGGACGATGTGGATCATAGTGTGTGAATAACATGCCTGACGTCACCATTTCCTCTACCATTTTGAAGGCTATCTCACTCTTCTTTGTCTGTTGTCATTTCTTCCCTATCTGTAGAAGTGAGTTCAAGGAGTGGAGCACAATAGCCAGGTTTGGCAGGAACCTTTTATAGTATTTGACAAATTCTAAAATGGACCATAACTCTGACACGTCGTTTGGCCTTGGGGCATCTGACGTTGCTTGAATTTTCTCAGCACACTTGTGTAATCATCGTGCATCAATGGTGTGACCACGGTAAAAGATGCTTGGTTTCAAGAATTCACACTTGTTGTGTTGTGCTCTGAGCCCATAATCTTCTAATCTTTTTAACATTGTCTTGGGATTTTGGAGATGTTCCTTTTCATTCTTACCAGTAACAATGATATTATCCAGGTAATACCAAGTGTCTGGGTAGCACCTGGTCCATAGCTTTCTGCCAGAGCGCAGGTACAGGTGCTATGACAAAAATAAGCTTATTATATGAGTGTTCATGGTGAGAAACACTTCGGACTCTTCTTCCATCTCCATCTGTAAGTAGGCATCATCTAAGTCCACTTTGCTGAAATATTTCCCTCTAGAAAGGTTTGCAAAGATATCCTCTTTCCTGGGCAAAGGATACTAATATATTTTCAGTACTAGATTGATAGTGACCTTAATGTCACCGCTGATCCTGACAGACCCATTCCTCTTGCCTGCTGGGATCACTGCCATTGCCCAAGGGTTCCACTCAACCTTGGTAAGAAATCCTTCAGCCTGCATATGATCTAGCTCACTGGCTACTTTAACACGGATGGCATTGGGAACTGGACGGGTTTTGTAAAACTTGGGTGTTGCATTTTCATTTAACACTATTTTACCCTTATGTTTGAGTTTTCCAATGCCATCCTTGAACACTGCTGAAGCATTAACTAGCACCTTACTTAATTCACTTTCAATTGATTCTATTATTGGGAATGTGGCCTGCAAATGTTGGATGGATCCCCAATCAAGCTGTAGTTGTCTCAGCCACTCACGTCCCCACGATGCTGGGCCTCCTGCTTTCACCACATACAAGCCCAATGTGGCCTGTTGGTGGTTGGTACCTCACTGTTACAAATGCTTCTATTGATACAGTGTTTTCAACTGCTCTTTTAGGTGTAAGTTGTGCTTCAGTTCAGAGCAATTTTTGAATGACATCCTGTAAGATTCTACAAGCTAAACCACCTCTCAGTGCATCATTAAAGACCATCACTGAATTGACAATCCTCAAACAACTTCTTAAATTCAGCTATGTAAGCTGAAATAAACTCCACATCATTTTGATTCTACTTAGGAAACCAAAAGCATTTTGGTTCTAAATGTTCTTGCATTACTTTCACAATATCACCAATGCTCATTTCGGCTGGTTTGGTTGCAGCAATTAAACTTCTAAGCAAACTGGATGCTTTTCCACCCATTCCACTCAATAACTGTCATATGCTTTTACTGACTTTTTCATTGGCTTCAAAATACTGCTCTATTTGCTCAGTGTGCAATATCCAGTTATCTCTTTTGCAAAATCAAACACTTCTATCTTTCTGATGTAGCCAGCCATTTCTGCATTTTTTATTTATGACTCTTATCACTGGTATTTACTGTTTATGAACCTGTGAATTTGTCCACTTTCTGTCTTTTTTTTAACTTGACCTTCTCATTGTGCTTTTACTTTAACTCAAACATCTCACTGTGCTTCAACAGGGAGGTAGTCATCTTGGGCTTATTTAAAGCATCATCATCACCACTGTTATGTTTTGTAAGGTGAGGTGCTCACATGGTGGTGTAATGATGTAGGCCATTCACGTACTTCTATGTATAACCCATAATGAATTGCATAAGCAAACAAAGAATGTTTAACCAAACATTATAATTATGATATTACTCATATATTACTGAAATATTAAATACACTGCAGATTCTAGCTCTAGTTTTGAAGTTCAGTCAAAAGAAGTACTTGTTTAGAGTGATAGCCACTGAAAATATAGTCCTCAGTTTTTTGTGAAGTTATAATTGTCTCAGCAGCATGTTATAGATTTTAACAAGGACACCCTTAGTGGATCAGGGCGATCTCAAATATTTCTTTACTGAGGTTCACAATGAAGACACTTCACTATGTTCCCTCCCCTCAACATCGTTCTAGTTCAGTTCCATAGAATTTTTTATTTATTTTCCAACCACGCTAGACTGTAGGGAAATGACTACTTGTTGTCTCTGATCCCATTGTTACTATGACACCATCTCGATGATACGTAGCTGATGTACGTAGAAATTGTACATTCAAAAATCTGTAACTCTTAAAGAAGTCCAGTGGTTTGCATTGCATGTTCATCTTACATTTCCAGCATTTTCTTACTGATTTCCCCTGGCATTATCGATGTTAATAATGCTTGGCCGATCACTAATAAGATGTAAATGAGACCTGATCATAAGTTGATTGGGGTTCCTATTACTGATGTCAGACATGGCCGTAACACCTATCGTCCACCAATTCATACAACATAAGTAAGTAAACTCCTCTCTTTCCTTAATGTATACATGGTTCTGTCACTCCAATGTTTACTTCTGTTTCTTGTAGGAACCTAGAGATGCCAGGTCTCTCCGCTGCAGCAGGCTCAGCAATATGATTCCACAATTTTCTAATTTAATGTGACACACATCTTAACATCATTTTTTTTTAGGCTAAGTGTTTGCCCTATACTTGTATGGAGTGCTTTGAATTATTTTTCTGCATTAAGTGTCTATTCAATACATGGTGCGTATTTGTTGTAATGCCTGATTGTTGCAATTAGTTTATGGGATGTTTGGTGCCAAAGCAAAGCTGCAGTTGTCCTTGTATGCAGGAGCTGGGTCTGTAAATTGGAGCTGCAAATATTGACAAGATGGACTACATGTCAGCGTACTCTTATTAAAAAGAGAAAGCAATTCAGATAAATAGATGTTGTTACAGACAAATTAATATTTATTATCGTGCAAATCCCTTTATCTTTCGGGGTGGTCAATCATTTATTTTGTAGTAATTAAATTGTAGCCTAGAAACCAAATTTAAAGTTGAAGATTTGCACTTCCCAAGCAGCCACTTTATTGTATAATCTACCAAAATAATAAGATTGGTTACTCCCTAGAGCATTAGCATTGGATTCCCGTTGCTGAGACTGAGTCTTTAACCACGTGTTCCTGTCTAAAGAGTTCAGTTGTTCTTTGTTAAGAGATAAAGCCCATCACTCTCACTACTCCACCTGAAGTCTTGCATTACAGGCAGTAACGTGAGACTACCTTCATTGTTTATTGATATTTACAGTATCAGATTGAAGATGAGAATCTGCAATTCACGGCTGATTAATGGCATGGTGAAAGTATTTAAGTAGCACAGAATAGGGCCTTTCAGACCAACACGTCTGTGCTGACTGTACAGAATCTATCTCTATTAAAGTCAGTTTTCTTCTCATATCCCCAACAAAGCCTCTGCCTTGATTTCCTGTCATTTGGCAGCAGTAGGGATAATTTACAATACTTAACTAATCAACAGACTAGCTTGGCCCTGATATGTGTGGGCAAATCAGAGCACCAATGGGAAACCCACGTGGTCACAGGGAGAACATGCAATCTCCACACAGAAAATACCCAAGGTTGGGACAGAACCCAATTCTTTGCAGCTATGAGGTAGTGATCCACCTACCTAGGACAGCCCAACATCCATGGAAGCTCTTTGTCACCCATCCACATAGTTGGCCTTTGAGTGCAGAACAGAAGCCTAGATATTGGATGTTCTTTGTCACTTCTCCACATTTGAGCGCAGAGCAGGAGCCTTGACAATGGAAGTTTTTTGTCATCTGTCTACATTGCTGGTCTTTGAACGTGGAATGGAAGCTTGGACTCCTGATGTCCTTTGTCCCATGTCCATGTTGCTGATCTCAAGTGCAGAGTGTGGAGCAGAGGTCTAGACTCCAGTGTCCTTCGTAACTACATTGCTGTCCTTTGAATGTGGAGTATGGAACAGAGGGCTAGACTCGGCCTGACCTTTAAATCTCCAACATCCCTGTACCTAAACCCTAATGTGATCCTAACTCCCCTACGTCTTCGTCTCTAAACCCAGCCTGACCCCTAACTCTCCTTTCTATCCCCAAAGCCATCCCTATGAACTTCAGGAACGAGTAAATCCGAGTGACGACCTCAATGGAGTCGGTAGCTCAGCGTAGTCTTGACATGTGCCGAGTTCCATGTCAAGTCAAGTTTGTTCTAGGATTTCTGATGTTATGCAGAGAAAAAAATTCTATCTCATATGCCCTTTCATTGGTAGAGCTACGTACATATATGACTGTATAATTATTTTTAAATTTGTTGTTATTTGAGCTGCAATTAATAGTTCAAATGCTTTCCTCTGGAGCAGATTGCTATCACACCACCCCCCCTTACTTGTCCTTCAATATTTATAAGCTTGTGCATATTGGACATATATCCTTAATTATTGTTGGATCAAATTTCTGGATCTTGCTACCTAAGAGTAGTGTGGACGTGTCCTCATCAACTGCAACCTCACCAGTTCATGTGGTAGCTCACCAACCCCTCTTCATAAGGGCACTTGAAAATGGACAATGAATGTTAGTCTTACCAGTAGTATCCACATTCAGTTATGAAACAAATAACAACACTTATTGTTGACTTCATTCTTTATGAATAGCTGATGTTTCATTGGAGGAGTACTTTGGAACCAGTGACCATAACTCTATTAGTTTCAAGATAGTTGTGGAAAAAAGACAGGACTGGTCCTTAATTCACACCCTAAATTGCGAGAAGGCTAATTTTGATGGTGCCACACAGGAACTCACAAAAGTTGATTGAAAGTCTGTTTAGATGCAAAGCGATGTCAGGCAAGTTTCAAAAGTGAGATAGGAAAAGTTCAAAGAGAGTATGTTCCTGTTAGAGTAAAGGGCAAAGCTGATAAGATTGGGGAACTTTGATGAATAATGTAAGAGTTTTGTCCAGAAAAAGAAGGAAGCAAATACCAGATGTGGGTAGCTGGGATCAGATGAGTCCCTTGAGAAAATTAAGTGTGTAGGGATAAACTTAAGAAGGAAATCAAGAGAACAAACAGAGACCATGTTTTATCCTTGGCAGATAAGGTAAAAGAAAATTGTAAGAGATTCTGTAACTTTTTTAAGAGCAGAAGAATACCTAGGGTAGAATTGTTGTGAGCTTTCTGTGGAATATGTGAGATTCTGTTGAATACTTCTCATCTGAATTTACTGAGGAGAATGACATGGAAGCTAGTGAACTCAGGGGAAGGAACAGTAACATCCTGGAACATATCAACATGACTGAGGAGGAGGGATAGGAGGTCTGTAAATGCCTAAGAGTAGCTAGGTCCTCAGGACCTTGCCAAGTGTTTCCTAGGACCGCGGACTGATACCGGGATGCAAAGCATGCGGGGGTGCAGCGGTAGCCAGAGCGCATCCAGCACATCTTTAAGAAAAAAGCCGAAATAAGCTAATTAATTAGGTTCCACCCAGCACGTAAATGTTGGCCCAGATCAGAGGCGATTGCCAATTTCACTTGCTCTACGCGATGTTCACTCCTCTTTCCAGGGCGCTGGAGCCCTTAGCTGTTCCATTGTTTGGTCAATTTAAACACCAGCCCAGACAGGCTAAAAAGACAGGGCTGTCAGGATCAAGGTGACATGTTGAATCTACACAAACTTCTGATAAAGTATAGGCGCTGCCGTGCTTTCTTTGTAATGACAGTTACGTGCTGGTCCCAGGACAGATCCTTTGACACTTTTCAGAGAGAGAAATAGCGATCCTTAATGCCGAAGAATTTAAAGTTATTAACCCTCTCCACCTCAATTCCTCCAATGAAGATTGGCTTCTGGGTGGCACCTAATTAATTAGCTTGTTTATTTCGGCTTTCTTCTTAACGATGTGCTAGGTGCGCTCCAGCTACCGCTGCACCCCTGCATGCTTCGCGGCCTGGTATTGGTTCACGGCCCGAAGGTTGGGCAACACTGTCCTAGCATATTATGGGAAGCACTAGAGGAGATTGTTGAGGCCTTGACAAAGAATTTTCTGTTTTTATTAACCACAAATGGTTACCGGAAGACTGAAGGATAGAAAATGTCATGCCTTTATTTAAGAAGGATGCAGGGGTAAGCCAGAGAACTACTGGCTGGCAAGTAGTACATAAGTAGTGGGAAAGTTATCAGACAGGATTCTGAAGGATAGGATTTATTTGCATTTGGAAAATCAAGGACTCATTGAGGTAGCCAGCATTGCTTTGTACGTGGGAAATCATGTCTCATGAGTTAAATTGAGTTTTTTGAAAAGTTAACCAGAAGGATTGATGAAAGCGTGGCAGACATTGCCTACATGGACTTTAACCTTTGACAAGGTCCCACATGGCAGACTTTCCCAAAATGTTAGAACCGGAATGTTAGCCAACTGGATGCAAAATTATCTTGTGTGGTAGGAGACAGAGGATGGGCATGATTGGTTGTCTTGAAGGCTGAGACTAGTATTGCCTTGCAGGGATTGATGTTGGATTCTTTGTATTTGATCATTGCGTATGTGTTGAACATATCTACAAGTTACTTCATTGAGAGGACTGTGGCAGATTAATTTTATGATGGTATTGATTTTTTAAATAAAAAAACTGGTTTACAAATGACAAATGACCAAAGGGAACAACTGCAATATAGTGCATTTTTAAGTAGTTTCAAATAAGAGAAAATTTGAGTGCAGATGCTGGAAATCCAAAGCAACACACACACAACATGCTAGAGGAGCTCAGCAGGCCAGGCAGCATCTTTGGAAAAGAGTAAACAGTCGACATTTTGGGCCAATGAAGGGTCTTGGCCCAAAATGTCAACTGTTTACTCTTCCACAGATGCTGCCTGGCCTGCTGGGTTCCTCCAGAATTTTGTGTGTGTTGCTTAAGTTAATTACCCCTGGTATAAATGTAACATTAGCGAACTCATTGTAGGCAAATTCAGTTTTCAATGAGTTTTTAGCTGATTCAATTTATTACGGACCAGCTAGTAAATTACTTTCTGCTTTGTATTCTTCTTTAGTTACTTTTAATTTGGTGTTTTTGCATGAATTCTTTGAGAGTAAACACTAGTTCTTAAAGGAAGCAGAATTGTTTGGTTTTGACTATGGCATATTCTTTTGCCTGTCAACTGACAACAGTGATGTTACAGTTTTCGACAAACTGATTTTGTCCTTTTTTTGCACAAAAGGCAGGTGATGCAAGTGGTCTGTGGCAACTCCATTCCTCACGAGGTTAAAGTTTTCCATTATTTATTGTCTGTAATTGGCTGTGTTTTGCTTAAAATCAGAAGGAATTTCTATCATGTCTTCAAATCTGGAAGAAACAAGATCAAGAAGAGCACAAAGTTGGACTAATTGGAAAGCTATTAAGAGCCTGCATTGGCAAGATAAACTAACTCACCTCCATTTATGCTGTTTACCATACCGCTTTTTCCCGCAGCGCTAAACAGTAAATTGGAGGCTTGTATTTAAATTTCACAGTGCTTAAGTGAGACATATGTTAATAACAGTCTCAGATTTTAAAATTTTTAATAAATCTGCTTTGTTCATGATTGTAGTGCTAACCTGGTGAAAACAGATCACAAACAAGCTATAATGATCTAACATGACACAGTTACAATAAATTTTAGGATATACTGTGGTACTCACAATTAATAGATTACTTGTGATCTGTTTTCACCAGGTCAATCTTGAACAGAGCTTTGAGGCAGATTTATTCAAAATTCTAAAACCTGAGACTGTTATCAACATATGTCTCACTTAAGCAGTGTGAAATTTAAATTGGTGATCATCATTATGGTCTTGTTCAAAGATTCTGTGAATATTTTATTACTTGTAAAGACAATAATCATGGGAAATGTTTCCCAAAGACCCAATACTGCATAAGCATTCAACATGGCATGTACTTTATACTCTATACTTTATTGTCGCCAAACAATTGGTACTAGAACATACAATCATCACAGTGATATTTGATTCTGCGCTTCACACTCCCTGGATTACTAATATTAAATATTAAAGATATTAAAAATAGTTAAAGTTAGTAAATATTAAAAATTTAAATTATAAATTATAAATAGAAAATAGAAAAATGGGAAGTAAGGTAGTGCCAAAAAACCAAAAGGCAGGTCCAGATATTTGGAGGGTACGGCCCAGATCCGGGTCGGGATCCATTCAGCAGTTTTATCAGGGTTGGAAAGAAGCCGTTCCCAAATCTGGCCGTACGAGTCTTCAAGCTCCTGAGCCTTCTTCCGGAGGAAAGAGGGATGAAAAGTGTGTTGGCTGGGTGGGTCGTGTCCTTGATTATCCTGGCAGCACTGCTCCGACAGCGTGCGGTGTAACGTGAGTCCACGGACGGAAGATTGGTTTGTGTGATGTGCTGTGCCATATTCATGATCTTCTGCAGCTTCTTCCGGTCTTGGACAGGACAACTTCCATATCAGGTTGTGATGCACCCTAGAAGAATGCTTTCTATGGTGCATCTATAAAAATTAGTTTTAGGAGACAGGCCAAATTTCTTTAGTTTTCTCAGGAAGTAAAGGCGCTGGTGGGCCTTCTTGGCAGTGAACTCTGTTTGGTTGGACCAAGTCAGGTAACTTGTGATATTGAACCCGAGGAACTTAAAGCTTTTGACCTGTTCCACTTGCGCACCACCGATGTAAATTGGGTCGTGCGGTCCGCTACTCCTTCTGAAGTCAACAACCAATTCCTTTGTCTTGCTGACGTTGAGGGATAGGCTATTGTTTTCGCACCATGCCACCAGGTTCTTAATTTCCTCTCTGTACTCAAACTCATCATTACCTGGGTTACGGCCTACAATTGTTGTGTCATCAGCAAACTTATACATTGAGTTTGATGGAAACTTGGCTACACAATCATGGGTGTACCGTGAGTACAGCAGGGGGCTGAGTACACAGCCTTGTGGGGCACCGGTGCTCAGAGTGATTGTAGAGGAGAGCTTGTCCCCTATTTTTACAGCCTGGGTCCTGTCTGTGAGGAAGTTGAAGATCCAGCTGCAGATCTCAGTGCTAAGGCCCAGGTTCCGGAGCTTAGGCATCAGTTTATTTGGAACGATGGTATTAAAGGCAGAACCATAGTCAATGAAAGGGAGCCTTACGTATGCGTCTTTATTCTCCAGGTGTTCTGAGGAGGACTGTAGGGCCAGAGAGATGGCATCTGCCGTTGACCTGTTGCTCCGGTAGGCTAGTTTGCAAAAGCTACATTTACATATCTGCTTTGTTGGATGAGGGAGCATAAAGATTAAAATTCTTTCTGGATCCTAAAAAAATATTATTTTGCAGAAGCAACTTTGTTCATTAGTGAACATCAATAATATGCTATAATGCTGTGAAATTGAGTTGCATTGATAAATAAGAGCTGCACAATTCAAATATCAATGTAACTGAAGATAAATTGCAAAAACCCAACTAATATCAGGGTTGTTCATAAAATCTGGTTGATAGTCATGATTTGTGCCACTGAATAGTTTGGTGCTTAGGACCCATGTGGAGTGATATCATTTGTCATGGAGCATTATGAGATCAATCTTGGTCATATTTTTCTACTTCAGTAAATCATCAACAACTCATAGGGAAGTATTTTATCATAGTGCTGCATTCAGTACATCTGTGTAATTTATAGGATCACTAATGCCATTGATACTTAATTCTATAGTAAACTACAGAATACCTTGGAAGCTGCTTAGTTATATTCAGGAGATACCAACTTTTGCAACAGTAATGCTGGGTTAGATATGCTGTAACTTTGTACTTTTTCTCATCATGGGTACATATATGGAGCTTCAGGACAGACTTTGGAGGCAGGGTGAATATACCCAGGAGATACATGAGACTGTCGATGCTGGAGCAAAAAAAAAAACAACTGGAAGAACTCAGTGGGTCAGGTACCATCTGTGGAGGCAGAAGGATGGTTATCATTTCAGTCGAGACCCTGTATCAGGTCCTGATGCAGGGTTTTGACCCAAGGCATCAACTGGACCCCTGCTTCCATGGATTAATCTAGGTATCTCAAGGAAGGACGGGAAAGTTAGCGCATCATCTGCAGAACCTGTTCCAACAAAAATATTCTTAGTGTCGTGGTCTGGTCCGTGAAATCCGCATTCCAGTTCACAGTCCGGTCCATGTTCCTTATTCCAGGTTTTCCGGTTTCCCCTAGTTCCTGTTGAGGCAGCTGATTCTCGTTTGGTCTGGATTCATAAATAGCTTCAGGATTGAGCCTCTGGTTGCTGGATTGTTCCTGTTCTCACCCATTGTCTGAATCCCTTCTCTGCCCCTTCCTCCTGAAGTCTTGCCATGCCCCTGCAACCTGTGCCTGAAGCCTTGCCTTGCCTTGCCTCACCTGAAGCCTTGCCTCATCTGAAGCCTTGCCTTTCCTTGCTTCGTCTGAAGCCTCACTTCGCCTGTAACCCTCACCTGCACCGCTGTCTAGTTCAATCGCTGGAGCAAGATAAGGAACTGTCTATCATTGTTTTGAACTGTCTCTGTGTCCACACCTTCACTAGGTAAGTCCGGCCATTTGCCGCTACCTAGTGTTTTGACCCGTCTGTGCCCGCGCCTTCGCTAGGCAGGTCCAGCCGTCTGCCGCTGCTTTGTGTTGGGAACCGTCTCGTCATATTCTGCATTCTGTGTAATGAGTCCCAGTGCTACGTCCTGTATCCAAGGAGGGGTCCCAGCTCTGTGTTCTGTGTATGAGTCCCGCCCCTACGTCCCGTTTCCAAGGAGGGGTCTAGGTTCTGCGTTCCTGTCTCTCCCTTGACCAAGGCTCTGTGTTCCTGTCTCTCCCTTGACCAAGTCAAGGCTTCGGGATCTCGTCCAGCCCTAGCTACAATCGAAGAACCTTGTCCTGTCCAAGCCATGGCTTTGTGTTCTCATCTTGTCCATGTGTCTTGCCCAGCCCAGGATTACCTTGGCCAGCCCGATGCTGGGGTTCCCTTGTCCTGTCCGGGAGTCTCACGTCCAGTCCTGTTGCCTCTCCTCGTCCTGTAGCCACGCCTTGTCCTCGCCTAGTTCTGGAGTCCGAGCCTGACTTAAGTCCCAGGTTCTGGGTCCTTGCCCAATCTCTGGCTCGGAGTCCATACCCAAGCCTCGAAGTACCCTAGCAATGAAGAACCCAAGCCATGTCCAGTCCTGTAGCCACTTTATGTCTTTGCCTAGATCCGGGGTCTGAGCCCGAGTCAAGATCCAGGTTTCGGGTCCTTGTCCAGTCTCTGGCTCAGAGTCCAAACCCAGGCTCCTAGTTCCAAGTTCCATGTCCTGGTTCCGCTATCCTAGTCAAGTCCTACCCCAGCCCCTGTATCCTTGTCTCATCCTGGGCCTGTGTCATGTCCAGTGTCCTTTCTTCCCCACTTCCCTTGCTTTCTTGACTAACCTAATCCTGTTCATTGTACTTCAGTGTCTGTGCCTGCATTTGGGTCCACTCTCAGCATGCCCCCATTATGACAGAACAGTCCAGCCAGACTTGGACCCAGCGACACAGACACTCGTTTAACTCTCGCTAGCCTGGGCTCTCTCCTGTTGAATGCCGCCCCCACCCGCCCGTGTTGTTCATAATCTGGGGAAGCCTTTTGGTTCGCCAGGAGTCTCCCATAGAGCGGGGGGTACTGTCATGGTCCGGTCCATGCTCCTTATTCCAGTTTTTCCGGTTTTCCCCAGTTTCTGTTGAGGCAGCCGATTCTCGTTTGTGCTGGCTTCATAAATAGCTTCAGGATTCAGCCTGTGGTTGCTGGATTGTTCCTGTTCTCACTCCCTGTCTGTATCCCTTCTCTGCCTCTTCCTTTGGAAGTCTTGCCATGCCCCTGCAACCTGCGTCTGAAGCCTTGCCTCGCCCAGCCTCGTCTGAAGCCTTGCCTCGCCCAGCCTCGTCTGAAGCCTTGCCTCGCCTAGCCTAGCCTTGTCTGAAGCCTTGCCTCGTCTGAAGCCTCGCCTCGCCTGTAACCCTCACCTGCATCGCTGTCTAGTTCAATCGCCGGAGCAAGATAAGGAACTGTCTATCGTTGTTTTGAACTGTCTCTGTGTCCACTCCTTCACTAGGTGGGTCTGGCTGTTTGCTGCTACCTAGTGTTGGGAACTGTCTGTGTCTACACCTTGGCTAAGTAGGTCCGGCTGTCTGCCACTGCCTTGTGTTGGGAACCGTCTCGTTGTATTCTGCATTCTGTGGAATGAGTCCTGGCCCTATGTCCTGTAGCCAAGGAGGGGTCCCGGCTCTGTGTTCTGTGTATGAGTCCCGCCCCTACGTCCTGTTTCCAAGGAGGGGTCCCGGCACTGTGTTCTGTGTATGAGTCCCGGCCCTGCGTCCTTTTTCCAAGGAGGGGTCCCGGCTCTGTGTTCCATGTTCCTGTCTCTCCCTTGACCAAGGCTCTGTGTTCCTGTCTCTTCCTCGACCAAGTCAAGGCTTCGGGGTCTCGTCCAGTCCTAGCCACAATCGAAGAACCTTGTCCTGTCCAAGCCATGGCTTTGTGTTCTCATCTTGTCCATGTGTCTTGCCCAGCCCAGGATTACCTTGCCCAGCCCGGTGCTGGGGTTCCCTCATCCTGTGCTGGGGTTCCCTTGTCCTGTCCTGGAGTTTCACGTCCAGTCCTGTTGCCTCTCCTCGTCTTGTAGCCACGCCTTGTCCTCACCTAGTTCTGGAGTCTGAGCCTGAGTCAAGTCCCAGGTTCTGGGTCCTTTCCCAGTCTCTGGCTCAGAGTCCATACCCTAGCCTCGAAGAAACCCAAGCCCTGAAGAACCCAAGCCATGTCCAGTCATGTAGCCATGTCATGTCTTTGCCTCGATCCGGGGTCTGAGCCCGAGTCAAGACCCAGGTTTCGGGTCCTTGTCCAGTCTCTGGCTCAGAGTCTAAGCCCAGGCTCCTAGTTCCAAGTTCCATGTCCTGGTTCCGCTATCCTAGTCAAGTTCTACCCCAGGCTCTGTATCCTTGTCTCATCCAGGGCCTGTGTCATGTCCAGTGTCCTTTCTTCCCCACTTCCCTTGCTTTCTTGACTAACCTAGTCCTGTTCCTTGTGCTTCAGTGTCTGTGCCTCGCATTTGGGTCCGCTCTCAGCACGCCCCCATTATGACACCTGGAGCCGTGCTCTTACTTTCTTATATTTTAAAGAATGTTTCTGAAGGCAATGGTTTTATAAGGCACTGAGAAGAAAAGCAAACAGGACTACAAGGGCATATAGAATCATAGAAATGTTGAAAAACTACAGCACAATATAGGCCCTTTGGCCCACAATCTGTGCCGAACATGTAATTACATAAAAATTATCTAGGGTTACCCATAGCCCTCTATTTTTCTAAGCTCCATGTACCTATCCAGGAATCTCTTAATAGACCCTATCGTATCCACCTCCACCACCATCGCTGGCAGCCCATTCCATGCACTCACTACTCTCTGCGTAAAAAAAACTTACCCCTGACATCCCCTCTGTACCTACTTCCAAGCACCTTAAAACTGTGCCCTCTCGTGTTACCCATTTCAGCCCTGGGAAAAAGCCTCTGACTATTCACACGATCATTTGCCTCTCATCATCTTATACACCCTCTGTCAGGTCACCTGTCATCCTCCTTCGCTCCAAGGGGGATAGGCCAACTTCACTCAACCTATTCTTGTAGGGCATGCTCTCCAATCCAGGCAACATCCTTGTAAATCTCCTCTGCACCCTTTCCATGGTTTCCACATCCTTCCTGTAGTGAGGTGACCAGAACTGAGCGCAGTACTCCAAGTGGGGTCTGACCAGGGTCCTATATAGCTGCAACGTTACCTCTTGGCTCCTAAACTCAATCACACGGTTGATGAAGGCCAATGCACCGTATGCCTTCTTAACCACAGAGTCAACCTGCATAGCAGCTTTGAGTGTCCTGTGGACTTGGACCCCAGGATCCCTCTGATCCTCCAAACTGCCAAGACTCTTACCATTAACATTATATTCTGCCATCATATTTGACCTACCAAAATGAACCACCTCACACTTATCTGCCACATCTCAGCCCAGTTTTGCATCCTATCAATGTCCTGCTGTAACCTCTGACAGCCCTCCACACTATCCACAACACCTCCAACCTTTGTGTCATCAGCAAATTTACTAACCCATCCCTCCACTTCCTCATCCAGGTCATTTGTAAAAATCACGGAGAAGTGGTCCCAGAACTGATCCCCAAGGCACACGACTGGTCACCGACCTCCAAGCAGAATATGACCCATCTACAACCACTCTTTGCCTTCTGTGGGCAAGCCAGTTCTGGATCCACAAAGCAAAGGTCCCATTGGATCCCATGCCTCCTTACTTTCTCAATAAGCCTTGCATGGGGTACCTTATCAAATGCCTTGCTGAAATCCATATACACTACATCTACTGCTCTACCTGTTTCAATGTGTTTAGTCACATCCTCAGAAATATGTTTTCCTGGACAACCATCTTGTAGAAGTAAACATGAGTGTTCAGCTTGTAGAAGTTAATATGACTTTGCTTCCAAGTAAGTATAGGGAGCTATGGGTGATCTGTGCCACATTTCTCAGTTTGCTATTCTCATCAGTGTTAGTAACACTACTGATGTTCTTTAATCAAGGTAAAGGGGAAGTGCTACCAGTCTGTAAGCATTGTGGTCTTCCTTAAAGGTTCATAAAATGATTTGAATGTTGTCATGTGGTGTTTCATGCTGAATTGATGAACTCAGACCTCTTCATGAACTACAATGTCATTCACTCTTTGGACATCTACCTTAAATGACGATGAAAAGAAAACTGTCAGGGTCAGTGCTCTGTGTCCGAGGAGTGTGCATGACGATTTTATTCCTGTGCAGTCCACGTTGAGTGCTATACTTCGGCTGCTGCTCTATCCAGAGATTATAATCATGGAGAAAAATGCTATCCCCTACTTCCTTGGCTTCTGACTGCAGTTTGAGTTTCGATGTGTGCTGCTGAGCACTTTTCTAGTCGTGTTTTAAAACGAGTTTAAATAAAGTACTTTAATGAACACTAGTGTCAAAGTAATAATGACAAAGGAAACATGCAGGTCTACAGTGGACACCATCTGCCTGACCCTACAGTTATTTGTCTCTAGAGCATCTGGACAGTAAAGGCACCTATGTTACACTATTGGTTATGACTACAGCTCTGCCTTCTCTACTATAATTCCAAGCAAACTCAACTCCAAACTCATGAACCTGGAATTCAATACCTCGTTGATTTCCTGTCCACCAGACTGCAATCAGTTAGAATAGACAGCAGCACCTCTGTCACAATTACTCTCAACACCGGTGCCAAACAAGGCTATATCCTCAGCCCTCTACTCAACCCCCTATACGTTCACAACTGTGTGGCCAGATTCTGTTCTACCTCCATCTCCAAGTTTGCATATGACACCACTGCAGGGGACATATCTCAAGTATTGATAAATGACAGTAAAGTAAAGAGATAGTGAGCCTAGCGATAAGGTGTCAGGACAACAACCTTTCCCTCAATGTCAGCAAAACAAAAGAGCTAGTCATAAATGCTGCTGAGGGCTTAAGGCTTCAAGTTCCTAGGAGTGAACATCACCTATACCCCGCTGTGGTCATGGCCAAGGAAGCTCACCAGCACTTCCAAAGAAATTTGGCTTGTCCCCTTTGATCCTCATCAATTTTAATCAATTCACCATAGTCATAGTCATAGTCATACTTTATTGAACCCAGGGGAAAATTGGTTTTTGATACAGTTGCACCATAAATAAATAAATAGTAATGAAACCATAAATAGTTAAATAGTAATATGTAAATTATGCCAGGAAATAAGTCCAGGACCAGCCTATTGGCTCAGGGTGTCTGACCCTCCAAGGGAGGAGTTGTAAAGTTTGATAGCCACAGGCAGGAATGACTTCCTATGACGCTCTGTGTTGCATCTCGGTGGAATGAGTCTCTGGCTGAATGTACTCCTGTGCCCAACCAGTCCATTATGTAGTGGATGGGAGACATTGTCCAAGATGGCATGCAACTTGGACAGCATCCTCTTTTCAGACACCGCCGTCAGAGAGTCCAGTTCCATTCCCACAACATCACTGGCCATACGAATGAGTTTGTTGATTCTGTTGGTGTCTGCTACCCTCAGCCTGCTGCCCCAGCACACAACAGCAAACATGATCGCACTGGCCACCACAGACTCGTAGAACATCTTCAGCATCGTCCAGCAGATGTTAAAGGACCTCAGTCTCCTCAGGAAATAGAGACAGCTCTGATCCTTCTTGTAGACAGCCTCAGTGTTCTTTGAACGGTCCAGTTTATTGTCAATTTGTATTCCCAGGTATTTGTAATCCTCCCCCATGTCCACACTGACCCCTTGGATGGAAACAGGGGTCACCGGTACCTTAGCTCTCCTCAGGTTTACCACCAGCTCCTTAATCTTTTTCACATTAAGCTGCAGATAATTCTGCTCACACCATGTGACAAAGTTCCCTACCATTGCCCTGTACTCAGCCTCATCTCCCTGGCTGATGCATCCAACTATGGCAGAGTAATCAGAAAACTTCTGAAGATGGCAAGACTCTGTGCAGTAGTTGAAGTCCGAGGTGTAAATGGTGAAGAGAAAGGGAGACAAGACAGTCCCCTGTGGAGCCCCAGTGCTGCTGATCACTCTGTCGGGCACACAGTGTTGCAAGCGCATGTACTGTGGTCTGCCAGTCAGGTAATCAAGAATCCATGACACCAGGAAAGCATCCACCTGCATCGTTGTCAACTTCTTCCCCAGCAGAGCAGGGCGGATAGTGTTGAACGCACTAGACAAGTCAAAAAACATGACCCTCACAGTGCTCGCTGGCTTGTCCAGGTGGGCGTAGACACAGTTCAGCAGGTAGACAATGGCATCCTCAACTCCTAGTCGGGGCTGGTAGGCAAACTGGAGGGGATCTAAGTGTGGCCTGACCATAGGCCGGAGCAGCTCCAGAACAAGTCTCTCCAGGGTCTTCATGATGTGGGAGGTCAATGCCACCGGTCTGTAGTCATTGAGGCCGCTGGGGCGTGGCATCTTCGGCACAGGGACAATGCAGGACGTTTTCCACAGCACGTAGAGACCATAGTCACTAAATAATCTAATCAAAATGACTTCAAGTCTGTCATTTACAGATATGATTTTGTCATACATTCATCTAGTCCTTAGTAACTTATTATGTTTTTAATAATGAGAAGTTATTAAAGAATCCCTCTATTATTTTGTACATAAAAATGTTGGCTTGAATATTTCCATTTGGCAATCAAAAAAACAACAAAAAAAAGTTTTTTAGTGTTTTAGTCCAAGGATGTGGTCTATTTCATGGGCATGGCCAGAGTCCAGTACATTGTTTTCTGTAATCTTCATTCTTTACCCACCGTACTTTCGGCTGCATCTACGTTCTCTTTTGCTGTATTGTGGACTGAATTGCATAGGGTACAATGTGAAAGTGATAGCAAGTCTTTGGTATGGTTTGTTAAGATGTAGTAAAGCTCTTGCTGAGATCGTAGATCTTCATGACCTATATCTCAGAGAGATGAAATTAAGTAGGCTTCCTCAAGTGGAATTTATTGTGATACTTTAAAGATAAATAGCACTTCACTGGAGTATCTGGGTTCACTTCAGAAAGGTTCTGCAGTAGGGTTAACATTTGGGCAACACTTGTTAAGGCCAGCACTGGGATAGTGCTGAGGGTATACCCAGGCTAACTTTGAGGCTACACAGTGTGTTTGATTAACCAGCACCTGTCAAGTCCAGAATATGCCAGACATCTTACTGAATTATAATCATTCCCAGGATATTGGACAGGTATGACAGAGTAAGTATGGTTCCAGATGAGCTAGATATTCAGCAAGTGGAAGTCTTTATGGTTGCAGTATATTTTTAAATTTGTGCCTGGTGTATAATGCTGTAATGTAAATGCCCTGTCAGGAAGCTTGCAATCCCCATGGTTCTGTGCTTAAGCTGTTTGCTTGTCTTTGCCAAGAAAGAATCAGGTGAATCGTGCTTTCTTGCACTTGAGAGAACCTGTGATCATCTGAATGCTAATACTCTATACTGTAAAAATTTGCAGACATCCTACTCTAGCCCGGGGAGAGACCCAGAAAGATATAAAGGAATAACAAGTTCTGGGCCTGCTTTTTGCTGCTGGTTCTGATTGTGGCATCTGCAAAATTGTTGCCAGGATCTCCTTTACAGAACAGAATCAGCTTGCACATTGCTGTCTGCTAAGATGGACAGGGGAATATTGCTTTACGTAGACTCTGGTGGATGTGGCTGAGTGGGACCCTTCTCCTGTTCCACTTTCTCTTCCTTTTTCTAGCTGATTGTCCTGTTCACAATGCTCTCTTCTCATTCTCCCGATCTTGTTGCATTCCAAGGAGAAAGGTAAAGGAAGCATCTTTGTCCCAAAGCAGCAGGTGTGTGTAAACCCATGCAATCATTCATGTCACTGGTGTCTCTGCCTTGCCATGGCTGAATAGCTTGAATGTTCTAATATTCACTGGAGTCTGAGCTGGCAAGGCTTTTGTTCTTAGTTTTGTTCAACCGTGGCAGCTTCATGTGTGAGGAAGGATCAGGCAAAATTGACATTGCTTTTTCATGTTGGCACAGGTTCAATAATTTACTCTTCTATACAATCCTGAGCTATGACACAACTGTCTATGATGTTCTTGTATGGCTGCTAATGGTGGAAGGTTAAAAAAGAAGCCACTCAATGAAGTTTTAAGCATTAAGACTCATAGCTAAAGAAGATTTCTGAAAAATATTGTCAATACATAAAACTGCAAGTTTGGGTTACACTACAATTAGACACTACAGCTTTGGGTGTCAGAGAGGATAGATGTACCAGGCAGATTAGCAATAAACTCAGGGGAACCTCTGCTGTTTCCTGGATTTGATGATGGATAAAGTAATTACAACCCTGTTGTAAACTGGGATAGTAATAGTGTTAAGGGCAGAAAGAATGAAGAGTTTCCAAAATAAAATAATCAAATATAATTCTGGTCCAAAAATGGAGGAAGCATTGCTAGATCTGGTTCTAGGGAATGAATATATCAAAGGATCTAAATCTTGATCGAGGATCCAGAAGATAATACTCATTGGATCTTTAATTAGAGGAAGGACAACTTTATTGAGGATGAAATTGGAGCTAAAAGTACACAAACAAAACTTAGCAGAACAATAGGATCTCTTTTAAAAAGAAACAAAATGGCTTAGGTATAGTTCCAATGAAGTGGCAAGAAGAGAAAACAAATACAGAACTTCCTAGATGATGGAACAATTATAGAGGAAGATGAAGAAGGAAAGCACTGCTTTTGGTAAATGCCTGGCTGGGGAAAAGAAAACAATAAGCAGCAGGCAGAGGACAAAAGGATCGGAAGGTAAATGCACATTTGCTGTAAGAGAGGCAAAGAAAGCAAAAAAGATTAGCTTCTAGTGTCCTCCAGGCTAATAAATAATAAAAGGCGAGGACTTGAAGAAGTATGACCCATTAAGGGCAAAATGGGAACTTGCACCTGATAAGAGTAATGCAGCGAGTGTGGTTTACATGGATTTGCAGACTGCTTTTGCTAAGGTGTCGTATCATCAGATTTATCAGCAAACTAGAAGGACATTGATAGCATGGGAGTAACAGGCAAAAGAAAACGAATAGTCATGGTCCCCAGGCATCAGTGCACAGACCAGTAACTTTATTTGATTGATTATGACCTGGACTTGGGGGTGCTGGCCACAATTTCTAAATTAGAAGATTACACAAAGCTGAGTAGTAATTATTAGGGAGTATTCTACAGTTATGTGAATCTAGCATATGTGAATATTAATTCAAACAAGAAACTGCTTCAGTCCTTATTGTAAATGTAAATAGGTTCAGTTTTTAAAAAATTGCAAGCAGTAAATTGAAGTTAAAAGCACAGGCCGTTCCACAAACTAAGAGATTGCATACGCAGGAGTCAAATGTTAAGTCAGTGGGGTTGTGTTAATTGGCTTGCATCAAACCAAGCAAAGTGGTTACGTTATTAGCACCATTGTGACTGAGTGACAGACCAGAGGATGTTGTCACTTAGCATATCAAACTGGGTCACAGATATAGACAATCAGTAGTTTTTTTTTGTATTTATCATATTTGTGAACTCAGAGAGAGCCCTGACAACATTAATTTTGGGTATCTTGCTCTCTGTTGTCAAAAGATTTTAGAATATTTGTGTTACTTAGTTTCTCCCAAAGGCATTTGGACCTTCAGAGGTGTCTGAATAATCACAATGTACTTCTACTAAGCATCATGAAGGACCATTTATCAACCCAAAGTATTGAAGTAAACAATGTCATTGTAACTGTTGAAATTGTATTGAATCAGCTGTTACCTTTGATATTAAGGGTATAAAGAGTTGCATCACAGCTTGGTATGGAACACCAATGCCCAGAAATAGAAAAGTGTACAGAAAGTGGTGATATGGCCCATTCTATCACAGGCAAAGCTCTCCCCAGCATTGAGCTTATTTCCAAGGAGCATTGCCACAAAAAAGCAGCATTCATCAGCAAACCTCCCCCCCGCCCCCCGCACCCATAGAGATAAGCTCTCTCCTCACTATTACTCTCAGGCAGGAGGTACAAGAGTCTTAGGTGCCATACCACTAGGTTCAGGAACAGTTAATGCCATACAATCATCAGGCTCCTGAACCAGTGTGGATAACTTCACTCACCTCAACTCTGAACTCATTCCACAGCCTACTGACACACTTTCAAGGACTATATAACTCATTTTGAAGGGTCTCGGCCTGAAATGTCGACTGTACCTCTTCCTAGAGATGCTGCCTGGCCTGCTGCGTTCACCAGCAACTTTGATGTGTGTTGCTTTTCAGTTTTATTATTTTTGTTATTAGCACAACTTGTCTTTTTTTACACATAGTTTTTGTCTGTATTTATGTACAGTATAGTTTTTCATAAATTTTGCTGTATTTCTTTATTGGCCTGCAAGAAAATGGATCTGAAGGTTGTACTTTGATAATAAATTTACTTTGACTTTGATTTTGACTTTGAACACAGAGAGATCAATTTTGAAGTTAGGATACGTGCACCAGAGGTGTGTCATATTTGCAATTCTGTTTAATGTTGCAACAACTGAATAATATGGTATATGGCGAAAGACAGACTGGACATTTGAAATTAAAATAAAGGCTACTTGAAAGCATGGTGAAGAACTTTGGAAATTGAGTTGAAAAAAATGGTGCAAAGCTGGGGAACTGTTGAAAACTTGGAAGAAATACACACTGATTTAGAGTTTCATCACTGCCCTAAATGCTGGAGGCATATTAGGTGGTAAATAAATCGTTCAACAACACCTTTCTCTAACTTACTGACTCCAAGGTCTGGTAACAGCAAATGTTATGTAAGTTCAACTACGATTCTGTAATTCAGGGATCCCCAACCTTTTTTGCACCGCAGACCGGTTTAATATTGACAATATTCTTGTGGACTGGCCAAGGGGGTGGGGGGGGGGTGCTAAACGGCACCGGAATATAGGTGATAAGTCAACTATAAGTCACTTATAAGTGGCTAATACACTCAATTCCGTTTCTAAAGGGGTTTATCTAACAAATTTAACATTAAACACACAGCGCATATTTTCCTCGCATGAATATAGTGATGAGTCAATTATAACAGTGGTCCCAAACCTCCAGGCCACAAAGAGTTCAGCGGTGCAGCGGTGGCCAGAACGCACCCAGCACACCTTTAGGTAAAAAGCCGAAATAAACAAGCTAATTGATTAGGTGCTGCCCGGCACCTAATTAATTAGCTTGTTTATTTAGGCTTTTATCTTAAAGATGTGCTGGGTGCATTCTGGCTACTGCTGCATTCTTCACGGCCCAGAGGTTGGGGACCACTGAATTATAAGTCACTTGTAAGTCAATAAAATCATAACATTTTAAGTAACATTTGGATATTAAATACACAGCACATATTTTCCTTGTATGAACATATAAAATCATTGCAACTCACCAATATCACTGAATCAGTGGGAGCCCTGGGCTTGTTTTCCTGCAACAAGATGGTCCCATCGAGGGGTGATGGGAGACAGCGATACTCGAAGGGGGTTCCTTATGTCCAGTCTATTCCACAATCTAGTTTTCGTTGCATTCATTGCAGAAAACTCCACTTCACAGAGATATGTTGGAAATGGAAGCAATGTTTTCAGTGCTTTCGTGGCTTTCTCAGGATGTTCAGCCTTGACTTTGATCCAGAATGCCGGCAGAGATGTTATGTCAAACATACTTTTCAGCCCGCCGTCATTTGCAAGCTCGAGGCATTGATCTTTTTCCTGCGCTGACATGGATGATTCACCGGGGACATTCACAAATGGGTCACAGACCCATTCCTTTGCACGTCTTGGGTCACTGATGACCTCGCGTGCATTAAAGTTCAACAGTGGGCATGACGGGATGAGGAAAGGTGCAGCTGACTCATATCGTTTCATATTGCCAAATCATATCGTTTTCTCGCGGTCCAGTAGCACATGCTTTGCGGCCCTGTACTGGTCCGTGGCCCAGTGGCTCAGGACCACTGCTGTAATTCATAAGCTCAAATGCACAAACTCTTCTCTTCTAAGCAATGTAATATAGAAACATAGAAACATAGAAAACCTTCAGCAAAATATAGGCCCTTCGGCCCACAAAGCTGTGCCAAACATGTCCTTCCTTAGAAATTACCTAAGGTTACCCATAGCCTTCTATTTTTCTAAGCTCCATGTACCTATTCAGGACTCTCTTAAAAGACCCTATCGTTTCCGCCTCCACCACCGTCGCTGGCAGCCCATTCCACGCACTCACCACTTTCTGCGTAAAAAAAGCTTATCCCTGACGTCTCTTCAGTACATATTTCCAAGTACCTTAAAGCTGTGCCCTCTCATGCTAGCCATTTCAGCCCTGGGAAAAAGCCTCTGACTATCCACATGATCAATGCCTCTCATCATCTTATACACCTCTATCAGGTCACCTCTCATCCTCCGTCGCTCCAAGGAGAAAAGGCTGAGTTCACTCAACCTGTTCTCATAAGGCATGCTCCCCAATCCAGGCAACATCCTTGTAAATCTCCTCTGCACCCTTTCTATGGTTTCCACATCCGTCCTGTGGTGAGGCGACCAGAACTGAGCACAGTACTCCAAGTGGGGTCTGACCAGGGTCCTATATAGCTGCAACATTACCTCTTGGCTCCTAAACTCAGTCCCACGATTGATGAGGGCCAATTTTCTTCTGTATGTTTCCCTTTGAACATCTGTTACCAATTTATGTTTCGAAGTTCCTGCCTGATAGCCTCATATTTCCCTTTACTCCAATTAAATGCTTTCCCAACTTGTCTGTTCCTATCCCTTTCCAATGCTGTGGTAAAGGAGATAGAATTGTGATCACTATCTCCAAAACGGTCCTCCACTGAGAGATCTGACACCTGACTAGGTTCATGACTTCATCCTTTTCTGCAGCCGTAACACTATCTCTGATCAACAGTGCCATGCTCCCACCTCTTTTGCCTCCCTCCCTGTCCTCTCTGAAACATCTAAAGCCTGGCACTCGAAGTCACCTTTCCTGCCCCTGAACCATCCAAGTCTCTGTAATGGCCACAACATCATAGCTCCCAGTATTGATCCACGCTCTAAGCTCATCCGCTTTGTTCATAATACTCCTTGCATTAAAATAGATGCATATCAAACCATCGGTCTGAGCGCATCCCTTCTCTATCACCTGCCTATCCTCCCTCTCACACTAAAATTGTGTATGTCTGTACATTAAAGCCAATGCACTGAATCAATAATATCTGTGCATGTTAAGCAAAGTGGCTTTAGCTGCATCATTAAACTGCAAGGTATATTTTCAGACTGATAGCATCAAATAAATATAGATCACATCAAATTATTGTCATAATCAGTTTTATGTGCCTTTTCCTTTATTTGAGGTGTTCAATATACTTCTGCCTTTCCTAATATGGTTAAGAGAGTGACATGCCCTATACATCTGTGAGTGCACTTTGGATGTTATATTGGGAATAAGTTGGGTGCTGTAGCACTCGAGATATGAGCTGCCTAATTTTGTAAGCAAAATTGGCTAAATTTAATTAATTGATCAATTTGTTTCAATACATGAACATTTGTATCTCCTGTCAGGATTGCCAGAATACTCAAGTGAATAAATTACCCTTTTGACACATGCTAAAGAATTCAGAAAATGATTTTATGGACCAGCAATTGTTTGCAAACCTCAGAGTCATAATTAGAACATTGAGTAAAAAGTAATCAGTTAATTGGCAACAGGGCAGTTCAATTATGCCACAGTAATTCACCAATTGCTGGCTGGTGGCATAGTGGCATCAGCGCCGGACTTCGGAGCAAAGGCTCCCGAGTTCGAATCCAGCTGGCTCCCTTGCATGCTTTCCATCCGTGCTGGGCTGAGCATCAAGCTAGCAACTCGGCCTTGTAAAAGTAAGAAAGCCTGCTAAAAAAATGCTGTCAAATGACAACGTCCCGATGACTCCGCTCAGAGTTAAGGGCTTTCTTCTTCTTAAATTCACCAATAATTTACTTTTTATAGTTGAAATCACTGTTTAAGATTTATATAATTGGGATTCATTTGGAATTAGTCTCCTTGGAGAGATGATCACCACTCTAATGAATATGTTCAAGCTTACATGCCTGTAAGTAATCTTGTTTCCAGAATTTTTATATTCCCTTGTCCCATAGAGTACATATGGCATGGGAAAAGTATTTTACCTATTCTGGTGGTATAATTCCTTCAGCATACTTTGTTCTAAGATAAACTTACCGTCTGTGTCAATAGCTATGTCAAGGTTCACTGACTTAGATCTCAAGAAAATTGTGCATGTCTGTACATTAAAGCCAATGCACTGAATCAATAATAAGAGATGGAATCACTCAATCTTTTTGCCATCATCTGTGGAGAGTAAGTTTCAGGACAATAATCTTTTCTAAACTAGAAGAAAAACTTAGATCTCGAACAGGTCAAATATGATGACAGAATATAGTATTAATGGTAAGACTCTTGGCAGTGTGGAGGATCAGAGGGATCTTGGGGTCCAAGTCCATAGGTCACTCAAAGCTGCTACGCAGGTTGACTCTGTGGTGTCTGTTAGCACCATGCGGGCTGGCAGAGCAAATACTTGATGTTATTTCCCCCTAGTCCAGCTTCTTCGTATCTCTTGCAAATGTCCATCAGCATTCCTCTGTTTGACACCTAGCTAAACTTGGGGTAATTTGCAATAGTCAATTAACTTACCAACTCATTTTTGAGATATGGAATAAAGTAAGAGCATGCCGCAGAAACTTTTACTTTTTTGAGGGGAACATGCAAACCGCATACGGACAGATCCTGTGGTCGGGGAGAATCCATAGCTGAGTGCCACTTGCGCTACATGCTGCACCATCATGTAGCCAACGAGTTACTTGAGTTCATGGTTAACTTTATTGGGACAATGTAGGTGGCTGAGGATGGACAAGTCAAAGTGAGCACGTGTTAGGGATTTATATCGCCTGCCAATAAATGCATGGACTATAGTCAGTTACCTAATTGTGTGGAAGTTACCTAATTCTGAATTACAAAGGCAATATACTAAATTTGAAGAAGTCCCTGTAAATCATTTGAATCTACTTCAAAGAGTGTTTTGGCTCTGGTCAGTGGGAAAACAGGAGAAAATTAACAGACTCATTATTTGTTTCCCTGGCATGACATGGAGCTGTGGTAAGGAAAGGAGTGCCGGTGTTGCTGGATATTGAGTGGAGAAAAGTGAGGGAAAGAAGGTGGTGTTACGCTGACGATGTGAGGAACAGCAGAGTCTGATCCTTTGAATTAGAAACTGGTGAAGTTCAAGTCAAGGCCGGGTGAAAAGAGGAATGAAAGGAGTGCAAAAGCCGGAATGAATGTTGGGAAGGTTCTGGTCAATTATAACTGAGGATCAATTTTGGTTGAGGAAAAGGGAATTTATACTGGAAGCAATGGTGTGGAAGATGGCATTGACAATATTATGACAGTAAGACGATTTAGGCAGTATCTCTTTTTTGTTCTGGAGAACATGTGTCTCAGAAAGGCAGTGTCCATTATTAAAGACCTCCAGCACCCAGGGCATACCCTTTTCTCACTGTTATCATCAGGTAGGAGATACAGGAGCCTGAAGGCACACACTCAGCGATTCAGGAACAGTTTCTTCTCCTCTGTAGTCCGATTCCTAAATGGACATTGAACCCTTGAACACTACATCAATTTTTTAATATATGTTATTTTTGTTTATTTGCATGATTTTTAATCTATTCAGTATATATACTGTAATTGCTTTATTTATTATTATTATTATTATTTTATTTTGGTTTTTATCTTCTATATTATGTATTGGATTGAACTATTGCTGCTAAGTTAACAAATTTCACGTCACATGCCGGGGATGATAAACCTGATTATGAAAACTGCAACAATAACTATTATCAGCTGTTCGTAGTGAGAGTTAGTCTGAAATACATCTGATGGCTACTCACATAAATACAGAAATTTGGATTTTCTGAAAATTCCTTGTTGCTTTCATTTTAACTGCAATTCTGAAGTCACGTGAGAGCTTTATTTTCCACAGTTGCCCAGGTTAGAATTATTGCAGCTGAAAAATAACTCTAATAGAGGTACATAAATTTCAGATAAATTGCGCTTTTTAAATTAATCAATTTACGGACATAAGTAGATCCGGAATGGGCTTTTGTGCTCCACCATACAAAAAGATAATTATAGATCTTTTACCTCAGTCCTTCTTTACTGCACTAATTACACATTCCTTGATTTCCATAGTAATATCCAAACATCTAGGGCTCTCTGTCTTAAACACATTCAGTGATTCCAAAGGTCAGGGTGAAGAAATTGCTTCCTCTACTGTCCTGAATGGCAAAACCTTTATTTTGAGACTGTGACCCCTGGCTATAGACACTTCAGCCAGGGGAAACAGCAGCTCTCCACCCGGTCACGTGTGGTAAGAATTTTGTACATTTCCATGAGATCACATCTCATTTTTCTAAACTTAACAGTACAGGCCCAGTCTGCTGAATCTACTCATATGATGAACGTGTCAAAGCAGAAATAAAACTGATAATCACTTCACTGCACTCCCTATATATCTGTCTGTATGTAAGGAAGCTGCACCTGTAGAGTATTGCATATACTGTCTCACCATGAATTTATATAATTGGAGCAAGATACCCCAATTCTTCTACTCACCAATTGCAATAAAGACCAATACATAATTTGCCTTTCTAATTGCTTGCAATGCCTGTATATTAATGCTCAAAGATCAAAGTTCAACCTAAATTTATTATTTTCCTACAAGCAGTCCAGATTACTGATATTACCCTTTAATTTGCTGGAACCAAAATTGTTTGTTAATCCTTGAGATACAGCAAATTTATTGAAGTAGTGAATCACCAGCTGGACACAAGGAACTCTTTTTTTTGCAAAGGGCGTGTGTTCTATTTGTAATGCTAATTACTATATAAAACTTGCTTAAAACAAAATATGGTTATTTACTTTATTTGTTCTGCTTCTGTCAATCATTTTTTCTTCCTAAAACAATTCCTTGTAGTTTACATGTTGACTTTTCCCCTTCCCATCATGGAGCTGTAGTTTTTGCTGAAGCCTGTGTTGATATAACAGTTTCTGCTTAGCTTTGTTTGTATGGCTAAGACCATTTTTACAACCATTCTCCCAGAGTCCATACATGACTGACGAGTAAGCATCCAAGTTTATCATAAAAATAATTAAATAGTTAAGTGTATGATGTTAACTTATTAACATAGTGTTCTTTTTAAATGTAATCCTTTTAAAACTCTGAATTGTTGTTAAAGGCTTTAAGGAAATTTAAGCAATGGGCTTGGGAATAATTCGACCTCTCGGTTTTAGGCTCCTTAGCCGTGGAAACCATCCCCTGCATTTACCCTGTCGAACTCGGTATATATTTTTATAAGCTTTAGTGAAGTCATCTCTCATTCTTCTGTTGATTAGCAGAGCCTGAGTGGCCAACCCTTTTTCTTATTTTTTTATGTTCAAGTAAAGGATTCCAGTGAAGATGTAGCCCACTCATTTGCTTCTCTTAAGACAATCCCATTATCCATGAACCATGCTGGTGAATGCTCATTACACTCCCTCTGTAGCAACTATAGCCTTCCTTTTACAAAGGAAAACAAAATACATATAATCCTCCAGGCCTTATCCTACTATGTTTTGGTTTAAGTGTAATAAGACACCTGTAGTCTTGTACGCGTCTCTCATAATAAAGGTGAAGGTGTCGTTGGCCTTCTTAACTGATCATTTCACCTACAAATGAGCTTTCAGAAATGTTGATATTTAAAGGAACCTGGGTGTCCTAGATCTTGTGTACTCGGACATTTAGGTTCCTGTAAACATCAACATTTCTGAATCCCTCTATTTAAAAATCTTCTACATTCCTGACCTTTCATTGGTCTTTCCTGATCTTCTTTTGTTGTATTTGCTAAGTTTTGTTTTCTGACCTTACGTAAGAAATTGACTTCCTTGATAATGGGATTGAGTCTGAGAGCCCTTTCTCTATAGTTAGTGAACCAACTGCAGATGAATGGGTTAGGAAAGATTATCACTTGATTAGAACTCTACACAGAAGAGAAAAATATCCATTGTCACTCCACCCTCACCCTGCCCTTCCTCATCCAGGTGTCTAAATGGCAAACATTATAATCTTTGAGGCAATTATTCATATTTCAGAGAGACCAAGTAACTTTGAAGGTAGCAGGGTAGTTATTGCCATGAAACTACTGAATGAATTTTGAGTTTGATCTGGAGACTGTAACAACAAGTATCTATGAGATGGGGTTGAGTTTGTCAGACTCTCAGCTGATGTTTTGTGGCAAACTATTGGCTGGCTGCATTTCATGAAACAGCACACCTTACATGTATAGAACTTGCACTCGTACTTGGTTAAATGTGGAATTGCCAGATGAGGTCGAGGTCACATGCAACTATATCTGATTTTGTGCTGTACTACTGAACTTAACAATGATCCCAAATGTAAAGCCCTCGCCCATGAGCTTTATATTACAAAAGGCTGGAGGAGAAACAATGTCCCTATTCAAGGTGGGGGTGGGGGGGGTTCATTGACATTGTGGAAAAGGGAAGTCTACACAGATACATTAAGAAATACTTCAAAGTCTATGTCAGTGAGTATCTTAGTGTATCGGGTGGCTTTTCCACATTAAGATGCCCAAGGCCAGATACCAGTTGGAATCCACTCTACTTCCCCACGTACCTCTTAGGTATGGAAAACCATATTGTTTGCTTTCTGCATTTGGCCTGAGGTCATCTGATGTCAACTATGAATATGTCTGTCTAGTAATATAATAACAAAAAGTTATTAAGCTTTTTATAGGTTCAGCTTGATATATAGTGAACATAGGTAGATTGCAAAACTATTGACATATCGAACACTAAAGATATTTGAATGCATCATCAAAACCAGGAAAATGGGAAAATGGAGGTCCTGCTGAGATAAAGCAGGAGAAGAGTGGAGGAAGGATATATCTTGGGGACAGAGCTTGTGAGAAAGAAGTCAAAATCATGAATAGTTTCCTTGGGTTTATGAATCGTGGTTATCCTTTTGAATCTCAAACACTATTGGATCCATCAACCATTGCCTCTTTTTAGCTGTTGTGTTTCCCAAATCTTAGAAGAATCACTGTCAATAAGTTCAGATGGATCTGGTCCATGTTAAAATTCAGCTCCATGTGTCTATAAATGACAAAAAGGCAAGAGATTTTGGAGTTGCAGTTCACGAGGAAATAAATTTGAGAACTATCTGTATGTGATTCTTGACACTGGTGGTTGCACGTGACAGAGAATCTTAAATGAATTAGATGAATTGTTTTTTTCCCAAACATTTACTTTAGTGGCGTTACAGCTTTCATTTATGGTGTGGTTGTTTCCTAGTTTTAATCAATCATTTTCTCCTGCAGGAATGATTCCAGTGAACAAGCCAGATTGTTTGAAAGGGTGCTGGAATGGTATCGAGTTAATCAGGTTAAATTGGAATTTACAGTAAGTGAGTTTAGAATGATAATATCTCTCATGTAATCTGAAAGAGAAAGTCTGCTATTCCTCTTTGATATTGTGAATTGTGCAGTTCAAAGCTGCTTCATCAAAGAGCCTCATCATTAGAACCTTTTGAAAATATAGAACCTATCATGAACTATGACAATGAATAAATGTTATTTCCTTTCTCATTCGAAGAAATATTAACTTAAAAACTAATTGCACAGTGCTTATTGAGATATTTATGATTTTATGAAATCATAAAATATTAGATGTTTTATTTGAAAATTGACCATCTATTAATTGTTTGCTGGTCTGAATACACTGAAATTTGTTCAAGCTGGTCACACTTGGTTTATTTAAATAAATCTCATATGTTAAAATGGCACTGGGTTAAAATCAGTGAACTAGAAGTACCCTGATATCAAGCTGTCACTTCCCTGTTTGCTTTTCGATCCAAGTTAAAATTGGGATATGTCTTTCTTAAATTGTGGATTTGAGAACAACTTGCCTGGAAAGCTCAACAGTAATTAAAATATTTACATACCTTTGCTAATTAGTTTAATTTGAACTTACTGTCAGTGTCATGGTTTCCTCTATATAGACTATAAGACATAGGAGCAGAATTAGGTCATTGGCCCATGGAGTCCGCTCTGCCATTTCATCATGGCCTATCCACTTTTCCGCTCAACCCCAATCTCCTGCCTTCTCCCCATATCCCTTCATGCACTGACCAGTCAGGAATCTATCAACCTCTGCCTTAAACATACATAAAGACTTGCCCTCCACAGCTTCACCACTCACTGGCTAAAGAAAAATACTCCTCATCTCTGTTCTAAAAGGATGCCCCTCTATTCTGAGGCTGTTCCCTTTGGTCTTAGATTCCCCTGCCACAGGAAACATCTTCTCCACATCCACTCTATGAAGGCCTTTCACTGTTTGATAGGTTTCAATGAGATCACCCCTCATTCTTCTGAATTCTAATGAATACATGCCCAGAGCCATCAACCACTCTTCATGTGACAAACCATTCAATCCTGGACTCCTTTTTGTGAACTTTGTTTGAACCCTCTTCAGTTTCAGCACATTCTCTTTAAGATAAGGGCCCAAAAGCTGCTCACAATACACCAAGTGGGGCCTCACCAGTGCTTTATAAAGTCTCAACATTGTATCTTTGTTTTTGTATTCTAGTCCTCTTGACATAAATGCTACTGTTGCATTTGCCTTTCTTACCACTATCTCGAACTGCAAATTAACCTTTAGGGAATCCTACACAAAGGCTCCCAAGTATCTTTGCACCTCAGTTATTTGTATTTTCTCTCCAGTTAGAAAACAGTTAACTCTTTCATTTCTTCTACCAAAATGCATGGTCATACACTTCCAGACACTGTATTCCATCTGCCATTTCTTTGCCCATTCTCCTAATCTGCAGCCTCTCTACTTCCTCAAAACTACCTGCCCCTCCACCTATCTTCATGTCATCTGCAAACTTTGCAACAAAGCCATCTATTCCATTATCCATATCATTGACATATAACGTAAAAAGAATTGGTCTCAACACAGACCCCTGTGAAGCACTACTAGCCAACCAGGAAAAGCTCCCTTTATTCCCACTCTTTGCCTCCTGCCACTCAGCCACTGCTTTAAACCTGCTAGAATCTTTCCCGTAGTACCATGGGCGCATAGCTTCTGTGGCACGGTGTCTTTTTGAAAATCCAAGAGACAACATCAACTGATTCTCCTTTGTCTATCCTATGGTAGGCATAAGCTGTAACTAAAATAATGAAAAAATGAATGCAGTTTATTTTAAAGTTAATGTATTTTTAGTTCAGTCATGTAATAATTCAATACAATTGTACAGTGGATTCTGATTAATTGGACTGGCCAGCCATTTATTTGGGACTACTCTGAAAGAACAAAAGCTAATTGAGAAAATAACTGGGATTCCATTCATTTATTTATGATACTATGCTGTTTAACCGGGACAGGAGATGGTTGCTGAACACTTTCTAACTAGCTCCAGTGGCATGCAGTTGTGTGGCTGCTAGACACTACATAGTGCTTAGAGTAAGCAGTTTTTAAATAGCATTGGTTGTGATGTTTGTTTTCAAAAACCATTGATTTTTGTCACCGATAGGTGGTGAGAAATAGGCAGTACCACAATCAGAACTGTTTTGCTCACTGCAGTTTCAAGCAATAAGGCTTGGTGATGCCAGACACAGCTGAGAATGAAATTGAAATGATTTCACTACTTCAACAATTAGGCACTACGAAGAATTTGACTGTATCAACAATCATCTTGAATGTTACAATAAGAATGAAGATTTGGAGGATGCAGTTGTCAAAAGCATTGTATGTCAGCAGTCCATTATCTGCACTAAGTGTCTGCTAATTTTGTTAATTTACAGTCAATCAAAAGAACACAGCAGTGTACACAGGATGAATTCCTCCATCGATAACTATTAGGAACTAATACACAGTTTTATAGTACTGTAGTAGTATTCGTGGTGTTTTAAATTGTTCTGTATTTCATTTAAATACAAAATATGTTACTCAGTTAAATGATAGCTTTTTTTTATACCTTTGTAACTATTTCCATGAAACTTTGATTAATTGGGCAACCACAGTTACACCAAAATGTGCAGTCCTGATGTATCCCAATTAATCAGAATCTACTGTATTTTTAAAGGAATGAAATTTGACAAGAAAATTATAAGCTCTGAATTTCTGGTAAAAATACTGCAGAGACTAGCATTGTTTGCTGTTGTTTATGGAAAAAAATGAGGAACATCTGGGTTCACATGCTGAGTTAAATGTAGATATAAAAACAATCTATTGAATAGTTCAGTTCCTTCAAGCACTTTGCTTCATTGATATATTGCCAGAGGGAAATTCACATGTTTATGGCGAAAGATTTTTAAGAAGTCTGTTTTATGCATTGTTTTCAGCAGTGGCGAAGAATACCAAATCTGTATATTCACTGTGTTATCTCAAAATGTGAGCAAACATTTTATCAGTATTTAATGGTTTGGATCTCACAATCTACAATTGCTGCTGAAGCATGTGGCTATCCTGAAATTAGATTCTGCATGTCTGGATAGGTGCCTTTGCTGGATAAAACCACCTTACTGCCAATGTCACTCAAACATGAAGTCACAAATCTGCTCTGCACATTTAGATGGATGGCAAAGTTTGGAACCCTTCCCCTCAAGCACACTATCCACACTGCTGAACCTCGTGATCAAAAATTTACAATGCTTCTCAATGTCTTACATTTGGAGACGCTTATGGAGTTTAAGAATAATCAAAAGCATTAGGTAAATTAAGAATTTAGTACTTTTGTAAAAAGAATTTAGAATTTTAGTAAAATGGGAGGTCACTCTATCACTCCATCGATAAAATCTCCATTTGATGATTGGGCTTGTAAATCCTGCTATGGTAAAGAAATTACTTAGGTGGATGTGCTGTAAATAAATTCTAGCAAGTGTTACGTACCCCGTAACTGGGTTGCCAAACCAGCAGAAATGGATCGCCCAGCTGGAGTCTGGATTACTAGAACTAAGAAAGTTTTATTAAAGAAACAAGCAACACAGTACTCTAATCAAAAGTATAATAAATGCAACAGTTCAGCAATGATAAACACACATGTGCACAGAATTAAGATAACAGGATCAATCAAGCTCTATCGTTGTCTAGGGGTAAATGACCAGTTTCAAAGTGACGCAAAGTTCAGTTCAATTTAGTTCAGTTCAGTTCGCAGTAATCGCTGCCGTGGGAGATGGACAGTGTGGGGGAAGGAGAGAGAGAGCAAAACAAATAAATATTCAAGGCTTCCACACAGACCTTCGCAGTCAGCTTTCGGGCGAGTCCTTTGTGATGTCATCTGAGGTCACCGACCGTGACCCCTCCGTTTCCAGATACGATCGTTTCCCTGTGGTGAACCTGGCACCCAGGCAAGGGTGGACACACACCAGGTTCCCGCCGATCGTGCCTTTCCACCCTGTGCGTCTATGGCCCAGTACTTCCCACCGACTTGTGAGAGACGCGCCGCTTCCAGGGTCTTGTTACCTCGGGTGTCGTGTGTCTGCTGCCTTAGCGAACCTGTCCCTTTTTATCCCCCTGCTGGGGTATTGCCTGTCCATCACTTCAAACAGTTCAGGGTTCAAAGGGGGAGCCGATCTTGACAGCTCTCCTTCCCCTTCATTAACATCTCTAAATGCTGCTCCATTGTTTTCCTTATCTCTCTCTCTCCTGAAGACAGGTGGCAGACCAACTGCTGATCCCACTGGTGCCAGCACAGGACAGCTACATCTTAATCTATGTGTATTCTTGTCACACTTCCCCCCCTTTAAGGATTTTTACCGGGGGGTAAAAATTACAAACATGAATACATTATTTGATACACACACAATTATACATCTTTATCAGCTATTTGGCTAATACAGTGAGTTTGAAGTTGTCAACACCTGACAGACAGTCAGCCATCACATTTTCTGTTCCTTTTATATGCGTTATTAATAATCCCTTAGACCAGGCTCCAACTTAGCAAAGCTTCATAGTGGCCAAAAACACTGATGAATTGCGATCAATGTAATCTCTCATTGGGTTTTGTCCTGGACCACAATAAAAAGGGTCGTCCCATTCCGACTTAGTTTTCTCTCGCAAGGGCTTAGTAGGAGGGGGAGGGGTGGTAACCGCAGGGTTATTGCAAAACTTCCTACAGTACCCCACCATCTCCAAGAGCCTTCTGAGGGCCCTCTTGTCTGTCGGGGTTGGGATGTCAGCGATAGCCTGCACTGTAGCTTGCATCGCTGCCAGCTGCCCCTGTGTCACCACAATTCCCAGGTAAGTGACCTTCGCGTGGCCGAATTCATTTTTTTCAAGATTCACTATCAAGCTGGCTTCAGACAGCCGTATTACATCGCCAATACACACCTCTGTGTTCGTCAGCCCTTTAGTCACTGAATTACTCATTCTATATGATTGTTGCTCGCTAGGCTGGCCTAGTATAACAAACACCACCCAACGTCCCAGTTCTTTGCATCACCTCGGGACAATCAAACACACGGGTGCGAGTCGTTTAATTACTTCTCCTAAAGAGTCGCTTTGTTCGGGGATTAAGGGAGAGACCTTATCAGCAGACCTGGCCAAAACAATAGCCTTCTCCCATCTGGTCAATACCATACTCATCTTTTCAAAATGTTTTTTTTCTCTTATCGGGGGGACCCTAGCTTCATTGATTTCCGCGCTAACGCTGACTAGGTTTGTTAGCATATCAAAAGCCTGTGACCGTCTCAGTTCGCGTCAGCCATAATCAATAACATCCTTCCTCCGGTGCAGCCGGTAAACCTCTTTCATGATTCCACCAATTGTTCCCTCCAGCACCACAAAATGTCCACCGGGGGATACCTTGTGGGCCAGGTTAAAAATCTCATCCCCATAACTCTTTTGCACCACCCCCCATTCCTCATCTGCGGGTACGGTACTTGGTTTCCCTTTCTTCCTTAGCACTTCCTCCTCCACACAATAGCCTACTAGTTGCCTTGTTAAGTCTGTGTCAGAGAGAGCTGTCTCTGCCAAAACCATCAGCCCCTCGTCTCGCTCCTGCGCCTGCACAAATTCTTTCCTGGCTAATGCTACATCTGTCCCAGCTCCCTCACTACCTCTTGTCTCACTACACTCCTTCTTTTCACTTTCTATCCCCTTCTCGTACAAGGCTGGCAGAAATGTCTCAGCTAAATTTACTACCGCAGTCCCGTGATGAACCTGTGAGTCCATGGGCGGAGCCTCAATGCTGGCAGGCTGACCTGTCAATCTCACTGCCTTGAACAGGATTCCCCCAGCGAGGTCATTACTGAGCAAGACTTCCACACCTTTCATCGGTAATTCGGACCTCACCCCGATCGTGACTAGTCCAGAGACCAGGTTGCTTTGTAAGTGTATCTGGTGCAAACGGACTGACTCTGTCCCTTCCCCAACACCTTTGACCTTTACCTCCCCAGTCTGGGTCTCTGAGCTAAACTCTAATACACTCTTCAGTATCAGCGTCTGATACGCTCCCGTGTCTCTCCAGATCCGCACTGGAACTGGTTTTAACCCCTCCTTCACTGACACCAATCCGGCCGAGGTAAACCTCTCGCGCCCTCCTGAACTTTGGCAGACCTGTCCTTCCCTGGCGGTTCGTTTACCAGCTCGATACAGCCAGTCAAAATCGCCGTTTTTCCTTTTCCCGTCTCCTTCTTTGGGGCAAAGCACCTGAACGCAAAGTGTCCGACTTTCCCACAATTATAACAGACGACCCCAGGAGACCTCCTGCCAGACTGCTCCCGGTCTACCTTATCCTTCTCACTAGTCCCCGGCTTACTTTCTGTCTTTTCTGGCGGACTCTCCCTGCCGTCCTGACTACCCTTCTGGTAGCCTTTACATGGGGAAAACTTCATTTTATGCGTCAACGCATACTCATCCGCTAACTTAGCAGTTGCGGCTAACGTGGCTGCCTCTTTCTCATCTAGGTAGGGTCTCATACCCTCAGGGACACAACCTTTAAACTGCTCAATCAGGATCAGCTGTAGCAGTCTGTCATAATGCACCTCTACCCCCTTCGAGGCGCACCAACGCTCACAATATGTCTGCATCTCACGGGAAAACTCTAAATACGTGCAGTCCCACTGCTTCCTCGCATTCCGGAACCTCTGCCGGTATGCTTCCGGGACCAACTCATAAATCCTGAGGATGGCCTCTTTCACCACCTCATACCTCTGGGCATCTTCCGCGGACAAAGCTGAGTAAGCTTGTTGGGCTTTCCCTTTCAGTACACTCTGAAGCAAAACAGCCCACTTATCCCTCGGCCAGTCCTGACTTGTAGCAACTTTTTTGAAATGGAGTAAGTACCGATCCACGTCGGTATCGTCAAATGGGGGAACCAGCCTAACCTCCTGGGTCGCCCGGAACCCTCCACCTTGGTTCGGCACGGGACCCTGCTCTGCCCTTATCCTTAACTTCTCCAGCTCAAATTCCCTTTCCCTCTGTTTCTCCTCTCGCTCCAGCTGTCTCTCTCTCTCTCTCCCTCTTTCCCGCCTTTTTAACTGCTTCTCTTTGTGTTCTAACTGCCGTACCCGGAACTCGTGCTCGAGTCTCAGTTTTTCAAGCTGTAGCTGTACCGTGTCTCCGGCAGGTTTTTCAATAGACACCACCTCCAGCTCGCCTTGGGGAAACACACCTTTTGATACATAGTGCTCTACGATAGCTCTGTGTATCTCCTCTCTCCTCATTGTCGACTTCCCCTTAGCAAGATTCAACCGTTTGGCCACAGCTACCAATTCCGTTTTCCTGGCATCCTCTAGTGCCTCCAAGGTCGGCGCCTTTATAATTTCCTCAGCCTCCATTTCTGCTGTTTGTCTTTTCTTTCTTTCGGGAATCAGTTGGAGTCTGGATTACTAGAACTAAGAAAGTTTTATTAAAGAAACAAGCAACACAGTACTCTAATCAAAAGGATAATAAAGGCAACAGTTCAGCAATGATAAACATACATGTACACAGAATTAAGATAACAGGGTCAATCAAGCTCTACCGTTGTCTAGGGGTAAATGACCAGTTTCAAAGTGACGCAAAGTTCAGTTCAATTTAGTTCAGTTCAGTTCGCAGTAATCGCTGCCGTGGTGATGGACAGTGGGGGGAAGGAGAGCGAGAGCAAAACGAATGAATATTCAAGGTTTCCACACAGACCTTCGCAGTCAGCTTTCGGGTGAGTCCTTTGTGACGTCATCTGAGGTCACCGACCGTGACCTCTCCGTTTCCAGATACGATCGTTTCCCTGCCGTGAACCTGGCACCCAGGCAAGGGTGGACACACACCAGGTTCCCACTGATCGTGCCTTTCCACCTTGTGCGTCTATGGCCCGGTACTTCCCACCGACTTGTGAGAGACGCACCGCTTCCAGGGTCTTGTTACCTTGGGTGTCGTGTGTCTGCTGCCTTAGTGAACCTGTCCCTTTTTATCCCCCTGCTGGGGTATCGCCTGTCCATCACTTCAAACAGTTCAGGGTTCAAAGGGGGAGCCGATCTTGACAGCTCTCCTTCCCCTTCATTAACATCTCCAAATGCTGCTCCATTGTTTTCCTTTTCTCTCTCTCCTGAAGACAGGTGGCAGACCAACTGCTGATCCCACTGGTGCCGGCACAGGACAGCTACATCTTAATCTATGTGTATTCTCGTCACACAAGCATCTGCTCTGCTGGTGATTTTCATGAGGGTTACAACTCAGAAATTGCTAATGGAGCTTGGCCAACGAGTTTGAGACTCCGCCACTTGCATGGGTCCCAAACTTAACATTGTTTATGGTGGGTAAATGTGTGTGTGGCTTCACAAATGAATACCAAATGTTGAATGTATGTCACCAAGTTTAAAGTTCTTATTTTAATTATCACCCTGCTTGCTTATTCTTTGTACACTTTCTTCCTGTGCCAGTACATGTGGTCAGTTGGATCTAATAATAGTGAGACCTTGTTTGATTCCACTCTCCTGTTGTGCTTAATTTTTCCATCATGATCATTTTATCTAATAGCAGATGCAAGACTAAAAGTCAAATTTAATAAAATAGAAATTGCAAGACAACAAATCAAAATTCGAGCAAGAGGTACAGTAACACTGGTAACCTGTGAAGTTTCATGGTCTTGGCCTTTGTTCATTCTAATGTAACACCATTGCACATTTTCATTGTTCAACGTAATAGCACAATCCTTTAATGAGCAAAATGCTGTTTCTGCTTGCCTGTTGGTCTGAGTTACTCACTGACAGATTTATAGCACGTATGCAGGGCAGGTTTTACTAGGTATTCCAGCTTTCCCAAATGTGCGATGCTAGCATTTATAGAATGATTTGTAGACATTCAAATCTGTCCAAAGTTCAAAATAAATTTTTATCAAAGTACATATATATCACCATATACAACCCTGAGATTCATTTTCTTGCAGACATTCACAGAACATAACAGAAATTCAATAGAATCAATGAAAGGTTGCCCCCCACAACAGTACAGACAGACATTCAATGTGCAAAAAGCAACAAACTTTACAAATACAAAGGGAAAAAAAAGGGAGTAAATATGAGATGAAGGGTCCTTGGAAGTGAGTTCACAAGTTGTGGGAACAGTTCAGTGATGGAGTGAGTGAAGCTGAGTGAAGTTATTCCCTGTGGTTCAAGAGCTTAATAGTTGACGAGAATTAACTGCGCAGCTGGAGATGCACAGCGATACAGTAATATTTGGAATAAACAAGCATTTTATGGGTGGTGCCAATATAGTGTATCTGGCCCAAATAAGATCCATTGAAGAATGCTGGCCACAGTAACCAAAATGGAAACTGCAAGTTATAGATAAATTTAACACTCTTTGTCACTTAAAAACAATGCATTTTTTTGAGAAGACCACAAGACCATAAGACATAAGATAGAATCAGGCCAATGTGAGAAACAATAACCTAATCCTAACCACTTAGATTTGCTAATGGAAAGTCCTTAACTGACCCGGTTTGACCATTATGAACAAACAGTAAAACCACAGACTTAAGAGATTTTATATAAAGAATGCACCTAAAAAAAGCTTGGTAACTGCCTGAGCAACAGACCTAGGCAGTTTCACAATATGTTGAGTGTTACTGCACTGATGTCTCTCCAACCAATGAGTTTGAGACCCTGCTAACCTTTGAATGAAGATAAGTTCTCCCTAATTCTTCTCTATTCCTATACCTGTTACTTTGTGCTATTTGTTTATTAACATGTTTACAGAAATAGATAAAAATGAAAAATAAGAATGCAGATGCTCAAGATCTGTTTAAAAAAAAACAGAATTTAACCTCTAAATTTGCAGCTTCACAGATGCTGGAATTCTTGATCAACACATGCAAAATGCTGGAGAAGCTCAGCAATTCAGGCAACATCTTTGGAGAGTAAAAGTTGGTGTTTTGGGATGAGAACCTTTATCAGGATTGGAAAAGAAGGGGGCAGAAGGGGGCAGAAGCCAGAATAAGAAGGTTGTGGTAAGTGAAGGAGAACATGCTGACAGATGATAGGTGATATCAGGTGAGGGGGAAGGTGGATGGGGTTAAGCAAGAAGCTGAGAGGAGATAGTTAGAAGAGATGAGGGCTGAAAAAGAAGGAATCTAATATAGAGTAGTGGATCATGGAAGAAAGGAAAGGAGGAAGGAAACCAGAGGGAGGTGATGGACAGATGAGAGGAGACAGGGTGAGAGGGGGAACCAGTATAGGGACTGGAGGCATGGGAGAAATTATTGGAAGTTAGAGAAATCAATATTTATGCTATCATGTTGAAGGCTACCCAGACATAATATGAGGTGATTTTCCTCTGTCTTGAGTTTGGCCTCATCATAGTAGTAGAGGAAGTCACAAACACAAGTCAGAATCGGAATGAGAAGTCAAATTGAAATGGACAGCCACTGGGAGATCCTGCCATTTTTGCAGTGAAGGTTCTCAAAAAAATGTGTGTCTGATCTGTGTTAGATCTCACGGATATAGTGGAAGCTTCACCAGGAGCACTGAATACAATAGATGACCCCGACAGACTCGCAGGTGAAGTGCTACCTCAAGTGGAAGGAAGGTTGGGGGCCTTGAATAGAAATAAGGGAGGGGGTGTAGGGCCATGCTTACAGGGATAAATGCCAGAAGGGAGATCAGTGGGATGGACGAATGGACAAGGGAACCACATAGAGAGCAATGCCTATGGAAAGAATAGGGGGAGGGGAAATGTGCATAGTAGTAGGATCCACTATTGGGATTGATATGTTGAGTGGTCATGGTAGCTGCTATTACACCAAAAATCGTCACCAATTAGAAATCTGTGATCTAATATTGTCCAAATCTATTGTATGCCAATCTTAGAAATCCCACCACGGTTTTACTTGACTTTCGATTTCTCTTCCTTCATCACTTGTTGTTCTTGTGAGTTACATGAAACAAATCAAGATCGGTATTTTCAGCATTCCCTAATCTCACAATCACTCCAATTGTTGCACAAGTTTTGACATCCTGAGCATCCAGGATTTTCCTATGAATGCAAGTATATACCTCAGTGTTTACATTCTAAAGTTTAAAGTTCAGAGTAAATTTAAACCTATTATCAAAGTATGTACTGTATATATTGCCATATACTACCCTGAGAGTCATTGTCTAACAGGCATCCACAGGAGATACAAAGAAATACAATATAATTAATGGAAAACTACACACAAAGACTATCAAACAAGCAATATGCAAGAGAAGACAAAACTGTACAAATACAAAAAAAAAACAAATAATAATAAGACCGGAACCAGAGGTGGCCAAGCAGTAGCACCAGAACCAGGAGCGGCCAGCAGCAGCACCATCATGCACTGGACAAGACGACAGCTCCAGCCTCTGGCCATGGGAGGCAGAGTTTGGAGAACTTGTTGGATGGTGAGCCGCTCAGCCACGTAGACTCAGAGGACAGGAGAGGAGCCAGGGCTTGGTTCTGGGTCCGCAGGACAGGCTGGGATCTGGGGCAAAGACATCCATTGGCATAAAATGAGTCATGGCCACCTTCCCCCACCCTGTCCTCTCCTGTTAGGAACAGCTAAATTAAAACCTGGCTGTAAGTTTAAAAAGCAATATCCCTTCGCTTTAGGAATGGAGAGATGGCTACAGAACAGAGTGATATCTCCACTGCCTAGGGATCACTGAGGCAAGGTTGGAGCTAGGGCAGGGCATGTAAGCGAACCGCTAGTGATGCACTGTTGAATAGGCAGCAGGTACCAGGAAACCCGAAAAATATACTTCCAGCATCAGAATAGCCTACCAACACCCCAGGCTGCATGTGCTGCAGGGTTTCTCAGGGGAGTAGTTCACTTACAACTGAGAACACTCAAGCAGTTAAAAGAAGAAAGACACACATGAAATGGTTATTAGAAGTAAACACACTCATAATGCATGTATTCTACTGAGTAATGGACCTTGACACTGATATGACAGGATACAGGGACAAACTTCATCAGCAGTTTATAACAGAATATCCCTCTATGCAAGTAAATGCACAGCAAATAGCAAATCAACGTAGTGTGATGGTAAAAAATAACTTCACCCCTGTAGATATGTTAAACCAAATAGAACATGAACTTGCACAAGAACTAGAAAGAAGCTGACCTAAAGACCATGACAATACTACGCAAGAAAATAATGAAGATGCAACCCACCAAAGCACTGATGAAAAAATGATATCAGTTCAATAATATTTGAACTGCTTCACAAACAGCAGCAACATAGATCCAGAGCCTCTGCACACTGCTGATAACGAAGCTGAGCTTACAGACAAAATTATCCTAATATTTAACACCACCACTAACAGAATATATGGGCATTCACCCAACACAAAGACCTGACATACCAAAACACAATGTGCCATCAAAATTTGCAAAAGTGGTTAATAGTTTCAATGTTGTTATATTACCATAACATTTAGGAAAACTGAAAACATTTGAAGAACTACGCACAATAACATACTGTGCAGCATTAATGACAGTGCAGTGCAATGGTTCCAAAATAAAGGCACTCATTAACAGAAACTCAAAACTGAGCAATAAAATGGAAACACCAAAATGGCAGAAGAGATTAAAAAGCAAAATTGAAATCTTAAGTGCAGAAATAGCCTGCCTACTGGAGTATAAAAAGGATAACCCAAGCAAGAAAGTTAAGAAAAAAAGCTGAGGAAATACCAAGGAAATATAAGTCCATACAAGATACAAAAGCATTGTAGAGTTTACAGACACATTAGATCAAAAGCAGGGCACATACAAAGCCACACTAAATTAATATGTGAAATGCACCAGACTAAGAATACAGGATTATCAGTTCAGAAACAATGAAAAAGGTTTATATAGGACATTGAAATTAAATATGATGCACCAAAATGTCTCCAACCCTAGCTCAGAGATAATGAACTTTTGGTTGAACATCAGGCCAAACAGAATGATGCACAATCAAAAAACAAGCTGGATCAGGGAGGAAAAAGAACGCACACACCTGATAGAAGAAATGCAAATACCTGAAGTTACAATGGACATGCTGAAAGTGGTTATAAAAAATACCTAAAACTGGAAAAGTACTGGCTGTGATAATATTCATAATTATTGGTATAAAAAATTTATTTGCCTTCATCCGTACCTAGTAATGTATTTCAACAATTTTCTTAAAAACCCTGTAAAAGTGCCTGAATTTTTGATGCAAGGTAAAACATGTCTTTTAACTAAAGGGGAAATCACAAAAGATCCATCAAAATATCATCCTATTATTTGTTTTCAAACTATATATAAAACTGTAACATCATGCATCTTGCAACTAATCACCACTCACTCAGATAACCACAATATACTTGCAGAAGTGCAGTGAGGATGCTGTAGGGTATGAAAGGATGTAAAGAACAACTGATAATAGATTCTGTAATTCTATATCAAGCCCAGTGGAAAAGCAGAAATCTTTCATGTTGTTGTATTGAATACCTGACTCTGTTCTCATGGTTAATAGAAGTTCTTAATGCATATAAGCTACACTCAATACTTGTGAAATTCCTGCAGCATCTGATGAAGCATTGGCATACTGTAATCACCTTATATATTAACAACCACTGTTATCAAAATAAACCGAGGCATTTTCCAAGGCAGATCTCTAAGTCCACTATGGTTCTGTTTAGCTTTAAACCCACTCTCAAATTTACTGAATCGGATGAAAATTTGGTATCAAATCAGAAATAATGAAATGAGCTATACACACCTCTCATACATGGATGATTTGAAATTATATGTGCCTTCATCAGTTAAGCTATAGCAGTTGATTCAAGTAGCAGAGCTATTTTTGAAAGATATTAGCATAAACTTTGGTCTGGATGAATGCAGAACATTAAACATAAAGAAAGGTGCAACAGAGCTAATAGAATACAAAACAGAGCAGTGGGATACAATACAACTGATGGATGAATATGAAACATATAAATATCAACAAGGAAATATAATAGATCGTAGTGCAATAAAGGAAAAACTTCTGACAGAATTTACTTCAAGGCTTTCGATAATCTGCCAAACAGAGTTCAACAATAAAAATATAACAAAGGCAATAAATACTTTTGCTATACCGATATTAACACATTCTTTTGGCATAATATCCTGGTCTAAAACTGATATGGAAAATTTTCAAAGGAAAATAAGAACTAAAGTGACAAATTTCAGAAAACATCATGTTCATTTGAATGCACTTAGATTAACACTTCCTAGGACAGAAGGGGGAAGAGGAATAACAGACATTAAAAATTTACACAGCCATCAGATAAAACTTCTAAGGATATAATTTCATCAATGAAAACAGGAATCAGCACTCCACGCAAGCATGTGTAATTCTGATAAGAAGTATATACCACCAAACTTAAATGAAAGCACAATATTGAAAAACGAAGACATTATCACTATTGAAGATGTCCGCATGATCTGAGCAGACTAGCTGTTGATAAAGAAGCATTGAACGTCTGGCTTAGAGTTGGAGTCCTTTTCCCCAAAACAGAAGAGTTCGTTGTGACAATACAGAACCAGGTGGTTAACACAAAAAAGTAACAAAAATACAAAATAAAAGACCAACAAATTCAAGATGATATACGTAAAAAATACCAAGAGAAAAACAGAAACAATTCAACACATTACAGGATCCTGTGGCAGTTTAACACAATCTGATCACTTACACAGGTAGAATCAAGTGGCAAACATCATTCATCAAAATATTGCTTTAAATAATAAACCCTCATAAATGAAATCACACTTTACTGAAAATACATCTGATCCAGTTTTTGAGTCAGAATATCACAAATTATATTATGACTGATTAGTTATTACAGATAGGACAATCCATAATAACCATCTGGATATAATAATACAGGATAAACAAGCAAGAACAACTTATTTAATAGATATAGCTGTACAAAACACACATGTCTAAGGGATGGCTTTTTTAGAACAGCTTGTTGTTGAGACCACTAGGGGATTGGCTGCGCTGAATTGGGTGTTGTGCATTGATCCGGAGGTGATAAGAGAGCTTAAGGTTAAGGAACCCTTAGGGAACAGTGATCACAATATGATTGAGTTCACACTGAAATTTGAGAGGGAAAAAAAAATCCAGTGTGTCGGTATTTCAGTGGAATAAAGGAAATTATAATGGCATGAGAGGAGAACTGGCTGAAGTTGATAGGAAGGACAGTAGGGCAGCAATGGCTGGAGTTTCTGCGAATAATGAGGGAAGTACAAGACAGATATATTTCAACTAAGAAGAAATTTTCAAAGGGAAGAAGGCCACTGCCGTGGCTGACAAGTGAAATCAGAGCCAAAGTAAAAGCAAAAGAGAGGGCATACAAGGAAGCCGGAGCTAGTGGCAAGATAGAGGAATGGGAAGCTTTTAAAAACTTGCAGAAGGAAACTAAGAAGGTCATTCAGAAGAAAATGATGAATTATGAGAGGAAGCTGGTGACTAATATCAAAGAAGATACCAAATGTTTTTTTAAGTATATAAAGAGTAAAGGAGAGTCGAGGGTAGATAGAGGACCAATACAAAATAAGGCTGGAGATATTGTAATGAGAGATACAGAGATGGCAGAGGAATTGAATGCATATTTTGCATCAGTCTTCACAGTGGAAGATGTCTGCAGTATACCGGACATTCAAGAGTGTCAGGGAAGTGAAGTTTGTGCAGTGAAAATTACAACTGAGAAGGTGCTCAGGAAGCTTAATGGTCTGAGGGTGGATAAATCTCCTGGATCTGACGGAATGTACCCTTGGATTCTGAAGGAAGTAGCTGGAGAGATTGCGATGATCTTTCAAGTATCGATAGATTCTGGCATTGTACCGGATGACTGGAAAATTGCAAATGTTACTCTGCTATTTAAGAAGGGTGGGAGGCAGCAGAAAGGAAACTATAGACCTGTTAGCCTGACATCAGTGGTTGGGAAGTTGTTGGAATCGTTTATTAGGAATGAGATTATGGTTTCCTGAAAGGAAAATCCTGCCTGACAAACCTATTGCAATTCTTTGAGGAAATTACAAGCAGGGTAGACAAAGGAGATGCAGTAGACATGGTGTATTTGGATTTTCAGAAGGCCTTTGACAAGGTGCTGCACATGAGGCTGCTTAGCAAGGTAAGGGTCCATGGAATTACAGGGAAGTTGCTAGCATGGCTGGAGCATTGGCTGGTCGGCAGAAAACAGTGAGTGGGAATAAAGGGATCCTATTCTGGCTGGCTGCCAGTTACCAGTGGAGTTCCACAGGGGCTGGTGTTGGGACTGCTGCTTTTTACGATGTACGTCAATGATTTGGACTATGGTATAAATGGATTTGTGGCTACATTTGCCAATGATACAAAGATAGGTGGAGGAGTGGGTAGTGTTGAGGAAACAGAGAGCCTGCAGAGAGACTTAAATAATTTAGGGGAATGGGCAAAGAAGTGGCAAATGAAATACAGTTTTGGAAAGTGTATGGTCACGCACTTTGGTGGAAGGAACAAACAGCAGATTATTATTTAGATGGGGAGAAAATTGAAAATGCAGAAATGCAAAGGGACTTGGGAGTCCTTGTGCAAGATACCCTAAAGACTAACCTCCAGGATGAGCTGGTGGTGAATAAGGCAAATACAATTTTGGTATTCATTTCCAGAGGTATATAATATAAGAGCAGGGATATGATGTTGAGGCTCTATAAGGCACTCGTGAAACCACATTTGGACTATTGTGTGCAGTTTTGGGCTCCTTAGTTTAGAAAGGATATACTGACATTGGAGAGGGTTCAGAGAAGATTCATGAGAATGATTCCAGGAATGAAAGGGTTACCGTATGAGGAACATCTGGCAGCTCTTGGGCTGTATTCCCTGGAGTTCAGGCGAATGAGGGGGGATCTCATAGAATTATTCAGAATGTTAGAAGGCCTGAACAGATTAGATTTGGCAAAGTTATTTCCCAAGGTAGTGGATTCTAGGTCAAGAGGGCATGACTTCAGGATTGAAGGATGTCCTCTTAGAACTGAGATGCGAAGAAATTACTTTAGTCAGAGGGTGGTAAATCTGTGAAATTTGTTGCCACGAGTGGCTCTAGAGACCAAGTCATTGGGTGTTATTTAATGCAGAGAGAGATTAGCCAGGGCATCAAGGGGTATGGGGTGAAAACAGGGGAGCGGAGATGACTGGAAGAATTGGATCAGCCCATGATTGAATGGCGGAGCAGTCTCGATGGGCCTATATATCTCTGCTCCTGTATTTTATGGTCTTATAACTTACAGAAATAAATAAGTGAGAAACACCAGAATTATGTTGAATTAAAAGAGTAAATTGAAAGACTTTGGAACAATAGTAATATCTACAACTGGTGTCATCCCAAAGGGACTATAAAATAGCATTAAGCAATTAGGGCTGGTTACCCTGTAATATTTATGGAAATCTTCAGAAAGCCACAATACTAAACACCACTAGAATAGTCCAGAGGTTCCTAGCAATTGACAAATGTGTGTGCTTGGCTATGCCTGTACCTCAGGTTTTACCAGCTTGAGCTGACAAAAAAAAGTAAATAAATAATACCAAGTACATGAGTTGTAGTGTCCTTGAAAGTAAGTCCATAGGTTGTGGAACCAGTTCATTGGTGAGGTGAGTGAAGTTATCCACACTGTTTCTGGAGCCTGATAGCTGAAGGTTAATATCTGTCCCTGAATCTGGTGGTGTCCTAAGGCTCCTGTATTTAGGAATCTGCCCTAAGGCTCCTGTATTTAGGAATCTGTCCTAAGGCTCCTGTATTTTTAGGAATCTTCCTGATATTCCATTTGCTGTGTCCAACACTAGTCATCAAAGATATAGTATATTGCTATAAGGACACCCTTGTTCACGTTTACTTTGAATGGTACCGTTGAAGACCTGTACCAGTGTATATTTATATCTTGCATCTGGTGTGCGATTACTCACGTTTGTCACGTTCCATAGAATGAAAAAGATTGATTGGAAGAATTAGGGTTGTAGGATTAGATTTGGAGTGCAACCATGAAAAGCTTATTTTGTTCTGTAAACTACAATGGTTCTAATTCCAATATGATATGTGATTAGGTCAATTGTGGTATTATTAATAGTAGTTCATTTCAGTCAACAAAGTATCGATGAAGGAGAAACTGAATTTAGTCTTTTTTAGAGATCTTGAAGTACTTTTTTTTTCTGTGATCTATCATTACCTTGTGCCTTCTTGAAGGACAGTTTGGCCAATGAAGAATGTTTGAAGTACCCGATTAAACTTTCTGCTCCAGCATTCTTGGGACCTACCTGGTGCCAGACCACAGGAAATGCTGGATCATATATATTGCTTCAAGAATCCTCTTGTCAGTTTCCAAATCAAAGCAAACCTCTTAAGTGACCTATTGCTGTGAAATGGTAGCAATTTAAGTTCTCTGCATAAATTTTGAGTTTGCTTATTTACTTTCACCTAAATTCTGTAAAAAATAATTTTATTCTGTATGTCAAATTATTTGATAATAATTTGTGAAATCTGTAAAATGAAGCTTGAAACAGAAAACATTGAATAAATTTACTCATAAATTTCCCAATACAGCTGGTCTAGTGGTCACTCTACAAAGTAATGGCAGTAGATTCAAAACACGTCCAACCTTGGGAGCTGCTAAATTGCAGGATGCTGGAGCTCAGAGTTTCAACCTGGAGTACTTAATTAAATGAGTACCATGAATAACATGATATTATCTGATGATTTATTATATTGATTGTGGCATACATATTTGCTAGCTTTAGGATTACTTTCTTATTTTCTTCAAAATGGTATTGATATACAGTGCCTGTAAAAAAGTATTCACCCCACTTGGAAGTTTTCATGTTTTATTGTTTTACAACATTGAATCACAGTGGATTTAATTTGGCTTTTTTGACACTGATCAATGGAAAAAAGACTCTTTCATGTCAAAGTGAAAACAGATCTCTACATGGCGTTCTAAATAGTTACAAATATAAAACTCAAAATAATTGATTGCATCAATATTCACCTCTTTCAAGTCAGTATTTAGTAGATGCACCTCCGGCAGCAATTACAGCCTTGAGTCTGTGTAGATAGGTCTCTATCAGCTTTGTACATCTGGACACTGCAATTTCCCCCCATTATTCTTTACAAAACTGCTCAAGCTCTGTCAGATTGCATGGGGATGGTGAGTGAACAGCCCTTTTCAAATCCAGCCACAAATTCTCAATTGGATTAAGGTCTGGTCTCTGACTTGGCTACTCCAGGACATTAACTTTGTTGTTTTTAAGCCATTCCTGTGTACTCTTGGCTTTATGCTTGGGGTCATTGACTTGCTGGAAAACACATCTACCTACTTTAAGGTTGTTAGGTACCCTAAACCACCTAATAAGGTTGCTTTAAATGACTTAGAGATTTTAGAAAGTGAGGTCGTGCTTCAGTTGAAAAGGCTGAAAGTTAATAAATCTCCAGGGCCAGACAACATATATCCAACAATAGTTAAAGAGATCTGTGATTATATATACAACTCCCTAACATATACTTTTCAAAAATTATTGAAGACTGGTGAAATCCCTAAGGACTGGAAATGGACTGACACTGTCCCAGTATATAAGAAGGATGACCACACTGACCCTGGTAACTATAGACCAGTAAGCTTAATATGTATCGCAGGTAAAATAATGAAAACAGTAATAAAAAAGGAGTTGGAAAAGCAGCTGATAAGAACAGGCATGTTAGCAGAAAGCTAGTATGGGTTCAGAAAGGGGAAATCACTTTTTAGTAATATGCTGGAGTTCTATGAAGAGGCAATTAAAATTTATAATAACAATAGAGCAGTTGATATTTGGACTTACAGAAGAATTTTGACAAGGTACCCTATGAGAGGTTAATAATCACACTACAGGAGGTAGGGATTCAGGGTAAGGAGTGTGAGTGGGTGCAGAATTTGTCAAAAACAGAAATCAATGAGTTATGGTGAGAGTATCATTTTCACACCTAGAAGATGTTAAAAGTGGGGCTCCGCAGGGATTGGTTTAGGGACCACTGCTGATTTTAATTTACATTAATGAGTTGGATAAATACCTTACAAATAAACCAGTAAAGTTTGCCAATGACACAAAATTAGGGCGACAGGCTGACAATATACAAGCTGCAGAACCAATGCAATTAGATCTAAACAAAATCCTGATGTGGGCAGATAAATGGTAGATGAAATTTAATGTAAGTAAATGTAAAGTATTACATATAGGAAGCAGAAGTACTAGGTATAAATATACAATGGGGTGGTCTGGATTTAGAAAATGCACTGTATGAGAAGGATTTGGGCATCCTAATAAACTAATCACTATCAATGCCTAGACAATGCACAGAAGTGATTAGGAAGGCTAACAGAATGTTGGGCTGTGTAATGCTCTCAGTCAAGTTTAAGTCAAGAGGTGTTCACATTAAGCTGTGTAATGCACTTGTGAGGCCACACCTTGAATACTATGTACAATTTTGGGCTCCATATTGTGTGAGGGATGTGAAGGCACTGGAGATAGTCTATAGAAGGGTGACCAGACTCATTCCAGGTCTGCAGGGTATGAACTATAAAGAAAGATTGAAAGAATTAAATCTTTTTAGTCTAAGTAGATGTAGAATGAGAGGAGACATGATAGAAATGTTCAAAATCAGTAAGGGTATGTGTAAAATGGATGCCAGCTGCTACATCAAAACCAGGTGGAGACTGGTTAAAGGGAGATTTTAGACTAATATCAGCAAGCATTTCTTTATACAGCAAGTTGTGGACATATGGAACAATCTACCTAGTTGTGTAGCTGACAGTAGTACCTCAGAGACTTTCTAATCTAAGCTCGATAGTTATTTCAACACACTATGTGAACAGGAATTTGGCAAGCTTTGTTGGGCTGAATGGCCTGTTCTTATGAAAAGCTTTCTGATGTTCTAAATATCTCAAGGCATTGGCAAAATATTCCCATCAATGCTGTCTCTGCAAAATACTAAAAATCATCTATCCTTTTTCTTTCACAGATGTTGCCTGACCCACTGAGTTCCTGCAAAATCTTGTTTTCTTAGTTCAAATAAATCCAGGAGTGGTTGTTTAGCAGCTAATCTGGATTAAGGAAGGAGAAAGAGGAGTATGTGTGTCAGAATGTATTGAAGATGATTTTACAAAGAGAAAGGATAGATAAACTGTATAATTTTATCTCAGTTTAAGTTTAGGACACAGTAGGAACGCATGCGTGCCGCAGTAGCATAGCGATTAGCACGACCCGATGGTTGGAGTTCAACTCCAGTGGCATTCTGTAAGGAGTCTCTAAAAGCCCTCTCCATAGAATACATGGGTTTTCTCTGGGTCCTCTGGTTTCCTCCCACTGTCCAAAGAGTGTACTGGCCATTGTAAACTGTCTCGTGATGAGGTTAGGGTTAACCTGGTTTGTCAAGGGTTGCTGAAGTGGTGTGGCTCAAAGGTCCCACTCAGTGCTGTATCGCTAAATAAATAAACAAAGAAGGAACTGTTATGGTTTTGTGAAACTCTAAACAGTTTTTTCTGATGAGCAGATTTGTAGGCAATTGTCAAAATCGTCTGCAATACTAGTAGCCTTTAAATGCACTCTGAAGTGGAGAAATGCAAGAATAAAGGACAGCAATTTCTGGTACGTGTACAAAAGACATTTGCATTGATTGTGTCTCCAGTCCATCAATGCAGAAACGGTTCTGAGATACCACGTAATCCAAGTGCAGTGAATTACACGAACAAACATAAACAGAAGAGATTCTTGAGCTGCTGGAGATTTTGAGCAACGCAAAAAAGTGCTGGTGGAATTTAGCAAGTCAAGCAGCATCTATGGAAGGGAATAAACAGACATCATTTTGGGCTGATACTTTTTATCAGGACTCGAGTGGAAGGGGGCAGAGGTCAGAGTAAGAATGTGGGGGGAGGGGAACAAGTATTAGCTGGCAGATGATTGGTGAAACCAGGTGAGGGAGAAGGTGGGCAGGTAGAGAAGGGAAATGAAGTGATAAGTGGAAGAGGTCAAGGGCTGAAGAATAAGGAATCTGATAAAACCAAAAGAATAGATACATAATTAGGTCACTCAGCCCCTCAAGTCTGCCCTACCATTCCATCATGGCTGATTTATTATCCCTTTCAACCCTATTCTCCTGCCTTCTCCCAATAGCCTTTGACACCCTGACTTACCCAGAAACTATCAACCTCCACCTTAAATACACTCAATAACTTGGACTCCACAGCTGTCCATGACAATTAATTCCACAGATTCACCACCCTCTGGCTAAAGAAATGTTTTATCATCTCTGTTCTAAATGGATGTCCCTCTGTTCTGAGGTTGAAACTCTGCTGGACATGCTCTTTGTATATGTCCGGCTTTATTGCATTTTCTGCAAGTTTTGCCTTTAAACCTGTTTTGGTTTGGTGTATGCGAGCCCCAGCCACAACTGTAACTCAATTTGTTTGCCCAGGCCTGTTTCTGTTTATGTGGCAATTTTCTTCACTCTCACTTTCATTCCTGACTGCAACTCCATTGAATCTCTGCTTGCTGTTTCCATTGATGCCACTGTTTCAACCGTTCTTTTAAATGCAAGTTGTGCTTCAGTTAGAAACCATTTTTGAATGCTTTCTTGTAAGATTCCACAAACTATATGATCTCTCAGTACATCATAAAGCCCATCATTCAATTCACAATGCTCAGACGTCTTCAATTCAGCCGTGTATGCTGAAATGAACTTCCCTTCCTTTTCATTCTGCTTATGAAACCTGAACCATTCTGCAAATAACTATAGGTTCAGTTATAAATGTTCCTGCATTACTTTTACAATATCAGCGAAGCTCATTTCGGCTAGTTTGTTTGGAGAAGTTAAATTTAGAAGTAAACTGTATGCCCTTAAATCCAATGCACTTAGCAAAAGCAGTACTCACTTCTCATTAGCTATTTCATTTGCTCCAAAATACTGCTCAATCTGTTTAGTGTAATAAATCCAGTTACCTCTTGTGCAATTGAATGCGTCTATTTTTCTGATGTAGCCAGCCATTTTTACTTTGTTTTTACTTATGATTATTATCACCCGGTACTCACTTTATGAATCCGTAAATTTGTCTGTTTTTGCCTTTTTCAAATGCTCAACTGTTTCAAAGGTTCAAAGGTCCAATTTAATGTCAGAGAAATGTTCACAATATTCACCCTGAAATGCTTTTTCTCTCTCCCCTTCTAACGAGACCAGTGCTACACAGCTTTTTAAAAAGCTTGAACATCCTGCTGTGCTCCAACAAGTAGATAGTCTTCCTGGGTTTGTTTAAACTTCTTCACCTCTACTGTTATGTGTTGTAACTCCAAAATATGAAAAAACTAATTAAAAGAAGAAGACCGGAGCCCAGGAGAAAGGGTCTTAATTTCATTTTTATTTTAAACAAGGCACACATGGTACCATCAAGATGTATGCAATTCACGTATTTTTACCTGTAACACTTAATGAATTATTTAAATGAACAAGAATGCTTAATCAAACAATATATTTACAATATTATTGTTGTTGTTCGTCCATCATCGTTGTTGATGAAGACCTCAACACCGTTATGATGATGATGATGGTGTCGAGACTAGCGCATGATTTGGATTTAAGTGAGGGAGGGAGAGTTGCGCAGCGTCAGCCTCACTCTCTCTTCCCAATTCCCATCTGGATCCAGTGGCAAGACAAGAGTCGAGCCGACTGGAGATGGGACTAGGTGCAGTGGATGACCAGGACGCCTTCTGTGTCTTGTCGTGCTCTACATGTTCCACAACGCTTGCAGAAACCGCCTTCTTGACCGTTGGACCTTCCATTGGTCTTGTCCGCTCAATCCGCCGGAGTCTGTCTTCACATGCTGGAATATTATTGTACTGATATATTAAATACACAACAGAAACCATGCTGCCTTTGGCCTACTTTATCATGCTCCTCCAAGTACCCCGAAACCTTATCCTTAATAATGGATGCCAGTATCTTCCCCACCACTGAAGTCAAGCCTTTTGGCCTATAATTTCCTTTCTTCTGCCTCCCTCCTTTCTTAAAGAGTGCAGTGACATTTGCAATTCTCCAGTCCTCTGGAGCCATTTCAGAACCTAGTGATTCTTGAAAGACCACTACTGATGCCTCCATAATCTCTTCAGCTACCTCTTTCTAGTCCATATGGTCCAGGTTACATATCTATCTTCAGACTTTTCAGGTTCTCAAGTACCTTCTCCTTAGTGTTTGCACCTACATTCACTTCTACCCCCGGCATTTGAGTTTCTGGTATACTGCTAGTGTCTTCCACAGTGAAGACTGATGCAACATACTTATTAAGTTCATCCACCATTTCCATGTGCCCCGTTACTACCTCTCCAGCACCATTTACCAGTATATGCCAACTGCTCGATCCTCAGTCCTATTTCTTTCATTCCCACCCTCCTCCCAACTTAGTTTAAACCTGCCCCAAGAGCTCTAGTAAATGTGTCAACAAAGAGAGGACAGTGAACCATGGAAGAAAGGGAAGGGTGAGGGGCACCAAAGGTTATAGGCAGATTAGGAGAAGAGAAGGGAAGGGGTGAGAGAGGAACTAGAATGGTAATAGAATAAAAAACTATGGGAGGTGGAAGAACTTACTAGAAGCTAGAGAAATTGATGTTCATGCCATCGGGATGTGGGCTACTCAGAGGAAATATGAGTTATTGCTCCTCCAACAGTCTGGCCTCATTATGGCAGGCCATATCAGAATGGGAATGAGAAGTTGAATTGAAATAGATAACCACTGGGAAATCTTGTCCTCTGTGGTGGAAGGAGCAAAGGTGCTTGATGAAGCGGTCCCCCAGTCTACATGGGTCTCATAGGTGAAGTGGCAGCTCCCCTGGAAGGACTATTTGGGGCCCCAAATGGTGGCGAGGGAGGAGCAGTAGTGGCAGCTGTAGAACTTGTCCCATTTGCAGAGGTAAGTGCTAGAAAGGAAATCTGGAAAGATGTACTTCGTGGCAGGATCTTGTTGCATATTTCAGAAGTTAGGGAGCCTGATGTGCAGGATATGGAAGTTAGTGGCGAGGTAGCTAAGGACAAATGGAACCCTATCCTTGTTATGGCGATGGGAGGATGGAGTGAGGGCAGATGTGCAGGAAATGGAGGAGATGCAGGTGAGGGCAGCATCGATGCTGATGGAAGGAAAACCCTGCTTTTTTTTTAAAAAAGGCAGGCATCTTAGATGTCCTTCAATGGAAAGTTTCATCCTGAGAACAAATGTGGCAGTGATGGAGGAACTGAGAAAAGGGAATAAGATTCTTACAAGCGACAGGGTGTGAAGAGGTATGATCAAGATAGCTGTGAGTGCCAGTAGGTTTATAAAACATATCAGTAGTCTGTCTTCAGAGATGGAGACAGAGAGATGAAGAAAGGGCAGAGAGGAGTCATAGATGGACCAAGTGAATTTGAGGGCAGGGTGGAAGTTGGAGGCAAAGTTGATGAAAGTAACAAACTCAGCATGGGTGCAGGAAGCAGTACCGATGCAGTCGTCATTTAGCATAGAAAGAGTTGCGGAGCATTACCAGGGTAAGCTTGGTACATCGACTGTTCTACATAGCCGATGAAAAGGCAGGCCTAGCTGGGCCCATGTGAGTGCCTATGACTACACCTTGGGTTTGGAGAAAGTCGGAGGAGTCAAAATAGAAATTGTGAGGGTGCTAATCAGTTCCGTCAGACGGAGGAGGGTGGTGGTGGATGGGAACTGGTTAAGTCTGTTGTCCAGAAAGAACCAAAGTGCTTTAAGGCCATCAAAGTTCAATGTAAATTTATTATGAAAGTACTTATATGTCATCATATTCTACCCTGAGATTAATTTTCTTACAGGCATTCACGGTGGAACAAAGACATACTATAGAATCAATGAAGCACTACACACAAATACTGTCAAACAACCAATGTGCAAAAGAATGCAACTGTACAAATAAAAAAAAGAAACAAATAGTAATAAACAGGTACATAAATAATAACGAAAACGTGAGTGGTAGAGTCCTTGAAAGTTAGTCCATAGGTTGTGGAGTCAGTTCAGTGTTGAGGTGAGTGAAATTATCCACGCTGGTTCAGGAACCTGATGGTTGAAGGGTGACTGTTCCTGGACCTGACGAGGTGGGATCTAAGGCTCTTGAACCTCCTTCCTGATGGAAGCAGTGAGAAGTAATCATGGCTTAGATGGTAGGGTTCCTTTTTGATGGATGCTGCTTCATTGTGGCAGTGCTCCTTGTTTCATCATGGGGGATAGAAGTGTATAGGGACTCATGGCCAGAGTGAAAATGAGGTGATCAGGGCCAGGGAACTTTAAAGTGATCGAGAGCTTGCAAATTGTTTCGGATGTAGGTTGGATAGGACTGAACCATGGGGGACAAAGTGGAGTTGAGCTTTGCAGATCTGAGTTCAGTGGGGCAGGAGAAGGCAGGAACAATGGGCCTACCAGGACAGTCAGGTTTTTTGGATCTTCAGTAGGAGGTCGAAGGTAGAAATGGGCAGTGTGGGGCTCGGGAACTATGAGGTTGGTGGCAGCAGCAGAGGTGATGAGGTTGGTAATGGTATAGGAGATAATGGCCTGATGGTCCTTGTTGGAATCCTGTTCAAGGGGTAACGACCTCTTCAAAGCAGACGCCAGACTAGAACAGCATTCATTTCCCTTGTCTATGGCTTTGATGGTGAAGTTAGGATTTATACATAGGAAGGCAGTGCACTCAGAGGTTTAAATAGGAGAACAGAGTGCTGTAATCAATATAATATAATATACTAACATTTATAGAGCACTTTTCATACAGGCAATGTAATTCAAAGTGTTTTATAATGCTTTGAAGCTAGAGAGGAAAAGATCTAGAGCGGGATGCCCAAGAAGAGAAGGAGGGCTAAAACTGTAGAAGTGGTCATCAGAGGAAGGTGAAGAATCCTTGGCAAAGAAGTAGGTTTGGAGACAGAACTGGCAGATAAAGAGCTTGGGGTCATGGTAGGCACCGGACTCATTGAGATGTGGGAACAGGGGAACAAGGGTAAGGCATTTCCTGAGGACAGAATGTACTCTCTCGGAGAGGCGAAGGTCAGAGTAAATGGTGAGGACACGGCAGGGATTAGAGCTGGGGTTAGGGGAGGGTAGAGAGTTGGATGGGTCAGAAGAGAGGGGAAGGTTGGCATGTTCAGGAAAAGAGAGGTGGGAGAAAGATAGAGGTCTGAAGAATGAAGGGGGACAAGGGGTAAAGGGTAGCCTGAGAGACTGGGGATGGTGTGGAGTAGTGGTGAAAGAAGAGGACAATAGTTTCCAGTAGTACTGAGAAAGTCTCAGCTTGGAGGTGGAGGTGGCCAAGTCTGGAGCCGGAGCTGGGGCTGCAGTTGGAGCTGGAGCCGGAACTGGAGTTGGAACTGGAGTTGAGGCTGGAACCAGAACTGGAGTTGAAGCTGGAGCCAGAACTGGAGTTGAAGCTGGAGCCGGAACTGGAGTTGAAGCTGGAGCCTGAACTGGAGTTGAAGCTGGAGCCTGAACTGGAGTTGGAGCTGCAGCTGGAGCTGGAGTCGGAACTGGAGTTGAAGCTGGAACCAGAACTGGAGTTGCAGCTGGAGCCGGAACTGGAGTTGAAGCCGGAGCTGGAACTGGAGTTGAAGCTGGAGTTGGAGCTGGAACCAGAACTGGAGTTGGAGCTGGAACCGGAGCTGGGGTTGAAGCTGGAGCCGGAACTGGAGTTGGAGCTGGAACCGGAGCTGGGGCTGAAGCTGGAGCCGGAACTGGAGCCGGAGCTGGAGTTGAAGCTGGAGCCAGAACTGGAGTTGGAGCCGGAACTGGAGTTGAAGCTGTAGCCTGAACTGGAGTTGGAGCCGGAACTGGAGTTGAAGCTGGAGCCGGAAATGGAGTTGGAGCTGGAACTGGAGCTGAAGCCGGAACTGGAGTTGAAGCTGGAGCCGGAAATGAAGTTGAAGCCGGAGCCGGAACTGGAGTTGAAGCTGGAGCCAGAACTGGAGTTGGAGCCAGAACTGGAGTTGAAGCTGGAGCCGGAACTGGAGTTGGAGCCGGAACTGGAGTTGAAACCGGAGCCGGAACTGGAGTTGAAGCCGGAGCCAGGGCTGGAGTTGCAGCTGGAGCCGGAACTGGAGTTGAAGCCGGAGCTGGAACTGGAGTTGAAGCTGGAGTTGGAGCTGGAACCAGAACTGGAGTTGGAGCTGGAACCGGAGCTGGGGCTGAAGCTGGAGCCGGAACTGGAGTTGGAGCCGGAACTGGAGTTGAAGCTGGAGCCTGAACTGGAGTTGGAGCCGGAACTGGAGTTGAAGCTGGAGCCGGAAATGGAGTTGGAGCTGGAACTGGAGCTGGAGCCGGAACTGGAGTTGAAGCTGGAGCCGGAAATGGAGTTGAAGCCGGAGCCGGAACTGGAGTTGAAGCTGGAGCCAGAACTGGAGTTGGAGCCAGAACTGGAGTTGAAGCTGGAGCCGGAACTGGAGTTGGAGCCGGAACTGGAGTTGAAGCTGGAGCCGGAACTGGAGTTGAAGCTGGAGCCGGAAATGGAGTTGAAGCCGGAGCCGGAACTGGAGTTGAAGCCGGAGCCAGGGCTGGAGTTGCAGCTGGAGCCGGAACTGGAGTTGAAGCTGGAGCCGGAACTGGAGTTGAAGCCGGAGCTGGAACTGGAGTTGAAGCTGGAGTTGGAGCTGGAACCAGAACTGGAGTTGGATCTGGAGCCGGAACTGGAGTTGGATCTGGAGGCATGCAGGGCTGAGGTCATAGCTGGAGCTGAAGGCAGTAGGATCTGCATTCAGGTGGGGGCTGGGGCCAAGGTCAGAACAGGAGCTACAGGTGCCGGGGTCCCTGGCCTGGTGAGGGCCTGGCCGAGGTCCAAACTGGAGGATGCAGGGGCCACAGTCTGGAGGCAGGTGATCTTGTGATCCTTCCTGAAAGTGAGGAAGGAGAAGAAACGCCGGTTGATGGTGTGGATCTGGCAGAGGATGAAGTGCCGGAGTGGTCCATTGCAGGCAGTGGAGAGTGAGGCCTGGAGCTGTGGCAGAGAAAGAAACAACACAGGTACCTGGGATCCTCACTGGCTCCAAACTGAGAGGCTGGAAGCCATGTGGCACAAGGTTGCAATGGAGACAAGTTCCCAGAAAGGATATGTGGCCGTGATAGTGCATCTGGATGAGCACATGGTCAAAGTTTTGGAGAGCAGCTGAGGTCACAGAGTGGAAACAGTGAGAGAGAGTCTCATTGAACTCCTGTTGAAACGATTTAATCCTCGTAGCCATATTCACAGTGGAGCAGCAAATTAAAAACATATGAGTTTCTGCAGATGCGCGAAATACCCAACAACACAAAGTATTGTTGGAGCCCAGCAAGCCAGGCAGCATCTATGGAGGAGAATAAACGGTTGACGTTTCGGGCGAAACCTTTCACTGAGACTGGAAAGGAAGCGGGGAGTAGAAGCCCGAATAAGAAGGTGGGGGAGGGGAAGGAATTCAACTGGAAGCTGATTGGTGAATCTAGGTGAAGTGGAGATGGGTGGTTGGGGGCATTGATGAAGCAAGAAAGTTGGAGGTGATAGATGGATGGAGATAAAGGGCTGAACAAGAGTAAATTTCAGCAGGATATCTACGTTACAGTATTCACAACGTAATTAAAAATAACAAAGACAAAAATGCTTAATGGAAGAATAACTAATTTTAATGAGTTAAGAGGAGCTCGGCATAGTAAGATTTTTAAAGGTTTTTACAGTATAAAAAAATCAGTAAAGGAAGAAATTCAGGGAAGAGGTAATTCAGATAGAAAGTGGAAGGTATGAAACTGGATTACCAAGGTGATAAATGGTTAAATAAAATTGACAAAATAAGGCTTATGAAAAATGTCAGGAACAAGATTCAACTAATATCCAAGAAGATTATGGAATGTTTAGGAAGGTTTGGAAATGTTTAATAGAAGAAGTGAAAAAGATTTTGAGTACAGATTAACAGACTGAGTTAAATTGAACACCAACTGTAAAGTGAAAGAAGCTAGCCAAGAAAAACAATGGGTCTATTAACACCAAAAGAAATTCATCATGTGCCAGTAGAAGATGGATTAAAGTTACAGTAATGTTTTGTAAAAGAAGCAGATGATGGGAAGGTTATACTAAGAGGAGATAATATTTGAACAGGTTAGTAATAGAAAAACACATTTCTCTATGTTTCGGCGTATGCATGGTAAATAAATTTGAATATTGAAATGTTGGCCAAGATAAAGTACGTCTTAGGTGACCAAAAATAAGCAAAAATAGAAAAAGCAAAGGTTATTAGTTATTCATTGGATAAAATAGTTTTGCCAGAGGAGCACAGGGTTGCTTACGTTCCAAAATAGTTTAAGAAAGGGGAATGGGATTAACCTAGAAGCCACAGGCCAGTCAACCAAACATCAATGATTGGGGATCACTATTAGGGACTGAGCAAGTTATTGAAAAGGCATGAGTTATTTGAGGAAAGTAGCATGAATATGAAAACATATCTGATTAAAGTCCTTGGTGGAAAGCATTGATTGGGGAGGTGCAGAATAAAATACATTGATGTATATTAGAATTCAACAAATATACCTGATAGGAAGTTTAAGATGGAATCTAATGAAGTTAATAGGAAAATGGTGTTTTGAATACAGAACTGACTCAATGACAGGAAGAATGATGGTGCAAAGTCGACTAGCTGTTTTGTAGTGGTATCCTCCAAGGACCAATTCAAACTCAGTTTATTAACCTGTTTTAAAATTATCTAGATATAGCTCTGTGTTTCTGATACTTGGAAAAACGTACAATCCATCTGATTTGCTATTAATCTGTTTATCTAAGGATGTCTTTGTTTGGGAGTACAAGGAAATTTGATGCTAAAGCCTGGCTCAGCAAGGAGTTCAAGATATCAGAGTCCTGGTGAAGAACTGGAAGGGGCTGAAACTGGTGCACTATATGTGTATAAAATTTATTACACAACCCTTCGCCATCTCAGCAGTAATAATAGAATGACATGAAGGTGGTGGAGTTTGTGGATAGTGTGGAAGATTGTTGTAGGTTACAATGGGAGATTGACAGGACACTGAGAAGTGACAGATGGAGTCCAACCCAGAAAAGTGTGAAGTGATTCACTGTGGAAAGTTGATTTTGAAGGCAAAATGAAGGGTTAATGGTAAAATTCTAGGCAGAGTTATGGAACAGAGAGATCTTGGGATCCACGTCCATGGATCCCACAGAGTTGATAGGGTTGTTAAGAAGGTGTATGGTGTGTTGGCTTTTGTTAGTTATAAGGTAAAATTGCAGCTCTATAAAATCTTTGTTAGAGCACACTTGGGATATTGTGTTCAGTTCTGGTCGCCTCATTGTAGGAAGGATGTGCAAGCTTTGGAGAGGGTGCAGAGAAGGTTGTAATAGCGACCATGCCAGAATCGGAATCAGAATCAGCTTTATTATCACTGACATACAGTATGTTGTCAAATTTGCTATTTTGCACCAGGTCCGGTCCGTGAAGTCCGCATCGACCCTTGCTCCAGGTTTTCCTGTCTACCCTGTTTCTGTTCCTGTTGAGCACTAATTGAGGCAACTGATTCTCGTTGGGGCTGGCTGCATAAATACCTCCAGAGACCAGGGTGTGGCTGCTGGATTGTTCTTGTCCTTACTCCTAGTATCCCTTCCCCTGCCTTCTGTTTCCTTGCCTGAAGCCTTGCCTGGTCTTGCCGGTAACTCTCGCCTCACCTCGCCTGAAGTTCTTGTCTCGCCTTGCATTGCCTGAAGCCTCGCCTTGTCTTGCTGGTAACTCTCGCCGAGTCTCGCCTGAAGTCTTGTCATGGAGCCACCCTGTACCTAGCTCCCTTCCTGTCCCTTGCCTCCACTGAGTGGGTCAGGCCGTCTTGCCGTTACCCTGCAGTTGGTCCTGTCCCTTCCTGTCCCTTGCTTCCGTCGGGTAAGTCAGACCGTCTTGCCATTACCTACGGTTGGTTCTGTCCCTTCCTGTCCCTTGCCTCTGTCGGGTAAGCCAGACCGTATTGCTGTTACCCTGTAGTTGGTTCTGTCCCTTGCCTCCATCGGGTGGGGTGCCGCGCCCTGCCCAGGTGATCCGCACCCTGCCCAAGTGATCCACGCCCTGCCTAGGTGATCCACGCCCTGCCCAGCAGGAGCTTCAAGACCCCAAGCCTCAAGCCTCACCCCAAGCCAAACTTCAAGACCCCAAGCCTCAAGCCTCTAGTCTCAAGTCTCTGGTCTCAAGCCTCGCCTCAAGCCCGGGCTCCTAGCTCTCTTGTCCAGTCCTGTTTCGGGTTCCCGGTTTTCTTGTCTATGTCCTTGCCCTCACCCTGTATCCTAGTCCTGTCCCTAGTACTTCAGTGTCTGTATCTTGCACTTGGGTCCGTTCCCAGCCAGCCTCTTATGACAACAGTACTTTAGCACATATATATATATATATGTACATATATATATATTTCTTATAATTTATAGTATATTTTGTATACTATGAGAATGTATTGCTAAGGTGCCTAAGACTTGCACAGTACTGTAGTAATTTTACATATTGCACTGTACTGCTACTGCAAAAAAAAAAACAAATTTTCAAGTGATGATAAATCTGATTATGTTATGGGTCTCTATTGTGAACTGAGAGTGGGAAGGGAGCAGGGGGGTGGAATCTTTGTTGGGAAATGGGAAGAGAGTGGGAAGCATCAGGGAGACATTCTGTAATGATCAATAAACCAATTGTTTGGAACCAAGTGACCTTGCCTGGTGTCTCAGGGCTGGGTGTATCTGCGCCACCCTCTGCCCTGACACTCCTTCTCTGCCACTTGAGTCACATCCCTCCCGCGGCATTCCACCCTCACTATTTCCAACATCCTTTGCTCACACCAGATTTACAAACTCACTCTCCGCCCCACGTTGACAAACACAGTACTGTGCAGAAAGAGAGAGCAAAAACAGTGATGACCATGTCTTATGAGGATGTCTAGAGTGATGGGTAGGCAGGCTTTTCTCTTTGGAACCAGTGAGGGTGAAAGGTGACTTGGTAGAGGTGTACAAGATGATAAGAGGCATAGATCGAGTGGGTAGCTAGAGACTTCTTCCTAGGGCAGGAATACCTAATACAGGAGGACATAATTTTAAGGTGATTGGAGGAAGATATAGGAGAATGTTAGAGTTAATCTCTTTAAACAGAGACTGGTGGATGCCTGGAACATACTGCTAGGGGCAGTGGTGGAAGCAGATACACTAGAGACACTTAAGAAACTCTTAGATAGGCACATGGTCATTGCAAGGTGGCACCACTGAACCATGGCAACATTCTGAGCGCCATGTCCAATACTTTTAAATATACCTGTATTGAGGGGAAATAAGATATTGTCTGTTCTGTGTTTTACCGAGACATGGCTTATTCAGGCAGAAAGTGTCTCAATGCACAGGGTGGAGCAAACTGCTGATTTGGAAAAGACAAAAGGTGTAGATGTGTGATTCTGACAAACTCTCCGTGGTGCTCCGGAGTGGCAGTTTGGTCGTACTTTTGTCCCCCTAACTTTGAACAGCTAATGATCAAATGCCTACTGTTCTATTTACTGTATCAAGAGAGTTCTCCTCTGTGACCCTGACCACAGTTTACATACCAGCATCGGTTGATAGTAATCAGGTACTTGAGATACTGCATGATGCTGTCTCCATTCAAGAAACAGTCCATCCCAATGTATTTCAAATCATAGTCGGGGACTTCAACCAGGCTTATTTGAAAAAAAAAAACCTGTCCAATTACCATCAGCATATAACTTGTAGCACCAGAGGTCCCAACACACTAGACCATTACTATACTAAGATAAGGAATGCCTATCGTTCCATGCCCAGACTGCACTTCGGAAAGTCTGATCACTTGTCTGTCCTTCATGACATCTATAACTTTGACTAACTTCTATAGATGTGTGGTGCAGACTATATTGACTGACTGCATCACAGCCTGGTATGGAAACCCCCTTCAATGCCCTTGAACGGAAACTCCTACAAAAAGTAGTGGGTATGGCCCACTCACCCTGGGCGAAGCCACCATTGAGCACATCTACATGGAGCGTTGTTGCAGGAAAGCAGCATCCATAATCAGGAACCTCTACCCCCCAGACCATGCTTTCTTCTCACTGCTGCCATCAGGAAGAAGGTACAGGGACCCTCAGTACTCACACCGCCAGGTTCAGAAATGTTATCCCTCAATCATCAAACTCCTGAACCAGAAGGTGTTACTTCTCTTAACCTCACGCCCCATCACTGAACTGTTCCCATAAACTATGGACTCACTTTCAAGAACTCTTCATCTCATGTTCTCAATATTTATTGCTTGCTTGCTTGCTTGCTTATTTATTTATTTATTTATTTATTCTTTCTGTATTTGCACAGTTTGTTGTCTTTTGTATACTGGCTGACTGTCTTATTAGTGCTGTCTTTCATTGATTCTATTATGATTATTGGATTTATTGAGCATACCCAGAAGAAAATGAACCTCAGTGTTGTACAGTATATGGTGACGTATGATACTAAATTTACTTTGAACTTTGAAGTTTGGATAATAGGCAAATGAACATTATGTAAGAGGGAAGGGTTAGATTGATCCTAGAGTATGTTAAATCTTGGCACAACGCCGTGGACCAAAGGGCCTGTGTTGTCCTACAATATTCTATCTTCCATGTTCTAAATGACTGCCCTGGTATCATAGTTGAGATCACTGTGTTTTTGAATGGGAAACCATTGTCTGCCTTCAGTTATTTTCCTGCAATGATTTAGTGCTCATCCTTTCAATGCCAAGAAATCTGGAATGTTCCTAATGCGCAATGGGTAGTCAGCAGATGCTCATTGCTTTCTGGCACATGGATAGCAGATAGGAGTTCAAATTGCCAGAAAATTACATCTGGTGAGACCAGTGTGCCTTTTCGCTTTTATAGTGCACAGACTCTGTTACTGGTTCTGAATTTTATTTCAATATCCAATTATCTATATTTCTTGATTAATTTCAACTAAACTGTTTGTAATACTTTTGGCGAGAATTTCCGTTAAATCTTTCCTGACACTGCTAGAGATCCCAAATTCAGCGAGGTGGCAGTGGTTTCATTTTCCATGACTGCTTGTTCAAACGCCATCTCAAATGTGTTCAGTTGTTATAAAATCAAGTTTTGTTATTGTAAAGTGTATTACCGAGTATCAAAATCTTTTGGTTATTCATTGTTTTAAAATGTTTGTGTTTTGTAAAGAGTGTCTGAGGTTATAGTGCAAACTGAATATGTGAAATATTTGTTGGAAGGTTTGTGAAGCAAATATAAATTGAGGTTCGCTGCCAGAACTAGTGCAAAGGGAGGCAGATCATTTTTGGCATAATTTCAAGCAACTAAACAATCCACATTTTCCCTTGCTTGGTCTTTTCAGCTTGCAAACAGGGGGAGCAGTAGTTATACAAATATGCAGTCTGCAGAGTGTAAGTTAATACAATCTTTGAGTGTGACAGATCAAAAATTCAGCTATGGTACATCCAACAATGTAGCAAATTGGCGGTGAGTTGTCACAGAAAGTTAGTGCAGTGAGGCTCTGTGCTGCTCAGCAGTATACTCCTAATTTATAGCCACTATGTCAGAGAGTTTTCACGTACAACTGTGCAGCTAGCAAAGATGCAGAATAACAATTGAGGTGGATCATTTTGGTGAAAGCAAAAGAGGGCACTAAGTTGCTGGTGAATTAATAAGACACCATTGTTTAGGTGCTTGGTTTTAACTTGCAGTTATGCAGCTAATTATGGATTACATGATTAGTAATAATTATAACAATAATAATAATTTCACTACACCCATATTAACATATTAGTTTGTCATAGTATCTTGGTATGAAACTGATCTGGAAAATTTAGGAAGAAAAATATAAGAAATGAAATGGCATATTTTTAGAAAACACTATATATACTGTGCACTCAAATGCACTTAGATTAACAATACCTAGAACAGAAGGAGGAAGAGGAATAACGGACATAAAAAATTACATAACAGCCAGATAAAACTGCTAAGGATATATTTTCATCAATGAAAACAGAATTCAGCACTCCGCATGAACATATGCAATTCTGATAAGAGGTACACAACACTAAACATAAACGAAAGCTCAACCCAGAAAACTGAAGAAAGGTTAACCAATGGAAACCATCCCCATGTACCGAGCAGACTAGGTGTTGACAAGGAAGCGATGAATGCCTGGCTCAGAGATGGAGACCTCTTCCTAGAAACATGGAGGTTCCTTGTGGCATACAGGACCAAGTGGTGAACACACAAAAAATTAAAAATACATAACAAGAGACCAACAAATTCAAGACGATAAATGCAGAAAATACCAAGAGAAACCGGAAACAATCCAATACACTACAGGATCCTCCAGACGTTTAACTCAATCTGATTACTTACACTAGCACAATCAAGTGGCAAACCTCATTGACCAAAATCTTGTTTTAAAATACAAACTCATTAAAAAGACACCATACCCGACTACAAATACAACCCTGATCCAGTTTTGGAGTTAGAGTCCTACAAATTATATTAGAATCGATCCATTATTACAGATAGGTATTGAATTCCACAGCTTAGAGGCATAGTTCGAAAAGCTGACCTACAGTTCTTTTGAGGTAGATAAATGTGTTTGGGGGCTATAGAGTGGTAACATGATCACTTTATACTCAAGTTTCTACAATTTCTTTGGAACAGCATACATAGACTTTTCCCTTGCAACTCCACTGAATGTGTGGTGTACATTTTTTATTTCACTGTGACACATACCAGCATATATCAGGATCCTATAAGCAGCACTGGAGATCCTTGGGTGGAAGGTGCTGTTGAAGAGGTGTGTTCTCTTCCAAAGAGGAGGAGAACAGCCTGGACCATCTAATGACATAGATGAGGGATGGGATTACAAGGAAGTCTCAGCCATGTTCACCTTGGGTGCACTTTAGTGGTTAAAAATGTGCCAATTTGATATGAATGCTTTATGCAAGATTTCATCACCTAAACACATTTCACATTTCATGTACCGTATGCACCGTTTAACTAGACATTGGCCCTCATGGAACCATAAAGGTGTTCCATGCTTCACAAACATTACTCACAATCTCCGATGCTTCATACTGATTTATCAACAAGTGAAGCACCAGTTACTTAGAAGTATCCCAGCATGACTTGGCATGTTGTAATCCATTGCTGGGTCCTTTAGGCTTACAGCTGCTTGAGGGCATCCTACAAGAACATCTTTAATTCACTCCACTGGAACCATGGCATTAGCATTACACAGAAACACCAGATCATCAATACTGTGTACAAAATCAACCAATTATTCTTATGCCTTCCCCTAATGTTTTCATTTACTTGCCTTTGCACACAGTATTGATTGTTTAATACACATTTAGTTTGGAATATTTTACAGTGCCTTTTATTTCCTTTTGTGGGAAGAGGACTCTGAGATGGTTCGTGAGGGTGAGGTGTTGAGCTCTTGATGAATGGAAAGTTGTGGATGCCATTACATAAGAGTTCATTTTGGAAAGTCGGGCAGTTTGTGTTGCCTTCCTCCTTCCCCTTAATTCTCTTCTCTTTCTTTCCTTCTCTTGCTTCTCAGTTGAATGTTTCATAGCTGATGGCAAGGGTTGTGGTCTCAAAATAGAAATATAATGTAGCATATTGTAAGCCATCACATTTTTAAAAATTAATTTTGACATCTGCATGCTGCTGCCAGCATTTATTGCTAATAACCAATTGACCTATAGAAGGTGGCAATAAGCTACTTTTTAAACTGCTGAAATTCTTCTGATGAACAACTCCCATAGAATTGATGGTAAGGAATTCTAGGATTTCAGAATTTAGAATCCCAACCACCATCGAGGAATAACACCATATAATAGTGTAACACTCAGCTATATTGGCTCGTATATATCTAGGGGAAACCCCATCCGCCGTCTGCCTGGTCTCTCGGTTGTATCGGTTGCTGTACAACTGCCACCGAACTCAGCTTCAAACATCAATCATCAGCCAGCACACACTGTACGTTTCACCAATTACACTTTATAGATATTACTAAGTCTATGAAATTAATATAAGTTCAATACAAAAAAAGGGAATGGGAAAGGCGCCAGACTTATCAAAGTTCAAGCTCTTCGTGCACACGTTGGAGCTCAGGAACTTCTTTGGGACCCCTCTGGCCCCGGCGACTCGCGGCTCAGGACCACCCGGAGTGATTGACCTGAGCTTTCCCCGCACGTCCGTCATCCTCACGGTCTCTCCTCCAACTCCCCGCCAAAACCCCCTGGTTCCCAGTCATAGGAGACAGCATACCATCCCAAGAAAGAATAACATGGACACCCATTGGCTGATAGTACCTCTGCTATCTGTTATAACCCAAGCAAATTTCTAGCTAGAGACTTTCTCAGCATTTAACATAATATAGAAGCCATTTTAATCCACATACGCAGCAGTTTAAAAGATTAACATAACAAAGAAGCCATTTAAAATTTAACATAACAAAGAAGAAACCCCGTACAATAGCAACACACATTTGTATTGCTGCGTACTCCAGCATCTTTCACATCATTTCTAATGCCAAAAGCATCGCATCAATTGTCAGTGTTTTGTTCTATCCCATTTTGTCCGGCTTCATGTCTTCCATTTTATGCAAGCTAAGCATGTATACGCATAGGTATAGGTTACATCCTGGGATCATCTGTCATATTACTGGATAGCATTATTGCTCACTGACCATTTTTTCATTTGCCTCAACATCTCAAATCCAGCTGACACTGTGGAATGTCGCAAAGACTTTTCCCTAAGTGTCTGGTGTTGATCTGAATGGTTGCGTTCCACTTGGAGGCTGAAGGAGGGAAGTCTTTTTAACTTCCAGTACAGGACAGTATTAATGCAGAATGCCTGTAAAATAGTTCATTTTTATTGGAAAATATACAGTCTAAGTGAAAAACCAACTACCGGACTTTAGCATAATGAGATATAGTTGCCTTTCTTGAAACATGATAAATTACCGAACTCGACAGTGTGAAAGGCAAGCTATTAAATGTTAAGTATGTCCTGCAAGGAGCCTCATGTGCTATTGTCCATGTTACCATAAGATCTTTGACAATGTGATTCTTTACTGCTTTAAACACCCTCTCCGATTGACCCAGTTGTACTGCAAGGGAAATGCATCCATCTATGTCTGCAGCGGCAAATCGATACAGATGTCTTGAACACAGCAAAAACCTTTCAACATGTGAGACCACTCCGTGTAGGTTTTGCATTTTCAAACAACATAGAAAAACAGAACTCTAGTACATATATAGAAATTACTGGAAGAAATAACCAAAAACTACTCTGTGCTCCAAAATGGTATCACTGGTGTCAGGTCAATAATTGCATAATCTCTCTGCTCTTTGTACTTTTGGATCTTCATGAACATGTCTCTCATTGTCAGTTGCCCAACAAACTTACAGGAGACAGGAACCTTAAAGGAGAACATTCTCCAATCGTCATTGAGGGGTTAGAAGCAGAAAGGAAAAACAGCTTAAAGTTCCTGAGGGTCACCATCTCAGGGGATCTAATCTGGACCCAACACATTGATGCAATCATAAAGAAGGTGCATCTGCAGTTCTCTTTGATTAGGAATTTGAGGTGATTTGGTGTATCACCAAAGACTTGCAAGTTTCTACAGATGTACAGTGGAGAGTATTCTGACTGGTTATATTACAGTCAATGCACAGGATTACAAGAGGTGATTGAGAGTTGTAGACAGCCAGTTCCATCACGGGCAAGACCTTCCCACCACCGAGGACATCTTCAAGGGACGGTGCCTCAAGAAAGCAACATCCATCATTAAAGACCATCACCACCAGAGGCTGTAGGGAGGTGGTCCAGGAGCTTGAAGACCTACAGTTGACGTTTCAAGAATAGTTTCTTCCCCTCCTTCATAGAACAGCCCATAAACCTATGAATATTATCTCATTATTTCTTTTGCACTATTTATTTTAGTAATGTAGTAATTTTTATGTCTTGCTCTATATATTTCTGCTGCAAAATAACAAATTTAATGACTTGTGTCAGTGATAGTTTACATGATCCTGATTCTGAAAGCTCTTGTCATTTGGATCTCTTAAGAAATTCTTAATGCTCACAAGTTATGCATATCTATTTACTTTTTCGTGCCCATTTCTGTTTGGTCTCCAGTACAGTACTAAAACACTCACTCACAGTTGGTAACTTCTCAGAATAAATGCTGACAATTGTTTGTGTAGACTTGCTTGCTGGAGAGCCCTCAGTAGTGTTCTGACATGTATCAAATGTCTTCTTCAAGTGCAGTGTAGCTCGTTCATCTGAATTAGCGAGCATACAAAGTTAGGCATGGCTTTAAGCTGTGATTACAATCCTTACCAATGATTATTTTAGTCAAATGAACCAGCAGTGCTCAGCAGCAAAGTGTTAAGCAGCCTCTTCTGGCACTGAGAGCAGATTCAATTGGTAACCAGTAGTAAATTATGGTTGGCTAAGCTGAAGTCTATCCGAAAAGAGTAAGCAGATACTGCAGCCCAAGACCCCTTGACCCTTGGGAAATCCTTTAGCACAAAACCCCCTACCTTGGCAGTAGGAAAAATAGTCTGTTAGACATTTCTTGGGGAAAAAGGAGGTTAAAATGAGCCCTGCCTATTTATTTCCTTAGCCAGAGGAAAGGGAACTCCAAAGAAAACAGAAAAATATAGAGCCATAATTTAGACCACAAAGTAGAGGAGCATTCATCTTAGTTTATGATGAAATTTCATATATAACATAAATGAAATGGCAATCTAAGTTTGCTGTCAATTTTAGAAAAGGCAGAATATGGATCCATTACTCTTTCTAAACCCAATGACCTTGATAATGAGTGACAATCCAGAAAATAGCATGCAAAGAAGAGGCCAACAGATGTTTCTCATTTGACTTTTAGGGAATACCTGCTGTCTGCTACGCTGCTGGTATTTAGGCCAGCAATGAAGGTCCTTCATATTAGGCAGCGTTCAGGGCTTCCTTCATCGTGTCACTAGCCCGGTTTTCACTACTGTCAGTCATACAATTTTCGGGTAGGGACTCAGGAACACCGTCATGCTCAGATATAGAAGGATTCTTCTTTGCTAGTTCCATAACCGTTTTGTTTTACCAATTGGGGTTGTTAGCCCTGAGCTGAACACCCCCGAACCTGGAGGATCCTTGGAGCACTCTCATTCTGGCCTCTACTATTTGAGCTGTTTGACATGGGTGATCCTGCCAAGAGTCAAAGCACAAAGCCCTGACTCCAGCCAACATAGCTCTCTGAGTTACTGAGGCATGCAAGCCTCCAAATGCTACAGGGTTGTTGGGAATAAGTAACATGTTATTACACTATTGTTATAATAATAACAAGAATTTAATTATTATTTATTACTAATGAAGTAAAATTCTAACAGATTGCTGTTACCAGGAATATCAATCCAAGAAACCATGAATGTGTTAAATTCAGATACTTGGCAAAATACAATTAATTGCAAACACTTATGGTTTGAAAATTGTCTTGGCTGTAATGCTGTCATTGGCTTGGTTCTGTTCAGACTGTGTCAGTTGTAGCTCAATGCTGTACTCCTGGCTCGTCTCAGATGAGATACTCTGCTTGAAGGGCTGTGAATGCTCAGTCACTGAGTATGATCAAAGTTGAAAGTAATTGAATTTTGCACATCAAGGGGAATCAGAAGATGTGGGGATTGGATGAAAATGTGACCTTGAGGTGCAAGGTTAGCTGTGGTCTTTCTCAAATGCAGTGCAATTCTACTTATTTTCTGATTTAAGGTGAAGTTTCAGATCTTATCAACTGTGCATCACATTCAGAAAATTTTCAGAAGATGGTCAAAGGAGCCACGTATCAGAATTTCCTGCATGTGCAATGTAAATGGAAATATCAGTTTAAAAAGACATTAATAAGTTAAATGACTATTAGAGGATTTCAATATAGATTTTATCTATTTTTGACCTAATGGAGATAGATTATAATTCTTTTTAAAAGATTAGAACTTTGAAGCAGAGGAGACATTGGATTGCTGTACATTGATCATTAATCCTCATTGGTTATGAACAGATACAGGAACTAATGGAATGCTGGCTATATTCAGAGGATTGGAACACTAGCAGCTGGAAGTTATGTTGTTGGTATGTAAATCCTGCTTAGCCCACATTTGGAGCATTGTGAGCTGTTCTCGATTCCTTAGATATGTTAATATTAAAGGGAAAGGAGTGCTATGCAGTTACCTGAATGATACATGAACTCCATTAAATAAATTACTCCATGATATTTTGGAACTGGGTTGTATTTCCTCAAATTCAGAAGTCTAAGGACTGGTGTAGCTGAAGTTTTCAAGGTATTAAAGGGGTACTGATGGACATTTTAGAGGAAAAGAACAAACTATTTCTTCTGAACAGAGTGTGTGAAACTAGTGGGTCATAGACAAAATGCCAAGGTTTTCAGAAGTGAAGTTATGAGATGCTTGCATAAGCAAAGGAAATAGGACAAAGATCTGATTAAATCAAGGATTAGTCATAATTTTACTGAATGGCAGAATTGGCTTTGGTGGATAAATGGAATAACTAATTCTCTCTTGTCCCTTGTTGTTCTTGTACTTCTTGTAAGTTAAGTGAAATAATCTAGAATGAATCTTCAATTCCATTAGTGAATGAGTGTTACACAGTTAGAGGTACTATTTCATGAATTGAGACACTAAACTATACTCTGGCTTGTAAACTGAAATTAAGGATTTCTATGGCAGATTTTAAAAGAAGAACATGGAAGTTCCAACTAGTACTAATTTCTCAGTCAACGTGTCTGAAACTAATTATCTGTGTGTCTTATCATATTTTTGTGGGAGCTGGCTATGAGTTGCTGGTTGTGCTTCTGGTATTTCAATGGGAACTAAGAAATCTTTAATTGCCTCGAATATTCCATCCTGAGTTGCGAAAGGTGCCATAATTTATGTCTCTTTTTGAGGTAGCCTACCATGCAGACTTATTTCGCTGTAAGCTGTTGTATTATAAAGATTGATTTGTGTCTTGGACCATGACAACATTAAAGGCGTGAATGCAATTGTACAATAGGTAGGTGACTTGATTAGAATGAATAGTGCATTCCTTAAATGTCTGAAAGGCCATGATGGACAACCATAATCTCATTGGAGATTTGGGACTAACAGTTTAAATTTTGCATTATCCATACAATTTACTTTTAACCCAGTAGACTTTATCTGTGATATTTTTCTTAAGAATTAAAGCAGCACTTTTTTTTAAGTGAGAGAACAACATTCCTGAAATAGTGTATATTCTATGCTTGTGGAAAAAAAAGTTGTTATTACAATAACACAGGAAGTGAGAGTATGAAGGTCATGAGTCTTTTGCTGTTTTTTTTTAACTCTTTGTTGGTTTCATTTTGAAATCAGTGGCAGCAGTGGTGCTTGCTGCTGACTTTGAAGACAGCTACCCGCAAAGGTCTAATTATCTCTGTGACCTGGATTTGTCCTTCCCTACAGTTACCTTCATTCCAGTGTAAGCCATAGGGGTTCAAGAGCACATCACCTTTATTGTCTCTGGTAAATTCCAGAGCATGGTTGGAAATATCCTAAGGTTCTCATAGTTGATTGCATGTAAATGCTTCAAGGAAGGTTAAGGATGTATTGTTTGCCAGAGCAAGTAATTAGATAAAGGTCACTTGGATGAGGATAGCTGGAATGCATTGGCACTCCAGATCTGCATCGTGAGCTGCCTTCCCATTGAGATCTGCCTATTTTGTCATGTGCCTACAAGTACCCTGAAATCTCATCCTTAATAATGGGGCCTATAATTTCCCGTCTTTTGCTGCCCTTCTTTCTGAAACAGTGGAGTGTTATTTGCAGTTTTTCAGTCTTCCAGAACCATTCGAGATTCTTGTAATATCAGTACTAATGCTTCCACATTCTCTACAGCCACCTCCTTCAGAACCCTGGGGTGTTGTCCATCTGGTCCAAGTGACTTATCTATCTTCAGCCTTTCAGCTTTCCAAGCACCTTCTCCTTAGTGATAGCAACTGAGCTGCTGCGCCTTGACACACTCAAGTTTCTGGCATACTGCTGGTGTCTTCCACAGTGAAGAGTGACACAAAATATTTATTAACATTGTCTGCCATTTCTTTGTTTCCCCATTTCTACCACTTCAGTGTAATTTTCCACTGGTCTGATATTCACTCTCACCTCGCATTTACACTTTGTATATCTGAGAAAAAGACTTTTGATATCCTTTTTTATATTGTTTCCTGTGGTGGGAGAATCTAAGAGAGGACACAGCCTCAGAATAGAGGGGCATCCTTTTGGAACAGAGATGAGGAGGAATTTCTTTAGCCAGATGGTGGTGAATCTGTGGAATTCTTTGCTACAGGCTTTTTGTATATTTAAGGCAGAGGTTGATAGATTCTTGATTGGTCAGAGCATGAAGGGATACAGGGAGAAGGCAGGAGATTGAGGATGAGAGGAAAATTGGATCAGCCATGATGAAATGGCAGAGCAGACTCAATGGGCTAAGTGACCTAATTCTGCTCCTATATCTGTATTAACATTGACTTCTCTAACTTCCGCTAATGCCCCACCTCCCCCTCGTACCCCATCCGTTATTTATATACACACATTCTTTCTCTCTCTCTCTCTTCTTCTCCCTCTGTCCCTCTGACTATGCCCCTTGCCCATCTTCTGGGCTTTTCCCCACCCTCCCCCTTTTCCTTCTCCCTGGGCCTCCTGTCCCATGATCCTCTCATACTCCTTTTGCCAATCACCTGTCCAGCTCTTGGCTCCATCCCTCCCCTTCCTGTCTTCTCCAATCATTTTGGATCTCCCCCTCCCCCTCCCACTTTTAAATCTCTTACTAGCTCTTTCTTCTGTTAGTCCTGACGAAGGGTCTCGGCCTGGAATGTCGACTGTACCTCTTCCTAGAGATGCTGCCTGGCCTGCTGCGTTCACCAGCAACTTTGATGTGTGTTGCTTGAATTTCCAGCATCTGCAGAATTCCTCGTGTTTGAGTTTTTAAATTCACTACTGCGAAGCCTCTTCCGGTGATGCCTACACTGAAGAAGTTTAAATCTTCTCTTCGACAGAAGTTCAGTGAAACCATCTCCCACTGCTCCCCATCTGTAATTTCTTCGGCTCTTCAACTTTTCGACCACATTTTGACTCAGACTCGCTATCACAGCCATATATCCTTTTTTGGAGCGTGCCTTCATCGCCAACTTACTCCAGTTGGCTTTAGGATTCGTTTCCGAGCCTCTCAATTTGGACCTTCTGAGGATCCCAGGTATTCACATTTTATTGACTCTGCCTCTCGCCGCTTCTCCCGTCAAGCTCTGAAGGCGACTCTCTCCGCCATGAGGAGGTACTTGGTGTCCCTATCCCAGACCCTTCCACACCTTCCGGACACTTTCTTTGCCGTTTGTAATGGTCCTACCCATTATTTCATCCTCTGTCGGATCCATGCCTGCAACCACCCTTTTTTTGACTTCGTCATGTTAGGCAAAGATCGCAAAATCCTATATCTGCAGACCCCAGAGCCTGCTGGCCCAGACGCTAGCAGGCATGAACTTCAGATTGCCTCTGCCATTGATCTCGCCGGCTCCAACACCTCAGGGAATATTCAAAACCCGGACTCCAGCAACGACCACGGACACCTTCAAAGCGATTGCGCAACCACCAACTGCGACTGCAGCCTTGAACTCCAGGCGGGGTCTTTATGTGCTGCTGTTGTGACTCCTGTCTCCCCTTCCCCCACCACCACTCCGCAAACCCGTCTCTCTCAGATCCTACTGTCAGCTCCTGGGCCCTCAGAGGCTCCACCTTCCTCTCACCCCAACCATCCCCTCTCCATTGACACCCCCAGCCTCCCCTGCCCCCCCGATCCCAGCTCTCATCCGTGCCGGGTCTTTACCATCCCCTCCGACCTTCAACTGTCGGAGGCAGAGCGCTCTGTCCTCAGTAAGGGCCTCACCTTTGTCCCCCTTCGCCTACACCTCAGTGAGTTCCGCATTTGCCATGACGCGGAACTGTTCTTCTGCCGTCTCCGTCTCCGAGCCTACTTCTTCGGCAAGGACTCTCCCACCCCCACTGATGACCCCTTCTCCCATCTTCAACCCTCCTCTTCTTCATGGACACCCTGCTCTGGATCTCTTTATTGCTAACTGCCGACGGGACAGCAGCCGTCTTGACTTCACCGCACCTTGTTCCCATTCCAACCTTACTCCTTCGGAACACTCTGCTCTCCACTCCCTCCGCACTAATCCTAACCTTACTATTAAACCCGCCGATAAGGGGGGTGTTGTTGTAGTCTGGCGCACTGACCTCTACCTTGCCGAGGCACAGCGACAACTCGCGGATACCTCCTCTTATTTACCCCTCGATCGTGACCCCACCAAGGAGCACCGGGCCATTGTCTCCCACACCATCACCGACTTTATCCGCTCAGGGGATCTCCCATCCACTGCTACCAACCTTATAGTTCCCACACCTCGCACTTCCCGTTTCTACCTCCTACCCAAGATCCACAAACCTGCCTGTCCTGGCAGACCTATTGTCTCAGCTTGCTCCTGCCCCACCAAACTCATTTCTGCATACCTCGACACAGTTTTATACCCCCTTGTTCAATCCCTTCCGACCTATGTTCGTGACACTTCTCACGCTCTTAAACTTTTCGATGATTTTAAGTTCCCTGGCCCCCACCACTTTATTTTCACCATGGATGTCTAGTCCCGATATACTTCCACCCCCTATCAGGAAGGTCTCAAAGCTCTCCGCTTCTTTTTGGATTCCAGACCTAATCAGTTCCCCTCTATCACCACTCTGCTCCGTCTAGCGGAATTAGTCCTTACTCTTAATAATTTCTCCTTTGGCTCCTCCCACTTCCTCCAAACTAAAGATGTAGCTATGGGCACCCGCATGGGTCTGAGCTATGCCTGCCTTTTTGTTGGGTTTGTGGAACAATCTATGTTCCGTGCCTATTCTGGTATCTGTCCCCCACCTTTCCTTGGCTACATCGACGACTGCATAGGCGCTGCTTCCTGCATGCATGCTGAGCTCGTTGACTTTATTAACTTTGCCTCCAACTTTCACCCTGCCCTCAAGTTTATCTGGTCCATTTCCGACATCTCCCTCCCCTTTCTAGATCTTTCTGTCTCTATCCCTGGAGACAGCTTATCTACTGATGTCTACTATAAGCCTACTGACTCTCACAGCTATCTGGACTATTCCTCTTCTCACCCTGCCTCTTGCAAAAATACCATTCCCTTCTTGCAATTCCTCTGTCTCCGCCGCATCTGCTCTCAGGATGAGGCTTTTCATTCCAGGACGAGGGAGATGTCCTCCTTTTTTAAAGAAAGGGGCTTCCCTTCCTCCACTATCAACTCTGCTCTCAAACGCATCTCCCCCATTTCACGCACATCTGCTCTCACTCCATCCTCCCGCCACCCCACTAGGAATAGGGTTCCCCTGGTCCTCACCTACCACCCCACCAGCCTCCGGGTCCAACATATTATTCTCCGTAACTTCCGCCACCTCCAACGGGATCCCACCACTAAGCACATCTTTCCTCCCCCCCACACTCTCTGCTTTCCGCAGGGATCGCTCCCTACGCGACTCCTTTGTCCAGTCGTCCCCCCCATCCCTCCCCACTGATCTCCCTCCTGGCACTTATCCTTGTAAGCGGAACAAGTGCTACACATGCCCTTACACTTCCTCCCTTACCACCATTCAGGGCCCCAGGCAGTCCTTCCAGGTGAGGCGGCTGGGGTGATATACTGTGTCCGGTGCTCCCAATGTGGCTTTCTATATATTGGCGAGACCCGACGCAGACTGGGAGGTTGTTTTGCTGAACACCTACGCTCTGTCCGCCAGAGAAAGCAGGATCTCCCAGTAGCCACACATTTTAATTCCACATCCCATTCCCATTCTGACATGTCTATCCACGGCCTCCTCTACTGTAAAGATTGGAGGAATAACACCTTATATTCCGTCTGGGTAGCCTCCAACCTGATGGCATGAACATTGACTTCTCTAACTTCTGCTAATGCCCCACCTCCCCCTTGTACCCCATCCGTTATTTATATACACACATTCTTTTTCTCTCTCTCTCTCCTTTTTCTCCCTCTGTCCCTCTGACTATACCCCTTGCCCACCCTCTGGGCTTCCCCCACCCCCTTTCCTTCTCCCTGGGCCTCCTGTCCCATGATCCTCTCATACTCCTTTTGCCAATCACCTGTCCAGCTTTTGGTTCCATCCCTCCCCCTCCTGTCTTCTCCTATCATTTTGGATCTCCCCCTCCCCCTCCCACTTTCAAATCTCTTACTAGCTCTTCCTTCAGTTAGTCCTGACGAAGGGTCTCGGCCTGAAACGTCAACTGTACCTCTTCCTAGAGCTGCTGCCTGGGCTGCTGCGTTCACCAGCAACTTTGATGTGTGTCACTTGAATTTCCAGCATCTGCAGAATTCCTCATGTTTGCTGCTCCTATATCTTGTGGTCTTTAGAATACTTATTCTTCTTTGGGATATATCTATTCTGTGCCTTCGCATTGCTCTCCCAGAACTTCAGCCAACACTGTTCTGCCATCGTTCCTGTTAGTGTTCCCTTCCAATCAACTTTGTCTAGCTCCTCTAAAGACATGGCTCTGTAGTTCTTTGTACTTCACTGTAATAAGGATACATCTGATTTTAGCTTCTCCCTCTCAAACTGCAGAGTGAATTCTATCATGTTAGGATCGCTGTCTCCTAAGAGTTCCTTTACTTTAAGCTCCCTAAACAAATCTGGTTCATTACTCAACACCCAATCCAGAATTGCCTGTTCCCTAGTGGGGACTGTACTGTTGAATATTGAGCAGCATATTGATGTGTGCAATCTCATTGTCCAGGTAGGTTGTCAATTATAATACTTGGTTCTGCTTTGTAGAAGGTGATGGCATTCAAGCTCTACCACAGCTGTCAAGCATCCTACTGTGATTCTAGTTTAGTCCAGAACTGCCACATCACATGTGGCAGTGCTTTCTGGAGGTCATATCTGGACCTCTTGTACTTTCCTAGATCACCAGTCCTGAATGGGAGTGATCTAGCCCTCAGCAGATTGAGGATCTCTTGGCTCAGCTAGAGGTTCTGGTTCGGGAACACTCCAAGTGATTTTGTGAGTACGCACTCGTCCACGAGTGTATATATAAAGTCCGTAACAACTGGCGTATACATTCAGGTCCTCTGATGAGTCTTTGAACATGGCCCAGTCCACCAATTTGAAGCAATCCCAAAGTTGCTCCTCAGCCTCTCATGCCCACCTCTTTGTTGTCCTTATTTTTGGTACCTTGCTCTTTAACCTCTGCCGATATACAGGTAGGAGGAGGGCAGTCAGATATTTCCCAAAATGAAGTTGAGGGATGGTAGTGTAGCAGTGATCAAGTGTGTTGGGTCCTCTGATGCTGCAGGTCTTGTGCTGATGGTAGTTGGGCAGGGATTTCTTTAAGCTAGCTTGATTGAAGACCCCGACAAGGATGTGGAAGGAGTTAGTGTAGGATGAATCTTGTTTGTTACTCAATACATTGAGTTTTTGCAGGAATGGGTATTGGTTATTAACCTATCCATTGAGGTGGTGATAAAGAAACCAAAAAAAAAAAACAAGTCAGATGTGGATTTTGTGAAAATGAGAGCAGGGTGGGAATTCTTAGTGAATGTCATGAAGTAGTTTAAGAAGGTCTGTGTGCTTAGAACATAGAACGTTATTACATTATTTCAGTATTACAGTTGAACAAAGGGGACTATGGGACACATGAGGGAGGAGCTGGCAAATGTTGACTGGAAAGATACCCTAGCAGGGATGACAGTGGAACAACAATGGCAGGTATTTCTGGGAATAATACAGAAGGTGCAGGATCAGTTCATTCCAAAGAGGAAGAAAGGTTCTAAGGGGAGTAAGGGGCGACCGTGGATGACAAGGGAAGTCAAGGACAGTATAAAAATAAAAGAGAGGAAGTATAACATAGCAAAGATGAGTGGGAGGCCAGAGGATAGGGAGACTTTTAAGGAGCAACAGAAAATAACTAAAAAGGCAATACGGGGGGAAAAGATGAGGTACGAAGGTAAGCTAGCCAAAAATATAAAGGAGGATAGTAAAAGCTTCTTTAGGTATGTGAGGAGGAAAAAATTAGTTAAGACCAAAGTTGGGCCCTTGAAGACAGAAACAGGTGAAATTTTTATGGGGAACAAGGAAATGGCAGACGAGTTGAACAGGTACTTTGGATCTGTCTTCACTAGGGAAGACATAAACAATCTCCCAGATGTAATAGTGGCTAGAGGACCTAGGGTAACAGAGCAACTGAAGGAAATTCGCATCAGGCACAAAATGGTGTTGGGTAAACTGATGGGACTGAAGGTTGATAAATCCCCAGGGCCTGATGGTCTGCATCCCAGGGTACTTAAGGAGGTGGCTCTAGAAATCGTGGATGCATTGGTAATCATTTTCCAATGATCTATAGATTCAGGATCAGTTCCTGTTGATTGGAGGGTAACTAATGTTATCCCACTTTTTAAGAAAGGAGGGAGAGAGAAAGCAGGCAATTATAGACCAGTTAGTCTGACATCAGTGCTGGGGAAGATGCTGGAATCAATTATAAAAGATGTAATAGCGGCATATTTGGATAGCAGTGGCAGGATAGGTCCGAGTCAGCATGGATTTATGAAGGGGAAATCATGCTTGACTAACCTTCTGGAATTTTTTGAGAATGTGACTATGAAAATGGACATGGGAAAGCCAGTGGATGTAGTGTACCTGGACTTTCAGAAAGCCTTTGATAAGGTCCCAAATAGGAGGTTAGTGTGCAAAATTAGAGCAAATAATATTGGGGGTAGGGTACTGACATGGATAGAAAATTGGCTGGCAGACGGGAAACAAAGAGTAGGGATGAATGTGTCCTTTTCAGAATAGCAGGCGGTGACTAGTGGGGTACCGCAAGGCTCGGTGCTGGGACCGCAGCTATTTACAATATACATTAATGATTTAGATGAAAGGATTAAAAGTAACATTAGTAAATTTGCAGATGACGCAAAGCTGGGTGGCAGTGTGAAATGTGAGGAGGATGTTATGAGAATGCAGGGTGACTTGGACAGATTGGGTGAGAGGGCAGATGCATGGCAGATGCAGTTTAATGTGGATAAATGTGAGGTTATCCACTTTGGTAGCAAGAACAGGAAGGCAGATTACTATCTGAATGGTGTCATGTTAGGAAAAGGGGAAGTACAACGAGATCTAGGTGTCCTTGTTCATCAGTCACTGAAAGTAAGCATGCAGGTACAGCAGGCAGTGAAGAAAGCTAATGGCATGCGGCCTTCATAACAAGGGAATTGAGTATAGGAGCAAAGAGGTCCTTCTGCAGTTGTACGGGGCCCTGGTGAGACCACACCTGGAATATTGTGTACAGTTTTTGTCTCCAAATTTGAGGAAGGACATTCTAGCTGTTGAGGGAGTGCAGCGTAGGTTCACGAGGTTAATTCCCTGGATGGCGGGACTGTCATATGTTGAAAGATTGGAGCAACTGGGGTTGTATACACTGGAATTTAGAAGGATGAGAGGGGATCTGATTGAAACATATAAGATTATTATGGGATTGGACAAGCTAGAGGCAGGAAACATGTTCCCGATGTTGGGGGAGTCCAGAACCAGAGGCCACAGTTTAAGAATAAGGGGTAGACAATTTAGAACGGAGTTGAGGAAAAACTTTTTCACACAGAGGGTTGTGGTTCTGTGGAATGCTCTGCCTCAGGAGGCAGTGGAGGCCAATTCTCTGGATTCTTTCAAGAAAGAGTTAGAGCTCTTAAAGATAGCGGAGTGAAGGGATATGGGGAGAAGGCAGGAAAAGGGTACTGATTGTGGACGATCACAGTGAATGGTGGTGCTGGCTCGAAGGTCTGAGTGGCCTACTCCTGCACCTATTGTCTATTGTCTAACATAAAACAGTACAGTACAGGCCCTTCAGCCCACTCTGTTATGCCGGCCTTATAACCTGCTCTACGATTAATCTAACTCTTCCCTCCTATATGGCCCTCCATTTTTATATCATGTATGTGTCTAGCTTAGAGTTTCTTAAATGTTCCTCATGCATCTGCCTCTGCCACTGCCCCTGGGAGCATGTTCAATACACCCACCACGCTCTGATATTCCCTTATACATTCCTCCAGCCACCTTAAAATGATGTCCCTTATATTTGGCACTTCTGCTCTGGGAATAAGTTAGTGGCTATTAGCTCGATCTATGCCTCTTAGCATCCTGTACACCTCTATCAGGTCACCTCTCATTCTCTTTTGCTCCAGAGAGAAAAGCCCCAGCTCACTCAATCTCTCTTCACAAGACCTACTCTCTCATTCAGGCAGCATCCTGGCAAACCTCCTCTGCACCCTCGCTAAAGCTTCCATCTCCTCTCTATAATGAGGCAAGCAGAACTGAATACAGTATTCCAAGTTTGGTCTAACCAGGTTATGTAGAGATGCAACATTCTCTTGAGGCTCTGGAACTCAATCCCCTGACTAATGAAGGCCAGCGCAACATACCCGTTCTTAACAACACTGTCAGCTTGTGAGAAAGCTTTGAGGGAGCCATGGACATGGACCCCAAGATCCTTCTGTTCCTCCACACTGCTAAGAATCCTGATATTAACCCTGTATTCAGCCTTAAAATTTGACCTTCTAAAGTAAATCACTTCATACTTTTCCAGATTGAGCTCTATTTGCCACTTCGTAGACCGGTTCTGCATCCTGTCACTGTCCTGTTGAAGAGAGATGATATGGATGCGAAGGGAGGCGAGGACCTCCATACAATAACTATCACTAAAGAGGTAGTTCTGAGTAAACTTGTGGCTCTAAATATAGACAAGTCCCCTGGTCCTGATGGAATGCATTGCAGGGTACTGAAAGAAATGTCAGAGGTTGTAGTAGAGGTTTTGGTGATAATTTACCAAAATTCTAAAGGGATTGAATTTAACAGCAGGGAGGCTCTGCTGTAACTGTACAGGGTACTGGTGAGGCCTCATCTGGAGTACGGTATGCAGTTCTGGTCTCCTTACTTGAGGAAGGTTATGCTGGCTTTGGAGGTGGTGCAGAGGAGGTTCACTGGGTTAATTCCAGAGAAGAAGGGATTAGACTATGAGGAGAGATTGTCGCCTGCAACTGTACTCACCGGAATTCAGAAGACTGAGAGGAGATTTTATAGAAACATATAAAATTATGAAAGGGATGGATAAGATAGAAGCAGAAAAGTTGTTTCCACTGGTAGGTGAGACCAGTACTAGGGGACATTGCCTCAAGATTTGAAGGAGTAAATTTAGGAAGGACATGAGGAGGAACTGCTTTTCCTGAAGAGTGGTGAATCTGTGGAATTCTCTGCCCAATGAAGCAGTGGAGGCTACCTTAGTAAATATATTTAAGACAAGGTTGGATAGATGTTTGCATAGTAGGGGTTATGGGGAAAAGGCAGGTAGATGGAGATGAGTCCATGGTCAGATCAGCCATGATTTATTGAATGACAGAGCAGGCTTGATGGGCCAGATGGCCTACTCCTGCTCCTATTTCTTATGTTCTTATGTTTTTCTACACTATCCATAACTCCAGTAAACTTTGTGTCATCAACATACTTACTAACCTATTCTTCCACTTCCTCGTCCAACTCATTTATAAAAATCACAAAGAGCCAAGGTCCCAGAACAGATCGCTGTGGAATGCTGCTGGTCACCAATCAACAGGAAGAAAATGCTCCATTTTCAACCACCCCCTGCCTTGTCTGGGCAAGCCAATTCTGAACCCACACAGCCAAGTTTCCCTGGATCAAATTCCTCTTGACTTTCTGAATGAGACTACCATGAGGAATCTTATCAAATACCTTACTAAAATCCATGTACACCACACCCACTGCTCTCCATTCAACAGTGTGCTTTGTCACATGCTTAAATAATTCCATCAGCCTTGTGAGGCGTGATGTATCCCTCAGTCTTGCGTGGGTACGTCTGAGGCTTGTTTGCTCGCTTTTCCATTTACAAACTTTCTAAGTTTTGATTACGGGTCGTTGACCTGAAACACTAACCCTTGTTCTTTCTCTGCAGAAACAACCTGACCTGCTGAGTATTCCTGGCATTTATTGTTCTGTTATAGATTTCCACCATCTGCAATCTTTTTTTGTGTTAAATTAGCAATGAAACTGATGTCAGTGACTCAAAATCAGTGAAATCCCCTGCAAGGCTCAAACCACAGAATTAATTGCACAGGCTGAGTCTAAGCTGTCATCATAAATCAGTGGAATGATTATTTTTATTTTTCACACAACAAAATGTAACTTCCAAGTTCTCAGCGGAAGCTCAGTATTGCAGAGGAATTCCCAGAGAAATGGTGTTAATGCCCTTCCTTTTCTATTTGCCTTCCTGCTTGAGAAAATGTTTGGCTTTTGCTTGATGCTTTTATTAAGAAATAAAATCCAGAACTTATCATATACAATATTGTGAATCAAATTCATAACCCAAACTAGACTCTTCCAGTTCATTTTCATCATCATCCTGGACTGAAGGGGTATTCTGGAAATACGTCTGAAACATTAATAGATGGGCAATAAAACTAATGTGTAAGCAACCCATGACAATTGGCTCTTTGACTTTTCCCTTGCTGCCCGTTCAAAGTAAATTTACTATCAAAAGTACATACGTGTCACCATATACAACCCTAAGATTCGTTTCCTTGCGGGCATACACAGTAAATCCAAAAAACACAATAGGATCTATGAAAGACTGCACCCAACAGTATGGAAAAACAACCCATGTGCAAAGACAACGAACTGTGCAAGTACAAAGGAATAAATAAGTAAATAAGCAAACTAACAAGCAAGCAAGCAATAAGTTTTGAGAACAAAAGATGAAGAGGCATTGAAGTGAGTCCATAGGTTGTGGGGACAGTTCAGCAATGGGGTGAGTGAAGTTGAGCTAAGTGAATACCATGGATTCAAAAGCTGGATGGTTGTGGAGTATTATCTGTTTTTGAAGCTGGTGTGAGCCCTGAGGCTCCTGTACCACCTTCCCGATGGCAGCATTAAGAAGAGAGAATGGTCTGGGTGATGGTGTTCCTTGATCGTGTAGATGTGCACAATAGTGGGGAGGACTTTCCCTGTGATGGGCTGGGCAGTATCCACTACTTTTGTAGCATTTTCTGATCATAGGCATTGGTGTTTCCATAACAGGCCGTGAAGCAGCCAGTCAATATACTCTCTACCACACATCTATTGTAGTTTGTCAAAGTTTTAGATATCATGCCAAATCTTTGCAAACTTCTAAATAAGGAGAGGTGCTGCCTTGTTTTCTTTGTACTGGCACTTACATGCTGGACCCAGGGCAGATCCTCTGAAATGATAACACGAAGGAATTTAAAGTTGCTGACCCTCTCCACCTCTGATCCCCAATGAAGACTGGCTCATGGACCTCTGGTTTTCATCTCTTTAAGTCAGCTCCTGGTCTTATTGACATTGAGTGAGAGGTTGTTGTTGTGGCACTGCTCAACCAGATTTTCAGTCCCTCTCCTATATGCTGATTCGTCACCTTCTTTGATTCAGCCAACAACAGTGGCATTGACAGCAAACTTAAATATGGCATTGGAGCTGTGCTTAGCTTCACAGTCATAAATGTGAAGTGAGTAGAACAGGGGGCTAAGCACACAGCCTTGTGGTACTCCTGTGCTGGTGGAGCTGATGTTTTTGCCAATCCAAATTGACTGGCATCTGCAAGTGAGGAAACCCAGGATGCAATTGCACAAGCAGATATTGAGGCAAAGGTCTTGCAGCTCACTGATTAGTTTTGAGGGGATGATAATATTGCATACTGAGCCGTAGTCAACAAAGAGCACCCTGATGTGTGTGTGCATCCTTGCTGTCCAGATGTTCCAGTGTTGAGTGAAGAGCCAATGAAATGGCATCTGCTGTGGATCTGTTGTGATGGTGGGCAAATTGGAGTGGTTCCAAGTCGCTTCTCAGGCAAGAGTTGACTTGTTTCATCACCAACCTCTCAAAACACAATGGATGTAAGTGCTACTGGACGATAGTCACTGAGGCAGATTTCCATGTTCTTAGGCACTGGTATGATTGAAGCATAATGGTACCTCAGACTGCTGAAGCGAGTTGTTAAAGATATTGGTGAACACTCCAGGCAGTTGATCAGCACAGGTCTTTAATATTCAGCCAGTCACTGCATGAAGGCCAGATACTGACCATGGTTTCACCATCCTTAAAGATGCCCTCACATCAGCCTCAGAGACTGAAATCACAGGTTCATTGGGAACCATGGGAGTTTGTGAAGGTGCTTCCATGTTTTGATGGTCAAAGGGAGCATTGAGGCATAGAGCTCATCTGGGAGAGAAAGCCTGTTGTCTCCTGTGTGGCTTGGTTTCACTTTGTACAAAGTGATAGCATTCAGGCCCTGCCACAGCTGTCGAGCATCCATCGGTGATTCAAGTTTGGTCCAGAATTGTCACTGCATACGTGAGGTGGCTTTACGGAAATCGCTTGTCACCAGACCTGAATTCCACTGATCTACTTATTGAAAATTTGATTTGTAAATCTAACACTTTGTTCTATAAAACCTCCAAAAATAGCAAATGTACTGTAAATGATATGCCAATGGATGGCAGAGCAAATCGGAGATGTGGGGCAATGGGCAATGAGAATTTGGGCAGTTTGAAGAGTGTATGAAAAGGTAGGCTTGTGAGGGCTGGCAAAAACCCTGCTCCACCAGACTTGCATACCATAATGGACTACTCCAATGGGCAGCACATTGGCACAGCTAATAGCGTAGCTGAGTCACAGCACCAGAGACCCGGTTCAATCCTATTCTTGGGTACCATCAGTGTGGAGCTTCCACATTCTCCCTGTAATTGTGTAGGTCTCCTCCATGTGCTCCAGTCTCCTCCCACATCCAGAAACATCTGCGTCAATGGGTTAATTTGTCAATGTAAATTGTCCAATCTGTCTGAATGTGTATAGGACACTGAGACAATATGAAAACTGTCCCTATGTATTAAATTAAACATCCAGATACAATGGAGACATGAATCTTGTTAAAATTTCATTGATTAATCTGCCTCTTGACCCCCTCTCTGTTCTCTGTCCTTTAAAACCAAGTGGACAGGTTGGCTTGTGATTTTAAAATATTTGACCTCATAGCTGCCTCCAACTCACAAAATCCTGGAATTTTAAACACATCCCTTTTGCTTCAACATGCAAAAAGAAGCAGAAAAGGTCTTCTGACCCATGTAGGTCTACATTTCCCTTACCAAGTCCTCAAATTTATCCAGCTTTCTAATGGAAGTCAGAACCTGATTTAGCAGCCACATGAAGAGAAAATAAAATGGAAAAATAATTTCATGCCAATGTTAATATTGGGGAAAATATATGGGTCCTAATTTTCCATTGAAGTTTTTACAAATTTCCAGCATGATATTTGTACTCTGATGCAAGACCCAGAGAAATGGTGTAAATGTTATCTTAAGCTAAGTCAAAGCAGAAGTTCAAGAGAACTCAGAAATTCGAGACCACTTTTGCACATCCATTTTATAAGTAAGTGGTTGCACATAATCTCTATTCACAGTTTCCTTAACTACAACTCTGTTCTCAACTCTTGAATGAATGGAAGCATCAAGAAAAGGCCAAGCTATTTCCACCTGGCCATCAAGGTGGCACGGATGAACCATGGCAGCGCATTGCAGGCTTTTTCAAAACTTCTAAACTCTCACTGCGTCTGTAGCCTGTCATTTGCCTTTAAGCAACATACTTTTGAACAGTCTTAATCAATTAGCGATTTCAAAACCTTCTAAAGGACTTGGAGGACTTAACTCTCAAGTGTTCTGATACCTTTAAGTGGATGAAGATATATTGCCTTGGCTGGAAGAGAGGGAGGAGGAAAGAACTGAAAGCCAGACTGAAATGCAGAAGAATTAGAAGATTCAGTTCTTCTACCCAGCATCTTGTTAGCAAATATACAGCTGCTGGAGAACAAGATTGAGGACGTAAGGGCAAGATTGCTGTTTCGGAGGGAAATGAGAATTTGTTGTGTGCTTCACAGAGACATGGCTGGATACGTTGGTAAAACCAAAAGGCTTCTTTATATACAGGATGGAGCAAATTGTTGATTCAGGGAAGACAAAAGTGGAGGTCTGTGTTTTATGATAAACTCTGTGATGCTCGGACACAGTGGTCTTCTCACACTTTTGTTCCCTGACCTGGAACATCTAATGATTGAGTCCTGACAATTCTACTTACCAAGAGAGCTCTCCTCTTTGATCCTGACCACAGTTCATAATACATACGCCAAAAGCTGACGTTAATCAGGCACTTGAGATACTGAATGCTGCAATTAACAAACAAGAAACAGCCCTTCCCAATGCATTTCAAATCATAGTCAGGCTCGTTTGAAGTAATCTCTGGCTAGTTATCATCAGCATATAATCTGCAGGACCAGGGTCCCAACACACTCAGCCACTGCCATGCTATGATAAGGAATACCTACCATTCTATACACAGAACACATTTTGGGAAACCTGATCACTTGGCTGTCTTTCTCCAATCTGTATACAGGCAGAGTCTAAAGAGCAAGGTTCCAGAGATAAGGACAACAAAGAGATCGTCAGAGGAGCAGGGATGGGGCTACAGGTTTGCCTTAACTGGGTGTACTGAGCTGTGTTCAAAAACCTATCAGAGGATCTGAATGCTACAGCACAATTGTCACAAACTTTATAAAGGTTAGTCGTAGACAAGTGTGTCCCCACAAAATCATTCAGACTCTTCGCCAGCTAGAAGCCCTGAATGAACCATGAGATCCACAACCTGCCAAGGGCCAGATCAGAGGCGTTCAAGTCTGGCGACCAAGTGACATACAAGAGGTACAGGTACGATCTCCGGAAAGCAATCTCAGGTGCAAAGTGGCAATTCTGGACCAAACTGGAAGTTACAGAAATTGATCTTCATAACATCAGCTTGGAGGCTACCTTAAATCAATATGAGGTGTTGCTGCTCCAAATCGAGAGTGTCCTCATTGTGGCAGAAGAGAAGCATGTTGGAATAGGATTAAGGATAGGAATTAAAAGGGTTGGCCAACAGGAAATCCTGCTTTTTGAAGATGGAGCGAATGTGCTTGACAAAACGGCCCCCTAATTTAGTGGAGGCCACACTGGGAGCTCCAGATTCAGTATACAGTCCCCAAAAGTAGGATTTACTGGTGGTAAACCATTTTTTATTCCTATCTCCATTCCCATTTTGACATATTGGTCCATGGCCTCCTCTTTTGCCATGATGAGGCCACCTTCAGGCTGGAGGAGCAATACCTCATATTCTGTCCAGTAAGCCTTAACTTGATTTCTCTAACTCCCATTTAATTTTTACCCTCCCCTTCTCTCTACTTCATTTCCCCACTCTGGCCTCTTACTTCTTCTCCTCACCTACCAGTCACCTCCTCCTGGTGACCCTCCTCTATCCCTTTCTCCCATGACCCACTCTTCTGTCCTATTATATTTCTTCATCTCTAGCCCTTTACCTTTTCCACCTATCATCTCCCAGCTTCTTATTTCATCCCCCTTCCCTCCCCACCTGGTTTTGGCTGTCACCTTCTAGCAAGTCCTTCTTCCCCTCTTCCCACTTTCTTATTCTGGCATCTTGCCCCTTTCCAGTCCGGATGAAGGATTTTGGCCTGAAACATTGACTGCTTCTCCATGCAGATGGAGTGAACGTGCTGCCTGGCCTGCTGAGTTCCTCCAGCATTTTGCGTGTGTTGCTCCGGATTTCCAGCATCTGCAGAGTCTCTTGTGTTTATCTTTCAGGGGCTTCTTTCAAACCTCGTAACTTTTCCCATCGGGAGATGGCAAGTCTTCCATCTGTTTGCATTCTAATGTAGCAAGTTTTGAAAACAAAATTATGAAATTTATAATTTCTTTAGGTGTCAATCCACCTAAAATGCTATGTTAATCTTAGCAAAATTTCTTTTATTTGAGGAAATAATGAGTTGCACCATCAATCTGATTCATGACATTTTGTGAAAGTTGGTGTGGCATCCATTAACTGAAAGATTAGAGCTGGGGCTGATTTGTTCGGGTACCATTTTGCTCCTTAGTAGTAGCTTCAATTGAATTTGTTGCTTTATTTGTGATTTTTCCTTTAACTGTTTGCTCATGGCAAACTCTTCAACTGCCCAATCAATGGCTATTCTTATCTTTGAACCTACCTGTATGTAGGAATTCAGTGAGGTGAATACTCGTTATTGGAAATGTAGCCACGAGCAGTGTGGATAAGCAAATGACTTTCATTTTTGCTTCCAGAAACATTTTACTAAAAGTTTATCAGACATCCCACCTCTCTCGGAAGTCCTGGGAGTCTCCCGCATATTAATAGTGGCTCCCTGATGCCCGCAAATTATATACAATGTCCTGGAAATTGATTTTTTTGAGAGCAAGAGAGTGCGTGTGGGAGAGAGAGCGAGAGAGTGAGTGCAAGAGCAAGAAAGCAAGCACGAGACAGCGAGCACGAGACCGAGAGAGAGAGAGAGCAAGAAAGCAAGCGCGATTGAGAGCGACCACGAGAGAGAGAGGGAGAGCGCGAGAGCGAGAGAGCAGGAAAACAAGCACGAGAGAGCAAGAGCGAGAAAGCAAGTGCGCGTGAGAGCGACCACGAGCGAGAGAACGAGAGCAAGAGCAAGAGCGAGATGTTCCAAAAAAAGAAAATATGAAACGTACGTCACCCCAGACTACACTAAAGTGCACCCCTGCCTAATAGGGGTCAAAAATAATGACAGTGTTGCTCACTGCACTGTTTGCAACAGTGACTTTTCTATTGCCCGGGGTGGGTTAAGACTGTAAAGACATGCTGAGGTGAGTTTAACAGGTGTCATTCATTCATTAGCATAGCTAACGTTATTTAAACTAGCTGGCTAGCTGCTAAGGAGCTACTCTATTACAGACATCCCACATCTCCCGGGAGTCTCCCGCAAATTGATGGTGCTACCTCCCTGAAATGAGTTTTTGCAGGGTGGAATGTCTGGTTTATATATATCTAAAATATAATCTCATGGCCTTTCCAAGGATGGTGAAATTTGTTTTGACATTATAGTGTATATAGTTCGGAAGAGGGGTGATAGCAGTTGGAGGGTTGGTTGTGGGAAAGGTGTTAGAGTTTGGCGCTGATGCAAGGAACATTGTAAGGAAGTTTTAAAAGCAGGACAGAAAAGGATAACTTATGTGATTCATTGAATGTGAGTATTTTTAGTGCCCTGGGCAGAAGGAAACCACAAGGCGGGGATTGGAGAGATGCAAGGAAAAGTAGTTAGAGGGAAAATGAGATAAAAACGTAAGGGATTGAATGTGAGGAAGATAATGGTAAATTGACATTTCTTATGATGTGGGAAGCTTGTGGAACCTAAAAAGTGTGAATAATAATCATTTGAGTAATTAGCGCAAGCAGTGACACATATGGCATTTGTAGCAAATGAGGAAAGAAAGTCAAGCTTCTAGGCGGGTTGAATATTGGACTAATTCTTTAACAAGTAGACTTGTCTCAGCAGTAAGCCAACTGCAGTGGGCCAGGGTTGTCTGGAAGGCTGAAAATGTGTACCATGACCAACTTCTTGAAGCACTTCATGATGGATATCAGGGCAATAGCCATTAATGCATGTCATTTTACTTTTATCCTCTGGATTCACCATTGTTGATGGACCGCCATCCAATAGTAAAATACTGTTATATCTTGCTGCAATGAAAGTGGATAATATGATTCCTTTAATTGTCTGCATATAAAAAAACTGAGTAGTATTTGATCTAGGTAAATGTCCAATCCCTGAAGTGAATACATTTTGAAAGCCTATTAGATCAATGAGATGTGAAAAGATCTTTGAGGACAGATGCTCTCTTAACCCTTTACTGACTTATGAGTGCCTTTTAATGTTTTCTGCGTGGCTGCTGCATGCTGCTGGATGTCAACCTACTTTAGATGGAGAGACAGTTTAGCTCTTAAATGAATTCCCATGCTAACCTCAAGTCAAGGAACAGGTAACATCTGATCCCTGCATCCCACCAGGTATTACCAAACTCTGGGATAACTGGATGTAGAGCTAAGAGGAATGTATCCTGTGGTTGGAGAAAACTGGCGACATCCTGGAAAAGGACTGCACCATCACTCCCCAGTACCATTGGAACCTTCAAGAACAGGCTACAGAACGTGTTAAGGATCTCCTCCAGTTCAGGTGTATATCTGACATCACAGCTTCTAAATCCATATCAAAGGCAACACAGCTAGCATTCATTCTGAAGGCAGGGTATTTGAGACAGAAGCTGAGGGATTAGACATTTCACTTTGAGACTTCTACAGAGTCATGGTACTATCTGCACCCATGGACAGCATAGCAATCCATTCTTTCCAGTGTCTCCTCATTGTTGTACTTTATCTCCCTAGCACAAGCATCTCCTTCCTTGTGTGCATTTCATCCACCAAAGCTTCTATGCAAATATTGGTAAAGGAGTTTACAGGGTGGGCATGCCTGTGCCCCTTTCCTTCCTCTCAGTAATTCATGGTAGCCATAGATCTGTTGCCATAATAATTTACTCAGATGCAGAGGGTCCTTCTTGGCGCTGGAGCCCAGATGTATTTGTTGCATGGCAGCTTGGTGAAATCCATGAGGAACCGACAGGATTAGCACAGCTTTCTTTATATGGAAGGGTTGCCAGATGAACAGATACTTGTGCTGTTGACATCCAATCATGACCATAAAATGCTGAGGTGAATCGGCAGATAACAGCATAGCACTTAATCTCTAGACAATATGTATACGATTTAGTGAAAATATTCTTCCATCAACTTCAGGATTGTCTCCCATATTTTTCTGGTTTAGTGCTTCCAGTACTTTTCACATCTAGGGTATCAAGGGTACCAGAAATTAAGATCAAAATTCTGTGCTTAAGTTCAGAACACTAAATGTGTGTAGCTACAAGAGAGCACTGTAGTCTGATATTGTATTATTTTTGCCAAATATACAGTAAGTTGCCACTAACATTGGGTTCACCTTTTGTAAGACAAATGTGAGCACTAGGGTATTTCAAGTCTGTTGCCACTTTTATAGGTCTTCCATTGCAATAGACTTTTTACCATTTTCCTCTAAATTCTGCATACCTGTAGCTCATTCAACAGGTGCTTTCTGGTAATATGAGTGTCTTGTTTGAGAATGTGAGGCCTGCAGTGAAGAAGATTATTCCCACTGGTACAATATCCTCATTTGTCTGAGACTAATGCAGTGTAGTGATTTTGACCTTTTTATCAATAAAAGTATTTTAAAAGTATATTTGTTTTGATGGTAATAAACATCTTATGCTATATTAATAACTGATTAACAATATTTTATACTCACTTGCCTTGTGACTACCACTACTGACAATCGCTGTCCTTGCTCAGAAGCCTACCATCAATTTTCATTGAGAGTGGAGAATGAGCTGAGCAGCACATGGTACCGATGGCCAGGTAGTTAGAGCTTCTTTGTTCCATCTCACACCCTGCTGGAGGAGGTGTGGCTCCTGTACTTGGATCAATGCAACCCAGAAGCATGCCACACCGTTCTGTGAACAATACTGCATGGGCAAGACTGATGCTGACTTGTGTGTTGAGTGCGTGGGGCAGCAGTTGGAAAAGACAATTTCCATAATATTGTAGTTTAGTTGAGACCTTAATCACATTGCAATTAGGACCCATGTTCTCCCAGTACAAGCTGACATGGAGAAGTGTTCATTCTTCTTCAATCACTTGCATGTTTTTGAATGGCCTGCTTCTTTGATTGACATCCTCAAGTGTAAGGCCCCAAACTACACCTGTCCTATTGTTTCATTTGAGGCTATTAGGCGATTGCTAGTCTGCAAGAATGACATTGAGTTAATGGTTTGTTTGCCATATTAATTTACTATCCCACTCCCATTCTGATCTCTGTGTCGGTGCCTTTCTACAATGTTACAAGGTCCAAAGTAAACTTGACAAACAACATCTCAGTTTACATCTAGACATGTTGCAGCCTGCAGGACTCAATACTCTAACTTCAGATAACTCACTCTTCTGTTTGTATTGGGACTGGTAATTCCTTTACCCTTTTTTTCCTCTGGCTATTACTATACTCTCTTTATCTGTTCCTGTACCAAGTCTTCAGGACAGAGGCACTATGTGTGAGAGGAAGAGAGAAGGACAGTCAGCTCATCAGGAAGTGAGTGGGGGCATTAATTTAATGGGTGTAATTTAATTGTGATCTTAATATTGTTGCAATTAGGACCCATGTTCTCCTATTTCAGACCAGTAGGGAAAAGTGTTAATAACTCCTCTTCAAAGGGCAGCAGCAATTTTTGCAAGTTGCTATCTGGCCACCTAGAAGTGTAAGGTCTGAACTTTCCCTGCCTTTTTTTCCCCATCCCTCCAAATAGGCCTGGAGCAGTCCTTGATCAAGCCTTATTTGGAACCACAGTCCCAACTCTTTCCATCTCAGCCTATTCCTATAGGCATAGATGTACGTCACCCAGACTTTACGCTATTAGCAACATGTTATACAGACATGGTAGCTCCATTGAACATTCAATGGCTACACCATTTTGTATTATTATAAACATTTCCCCGATTCCATCCATTGCCCTCCCCCATATTATCTGCTCTTTAGACTACTTTGCCCTCTTTCATTCTCAGTTCTGTTGACAGGTCTTTGACTTGAAAGGTAAGCTGGCTGCTCTATCCACAGATGGTGCTTGACTGGTCAAATTGTTTCAGCATTTCTATTTTTGTAAGGCCTTGTTCTCTGCAGAAAACTCATAAAAGTGAAAGAGACAGTCCAGCTCCTTCTTGGCTTGTCTTGTTTGTACTTGTTATGGACATGAGCATTCCTGATGTTTAAAGACATAGAAAAGCTGGGGCTTGCATACTTTCATTTTTATTACCAGCTGCGGCAGGCTGAAAAATGAACTTGGCTCTGTGAAAAAACTGTGATGTGGATCAAATTCCTTATTTGCAGGCACACAGAATAAACAGTCAACACTAATAAAAGATGTTAAACATCTGAATGAAGTATAGAACATGTAACAATGTCAAACTTGCATTCTCTAGCACAATATGACACAAAGTGAATATTTTGTTATTGAATTTTGCTTTATTGGCTTTGAATTTATATTACTTGAAAAGTGTTTCAGACAAAAAAAATTCTTTAACCTGTTTTATTTGTCTCTTTTAACAGAAGAATGCAGCTTCTAGAAGTGCTTTTGTAGCTCAGTTGCCAGAATGTAGAAGCACAATGCAAGTCAATCAACTAAAGGAGGAAGAATCTCCAAAGGTGAGTTACACACTTGAAGAATAATGAAGGAACAGTTGCACTTCCAAACCATTTAGGGGAGACAGAAAATCAAATTTGTTGGATGTAAGTACAAAACGTGCTGGAAAAGCTCATTAATCTTCCAGTATCCCCAACCTGGCTCCTTAGGAAGGGCAGAGGTGGAGCCATCAGCTTTTTCAGTGCTTTTCCCGTCATAAAGGGGATTTTTATAAGTGCTTCCATGGCATTTGAAATATAGTGGTGGGCTAGATATCAAACAATGATGAAGTATAGGAATGAGATAGGCTAGTGGCATAGTGTGAAGAAGAGAACTTCTTCCTCGCTGTCAGCAAAACAAAATAGCTGGTCATAGAGTTCAGGAACTGACACAAAGCATGCGGCCCTGTCTAAGGACCCCAATAGTTGAGGGCTTCAAGTTCCACTGTGCAAATTTCAGCAGTGGTTTGTCCTGGTCCAGCCACGTAGATACCAAGAAAGCACACCAGTAGCCAAGAAAGCATACCAGTGCTTCTACTTCCCCAAAAGGCTAAGGAAATTTGGTATATCCTGCTGACTCATGACCTTCAATGGATGTACCTTAGATGGCATTCTATTGAGATATATCAGAGCTTGGTATGACAATCTCTCTCCCTAACAGCATAAGGAATTATAGAAAGTTGTGAACTTATCCCAATCCAGCATGGAAACCAGCCTCCCTCCAATGAGTTCATCTATACTTTCTACTCACTCAAAAAAGTAACTAACATAATCAAGGACTCCTCCCATGCTGATCATTTTCACTTTGACATCACCATGAAGTACTTACGTATAGGATGATTTGTCTGGATGTCACGCAAGCAAAAGCTTTTTGCGGCACGTTGGTACACCTGGCAATAATAAGCAAATTCCCATTACCAAATAGTGTGTACGCTATCTTGGGATAGCATCATCTTGAATACTGATGCTATCTTCCATTTTCTTGTTTCCTGTTATAAATTCCACATGTCCCACAATTACCTGAGCTATGTTCATCTTTTTATATATCCATGGATGCTGTTTTAATATAACTTGCTAATTTACTTTCATGATCAGTTTTCCCTCCACATTACCTCGTTTGTCTCTGTGAACAAATTCCCAGTCTCCTGGCTTATCCCTAACTTTTACCACTTTATATGATCTAGTTTTTGACTTAACCTTTTTTCCTGAATTACTTTGTTAACCACAGTTAGTTCATCTTTTTAATATTTGCAATTTTTTTGATTGGTTTAGATTTTTGCTGAACATACCTGAAATAGCTGCCACCTCTAACCTTCTCACCTTTTCCGTAACCTTCTTTTCCGGCTCACTCCAAAAATCCCTTTCTCTATGCCTTCAGAATAAATCTTATTTCAGCTAAAGAAACTGATCTTGAAGTTTAATACTAGCTCTGAAGCTGTATCTGGAGTTTTACCATTTGTGATTTATGATGTCCAAATCTAAAATACCCAATTCCAAGGTAGTCTTTACAATATATTGCACTAAGAAATATTGTTGATGTATCTTACGATTTCCTCTTCCATGGCATCCTTGCCAGTTTGATTAATCCAATCAATATGTTAATTAAAATCACTCATCATAATTGGAGTTGTCTTCTTATATGCTGTTGATATTTTCCCATTTATGCTATGTCCTGTAGTGAGGCAAGATCTTGGGGTCTTTAGACAATTCCTTCCTTATTTCCACCCAAACCAACAACACATCACAATTCTCTGAATTTATATCATTCCTTATCACTGCTCTGATGCCTTGTTCTAACAGAGCTACCTCACATTCCTTTCCTCATTTTCAGTCTGAGCATGTTGCAGCCTACCCTCATTAATCTATCAATTTAGGCATCTCATCTTACCATCAAGGCAACCCTGGCCTCACCCTATCAGAGATGGTTCCTTTGTCCGAGTGATTCCTTCCCCATGGACCATGCATTTTAAAGCTAACTTGTTTCCTCTTTCCCAATTATGACGAAGGTTCCTTGACCTGAAACATTGATCTTGTATCTCTTCCCAGATGCTGGCTGACTTCCTGAGTATTTCAAGCAATTTGTATTTGTATTTCAAATTTCTATCATCTCTGTTAGTTTGACAAGTATGAAATGTGACGCCAAACTAAGTTATCAGACGATTGATGCTAATGAGAGAGATAAGGGAGACAATGGAGAAACGTTCAAAATGTTAATGAGAGAGGAGAGAGAGATAATGGAAAAGAAACACAATTCAGAATATTGACAGACCGGTTGCTTTGAACCTGAACTGTTTGAAGTTTGATGGACAGGCGATACCCCAGCAGGGGGATAAGAAGAACAGGTTCGCTAAGGCATGGGACACCATGAGATCACGAGATAACGAGACCCTGGAAGAGCGGTGTGCCCCCACAAGTTGGTGTGAGTTTGGGGGTCCAGTCCGCGGGAACCGACCATAGACTCACAGGGTGTAAAGGTACGAACGGTGGGAACCTGGTGTGTGTGTCCGCCCTTGCCTGGGTGCCGGGTTCACTGCGGAAGAACGGTTGCATCCGGAACGGAGGAGTCACAGTCAGTGACCACAGTGGGATAGAAGACATCAAAGGGTCTGCCCGAAACCAACTGCGAAGACATCCAAAAGGTCTGTCTGAAACCAAATTACATCTCTCTCTCTCTCTCTCTCTCTCTCTCTCTCTCTCTCTCTCTCTCTCTCTCTCTCTCTCGACTGCGATAGAGCTTGGTTTGATTCTTATTATCCTAGTTCTGTGTACATGTGTGTATTATCATTGCTAACCTGTTGTGTTTATATCCTTACGATTAGAGTACTGTGTTACTTATTTCTTTAATAAAACTTTATTAGTTTCTAGTAATCCAGAATCCAACGAGTGGTCCATTTCTGCTGGTTTGGCAACCCAGTTACGGGGTACGTAACATAAGACACCACAGGAGCAATAATGGGAGTTTTTAATTACCATAATATAAAAATAACTGGGATGCCGTCAGTGTAACCTTTATAGAGGGCACAAAGTTCCTAAATCACATTCAGAATGTTTTGCCAATCCACGTGTTGAACATCCAAGAAGAAGGAGAGAGGGCAGTGAGTAAATTTTGATTTAGTTTTGGAAAAGAAGTTGAGCAAGTGGAAGGAGAATCAATGGGATGATCTGTGATAGTAATCATAATTTTCTTAGATTATATCATGATGGAAAAGGAGGTAGCAACATGTATTTTAAATTGGGGTAAGCTAAATTTTACTGGGTTGGAAAATGGTTTGGCAAAAGCTGCTTGAAGGTAGGCTGGTCTCAGGTATTCAGGATGAATATGTTGTTATAAGGATAAAGAATTGAGTTGTCAGATGCAGAGCCCCTGGGTGGCAAAGTGACAGGGAAAAATTGAAAGTTTATGTCAGACACTGAGCGCTTAATAGTGCAGAAAGCTAGAAGATGATGAGAAGTGCAAGAGTGAACTAAGAAGGAAAATTAGAAAAACAAAGAGAGAACATGAAATTGTATTGCCAAATAAAATAAAATGTTTTTGAAGCACATTAAGAGCAGGGGGATAGTTAAGGAAATAGTAGGGTCTGTTGTACTGCCAAATTTGTAGTCAGGGAGGAAGTATATGAAATACTAAGTGGGAGAAACATAACAGGAGTGGAAATATCCTTGGAAGTTGATTAGTCACCAGGCTGGAATTAAATATATCCCTCACTGTTAGAAAAAGTAAGGGTTGCAATGCAAAAGTTCTGACCATAATTTTTCAGTAGTCCCTTGCTAAGAATGGCTCAAGAGAACTGCTGAAGTTGTATTATAGACAGACACATGAACTGGTTGGAAATGGGGGAGGGGGCGGATATGGACCATGTGCAGGCTTATGGAATGAGTTAGATTGTATCATGGTCAGCATAGTCATGATGGGCTGAAGGGCCTGTCCCTGCACTGTACTGTTTTTCTGAGTTCTACGAGGAGTGATTGATAAGTTCGTGGCCGAAGGTAGACGGAGTCAATCTTAGAAAACCTAGCACATTTATTTTTCAACATAGTCCCCTTCTACATTTACACACTTAGTCCAGCGGTCGTGGAGCATACAGACCTTGGACCTCCAGAAAGTGTCCACAGCAGGGTGATTGATAAGTTCATGGTCTAAGGTAGAAGGAGATGAGTTATACAGGTCTCGTTACATGCATGTGCAGGTCAACTCTTTGAATGAAAATGCAGAAAGTTTGAAGTTAATAACTTACCAGGGGTGATTGATAAGTTCGTGGCCTAAGGTAGAAGGAGGTGAGTTATTAACTTCAAACTTTCTGGATAATCACTCAAAGAGTTGAACTGCATGTGCATGTAACGAGAGCTGTATAACTCATCTCCTTCTACCTTAGGCCACAAACTTATCAATCACCCCTGCTGTGGACACTTCCTGGAGGTCTAAGATTTGTATGCTCCACGACCGTTGGTCTAAGTGTGTAAATGTAGGAAAAATAAATGTGCTAGGTTTTCTAAAATTGATCCCTTTTACGTTAGGCCACGAACTTATCAATCACCCCTTGTATGTTACATCTCCAAAGGAAACAAATAAAGAGATAAGTACCAGACCAGTCAGTTTCATTTCAGAGGTGGGCAATTTTTGGGCATCAATTTTGAGGAATTCAAGAACTGTATTAAAAGCGGACACTGTATTCAAGATATTTCAGCTCAGGTTTGTTAAGGAAAGGCTATGCCTGATTAACTAGATTGAGTTTCTCGGTGAAGTTACAAGAAAAGTTTCTGAGGGCAGAATCTTTGATGTAGTTTGTATATTTTTTCATGAGGCATCTTAAATGACAGCTGGTCCAAGGAAAAGTGGAAAATTAGATCCCAAATTAATTCATATCAGGGAGCTAAGGATATTTGTTGGCAGGTGGTTTTGTGCTGATTAGGATTTGACAGATTTCGGTGATCAATTCCTGTAGTATGAATTATTGATTTAGATTTAAATGCAGGGGTCATTACAAAATATTTGTGGTGATAGACAATAGATAATTTGCAGTTTTCTAGTTGACAGTGATAGAGATAGCTTTAATCTTTGTTGTTAAATGAGAGTTTAGGAAGTCTGGGTCTTGTACTCTCTAACTGTCATGCAGAGAGTGGTGGGTGCATGGAATGCACTGCCAGTGGCAGTGGTGGGAGTGGATTCAATAGGGTCTTTTAAGAGCCTCTTAGATAGGTACATGGAGCTTAGAAAAATAGAGGGCTATACACTAAGGGAATTCTAGGCAGTTTCTAGAGTGGGTTACATGGTTGGCACAACATTGTGGACCAGAGGGCCAGTAATATGCTGTAGTTTTCTATGTTCTATGTTCTATTGAAAGGTTTTAGCATTGCACAGCACAGATATGGTCACTTCAGTCCAGTACTTCCTTGCCAAGCTTTTTGCCCTTTTACACTATAGGTGTCCTCCGCTTTTCGAATGTTCGCTTTACAAAACCTCACTGTTACAAAAGACCTACATTAGTACCCTGTTTTCGCTTTCAGAAGGTGTTTTCACTGTTACGAAAAAAAAGCAGCATGCGATAAAAAATCAGCGCATGATAAAAGGCAGCGTGCGCCCCGAGCAGCCGCTCTCCCCCTGGTTCGGAACGGCATTCTTGCCGGCATTGCTTAAACACATGCCTGTGAGCAGTATTTTGCAAGATGAGTTCTAAGGTATCGGAAAAGCATAAAAGAGCTCGTAAGGATGTTACACTTAGTGTAAAACTAGACATAATTAAGCGTTTTGATCGTGGTGAACGAAGTAAGGACAACGTGAGTTTGGCTTGTGGAAGCTGACGAACATGGTGTTGAAGAGGTTTTGGCATCCCATGACCAAGAACTGACAGATGAAAAGCTGATGCAATTGGAAGAAAAAAGGATAACAATCGAAACCGAATGAGTAATGATAAAGTACGACTTTAATTTTGAAAGGGTACGTCGGTTTAGGGGATACTTGTAGGATGGTTTGAGTCCTTACAAAGAACTGTGTGATAGAAAAATGCGCGAGGCTCAGCAGTCAAGCAAGCCTTCCACATCAGCCACAGCAGACGACGAACCTCGACCTTTGACATTGAGGCGGGCAGAGATAGAAGAAGATGAGCTGCCTGCTCTAATGGAAACAGACGATGACGAGATGACACCCCAGTGTTCCACCACCCCAATCCCCAGGCCACGGACAGATACCGATTCGCGGAGAATGCAACGGTAGCTGGAAGGCACACAGCACATCTTTAAGAAAAAAGCCGAAATAAACATGCTAAATAATTAGGTGCTGCCGACACATAATTGTCGGCCCAGATCAGAGGCGACGCAATCGGAAGTCGGCACTGATCTGGGCCGACAATTACGTGCTGGGCGGCACCTAATTAATTAACATGCTTGTTTCGACTTTTTTCTTAAAGGTGTGCTGTGTGCCTCCTGGCTACCGCTGGACCCCTGCATGGTTCGCGGCAATGTATCGGTCGGCGGCCTGGAGGGTTGGGGCGACTACACTACCCAAACTCTGACTCAGCCTAACACACCATCATCAGTGTGCTCGGCGCTGTCTTCCCGATTCCGGAAAGTGATACTACACTGTACATACATTATTTCTACTTTATATAGGCTGTGTATCTTTCTGTGTTATTTGGTATGATTTGGCAGCTTCATAGTTTAAAGGTTACTGGAGAGCGCTAGTGCTGCGTTTTTGCCAACAGCACTTGCGTGAGATTTTCTGCCAACGGTGCTTGCGTGAGATTTTCGCTACGGAGAACAGTTCAGTAATGATTGTGGAAAAGTATTTCTACTTTATATAGGCTGTGTATTTATCATATCATTCCTGCTTTTACGATAGGATACTGTTATTTTAGGTTTTATGTGTTATTTGCCATGATTTGGTAGGTTATTTTTGGGTCTGCGAACGCTCACAAAATTTTCCCATATAAATAAATGGTAATTGCTTCTTCGCTTTACGACATTTTGGCTTACGAACCGTTTCATAGGAACGCTCTACCTTCGGATAGCGAGGGAAGCCTGTAATTCCATTTGTCCTTATTAAGAAGATATCTTATATGCCTTGTCTATTTACGTGTCTGTCTAAATGCCTCTTAAGTATAGTGGTTATATCTGATTCCACCATCTCCTCTGGCAGTGCATTACAGATATCAATAATTCTCTGTAACAAATCTTATCCCTCCCATTCTCTTTAAAATTCTTTCCTCTCACTTTATCTTACCTTTGAAACACCTACCGTGGAAAGAATATTTTCACTAAATACCCTATCTATATCCAAACTTTCTTGCTAATGTACATACATTTGTCAGGTCACCCTTCACCCACCTTTGCACGGAAAAACACAAATTCAACCTATCCATTTCCTCCCTATAACTGAAGTTCTTCTATCCAGGTAATATCTTGGTGAATCATTATTACAGCATGGTAGCCAGAACTGTAGACAACACTTCATCCGCCCTGCTCTGCTGGGGGAGAAGCTGACAGTAATGCAGGTGGATGCTTCCCTGGTGTCATGGATTCTTGATTACCTGACTGGCAGACCACAGTACGTGTGCTTGCAACACTGTGTCCGACAGAGTGATCAGCAGCACTGGGGCTCCACAAGGGACTGTCTTGTCTCCCTTTCTCTTCACCATTTACACCTCGGACCTCAACTACCACACAGTCTTGTCATCTTCAGAAGTTTTCTGATGACTCTGCCATAGTTGGATGCATCAGCAAGAGAGATGAGGCTGAGTACAGGGCTACGGTAGGAAACTTTGTCACATGGTGTGAGCAGAATTATCTGCAGCTTAATTTGAAAAAGACTAAGGAGCTCGTGGTAGACCAGAGGAGAGCTAAGGTACCGGTGACCCCTGTTTCCATCCAGGGGGTCAGTGTGGACATGGTGGAGGTTTACAAATACCTGGGGATACAAATTGACAATAAACTGGACTGGTCAAAGAACACTGAGGCTGTCTACAAGAAGGATCAGAGCTGTCTCTATTTCCTGAGAAGACTGAGGTCCTTTAACATCTGCCGGACGATGCTGAGGATGTTCTACGAGTCTGTGGTGCCCAGTGCGATCACGTTTGCTGTTGTGTGCTGGGGCAGCAGGCTGAGGGTAGCAGACACCAACAGAATCAACAAACTCATTGGCAAGGCCAGTGATGTTGTGGGGATGGAACTGGACTCTCAGACAGTGGTGTCTGAAAAGAGGATGCTGTCTAAGTTGCATGCCATCTTGGACAATGTCTCCCATCCTCTACATAATGTACTGGTTGGGCACAGGAGTACATTCAGCCAGAGACTCATTCCACCGAGATGCAACACAGAGCGTCATAGGAAGTAATTCCTGCCTGTGGCCATCAAACTTTACAACTCCTCGCTTGGAGGGTCAGACACCCTGAGCCAATAGGCTGGTCCTGGACTTATTTCCTGGCATAATTTACATATTACTATTTAATTATTTATGGTTTTATTACTATTTAATTATTTATGGTGCAACTGTAACGAAAACCAGTTTCCCCCGGGATCAATAAAGTATGACTATGACTATGACTATAAGTGCTCCAAATCAATATGTTGTAAAGTTGCAAGCATGCCATATGCCTTCTCCACCACCCTAGCAACCTGTTTTGTTATTTGCTGAGTACATTAAAGTTGGACATTCCTTAGAGCCCTACCAATTAATATATGTGTCCCACTCCTTTTTCACATCCTGAAATGCATCACCTAGTTCTTGTTAGGATTAAATGCCATTTGCCAATGCTCCACCCAACTTTCTAATGGTTCTATATTCTGTTGTAGCCTTAGATGACCCTTCTTGCTATTGACAGCATCACCATTTTTTGAGTCAAAATATCTTCTTGTCTGAACCTTTTGGACCAGCCTACATGTGAGATCTGTTAAATGTCTTTCTTAAGGGCATATGGACATTTACCTTCATCTATCCCTTCTTCAAAAAATCTAATAAAGTTGGTGAGACAGGATTTTCCCCTCAAAAAGCCATGCCGGACAATCCCTAATCAGTCTTGGTTTTTCCAACTGATCATTCCTTCAATAATTTTCATGTTATCTAGAAAAAAAACTGGTTGCCATTAAGGAACTTGGAATTGGAATTGAAATTGTTTTATTGTTGTCACATGTACAGATCAGATCATTACATAGTGCATTGCGATCTGTATGAACACTATGCAAGAGGTAGGGATAGTTCAAAATAAAACAATAACAAAGCAGAATAAAGTGTTACAGCTACACAATAAATGCAGTGTAGGTAAACAATAAGGTGCAAGAGTTAGATCGTGAAGTCAAGAGTCCTATTTGTTGTATTAGTGAACTATTTAATAGTCTTATAACAGTTGGCTAGAAGCTAGCCTGAGCCTAGTGGCACATGCTTTCAGGCTTTTCTATCTTTTGCCTGGGGAAGTGGGGTGAAGAGAGGATATCCAGGTTGTGTGGATCTTGCATTATGCTGGCTGCTTTACTGAGGCAGTAAGAAATATTGACATAACTCATAGAAGGGAGGCAGGTTTTCTTGCAGTCATGTGCAGAACAGTTGTCATACCAAGCCAGCAGGATGGCATCGTTGTCGACCAGGAGGATGGCATTGTTGTAGACATGTTTCAGTCTTTGCAGTGTGTTGAGGTTATCTGGAAGGCTGTAGTTAACGCCTGCTGTGATCAGCCACTTGAAGCACTTCACGATGTTAGATGTCAGGGCCACTGGATGGTAGCCATTTATTGTACATGTTATCTTGTTTTTCTTAAGCACTGGGATAATAGTGGTCTTCTTAAAGCTGATAGGATCCACAGAGTGAAGCGGGAAGAAGTTAAAGATCTCTGCAAGTAATCCTGTCAGCTGATCTGCACAGGATCTAAGGACAGGGCCAGAGACACCATTAGGGACAGATACTTTCCACAGGTTCACTCTCCAGATCTTGTGTCAGCAGTGGTGACTCAGGGTTCAGAGGTGGAGTGGGGGGAATGTTGACATACCCATTCCCCTGTGTTCAAAGCGTATGTAGGATATGTTAACTCATCGGGAAAGGGATGTGCTTTTGCTGGTGGTGCTGCCCAACTTTGTTTTGTACTTTGTTATAGCATGCCAGCCCTGCCTCAACTCACAGCTGGTCTGGATTTGATGTTGAACTGGTACAGTCTCTTAGCAACTCTAGCTTTATGGAGGTTGTATACCAATTTTTTGTGAAGGTCAGGGTCATCTGATTTGAATACTTCAAATCTAGACTTCAGTAGGAAGTAGATCTCCTGATTCATCCATGGTTACCAGTTGGGAATGCTTAGATTGTGTTCTTTGGGACACAGTCATCAATACCCTTGCTGATAAAGTCTATGGTGGTAGTTACATACTTAACTAGGCTGGCAACTGGGTCTTTAAACCTGGACCAATCTACTGATTCAAAGCAATTACTCATAAGTTTCCTCAGACCAGTATTGTATGACCTTCTATACCGGATCTTTCTATTTTTACTTCTGTTTGAATGCAGGGAGTCAGAGCACAGCCTGGTGGTGTGATTTACCCAAGTGAGGACAGGGAGTGGCTCAGTAGCCATCTTTGATGGTTGTATACCAATGGTTGAGAGATTTTGAGCTGTTGGTGGGACAGAAATCTTGTGGATAGTATTTTGCTAACATACTGTTAAAGTTGGCCTAGTTGAGGTCACTGGCAATGTTGAAAAGGGCCATTGACCACCGAGTGTAATACCATGACATTATCTTTAGTTTTTGAGTACCTTCCCTGTGGCTAACAAAGATACACAAATTTCCACCAGGGCCCCCGCATCTTCACCTTAAGGTGAGACTATAACTAGAGGTCATGTGTTAAAGGTGAAAGGTGAATTGTCTAAGGGCAATGTGAGAAGGAACTTCTTCACTCAGAGGGTAGTAAGAGTGTAGAACAAACTTCCAGCAGAAGTGGTGGATGCGGGTTCGATTTCAACATTAAAGAAAAATTTAGAGAAACATGTGTAGGCTATGGTCTGGGACTAAGCAGAATAATAGTTAGCATTGTCTAGATGGGCCAAATGGCCTGTTCCTGTGCTGTAGCATTCTATGACTTTACTTCCCATAGCATCCTGGGTTAGTTCTCATCTGGCCATGGGGATATATCCACTCTTATGTATTCCGAGGCATACAGTATAACACCTCCACCTTATAAATAGCTACATGTTCCAGGTACTCTGTGTTTCCGTGTGTCAACTCTCAATCCTTCGTGTCCTTATCTTGAATGCAAACTCCCTTGCATTCCCTTTTGGGTCTTGTCTACAGCCCCTGGCTCCACACATACTGTATATAGCCCAAAGAGGACTCTTTCTTTCTCAGCTATCATCTTGCACCCAAAGTACTTATAGAACGATTTAGGAATCTGCTTTATCTTTCCTGCCAAGGATATATCACAACATTTTTTTGTCATCATACTTTCCTTTTTTAACTACTCTCCTGCACCCTATTGCTTGATTATAGTTGCCTATGCCTGTTATATACTTCCTTCATTTCCATAATCAAACCAAAGTTCCCTCATCTTATCATCTTTTCCTTTTACATTACTATAACATGCTGCCCCTGAACTGTTTAAAATAATCTCATGTTGGCTGAATCTACAACCATCTGTACCCTCTTACAATCCTGTGCATTGGAGCCTTCATACTAGGCTGTGATGCAATCAGACAGAAAGCTCTCCACCACACATCTAGAGAAATTTGCAAGAATCTTTGGTGACATACCAAATCTCTTAATACTACTTACAAAGTAGAGCCACTGGTGTGATGATTCAGAAACAGCTTCTTTCTTCTGCATCAGATTTCTGAATAGTCCATGAATCCATGAACACTACCTTATTATTCCTTTGTGCAGTTTATTTATTTTGTAATTTATAGCAATTTTATGTATTTGTACTGTATTACTGCAAAGCAGCAAAAACATTTATTGTCATGTCATATAAGACAGTGATAATAAATTTGATTCTGAATCTGATCTTCTCCAAATCTATATTCACCAGGTCATAGCTTACATGCTGAAATCTGTCTTCCTTGATGTTAAAACCTTAACTTGAGGACCAACCTTATCTCTTTTCAAAACTATCTTGAAACATACAGACTCATGCCACTGTTTCACAATTTTCCCTTAACTAACACTTCAACCTTCCATCTAGTTTCATTTCCTAAGATGAAGCCAAGTATAGAACCTTCTTTGGTATATCTAGATAATGTCTCAAAATACTGTCTCAGAAGAACTTAGCAAACTTCACCTCACAAAGCATAGAGGGTTAGTGTAGGAAGGTGTCACTCAGGCAAAATTAAGCCATAATCTTATTGAATGTTGGAGCAAGCATGAGTGGCTGAATGGCATGATTCTTATTTGAAATGTTTGAGATAGCCTGTTCCCTTGGGTAAAAGAGAGGCCAATGGAATTTAATTTAGAGAAGAGTGGATAACTTATATGGAGAGAGAACAAAGTAAGTGAGATTCCTGAGACATGAAGGAATCAAGGTTCCTTGAACTCTATGTTCATAGATTCTTAAAGGATGCAAGACTTGTGAATAAGCTATTTTGAAAAACACACAGATGGTTTGCTTACTAGTCAAGGCTTAGAATATAAAAGCATGTAGGCTAAGATAGTATTTATACAATTCCAAATAGACCACATCAGTGATTTCAGTGAAGAATGTCAAGAGATTTAAAGGATTTTGATGGGATTGGAAAAATTTTGGTTCTGTGAGTAGTCTAGAGGCAGGAGCTGTTTTGAAGGCTTAAGGTAGACTTAATTGAAATATATAAAAATACAATGAATCTAGGTAGAACAAACAGGAAGGCCTTGTTTCTCTTAGCAGAGGGTTAAATAACATCCAGACATATAGATTTAAACTACTCGGTAGAAGGATTAGAGGGGAAATTTAAAAAATATATATTTTCTTCACTGGCTGAAAGGGTGATGGAGTCAGAAAGTCTCTTCACACTTAAATAGAGGTACTTGCAGGTGCACATGAGAAGCCATGATCTTCATGGCTAGAGTTCTAGGCATGAAAGTGGGATTAGGTTGATTTTCTCTTTCTCAATTCAAGGAGCTATGATGACCTTTTAGAGTATCATAATTTTCCATAGCTGTGTAGATGACACACAATTGTTTATCTTGCTTGATCCTAATGATGATAACACCCTATCTTCTCTGGATTTTTGATATGACTGCAATAAACAAATGGATGAGCAATAATTTCTTAAAACTAAATGATTATACAGCTGAAATACTTCTGGTTGGTCCCAAAGCCAAAAGAGATAAACTTGAGAACTTAGCTCCCCTTGGAAAATCAGAAGTAACAAGCCTTGATTCGAATTTGACTTTTAAGTTCCACATAACTAAGGTGACCAGAGCAGCATTTCTGCACTTACTAAATATTACAAAGGTATGTCTGTTTCTGTTACATAATGATGCTGAAAAACTAATATCTTTATATTGAACATACTAGATTACTGCAATGCCCCTTTACTGCTTTCCAAATCAATCTATGGACAAACTTCAACTCATCCAGAATGTCGCTGCTGGACTTTTAACTAAAGCTAAGATGAGGGAGCATACTACACTTGCCCTCGCTACTCTGCATTGGCTTCTTGTACCTTTTGGAATTGATTTTGAAGTTCCCTTACTTGTTTTTAAAGCTGTTACTGATCTGGGACTGGAGTTCATCATAGAATCGCTTTTGTTTTATAATCCTGCTTGGGCTTTCATGTCTTCTTCTGCCAATGTCTTAAATATAAACAGTCTCCCGCAAATGATAATTAGCAGGTCAGCTTTTTTTAACTATACTCCTGAACTGTGGAACTCAAAACCTAAAACTATAAGGAATGCAGACTCAGTTGACACTTAAACACCAGCTCAAAACCTGTTTATGCAACCTTGCTTTTAACTAACACCTTTTTATCTTTTATTTTCATGTTTGCACTTTGAAAGGTGCTCTATAAGTAAGTTATTATTATTATTCCATTGACTCAATGGTTCTCAGACAAAGGACGAATGGTATTTGAATCAGGAAAACTGTAAATTCAAAATTTTTGCTTCTTTTTTCCCTTTGGAACTGTCTTCTCTATTCTTACTTTGTGAAATCTGCTTCCTTTCAAGGACACTTTTCTATATCATAGTTCTTGTATTTGTGTTGATTCAATACCATATGAATCACATTCAACTCTGTTCTCCCAAAAGGACCATATCTTGATCTGCATCAAATATTTTCTACATAATGCGATGTTTGCTGTCTCAACTACTGAACATGGAAGGGGCATGGTCTAATAAAATCCCTGCATATAAGGATTCATCTGTTAAGGATTTTTCACTAAATCTGTTTTAAGTTTATCTTGACATTAATTCTCCAATGAGATAAATGCTGGCAAGTTTATTTTTGCAGGAGATAGAGGATGTTGCAGCATTATCTATAAGTAACCTTTGGTGTCTAGTGTGCCTAAATAGTCCAATCTAAGAGTTGCATAATCTAGGGTAGTGGTTCCAAGTCTATGTGTTATTGGTGGATAGTTTAGGAACTACAATTTTTTTGCTGGCTCTCTCCTCTTCAACTTGTTGAAGCTTTGGTGCCCTGCTGAAGACGTTGATGCCCACTTGTTCCGCCATTCACCAGGTTTCCATTGGCCAGGATCATTTTTAAATGTCTTGTATTTTGCCTGCAGCTTTATATTGAAGCTTGTGACATCTTGTTATATTTTTTTAACCTCTTTCGTATGTCCCTGGGTATGCAACCATTATCCAATCTGCTCAAGTACAATAATCAGCAAATTCTTTCTGATCACTTGATAAATTTGCCCTGAGAGTCATGATTGTGGAGATTCTTCTGTCTTACCATCTGATGTTTTGTATGAGGTGAATGCAGTAAAAATGAAAACTATTTAAATTTTGCTTTTGGAGTTCATAAGATGTCATATGCATTCCTGTCATACATGAAAGTGTTAACCATGCAAGAGTACTTTGGTCTTTGTGGTAAGTTTGAAGTTGTACCATGCTCCTTTAGTATGCCAAAGACAGAAGCAACTTTTCAGATGCAAACATTGAATGCTTCATCCAATGGAAGGTTGTTGGTGGCAGTTGAACTTCTGAATTAATTTGAACTGCTTTATATTAAGGGTGAGTAAGAGATTTTGTGAAACTCACTGCCCATTACAACAATTATCTTTATAGTGTTGTTGAGAACAGATACCTGATATGCTGTTCAAAAAGTAATTCGTTATGTTCTTGTTCTGTATTTTTACTCTGGATTATAATGGCAGTCAATATATCAGAGAAACAATTTTTTTATTTTACCCACAAAAATAAATGAAGTAAAGAAAAGTGAGGTAGAGTCAAAGTGTAAAAGAACATGGAAACAGGCCCTTTGTCACGAATCACCACGCCGAACATAGTGCCCACCAAGCTAGTCCCATTTGCCTGAGTTTAGTCAATATCCCTCTGAACTCACCCTGTCACTGACACTTAGTATGACTGCAACATGACATCCCAGCTCCTCTACTCAGTGTCCTGAATGATGAAAGCCAGCATGTCAAATACTTCCTTCACCACACTGCCTACTAGTGACTTTGCTTTTAATGAACTACGTACTTGTACTGTCACTGTGTTCCACAACATTCCACAAAGTTCAGCTCTTCGCCATACAAGAACTACCCTCATTTGACTTCCCAAAATGCAACACTTCACACTTATCCAAATTGAAAGCCATTTGCCAATCTTTGGTCCACTTACAGCTGATCAAGATCCTCCTGTAATTTTTGATAACCTTCTTCACCATCTACCATACCACTTATTTCAGAATCATGCACAAATTTATTAACTATGCCTGGTACATTCATGTCCAAGTTATTTATATAAATAACAAACCTTAAAGGTCCTAGCACCATTTCCTGTGACACATCACTACAGCTTGGAAATCACCTGAGCCGTCTTCAGATTCATCTGGGGATCCAAGATGGAGTGGGTTAGATGGGCCATCATGCACAAGTCCCTGGATAATTGGGGCAAAAACATTCCCAATGTCGCCCTCACCCTGATGGCCAGCTTCGTGTGTGGCTGCATCAGGTTGTGTGTAGAACCCAGATATGTGGGCACCAAGTACCACTATGTGCCCAGGTTCTACCCTGTTGCCCTGGCTACGAAGGATGGGTCTGGCCTCTCTCCCACGCAACACCCCAGTCAGCTGGTCATTGCCACCATACCTGTCCTTCGTAGAAAAGTTCTTCCAGGTTAACGTCTTTGACCACAGGGCCATCAGGCAGTGGTTGGCACGTAATGTCCTGCAGGCAATGCAGGAGAAGGACAGACGTGATGGACACAGTGGGGTGGTTCCCTGAGCAGACCGTCCAGTTCATCTAGCATAATGCCTCATCACCAGACCTCACCAACAGGCACCAAGACCTCGCCTGGCTGGTGGTGAGAGGGGCCCTCCCAGTCAGATCCCTCCTGTATACCCAGAACGTCGTCTCCACACCCCGCTGCCCACGGGAGGACTGCAGTGAGGAGGAGTCTGTGACCCACCTCTTTGCATACTGTGAGTTCGCAGAGAGGGTGTGGAGGAGGATGGACGGGCTATTGTCATGTTTCATCCCCAGCAGCTGCATAACAGAGGACTCTCTGTGAAAGACGCTCTTTGGTCGGCCCGAAACTTGATGATCTACCAGCACATGGAAATGTCCGTGGGCGAATGCTGCCAACTGACACACTCTTGGCTGCAGGAGTACGTGCTGAAGGACACGCTGAAACTTGGTGCAGCCACCATAAAGGCCCGGTGGGGAAAGACCACGGTTTAGGGTTCTTCTCCCATGGGAGTGCGAGGGGTCGGATGGCGGGGAATATAACAGTGGTGTGGATAGGTGAAACAACAGAGTGCCACGTGGGTGGCTAAAAGTGTGGAAATGTATAGACCGTAACAGAAACATCTATAAAGGATTCACAGTCATTGAATGGTTTATTGTACATTATTTTTGAATAAAGTATATTTTGTAAAAAAAAATACTAGTCACAGTATCCAATCTGAAAAACAGCCTTTGCTACCTCTCTCTGCTAGTTATTATTAAGCTAATTATAAATACAATAGTTATCTCTCCATGGACCTGAATGGGCCAATTCTGCTCCTATGTCTTATTGTCTTTATATCTCAACAGTCTCTCTCCGTCTCTGGCAGTATTTTGGTAAATCCATGTCATATCTTATCTCTAACATATTCTCTTACATAATGCGTTAAGATTATAACCTAAAAAGGATTTGCACAAAATAAGATTAGCTGGTTGTATGAGATTTTAAATATTGCAATTATTTTGTTTGAAAACAAACAATCTTTCAATCTTTGATGTTGCATTTTGAAAGTTGTCTCATGAATGAAAATATCTTGCTAAAAATCTCTGAACAATGCCTATAATTGTCTAATCTGTCCCGTTGGTCACATCTTAAAAAGCTTCTGTCAATTTTAAAATGGTGAGGGTAATTTGTATGGTAATGGACAACAGCCTATTTGTCAGTAATATGCTAGAATGGGTTTAATTATGCATATAAATTAATCAAATTTCAAAGTTTGTTTGGTAATCAATATGAATTAGTTACAGCAACATATATTTGTAAATGATTAGGTGAAAGTAGAAAATATTTATTGAACAGTAATACCTTTAAACTGCTATTTATTAAATCATTAATGTTCCTAGTAAAGTATTATAGTGTGAAATTCTTCAGTGTGAGAACAGGCTGATTAAGACAGCTTTTGCTGATGAACAAGGAGCATTTCATTCTCAGGCCTTTTGTTGCAAAATGTTTTAAGAAATGAAGCTTAAAGTATTGTGTGTTCTTCTCTATTTTCTGAACCATTCCAAGATCAAGTAAGTCTTGCTTCCACTCTGGTTTTGAGGATTATGAAGTGTTAGGGGAAGGCTGTTAGGGGAGGTGTAGTCTCCTCTATAGTGGGGTCAGATAGTGGCTGATGGGTGAATGGGTAGTTTGTGAGGTAGTCTGTTTCTTCCACTTCCTTCACAGAACCTTTGTTATATGCCTGATGCATAGACTCAGCAATACCAACCTGAATGCTTCTTCCTCATTCTGAGTGATCATGGGTCAGAGATTGCATTTCTTCAAGGAGGCTTTAAGCAGATCCTTGAATATTTTTTTTCTTTTCACATGGCAACCTCAAGGCAGAATTTGGAATTAAAATTAGAGCGGCCCTTGTTCATTTTTTCCCCGACTGCAAGACTGCAAGATAAGGGGCCCAAAATTACTCATAATACTCCAAGTGAGGCCTCAGCAGTGCTTAAGTCTCAATATTATATCCTTACTTTTATATTCTAGTCCTTTTGAAATGAATGCTAACATTACATTTGTCTTCCTCACCACAGACTCAACGTGCAAATTGACCTTTGGTGAATCCTGCACAAGGACTCCCAAGTCCCTTTGCATGTCAGTTTTTAGTATTTTCTCTCTATTTAGAAAACAGTCAACGCTTTCATTTCTCCTACCAAAGTGCATGACAGTACACTTCCTGACACTGTATTCCATCTGCCATTTCTTTGCCAATTCTCCTAATCTGTCTAGATCCTTCTGTAGCCCCTCTACTTTCTCAAAACTACCTGTCCCTCCACCTATCTTAATAGCGTCTGTAAACTATTCAACAAAGTCATCAATTCCATCATCCAAATCATTGACATATAATGTAAAAAGAATCAGTCCCAACACAGACCCCTGTGGAACACCACTAGTCACTGCCAGCCAACCAGAAAGGCTCCCTTTATTCCCACTCTTTGGCTCCTGCTAATCAGCCCCTGCTTTATCCATGCTAGAATCTTTCCTGTAATACCATGGGCTCGTAACTTGTTAAGCAGCCTCATGTGTGGCACCTTGTCAAAGGTTCTCTGAAAATCCAAGTACCCATCATCAACTGGTTCTACTTTGCCTATCCTGTTTGTTATTTCTTCAAAGAATTCCAACAGATTTGTCAGGCAAGATTTTCCCTTGAGCAAACCTTGCTGACTATGATCTATTTTATCATGTGCCTCCAATTACCCTGAAACCTCATCCTTAATAATCATCTCCAACATCTTCTGAACGATTGAGGCCAGACTAACTGGCCTATAGTTTCATTTCTTCTACCTCTCTCCCTTCTCGAAGAGTGGAGTGGCATTTGCAATTTTCCAGTCTTCCGGAACCATTCCAGAATCTAGTCATTCTTGAAAGGTCATTACTAATGCCTCCATGATCTCTTTAACCATCTTGGAACCCTGGGATGTACACCATCTGGTTCAGGTGACTTATCTACCTTCAGACCTTTCTGTTTCCCAAGTACCTTCTCTCTGGTTACGGTAACTTCACGCAGTTCATGACCCCTGACATTTAGAGCTCCCACCTTACTACCAGTGTCTTCCACAGTGAAGACTGATACAAAATACTTGTTCAGTTCATCAGCCATTTTCTTGTCCCCCATTAACAGTTTGATATCCACTCTCGTCTCTCTATTACACTTTATGTATCTGATGAAATTTTCAGTATCCTCTTTAATATTATTGGCTAGCTTACTTTGGTATTCCATCTTTACCTTCTTAATGACTTTTTAGTTGCCTTCTGTTGATTTTTAAAAGCTTCCTAATCCTCTAACTTCTAAGTTTTGCTCTATTATATGCCCTATTGATGTTGGCTTTGACTTCTCTTGTTAGTCACAGTTGTGTCATCTTTGCTTTAGAATACTTCTTCCTCTTTGGGATGTATATGTCCTGAACCTTCCAAATAGCTTCCAGAAATTCCAGCCATTGCTGTTCTGTCATCATCCCTGCCAGTGTTCTTTTCCAATCAATTCTGGCCAACTCCTCTCTCATGCCTCTGTAATTCCCTTTCCCTTTACTCCATTCTATGTCTGATACATCAGACCCTAACTTTGCCTCAAATTTCATGGTGAATTCAATCATACTATGATCATTTACCCCTAAGGGTTTCTTTCCTTAAGCTCTCGAATCAATTCTGGTTCATTACACAGTACCCAATCCAGATTAGCTGATTTTCTAGTGGGCTCAACCCAGAGCTGCACTAAAAAGCCATCTCATAGGCATCTCTAGTAATTCCCCCTCCCAGAATACAACACCAATCTACCTGCATATTGAAGACCCCATGACTGTTGTAACATTGACATTTTGACCTGTATTTTCTATCTCCTGTGGTAATTTGTAGACCTCATCCTTACTAGTGTTTGGGGGTCTGTATAGAACTCTCATCAGGATCTTTTTCCCTTGCAGTTCCTTAGCTTTATACACAATTCCAACCCTATGTCACCTCTTTCTAATGATTTGATTTCATTTTTTACCAACAGAGCAACGCTGCTCCCTCTGCCTTCCTGCCTCTCCTTTCAATACAATGTGTATCCTTGGACATTAAGCTTCCAGCTATAATCTTTCAGCCATGATTCAGTGACGCTTACAACATCATACCTGCCAATCTGCAGCTGTGCTGCAAGTTCATCAACCTTATTCCATATTCAGTGCGCATTCAAATATAACACTTACAATCCTGTATTTACCCTTTTTGATTTTGTCTGGCTTTTACATTGCAACTCATCCTGTTGACTGCAATTTTTCCCTATCAACAGCCTCTCCTCACTACACATTGCCTCTGTTGGTAAACCAGCTACCTCATCTTCAGTACTATTGTCTGTCTTTCCTATGAAATATATGCAGCTCAGGACACTAGTCACACCACATTCAACCTTTTGATCCCTAACTTTGTCTGAGGTCTTACCAACATCTGCCTCCACAACCTCTCCACTAACTGTTCTGGCACTCTGGTTCCTATCCCCCTGCAACTTTAGTTTAAGCCCCACTGTGCGGCATTAACAAAAGTTAGGATGTTAGTCCCCCTCCAGTTCAGGTGCAAACCTTCCCTTCTATACAGGTCCCACCTTCCCTGAAAGAGAGCCCAATGATCCAAAAATCTTACACCCTCGCTTCTACACCAACTCCTTAGCCACGTATTAAAGTATATTATCTTCCTAGTTCTATCCTCACTAGCATGTGGCATGTGTAGCAATCCCAACCCTGGAGGTCCTTCCCTTTAACTTAGCACCTAACTCTCTGATCTCCCTATATAGAACCTCATCATTCGTCCTACCCACATCATTGGTACCTACATGGACCACGACTTCTGGCTGTTTGCCTTCACATTTAAGAATGCTGAGGGCTTGATCCGAGATATCCTGGACACTGGCACCTGGGAGGCAACATACCATCTGGGAATCTTGTTCTCACCCACAGAACCTCCTGTCCATTCCCCTAACTAATGAATACCCTTTCACCACAGCATACCTCTTTTCCCTCTTCCCTTCTGAGTCACAGGGGCAGACTTAGTGCCAGAGACCCCACCACTGTGACTTTCCTCTGTTTGGTCATTCCAGCCCCCCCCCCCCCCCCCCCAACTCCGACAGTATCCAGAGTAATGTGCCTGTTGTTGAGGGAGATGGCCACCACATGGGTACTCTGCACTGGCTCTTTAACCCTTTTCTTTTTCCAGACTGTCACCCAATTTCCTGTGTCCTGCACCTTGGGTGTAACTACCTTTCCATATGTCCTATCTATCACACCTTCTGCCTCTTGAATGATCTGGAGTTCATCCAGTTCTAGCTCTAATGCCTTAATGTGGTTTGTTAGAAGCTGCAGCTGGATGCACCTCTTGCAGTTGTAGTCACCAGGGACACTGGAGGTCTCCCTGCCTTCCCATATCCCGCAAGAGGAGCATTCCACTATCTTGCATGGCATCTCTACTATCCTAGCTGAGGAGGGATAAAGAAGGGAAGGGAGAAAAGAAGCTTGAGCTTTTCTTTTCTTATGCTTTCTCTGACTGAAACCTTTCTTGGCTGAAGCCTCGAAGAGCTAAAGCCTCAAGATCACCACTCGGTCCACTCAGATGACAGCTGCTGCACTTACCCCTGCCGGCCCTTTGATTTGCTCTTACTAATCAATCCCAAACGCCGATTATTCACTGGTCAAAACTCTATCGCTGTGGTGGCTCACTGCTGCCTTTTGTACCTGGGCAGTGGACCTGATTGAAGTCCCCTCCTCTCAAATCTTCCAATGTCTGGATTGGCTGTTGGTCAAAGCTCTTTTATGTGACCCCTGTTATACTACCATCAAGAATGCTTAACGTGCCATCCAGCCCCCACACTTTGGGAAGTCTGATCACCTGGTTGTACTTCTACTTCCAGTGTACAGGCACAGAATAAAGACTGCGGCTCCAGTGGTGAGGAGCCAGAAGGTATGATCAAGGACTGGACAATATTTAGGGATTCATTTTTGAATCTTAATGAATATGGTACATCACAGTTGTCACTGACTTTTTCAAGACCTGTGTGGATGATGGCATGCCTTCAAAAACATACCGATCATACCCAAATCGAAAGCCATGGATGAACCAGGATATTCGTTGTCTGCTGAGGGCTAGGTCTGTGGCCTTCAAGACTGATAATCCAGAACTATACAAGAAGGGTAGGTATGGCCTATGGAAAACTATTTTACGGAGCAAAAAACAATTCCAGTTGAAGTTAGAGATGGCATCAGATGCACATCAGCTCTAGCAGGGTTTGCAGGCCATTACTTCCTACAAGGCAAAACCTAACATCACGAATAGCTGTGATGCTTCACTCTCAGATGAGCCTTTTAAGCACACTTTGAAATGGAGAATAAAATTACACCTGTGCGAATCCCTGCATCATCTGGTGACCCTGTGATCTCTCTCTCTCTCCGAGGCCAACATCTGAACATCTTTCGAGAGGGTGAACCCTCACAAGGTGTCAGGTCCTGATGATATACCTGGTAGGGTACTGAAAACCAGTGCAAACCAACTGGTGACAGTGTTCAAGGATATCTTCAATCTCTCACTGCTGCAGTCAGAATTTCCCATCTGCTTCAAAATGGAGACAGTCATATCATTGCACAAGAAGAGCATTCACATATACTGTGATGAAGTGCTTTGAGAGGTTGGTCATGACCAGAATCAACTCCTGCCTAATCATGGACCTGGATCCACTGCAATTTGCCTATTGCCACGATAGATCTACAGCAGATGTAATCTCACTGGCTCTCCACTTGGCCCTGGACAACAGCAATACCTATAGCAGGCTGCTGTTTATTGATTGTAGCTCGGTGTTTAACACCATCATACCCTCAGTACTGATCAACAAACTCCAAAATCTGAGCCTTTGTTCTTCCTTCTGCAACTGGATTCTTGATTTCCTCATTGGGAGAGCCTAGTCGGTGCACCTCCTGCTCAACACTAACACACCTCAAGTAGGTGTGCTTGGCCCACTGCTATGCTCGCCCACAACTGTGTGGCTAGGCACAGCTCAAACACCAATTCTAAGTTTCCCAATGGCAGAATTTCAGAGGGTGATGAGGAAGTGTACAGGAGTGGGATAGATCAGCAGGTTGAGTGGTGTCACAACAACAACCTTTAACTCAACGTCAGTAAGACAAAGGAATTGATTGTCGACTTCAAGAAGGGGAAGCTGAGGGAATACACTCCAGTCCTCATCGAGGGGTCAGCGGTGGGAACAGTGAGCAGTTTCAAGTTCCTGGCTGTCAACATCTCTGAAGATCTATCCTGGGCCCGACATATCGATGCAATTACAAAGGGGACACAACAGCGGCTATATCTCACTAGGAGTTTGAGGAGACCGGGTATAGGGTGGCGCAGTAGCCTAGTGGTTAGCACAACGTTTTACAGTGCAGGCAACTGGGGTTCAACTCCTGCCACGACCTGTACGTTCTCCCTGTCACTCCATGGATTTCCTGCGGGTGCTCCGGTTTCCTTCCACAGCCCAAAAAGACATACCCGTTTGTAGGTTAATTAATCATTGGAAATTGTCCCATGATTAGGCTGGGGTTAAATTAGGGGTTGCTGGGCAGCGTGGTTCAAAGACCCAGAAGGGGCTATTCCATGGTGCATCTCAATCTCAATGATACTGGATTAAAAAATGTTCTGGTTTTGTTTTAATCTGAGTCCTCTTACAGAAACCAACATTTTGGTTCACAAATTATGTAGTGAAAGTAGGACTACTTGAAGTTATGTTTGGCCATTTTCCAGCAGAGTTCAAACAATTGGAAAATTATTGTTGGAAAAATCAGTATAATACAACCATTTGAGCATACTTGTACTGACGAAAATGGAAGCTGTTTCTTTGGCAACTGCATTGCAATGTAAATGCACAGTTGAAGGATTTTGACTGCAAATGAGTTGCAAAAAAATTAGTTGTCAGAATTGTTCCAATGAAAGGAAAGGTCAATCTGCTGGAAATTGTGTAGTGATTCACCATTATAAGATATAATTCTGCACTAATGTGGAAATAAAAGTCCAAGCATTAATATATAATCTAATTGGTAATCATAAGAATTATTACTCAATCAGTTTTCTGTATCAAAACATAGCAAATCCTAAAATATCCTTTTATTGGCCTTGGGCTATACAACAGACTGCTCAATAATATCTTCCCAAATCAACAACAGTAATGCAATTATTTTATAAGAATAATTGTTTCCTTCTGTTTCTTGATTAAACACTCTCCAAACAATATTGATTAGAAACAGAAAATTTACAGTCCATGAGCTTTAATGTTTAATTAAATGGGTATATTTGTCTTCAATGTCTTTCAGAGATCAATTCCCCCATTTCATTATCTTCTGATTCCCCACTTTTGACTTTATAAAAAGTGAGAGATGACATGATACATTGGTCTTTGGGGGACTCACCTTCATAGCATTTGCAGTATTAATCGTTTGTTATGTGCCATGTTGTATGGCTAGACTGTCATGGTCTTTCCATGACCATTACTGTTCTTGGTAAATTCTTCTACAGAAGTTGTTTGCTATTGCTTTCTTCAACCATTATTAATACTCTTCAGAGATGAGTGGTCACATAATCCGGACTTGTTATATGCATCAGCTGCTCAAAGGACCATCCACCACCTGTTCATGTGATCCTGATTGGAGGGGGGAATAAGCAGTGGCTACACCTTGCCCAAGCGTGACCTACAGGCTAGTGGAGGAAGGGAGTGCCTTACAACTCCTTTGGTAGAGACGTATTTCCACCCTTCCACCTGCAGTATTAATATAGTTTTGAAAAATCCAGTAAAATGAGTACTGCGTATAAAGAAACAAAATAATGCCACAAATTATGTACTTCATTTGTAGAGATCTTATGCACAGTATATTTCTGAGTTTCACTGATGGGCACAGTGGATGCTAGGGAAATAAATACTAAACACAAGATATTCTGCGGATGCTGGGGTCAAAACGACACTCACAACAAGCTGGAGGAACTCAGCAGGTCAGGCAATATCCGTGGAAGCGTTGACTGATCGTTTCTACGGATGCTGCCCGACCTGCTGAGTTCCTCCAGCTTGTTATGAGGGAAATAAATACTAATTTTCTTTCAGCGAGCAAAACTTAAAATTTCAGACTCATCAACATTTCTTGTTCTGTTAGAAGGTGGTACTTCCAATGGAGAATATTCTCAAGTAATGGTTTACTGCTCCAGATTTGTACTGATTTGTTTATTTAATGTGTATTCATTGCCTTGTTTCCATAACTGACAGTGAGCTTCATGCAGAAGGTTAGATGCCAAAATCTACTTTTAGCTCATCACCATGTGGTAGAAAAAGCGAGTACTTTTCTATCGATATTTCAGCTAAAAATTCAGTTAACTTTACATTAGAAAACATTTCTTTCACAGTTTACATGTGTAAGGGGCAGAGCTGAATGATTCCTTCAACATGAGAACTTATTTCAGTTCATTCATTTATACATTTGCATGTAATTACTGAATGTGGCATTGAGTCACTTTGGTAAATATGAAGTGGATGGCATTGAGGGGAAATACTCCTATGGTTCAATTCATAACCTGCACAAAGGAAGATGATTGTGGTTATTGGAGATTGATTGTATCAGCCCTAGGATATGATTACAGGAGTTCCTCAGATCAGTGTTCTAGACCCAGTCATCTTCCACTGCTACATCAGATCTGTGCCTTCCTTCATAAGATCAGAAATGGGATTGACATTCACAAGTGTGGTGCGTGACTCACACCCAAAGGGATTTCCACCATCTTCAGGGTGTATGTCTGGAGCATGATGGAGCACTCTCCTCTTACCTGGATGAGTGCAACATCACAATTTTCAAGAAGCTATTCATCATCCAGGATGAAGCAAACAGGTTAGTGGTGCCCCGTCAAGCACCCTAATCATTCCCCTTCACATGGTATCATTTACAGAATGAACTGGTTACTTCCTTCGCTACTCCACCTCCACCTGTAAAACCATGACCTCTATCACCAAGAAGGACGAGGGCATGATAATGTAGCCTGTAAAGAGTTTGTATGTTCTCCCTGTGGCTGTGTGGGTATACTCCTGATGTGCCAGTTTGGGGCAGCATGGTAGCGTAGTGGTTGGCACAATGCTTTGCAGTACCAGTGGCCCAGGTTCAATTCCTGCCACTGCCTGGAAGGAGATTGTACGTTGGTAGGTTAGTTGGTCATTGTAAATTATCCCATGATTAGGCTAGGATTAAATTGCGGATTGCTGGGCGGTGTGGCTTGAAGGGCACTGCATCTCAGTCAATCAAAATAACTAGGACACGATCATACAGAGTTTCACTTTGAAGTTGGACACCATCGGGACTTGGACATGCATCACTAGCCCATTGTTATTGTGGATTGATGTCCTGGATGCCTGTTCCAGCAAACTTCCACTAGAAGGAGTGCAGCTGTTCAAGAAGACTGCTCACTGGGCAGTTTGGAACAGGCAGTAAGTAAGTGTTGACCTTGTCGGTGATGCTCAGAACCCAACATAAATAAAACAAAAGTTCCAAAGAGAGAATCTGCTGATACTGGAAATCCAAGCAACACACATAAAATGCTGGAGGAATTTAGCAGGTCAGGCAGCATCCTGGCCTGCTAAGTTCCTCCAGCATTTTGTGTTTGTTGCTAAAACAAAGGTTATAGTCTTTCACAAGGAAAATGGATCAACAGCTTCACCTTATATATTCTTTTTGCTGTTTAAACTTTATAAATGAACAATTTAATCTTGGAAATACTACCTTTTACTAGAGAGGTGAGAGTTTACAATGGATATTCAAACTGCAAATAAAAATTTGTTTTGTCATAAAGCTTGTTTTTAATGTCTCAATAGAGGAGGGGGAGGTTTTGGGTTCAAGTTGCCGAAACAGTTGCTGGATAATAAATCTGACAAACTTGTTGATTCCCAAACTTATCCTGAGTAAGAAAGGAAACAGCTGGGAACTCCCTGCCATGGAAGAAGTGGGTCAGTAATTTAGAATTCTTTGGCAGTCCTGAAGAGCTGCTGTGAATGCAGTTTTGAGAGTTACTGAGGCAAATTATGCCACTTTGCCAGGTAGTAGGTTTGTGCATCCTTCTTGAATAAGACCTGCTCCCTGTCAGACCTGTGGGGGTTAAAGTGACTATATTCCTGTTTGTGATCATTCCAAGGCTCTGCCAGTCATCTGTGTAATTTCTCAGTCAACTACATATAAATGAAACAGTCAGATTACCTAACTTGGGAGGATAGCCTTGAATATCAGCTTCATCTGAGAAAATTAGTGATGATTTGATATACATGCCGATATAAAATAGCCAGAAACTAATCACTGACTCCCTGTCCCTATAACTTATCCTTCACCCTAACCACCCTCTCTGTCCCCAAAACAGTCCTTACCTACTTAGCAACAAACATTGACAGAGACTGGAGGTAGGCACCATCTTGACTGGAAGAGGAGGAACTACTTAGAATGATTGGAATATAGTAATAATGGTAAGGACAGCAAGGTTTAGTTATGCTCTTGCAGATGGAATCCAGTTGGAAACCTCACTAAGTAACACAACTTTAATAGAAAGCAGCACAATAGCCAGACGTGCTTTGTCCAACCCACCTTTCAGAGTCAGTGTATGGTCATTTTTTTCAAAATCTATCCTGTATTTTAAAGCTTGTGGGCTTCACTGGCAAGGTCAATATATTACACGACCCTTATTTTTTCATATGAAGATGAGCTGCCATTTTAAGTAGCTGTTTTTCTGGGGGATCTACTCTCAAAATGTTATATGCAAGGAAGTTCCAGTACAGTAATGATGAACAAAGCAATATATTTCCAAATCAGGACAGCATGTGACATCGAGGTAAGTGTCAGGTTCCAAGTACCATTACTCTTTTCCTTCTTGGTGGTAGAGCTCTCAGGTTTGGCAGATGTTGTTGTTGTGACTGCAATTGAAGTCACTGGAGAGACACTGAAGCTGGTGATAATAGACGTCTTTATTCAGCACAACAAGCAGACATCATTCTGCAGACATTCTCAGTAGAGGCTTACAAACCCAAAAGTACATCACACTTTTATACCCTTAAGATCAAAGGTGATTCAATACAATTTCAATAGTTACAATGACAATGTTAACTTCAATGCTAGATACATAGTGGAAGCACATTGTAATTGATAAGACACCTCTGGAGGTCCAAACTCCTTTGGGAGAAACTAAGCAACACAAATATTCTAAAATCTTTTGACAACAGAGAGCCAGACACCCAAGATTAATGTTGTCAGGGCTGTCTATGATTGCACAAATGTGATAAGTACACAAAAACGATTGATTGCCTATACCAGTGACCATGTTTGCTGTGTTGCGTGACAACATCCATCTGGTCTGCCAGATTTCACTCTAGTCACAATAATGTAGTCATGTTGCCTGGTTTGATGCAAGCCAATTACCACAGCCCCATTGTCTTAACGTTTGGCTCTTGCATATTCAACCTCTTAGTTTGTGGAGCAGCCCATGCTTTAACTTAAATTTACTATTTGCAATTTACAAAAAAAAACTGAAGGCTAATTACAAGTCTTCTGAACTTATTTACATTTACAATTACAACTGAGCCTACTTCTTGTTTGAATTAATATCTGCTATATTCACACAACTCCGGAATACTCTTGGTACGTACATGTATAGTAATTTTTTTTATTTGTTCATTCATTGTGGATGTCACTAACAATAGTGGCATTTTCTTTCATTACAATTACCTTGAACATAAGGGCAAGTTATATGGTCAACCACGTTGATGGTTCTGGGGTCACTTTCTAGGCTAGACTGGGTAAGAATGACAAATTTCCTTCACTAAAGAATAATGAGACCATAAGACCATAAGATTTAGCAGCAGAAGTAGGCCATTCAGCCCATTGAGTCTGCTCTGCCATTCAATCATGGGCTGATCCACTTCATCCATTCATCCCCACTCCCCTGCTTTCACCCAATAATAGTGAACCAGATAGTTTTATTTTACAACAAGCCAGTAGTTTAGTTGCTAATATTATTGAAACTAATTTTAAAGACTCCAGGCTTCATTTAATTGCTTGAATTTCAAGACTCAAGCACATATATTGTCAAAGAATTTTACAATCCTGAGATTTTCTTGCTCATTGCTAGTCACAAAGCAAGAAACCTGAAAGAACCCAATTAAAAGAAAAAAGAATGAACATAAAAATAAAAGACCAACACTTGATGCACAAGAGAAAGAAAAAAAACATGCAAATCATGCAAACAATTAAAGCGTACAGCAGCATAATGAACCAAAATTGAGTCCTCAGATCCAATCCCCGCAACAGTCCGAAGTAGGTCCAAAGCCTCGCTTATCTGTATATCATATTAGCGGGCACGGAACACAGCAGCCAGGGTAGTCTTCATAGTCTCAGCACCACAGAGATGGAATTTTAATCTACAGTTATCATAGAGGGATTCAATCACATGACTATAGATCAATAGTCCAAAACTCTGGCTACTGGTCCAGTAATTTAACTATTACAATATCCTGTCCTTGCCTCCATTTTCAAGTCTTGGATAGAGTCACTGCAAAAGGCAAAGTTTTGAATGCTAGTCTAAAATCTGCGTTGTCCAGGTTGGTGTTGAGTTATTTGAATGTTGTTGTAGCTGTGCTTATCTAGGCAATTGCAGGATATTTAATCTTGAACTAAGCCTTATAAATGGTTGAAAGGTTTTGTGTTGTCAGAAGGAAAGTCACTCATCACGTTAAACTCTGGCTGACTTATGTGAGTTCAAATCCGGAAACCTAACACTAATATTTTGAAACAATGCTCGTACATGTCCTTGGAGCATTACAAATCATTGCTTTCTCTCTTTCAGTTGCTCCTAAGCAGCCGTAGTTCTGCCAGAAAAGATAGCTAGATGCTCTGATACCTGTTTTAAAACTCAGAGCTGATGTACCCTCTCAGCTCCCTCCTCTTGTTGCTTCAAGAAACTCACTGTTAAAATTTTGGTTCTCTCACCTGTCTCAATTCTCAGTATATTGGGAAATTAAACTTTCCTTCAGCAACTGAGCAGAATTCCCTTTTCTGGTCACCCACCTCCATATAGTTTTGTCAAATAAATACATGTTAGTGGGAATGTCTGAAGAAACTGAGGTGTTTGTATTTCTTCTTCAATTTTCTCCTTACCGTCCAAAAGCTTTCTGAAGTATTACATTTCTAATCCAAAGAGAAAGAAGCCTTCATTTCTTCCCCAAAAATAATTAAAACAAGGAAGTATGTATCGGTGACGGTATGTCACCATAATAATAACGATAAAGTTAACTTTAAACCATTTATGCCCCGTGATTTGGTGAGATTGAGAATGGCTTCGGGCTGGGTGGCCTGCGTGTGTCATGGCACAGGAGTCCGGCTGTGAGAGTGAAGCACCACCCGGCACTGAGAGACTGGAAGCCTGAGTGGCAGGGACGGAGGCAAGGGTCAGGATGATTTTGCTCACTCTCCTGTGAATGTTCATTCATTCTCCGCAGCGCTGAGGCCGTGAACTGATCCGGCTGCTGTGCGTTTTTGCCCCGCTGGTGTGATGAATTGGGACTGAGGCTTGGGCCTACTCTGGCTGCAGATCTGGGGTGTCAGTGTGCTGGGTTCAGAACGCTTAGGGTGCTGTTGGCTTGCGTGAATTGTGCTTCTTTTTTCCTTCTTTTTCTCTGTGCAGTGGGTTTTGGTCCTTCTTCTTTTTATAATGGGGTATTTGGGTTTCTTGCTTTGTGGCTGCCTGTAAGCAGACAAAAGGTGTATAATTTATACATTCTTTGAAATAAATGTTCTTTGAATCTTGAATCTTGAACTGAAGCTTGAAATTCTACAAAAAAAAGTGCCAATTGCGGTGATGCGGTATACATAATTGAATTATGTACACAAAGTTAATTTGGTTGCTAGCACTAGGTACTCAATGTAGTATTTTACTCTGCATTGAGAATTCAATTCCCTGACTTCAGTTATGTGGATACATGGAAGAAACTGTGTTGTTTGGCTGAGAACAGAGGTGAAAGAAGTACTGTATAATAGTGACAAATTTATGATAGGTTTTTGGTAGAATATTCAAGGAGAAGTTTTCTTCTTGCCATCATTAATCAGAAGTTATTTTTTAAAAGAAAGATTAATGAGGAGGCATTTTATCAAGGCGAGCATTGTCAACAATTGTTGGAATAGGTTGGGAAGCAGATTCAACAGGGGTTTCCAAAGGACAACTGGACTAATTTTCATGATTATGGCGATAAAGCTGGAGTGTAAAACTCCTTCAGCTGACAATAGGTGTCAGTCAGCCTTCTCTGCTCAATGATTTGCCTGAATATTCTGATTATTTGTGGTTCCACCAACCTTTAGTGAAAGCACTAACTTACCACAAAGTTCAAATCCAGGACACATTCCTAATGAGTTATTGGAGATGTGTAAGTTAATAGTTTAAAAAATACTCATATAAAAATAATCATGCTGTGCACCAGTTGTGATGGACGGTAAATTGGAATGGCTCTAAGTCACTTCTCAGGCAGGAATTGATATGTTTCATGACCAACTTCTCAAAACACTTTCACAGTGGATGTAAGTGCTACTGGATGACAGTCATTGAGGCAGGTCACTATGTTTTTCTGAGGCTCTGGTATAACTGAAGCCTGCTTAAAGTACGTTGGTGCCTCTGACTGCTGAAGTGAGAGGTTAAAGATCTCAGAAAACACTCCAGCTAGTTGATTAGCACAGGTCTTTAGTTCTTGGCCAGGTACTGAGCAAGAAGGCATTGAACTGAAATTTGGCTGAATGGTGCCACAACAATCTCTTATTCAATGTTAGCAAAATCAAAGAGCTGATTATTGATGACAAGAGGATGAAACCAGAGGTCCACGAGCCAATCCTCATCAGAGGATCAAAGATGGAGAGGGTCAGTAAATTTAAATTCCTCAGTGTTATCATTTCAAAGGATCTGTCCTGGGTCCAACACATAAGTACCTTTAGAAGGAAGGCACAGAGGTGTCTCTACTTTCTTAGAACTTTGTGAAGATTCGCATGTCTTCTACTGTAAAACTTTGATAATCTTGTTTAAGTGGATGGTGGAAAGTATACTGACTGGTTGCATAATGGCCTGGTATGGAAACACCAATGTCCTTGTACAGAAAATCCTACAAAACATAATGGATGCAGTCCAGTCTATTACAGGTAAAACTCTCCCCACCACTAAGCACTGGGTACATTGGCACAGAGCGATGCTGCAGGAAAGCAGCATCCATCATCAAGGATCCCCACCACTCTCTTCTCATTGCTGCCATGAGGATGGAGGTACAGAAACCTCAAGTCCTACACCAGTAGTTTCAGGAACAATTATTACCTCCTCAACCATCAGGCTGCCGGACCAGGGCGGATAAATTCACTCACTCCAACACTGAATTGATTCCACAGCCTATAGACACACTTCCAAGGACTTTACAAATTATGTCCATATTTATTTATTTATTTATCTATCTATCCGCCTGTTTATTTGTTTATTATTTATTATTTTAGTTTACTATTTTATTTGAACAATATGTTGTCTTTTGCAAATTGGCTATTTGTCCATCTTTGTGTGTAGTTTCCCTTGATTCTATTGAGCTTACTTGTATGCCTGCAAGAAATGTATGTCAGGATAAAGCGTACATGGTGACATATACAGTATACACGTTGATATCCTTTTTTGCCTTGCCTTTTTAAATGTCTGCCTAAATGTCTCTTGAACATAGTGATTGTATCTGATTTCACCACCTCCTATAGCAGTACATACCAGATATTAATCAATCTGTGTAAAATTAAAACTTTCCTCTCAGATCTTCTTTCAACACCTTCCTTAAACCTTAAACCAATGCTCTCTTGTTTTCGATACTCCTAACATAGTAAGAAAGATTCTGTCTACCCTATCTATACCTGTATCCTTTAGTCCAAGGAAAACCAGGCCAGTCTATCCAGTCGCTCCCCATAACTAAAACCATCTCATCCAGGCAACATCCTGGCGAACATCCTCTGCATTCTCTCCTGTGCAACCACATCCTTCCTATAGTAAGTTGTCAGGACTACACAGAATAATCCAAGAGTGGTCTAACCAATGTTTTGTAAAGGGTAACCTTTCATCTCTTATGTTCTGTGCCATTGAAGGCAAGCATATCACTGCAACTATCTGTGTTACCGCATTCAGGGAGCTGAAACCTAGTGCCCCTCTTCAACAATATTTGTTAACACTTTCTCATGTACATCATATGTAACTGGATGCCCCTCTGTTCAACAGTATTCTTTAGCCCCCTCTCATGTACTGCATAGGCCTTACATCTATTTGATTTCCCAAAATGCATCTGCTCACATTTCTCATGATTAAATTCCATCTGCTGACACCCCATGCAGCTTTCCACCTGATCTATATCCTGCTGTAGTCTTAGACAGCTTTCCTCGACAACAGCAATGTTCCTGTTACCTGTGTGGTTACTAGTGTCACCCCCTACATTCACATCTACTATAAGTCATGAATATATGTCACAAAAGGCAATGCTCCCAGCATTCGTCCCTACAGTATGCCACTTCCAATTAGAAGAGCATTCTTCCACCACCATCCTCAGCCTCCTATCACTAAGGCAGTTCTGAATTTGGTTAGAAAGCTCAACTTGGATCCCCTGTTCCTTAACCTATTGGACCATCCTACTGCGTCTTATTCAACGGCTAGAATGAGAGTTGTTTCACTTTTACTGGAGTGTATGATGATTCCGATGATTACCAGTTCAGATCATTTTGTAATGCTAGGCATGTTCTTCTGTGTGATGGTGAGATGTGCCTGTATATATTTCATTCTGAGAGCAACAAGGTCTTCATAGAGTTACATCATCAGCCCGCCCTCACTCCAAAACCCTGGTAATGGCATGGATCACTCCTGTAGAACCCAATATGACAGCCCTGATCACTGCCATAACACTCCTCACCACTCTATCCCACTCCCAATCCTTTCCTGATGACCTTAGCTAGCCTCCCACTGCCTTGACTGCTCAGGCCTCACCTCATACTTGGACTTGCTTGCTATTTTCTTTCACGTTGGGAAAGAATGTGAAGGAAAGTTGATAAGAGCTATTAATTCAGACCTTCTTGGCAAGCAGCAGATTCGTGTCCAAAACAGTCATTGACACATGTCTCCATTGACACGTAACTGCCAAATAGTTCAAACTTTACGAAGCAGAATGCTAATTCCGATTAAAAAAAAGTGTATTAAATTTCAAAGTTCACAAACCAAGTAGCAATTAAATGGTGAATAACTTGATAATTTCTTTGCAGCACACAGAAAATGCTGGAGTTCCTCTAGCGTTTTGAGTGTGTTGCTTGGATTTGTAGCGTCAGCAGATTTTCCCGTGTTGATAATTCCTTTGTTTAACAGTAGACATTTTAAATAGCTGATGTATCTTAAAAAAAAAACAAGGACTCGTGAAGCCAAATGAGGGTCCCTATGGACAGAAATAGAAGAATTTATAATGGAAAATAGAAAATGTCAAAGAAAATACTTTGGTCTGTCTTCTCAGAAGAAGATGCAAAAAATAGCATGAAATGCTAGAAAACAAAGGGTTTAGTGAAAATAAGAAATCAAAAGAGAGTGGTGCCAGTAAAATAACGAGAAATACTTTTGATAGTGAAAAGCAATAAAATTACAATTTGATAATTCATGGCTTTGAAAGAAATGGCTATGGCAATAATAGGTCATTGATCATCATCTTTCAAAACTTCCTAGATTTTGGAATGATATCTGCAGATTGTTATATAGTGACCCTACAATTTAAGAAAGAATGCAGAGAGAAAACAGGAAACTGCTGACCTAACTTAACTAGAAGTAACAATGTTTGAATCTACATATAATTATAAACATTGCAACAGAATAATTAAAAAAACATGTTGGGATTGAGTAGAGTCAGTATGAATTTCTGCAAATGAAAATCATGTTTGTCTAACCTATTGGAGTTCTTTGTGGATGAAGTGAATCAGTCGATATAGATTTTCAGAAGAGATTTAATAAGCTTGCATACAGCAGGTTGGTGATTGAGATTAGATTTTATGGAGTTGAGATAGTATGGGTTGGAAATTGGTTACAAGATAGAAAGCAAAGACTGGAAATAAATGTATCTTTCCCTATTTAGCAAGCTGTGAATAATGGGATGCTGCTTGGCCTTCAGCTATTCAGGATATATATCAATGATATGGCTGAAGGGAACAAATGTCATATTTATAAGTTTCCAGATGAAATCCAAATGGGATTGTATGTGGAAAATCCCAGGTTGTCCACTTTGGAACACAACTGGATCTAGGACAATTATGTTATCCCACCGTTCCTCACAACAAGGGCTCTGCTCAGCTAAATTCTGTTACTGTACTTACTTCTCTCCTGATCTATCCAGTCCTTGTCCTTTTTCCACCCTCAAAATGTTACCTAATGATCTATTTATCCTCTCACCTGAATGTCCCATATCCAGACCCAGACCTTACACCCCAATCAACCCCAGTGTACACTCTGATACTCTCAAGTATACTCCTACACCCAATTAAGTCCCCCCCCATCCTCCCACAAGGCTAATCTCCAGAAAGTCTACATAGTTCCAGGCCTCAATCAGGTCTCCCACTCTTGTCCCTAAACTTTCCAGGCTTGGGCTCTGGGACTCAGGTGCAACTAAAGCTTGCAGTGTAAGGTGTGTAAGAGAAATGTTGTCGTCATCCTACACAACAACACTATAATGCACCAATTACGTTTTTAATGAGGTGACCAGAAATAAACAAAATACTCCTGATGTAGTCTAACTAGAGTATTAATGAGCTGCATTACCTCAGGGCTCTTGAACTCATTCCCCCAACGAACGAAGACCAACATTCCATACACCTGCTTAAGCACCCAATCAACTTGCATGGCAACTTTGAGGGATCCATGGATCTGGATCCCCAAGGTCTTTCTGTCTCTTCACACTGCTGAGAACCCTACCATTAACCTTGTACTCTGCCTTCAGGTTTGACCTTCCAAAGTGTATCACTTCACAATTTTCTGGATTGAACTCCATCTCCCACTTCTCAGAGGAGCTCTGTATCCTGTCAACATCCCGTTGTAACCAACACAGCCTTCCACACTATCCACAACACCACCAACCTTTGTATTGTCTAAAAATTTATTAACTCATCCACCCAGTTCCTTACCCAAATCATTTATGAAAATCATGAAGGGCAGGGGGCAGGGATCCCAGAACAGATCCATGAGGACATCACTGGGCAACGACTTCCAGACAAAATACTCTCCATCTACTACCACATTCTGCTTTCTGTGGGCAATCTGATTCTGAATCCACATACCCAAAGTTGCCTGGATCCCATGTCTCCTCACTTTCTGAATGAGCCTATCCTGTGGAAACTGTGTCAAACACCTTACTAAAATCCATGTACACCCCATCCACTGCTCTACCTTCATCAAATTGGTTTGTCACTTCCTCAAAGAATACAGTTGCCTTAATTCAGCCTGTCTATTACTCAAAATATAGCCTTTCACAGAAATATGGGAAATGTAAAACGTTGTCAAAATTGTCATGCAATAAACATGTATATACTGTGTACTATATTGCTGAAGGCAAGAATAATGAGGTGTCACCAGATGAAATCTGTGTGTTTGAAGATTTGCTGCTCTTGGGCCTTAGAAGAATATAAAAAATTGAGGAGGAAAAGCTAACTTAATTGCAACAGGAACAATGTTTCTTATGTTTGGTGCGTGAATGTAACAGCAATTTGTGCCTTGAGTTTTTTAGTTGAAGGAACTTATGCCAACATTATATAAATACTTTCTTATTAAACTTGTTATACATCACACCTGTAATTATTCAGATGCATATTGAAAAGGTTATTGCAATAAGTAATATATGTCATATATATAGACAAAGAAATGGTTTTTAAATGGGGCGAGTGTAAGTACAGCCAAAGTAATATGAATTGAGAAATACCCACTTTTTACTGAATAAGAAACTAAAAGAGATCAATGCCAAAAAATTTTAAATTGTACTTTAATAACAGAATGAAAATAGAACGTAGCTGCATGCCTTCTATGTCAGAACAACACCTTGCCACTGTGCGTGTGTTGATATTCAAGTTTGTTATTGTGTGACTATAACACCAACTTATTTTTTTCCTCTGAAAATTGGCTAGGATAGTTTCAGATGGCTGCAGTTGATGAAAGCTGCTTTAACTATCACACAGCAAATATACGCTTCCTCCCCAAACGTGCACACATTCACCTACATGAACACCTTCAACATATGGTAGGCTTATTATCCTATGATAATGACCAATCTGGCAGAGAGAGAAAAAAATTAAAGCAGTTTTGAACTTAAGTGAAAGTCTCCTAAGTTATTATATTTGTGGACAACTTGCTACAGGCAAGATGCCTTCTTTAAACTAATATTGTGTAGGCCAGAACCTGAAGCTTACTCATTGGCATCTGTTATTTTGGCTGGTTTCAGGTGAGGGACATGGAGAGACTTTGTAATTGGTCCCGACATCAATGAGTTCCTGTTTGTTGTCGCTTTGGGCCCCATATTTAAGGAAAGATGTGCTAGCACTGGAGAAGTTCCAGAGGAGGTTTACAAGAATGATCCTGGGAATGAAAGAGTTAATGTACAAGGAATGTTTGATTATTCTGAGCCTGTAGTTGCTGGCAAATTGAAAATTAGATTTTTAGCTATTTATCTATTCAGCTGTGTAGCTTTAATCTTGGTTGATTTCAGTAAAACAATTTAAATCAAGATTTAAAAGACATTGTCTGTATTTATTCACAGAACCATCACTTTAAAATTGCTTTGGATTATTTCAGGTATTCTCCTTTAACAAATCCATATACATGAGGTGTCACAGTTGAGATAATGTGAACTTCCATTCTTTATTCAGAATTAGCCTTTTGTCCTCTTGCCTTGGCACTGAGCTTATCCACTCTCAGGGTGGAACAGCAACATCTCAAATTCTGTCTAGGTAACCTCCAACCTGATGCCACAGGTATTGATTCATCCTTCCAGTACTTTTCTCCTTTTCTTTTCCCCTCCTCCTTCTCTCTTCTTCTATTCCCCACCTCCCTCTGGTGGCCCTCTTTCTTTCCTTTCTCCCCTCAGATTTCACTGTCCTGTCCTATCAGATTCCTTCTTCTGCAGTCCTTTACCTTTCCCACCAACCTGGCTTCACTTGTCACCTTCTAGCTTGTTTTCCTTCCCCCCTCCACCAAACTTTTTATTCTGAAGTGTTTCCCCTTCCTTTCCAGTCCTGATGAAGGTTTTCGGCCCGAAACGTTGACTGTTTATTCATTTTCATAAATGCTGCCTGACCTGCAGAGTTCCTCCTGCATTTTGTGTGTGTTGCTCTGGATTTCTGTCATCTGCAGATTCTCTTACGTTTATATTGAGCTTAAACTTTGTCCATATCTATATCTATATTGAGCAGTTCATTATTTACTGTTCACACTTAATTTCAATATGATAAAAAGGCTCATCTTTTTTAAGTCATTTATGAACTTCCAAAGTCTATTATCATTTCAGATTCATATTTATTTATCACATGTACATCTAAATATAGAATGAAATGTGTCATTTGCATTAACAATCAACACACCCAAGGGTGTGCTGGAGGCAGCCTGCAAGTGTCACACTGAACATTCCGGCACCAACATAGCATGCCCACAATGCTCGGCAGAACAACAACGAAGCTGAATTTACCAAGCAACAAAGCAACAACGGCAAAACCATTCCACCCTCCCAGCATCTCCAACCTCCAGCAGAGTCATAGGTTTGCAGGAACGGGGCCCCACCTTAGTTTGCTTATCATCAGTGTTTGCGGATGACACAAAGATAAGTGGAAAGGCAGGTGGCGTTGAGTCTTCAGAAGGACTTCAACAGATAAGAGCGTAGGCAAAAAAAGTTGGCAGGTGAAATAGAGTGTCGGGAAGTGTAAGGTCATGCAACTTTGTCTAAACGGAGCAAGTTCAGTTACTGGAGGTGCAGGGGGATGTGGGAGTCCTAGTGCAAGTCTATCTTGCAGGTTGAGTCAGTGGGAAGGAAAGCAAGTGAAATGTTAGTCTTCATTTTGAGAAGACTACAATATAAAAACAAGGATGCAATGCTGGGGCTTTATAAGGCATAGGTCAGACTACATTTGGAGTAATTAAAGAGTTTTAGTTAGCATGGAATAGGCCCTCCCGGCTCTTCAAGCCACACTGCCCAGCAGCTTCTGATTTAACCCTTGCCTAACAGGACACTTTACAATGACCAATTAACCTACTAACTGGTATTTCTTTGGACAGTGGGAGGAGACAGGAGCACCTGGAGAAAACCCATATCTAAGGAAAGATGTGTTAGCATTGAAGAAGGTTCAGAGGAAGTTTACAAGAATAGCCCAGGAAATGAAAGGATTAATGCACAAGGAGGATTTGATCATTCTGGGCCTGTACTCACTGGAGTTTAGAAGAGTGGGGTGGGGTGGTTGGGGGAATCCCCATTGACACTGTTCTCGTGCAGTGTGTTGAAATTCTGACTAAACACCAAGTTCAACTGGAGCCAATGAAGACAGAGTCGTAGTAAGGTTAACCATTTACCGTTCACTCTTCCACATAACATTGTATGGTGAAAACTGTTGATTAAAAAAATACACATACAGCATCTGTTTCATTCTTGAGACCACGTGTGCTCTTTTCTTTTAGCGAGTGTCTTCAGCCATCCAGGGAAGCAGGGGTCGCGTCAAACTGCCGCTGGGCTCAAGCCGACCCTGCGTTTGAAATTGAAAAGCCGCCACGCACTCTGCTTCAATCGCCGATTCCTTTAACAGAATCCGCGTTAATATTTTCACTTCAAATGCTGTCATATGGACCTACGGCATTGCTTCTATAATGTTTCCTTGTGGGTAGACACGGAGCTCTTCACTTTCATGCTGCACGCACGGCCCCACCTTTTCATCTTCCCTGAACCAGAAGTTACCCCCAAGCGCGGTGAAACTGGAGGTGACGTCATCCCATGCTGCGATATACCATAGACAATGAATTTTATCTTTAACTTTAACTAGAAAATAGTTACAAACAAATTATTTAAAGTGGAAATTTAACAAAGTCAAATAAATGCCTTGAGGGCAACACAGACACCTACAGAATGTTGAAAGGCCTAGATAGAGTCGATGTGGAGGGGATGTTTCCAATAGCAGGGGAGTCTTGGACCAGAATGAAAGGACATCCCTTTAGAACAGAGATGAGGAATTTCTGTGAATCTGTGGAATTCAATGGTACAAGCGGCTGTGGAGGTAAAGTCATTGGGTATACAGTATTTAAAATGGAGATTGATAGGTTCTTGATTAGTCCAGGTGTCAAAGGTTATGGGTAGTAGGCAGGATAATGGAGTTGAGAAGGAAAATAAATCAGCCATGACTGAATGGTGGAGCAGACTCTTTTGGGCCAATATCTTATGGTCTAAAGAGTCAAAATGTAATCTTCTCGGTTACCACATATTTGATTCCTTTGATGTTATTATAACATAGGAGAAGTGGAATTGAAAAATCTCCATATTTCACTGTTCTAAAATTGAAAATATAGAAATTGTGTAAAATGTACAATGCATCCATAAACAATACCAAATACCACAGGGTATTTATAAAAAAAAAGTGAATTCAGATCAAAAAAGTTTCATCCTGTTTTCCTGGCACTTGGAAGTGTATTACATTGATGGGAGTAGTTTGCCATACATGCTATATAATATAAGGTATATATAAATCTTAGTATAATCAACAGAGGTTAACCAACACATTGATTCAACGTCAAAGATTTTATGCAACTGAATATTTTAAGATGTACAAAAAGACAAGACAGATAGAGAGTTAAGATATCCCTGCAGTAGATTGTTGAACTTTAAAGGAAGACAGAATTCATTTTGCTTGAAAAACATTAACTATCCGGGTGCTTTTTACCAGCTGACTGAGCACCAGAGTCCTGCTGAATATCAACAAAAAGAGAACTTCCAACCACTAATCGACAAGACCATATTCATTCAAGAATCATCACAGCAGAATCCTACAGAGAATCCAGTTTTCAAAAGAAAAGGTAAGATACTCAGTCCACATCTTATAATTTTATTGATCAGTGTTTTATTAGAACATTGCTTAATGATTATAATGTGAAATGCGAGATCGCATTTACAGTTTCATATCTAAATTGCATTTAAACACAAATTAAAGTATGTGAATGAGGGCTCATTGAGGGTGCAACAGTGGTTGTGAATGTGATTGGGGTGGGGGATGTAACCGCATTAGTGTTACTGCACTTAACACTTTTTTGAGCTAAATGAAAATATATTTCTGTAGGTTGCTTCACTATGTCGTATTCTGATGATCTTGAGCCAAGGTTCTTTCAAAGTCAAGAATGAAGTATAAAAATTGTTGCTCACAATTATTAAGCACTGAAAGAACAGAGGGATTGGGAAAGGAGAGTAGCGAGAGAGAAGGCAATAGCGGGAAAGAAGAACAAAGATAAAGAGAGTGAACCAGCATGCTCTGCTCTCCTTATACGTTTCCTAATTCCATGGAATTTCCATAGATAACAGTTCCTCCATTCATATTTGTACATAGGAGTTAACCAATCAGATAGACCCTACTCAAAATGAAGTGATACCTAAGAAGCTTCTAGAATAAAGAATTGTAACCATTATAAACAAACTGAACAATTTATGAATATGATCAACCAAGTTAGTTTATGTTCTTCAAATTTATCAGATGTGTAAGTACAACTCTCCTTGCCTATAACTGCACATGTTCCCTCTTAACTGCAAAGAGAAGATCTAATGCCACATGATTTTGAAGAATCATCTTATCTATGGTAACTCACTCAAAGTGTGCAGTATATATTGACATACCCAACAACTAGAGGCATTAACAGAAGCAGCAAATTCACGTGACACATGCAGGTATATATTATGTGTCAAATCAGTTGGCACATTGTGAGTAGGGTAAATTGGTAAATAAAAAATAAACAACATATTGATGAAGGCGGAACAAAATGTATATGATTTCAGTAAGGCATTTGATATGGTTCTCCATGCAAGGCTCCTTCAGAAAGTAAGGAGGCATGGGATCCAAGGAGACCTTGCTTTGTGGATCCGGAATTGGCTTGCCCACAAAAGGCAAAGGGTGGTTGTAGATGGTTTGCATTCTGCATGGAGGTCAGTGACCAGTGGTGTTCCGTAGGGATTTGTTCTGGGACCCCTCCTCTTGGTGATTTTTATTTGTGACGAAAGAGGGTTACAAAAAGTACACATAGACTAAGATGTTAACTGTCCTGTGCTGGCACCAGTGGGATCAGCAGTTGATCTGCCACCTGTCTTCAGGAGAAAGAGAGATAAGGAAGACAATGGAGCAGCATTTGGAAATGTTAATGAAGAGACGAGAGAGTTTAACGGAAGGAGACACCGGTCTGAGAACTGTCAAGATCGGCTCCTTTTTGAACCTTGAACTGTTTGAAGTGTGATGGACAGGCGATACCCCAGCAGGGGGATAAAAAGGGACAGGTTCACTAAGGCAGGACACACACGACACCACGAGGTAATGAGACCCTGGAAGCGGTGTGCCTCCCACAAGTCGGTGGGAGTTTTTGGAGGGTTGGTCGTGGGACCAAGCCATGGACGCACAGGGTGGAAAGGTACAACCGGCGGGAATCTGGTGTGTGTCCGCCCTTGCCTGGGTGCCAGGTTCACTGCAGAGGAACGATCGTATCTGAAATGGAGGGGTCACAGTCGGTGGCCTCAGAAGACATTACAAAGGGCTCGCCCGAAAGCTGACTGTGAGGAATACCGAAGGTCTGTTTGGAATCCGATTTGAATATTCATTCGCTCTCTCTCTCTCTCTCTCTCTCTCTCTCTCTCTCTCCCATGGCACGGCAGTGATTACTGTGAACTGAACTGAACTCAATTGAACTGAACTTTGCGTCACTTTGAAACTGGTCAGTTACCCCTAGATGGCGATAGAGCTTGATTGATCCTATTATCCTAGTTCTGTGGACATGTGTGTTTATCATTGCTGAACTATTGCATTTATTATTCTTTCGATTAGAGTACTGTGTTGCTTATTTCTTTAATAAAACTTTCTTAGTTCCAGTAATCCAGACTCCAACTGAGTGGTCCATTTCTGCTGGTTTGGCAACCCAGTTACGGGGTACGTAACATATTAATGACTTGGGTGAAGAAGTAGAAGAGTGGGTTAGTAAGTTTGCTGATGACACAAAGGTTGGGGATGTTGTGGATAGTCTGGAGGGTTGTCAGAGGTTACAGCGGGACATGGATAGGTTGCAGAACTGCGCTGAGAAGTGGCAGATGGACTTCAACCCAGATAAGTGTGAAGTGGTTCATTTTGGTGCGTCCAATTTAAAGACAGAATATAATATAAAAATGGTAAGCTGGGAATTGTGGAGGACCTGAGAGATTTTGGGGTCTGTGTAGATTGGACACTCAAAGCTGCTGCGCAGGTTGATAGTGTTGTTAAGAAGGCGTATGGTGAGTTGGCATTCATCAACCATGGGATTGAGTTCAAGAGCCGTGAGGTAATGTTATGGCTATATAAGAGCTTGGTCAGACCCCACTTGGAGTACTGTGTTCAGTTCTGGTCACCTCACTACAGGAAGGAAGTGCATACTATAGACAGAATGCAGAGATTTACGAGGATGTTGCCTCGATTGGAGGGCATACCTTATGAGAATAAGTTGAGTTTACTTGGCCTTTTCTCCTTGGAGTGACGGAGGACGAGACGTGACCTGATAGAGATGTATAAGATGGTGAGGGGCATTGATTGTGTGGATAGCCAGAGGCTTTTTTCCAGGGTTGAAATGGCTAACACAAGGGGCATAGTTTTAAGGTGCTTGGAAATAGGTACTGAGGGGATGTCAAGGCTAAGTTTTTCACACAGAGGATGGTGGGTGTGTGGAATGCAATGCTGGCGGCGGCGGTGGAAGTGGATATAATAGGGTCTTTTAAGAGCCTCTTAGATAGGTACATGGATCTTAGAAAAATAGAGGGCTATGTGCTAGGAAAATTCTAGGCCAGGGTTCCCCAATTAGTTTTCCACAAGGGCCAAATTATGTCAAGCATGCCAAGCCAAGGGCCAAAACGTCCAGGGTTTGTTTTCATTGCACCAGTAAGTTTTTTGGGCAGATGATGTTGTTGCTGCTATTACCATTATTATTACTGTATTATTATTATTATTAGTAGTAGTAGTAGTAGTAGTAATAATTTAGGCTTGGGATTCTCAAAGCCTGTGTTGTGGGTCACACAAGAAAAAAAATTTCACTCTTGAAACAAAATAAGTCCAAAACCAACCACTTAATTATGACTCTAGCTATCAATTGTCAGCTGTCACATTGAGAACTTATCTGGGGCTTAAAATACATACACACACACACACACACACACACACACACACACACACGCACACACACACACTGTAAACATGGTAGTCTTCACCGCTTCTCTTCCACACAAAGAGTTTTAGTAGTACTGCCTTTTCCATTGTTTCTGTTCTCTCATTTAATCTATTTGTTCTTTTTAATTAAGCTACGTAGCATTTGAGGTATGAAGTGTAGCTATAAATGAAATTATCAGTATTATCGTTGTTGTAAAATTATTATATCACAGTAAAATTGACAAATGGACAAAAATAAATTGATTCGCTCACCAATCAGTGAGAGAAGTGACAGCGACGGGATAAGGCAATCCTTCTGATGTGGGGCCTGTATTCTGTTGTCACGATCCTGAGGCACTGGCCAAGATGTGCATTGGAGAGTCTGTTTCTGTCCACTAAAACTTCTACTCTTCTTGTTGCCGTGTTAGCCGACAATGGCACCATATTTAATAGCTCCACAATCGTTTTCTTGATTTTCTCATCATGACTTAAAACTTCGCCAACCATATCAATTGCACACCTTTTAATCAACTCGGCATCAGTGAATGGCTCCTTAGCTTTGGCAAGATTCCATGACACATGCAATGATGCAGCGGTTGCGCTCTCTTGTACAGGTGTTGACTTACAGATAGTAGAAACGGAGTGCTTGTATGATGTTATCATATTTGCAATTTTTTGTTTGCGTTGATCTGATTTTTGGGGTAGTTGGCATTAAAACTGGCAGCATGCAGAGTGTTGAAGTGCTGCTTTAGATTTTCTGATTTGCGGACAGCTACAGACTGCATGCATATTAAGCATGTGAGTTTAGCATTGGCATGGTCCGGTAAAATAAAACAAAACTGATCAGTCCAGTCAGATTTGAACTGACGGGTTTCCTGGTCGATTTTGCGTTTTTTCGCGCAGGCCATGTTGTTCTTGGTTTAGGGTCCGTGACTTACTGCTGGTAACAATTTGCTTAGATAACAGATTCGCCTTTAGATGACAGATTCGCTTCTTAGATGTCAGGCGGGTAGCTGGTGCGTGCTGCCGCCTAGTTGAGGACTGCAGAGAGCACGCAGTAGGTTGCGCGCTCTACGGGGATGTAGGCCAAGTGTACGGTGTGGGATGAGGTTAAAGTAAATTAGAGCAGCGCGCGCTTTATTTACATGTTATGACAGGTGCATTCACATAAGTGCCAATGGGTCAGCGCGGTCCAGACATTTGGTTCTTGCGGTCCGGACCTGGCCCGCGGTCCGCCTATTGGGGTTGTCTGTTCTAGGCAGTTCCTAGAGTAGGTTACATGGTTGGCGCAACATTGTGGGCTGAAGGGCCTGTAATGTTCTATGTTCAAATAATGTAAGAATAACCTTCATAATGGTCAGTAGTTGTAGACTTTCTCTATTGTCTGCAAGACAATACTTCCTACAAAGCAAAACCCATTAGTATGAATGACAGTGATGCTTCACGACCAGATGAACTCAACTTCTTCTATGCACACTTTGAAAGGGAGAACCCAACTACAGCTGTGAAGATCCCTGCTGCACCTGATGACCCTGTGATCTCTGTCTCAGAAGCCGACGTTATACTGTTTTTAAAGAGAGTGAACCCTCACAAGGCAGAAGATCCCGATGGAGTACCTGGTAAGGCTCTGAAAACCTGTGCCAACCAACTAGTGGGAGTATTCAAGGACATTTCAACCTCTCACTGATATGGGCAGGAGTTCCCACTTGCTTCAAAAAGGCAACAATTATACCAGTACCTAAGTAGAATAATGTGAGCTACCTTAATGGCTATCGCCCAGTAGCACTCACATCGACAGTGATGAGATGCTTTGAGAGGTTGGTTATGACTTGACTGAACTCCTGCCTCAGCAAGGACCTGGACCCATTGCAATTTGCCTATCACTGTAATAAGTCAATGGCAGATGCAATCACAATGGCCCTCCACATGGCTTTAGACCACCTGGACAACATAAACACCTACGTCAGGATGCTGTTCATCGACTATAGTTCAGCATTTAATACCATCATTCCCACAATCCTGATTGAGAAGTTGCAGAACCTGGGCCTCTGTACCTCCCTCTGCAATTGGATCCTCAACTTCCTAACTGGAAGACCACAGTCTGTGCAGATTGGTGATAACATCTCCTCCTCGCTGACAATCAACACTGGTGCAGCTCAGGGTTGGGTGCTTAGCCCGCTGCTCTACTCTCTACATACACATGACTGTGTGGCTAGGCATAGCTCAAATACCGCGAATAAATTTACTGACGATACAACCATTGTTGGTAGAATCTCAGGTGGTGACAAGAGGGCGTACAGGAGTGAGCTATGTCAACTAGTGGAATGGTGCCGCAGCAACAACCTGGCACTCAATGTCAGTAAGTCAAAAGAGCTGATTGTGGACTTCAGGAAGGGTAAGACGAAGGAACACACACCAATCCTCATAGAGGGATCAGAAGTGGAGAGGGTGAGCAGCTTCAAATTCCTGGGTGTCACGATCTCTGAGGATCTAACCTGGTCCCAACATATCGATGTAGTTATAAAGAAGGTAAGACAGCAGCTATACTTTATTAGGAGTTTGAAGAGATTTGACATGTTAACAAATACACTCAAAAACTTCTATAGATGTACTGTGGAGAGCATTCTGACAGGCTGCATCACTGTCTGGTATGGAGGGGCTACTGCACAGGACTGAAAGAAGCTGCAGAAGGTTGTAAATCTAGTCAGCTCCACCTTGGGCACTAGCCTACAAAGTACCCAGGACATCTTTAGGGAGCAGTGTCTCAGAAAAGCTACGTCCATTATAAAGGACCTCCAACACCCAGGGCATGCCCTTTTCTCATTGTTACCATCAGGTAGGAAGTACAGAAGCCTGAAGGCACACATTCAGCGATTCAGGAACAGCTTCTTCCCCTCTGCCTTCTGATTCCAAAATGGATGTTGAACTTTTGGACACTACCGTGCTTTTTTTTAATACACAATATTTCTCTTTTTTGCACGTTTTTAAAAATCTGTTCAATATACGTATACTGTAATTGATTTACTTGTTATTACTATTATTTTTTTATTTTATCTTTTTTCTCTTCAATATTATATATTGTATTTGTAAGGCTTTCTTCTTTTATGTTACTGCTAAGGTGAATAAAATGGCTTCTCTGTACTGTTAACTGCTGAGACAGTGGTTCTCTATAGCAGTATGTTTGGATTATAATTAGTGATAACGGAACTTGTATTCATTTGGTAACCAATTGGGATAGATGTTGTTCTCTCTGTCTGTGTGAAAGCTGTTAGTTTGTGCGGGCTTCAGGGGAGAAGGCGTGAAGAGGATGAAGAGAGAAGACGTAGCTTGAGGAGACAGTTGCCGGACCCACTGGGCCTGGGCTCGGGGTGGGAGCCCAGGGGTCGACAACAGGTGAAGGAGGATCAGTGAAAGGGAATCCGTAAGCTCCAACGTCTGTGCACTGGACATGTTTATGAAATTATTGGCACTTTTTATTTGTTTTCCTTTTCTTTTGTTTCTCTACTAACCCCATACTTAAATATAAAATCTTAATTGTTTAACTGCACATTGTGGACTGAATGTTATTTCGGGGCACTGATGGGGTACAGATGTTACACAGGGAACACAACACACAGCATCCACACAAACTTGATTACCCAGTTTGGCAGGGCCGAAGGCTGCTCCCCACTAGACGGAAGCGAGCTGAGAAAGCCTAAGGCTTACCAGGGGCCTACATTTAGAACTGCTGCTGCCATGTCACATGCCACTGATAATAAACCCGATTTTGATTCTAATCCTGTTGTTTCATCACTGTCACCCTCATTTGAGTCACTAGAGGCTGCAGTAGAGTCCATGTCACGTCCATACTGTATTAAAATTCCTTGGAGTTCGGATGGTGGCGCTATCTCGGAGGACTGTCCAGTGCAGGGGTGTTTCCCAAAAAGAAGTGTTACTGGCAGGACCGCCCACTTGAGGTCCCTGCTGAGCTTTCTCGTACTGCTTCAATCTGTTTCATAGCTCTGTACAATGCACTTTCACGACATATGCCGGTGATGTTAAACGTGATTCTGATTCCGATTTATTAAGCATTAAGAGAACAAGGAATTGGTAAAGAAGAATAGCAAGAAAGAAGGCGATAACAGGAAAAGAGAACAAAGAAAAAGAGAGCAAGCCAGTATGCGTGCTCTTCTCATATCAGTTTGCTCACGCCATTGAATTTCTACAGAAAACAAACATTCCATTCCTATTTGTAGGTAAGAGATAACCATTCAGATAGCCCCTATTCAAATAATGTGTTTGCCAAGAAGCTTCCAGAATACCGAAGGATTGTGACCACTAGGAAACACACTAAACAACTGTATATGCATAGGTAATTATATGAAATACAAACGAGCATAGGAAAGTTAAATTTCAAAGAAAATAGCAATTATACAGTGTAATGCAATAACTACATGAGCGATATTGATCTGTGCTGTAAGCTGTAAACTCACTTTAGGATGATTGGCAGAAAGACCTCTGCACTTTTGATCTGTGGATAATGAATTGCCAAGAGTTTATTTGTGTCAAGATGACCCAGAAATTCCAGATGACCCAGAAATTTGTCATTGGAGTGGCTCCTCCACTTATTGGGGCTTGTTTTATGGCGTAATGCTCTTTACCAATTAATGTCAAACCATTGTTTGTTCATTGTTTGATCCACCAGCATAAAAAACACTCACTGAAACAGCTGAAAAAGAAATATCAAAGCTGCTTCCCATTAAAATTACTGGTGATCACAGGTTTGTTGAATTAACACTGCTTCAACAGCTGCACTTTAGGCAGTTAAGCACGGCCTAGTGGACTTAGCATATCTTACAACAAATATTCATAAATGCTTATGAAATGCAGAATATTAATAATGTGTACATACTTAGATTTGAATTAACTGCCCATGCTGATAACTCTAAAGCAATCTTCCATGGTTTTATCAGGTGAGAATGACAGACTTAAGATTGAGAGCTTTTGCAGAAAAAGAAAGATAACACATGTACAACCAACAACTTTGTTTTCAAACTCAAAACATTCGGAGTAACACTTTTTGGTATAGTTAATTTTTTTGGGTGGGGAAGAGTGTGTAACTACATTAAATTGAATTTATTTCTTACATCCTTCACATACATGAGGAGTAAAACTCCTTATGTCTCCATCTAAATGTGCAGTGTGCAATTATAGTAATTAATAGTAATTTATAATAAATAGAACAGTCAATGTAATATAGAGTACACTCAGTTCATCAGTCTGATGGCCTGGTGGAAGAAGCTGTCCCAGAACGTGTTGGTCCTGGTTTTTATGCTGCGGTACCACTTCCCAGATGGTAGCAGCTGGAATAGATTGTGGTTGGGATGGCTTGGGTCCCCAATGATCCTACGGACCCTTTTTACACTTCTGTTTTGTAAATGTCCTGAATCGTGGGAAGTTCACAACTACAGATGTGCTGGGCTGTCCACACCACTCTCTGCAGAGTCTTGCGATTAAGGGAGGTACAGTTCCCATACCAGGCAGTGATGCAGCCAGTCAGGATGCTGTTAGTTGTGCCCCTGTAGAAAGTTCTCAGGATTTAGCGGCCCATACCGAACTTCCTCAACTGTGTGAGGTGAAAGAGGTGCTGTTGTGCCTTTTTCACCCCATAGCTGGTGTGTAAAGACCACGTGAGGTCCTCAGTGATGTGGATGCCGAGGAACTTGAAGCTTTTTACCCCCTCAACCCCAGATCCATTGATGTGAATAGGAGTTAGCATGTCTCCATTCCTCTTGTAATCTACAACCAACATCTTTGTTTCTGCGACATTGAGGGAGAGGTTATTTTCTTGACACCAATGTGTCAGAGAGATGACTTCTTCCCTGCAGGCCACCTCGTTATTGTTTAAGATAAAGCCAATCAATGTAGCATTGTTGGCAAATTTAATTAGCAGTTTGGAGCTGTGGGTGGTGATACAGTCATGGGTATACAGGGCGTAAAGGAGGGGACTCAGTACGCAGCCCTGAGGGGCACCTGTATTGAGAGTCAGAGGGTTAGAAGTGAGGGAGCCCACTCTTACAACCTGATGGTGATCTGACAGGAAGTCCAGGATCCAGCTGCACAAGGCAGGGTCTAGACCGAGCTCTCTGAGCTTCTTGTCGAGCCCAATGGAACTATGGTGTTGAATGCTGAACTGTAGTCCAAGAACAGCATTCTCACATAAACATCCTTCTTCTCTAGATGTGTAAGGACAGTATGTAGAGCATTGCAATGTTAACAGGAAACAACAAACTATGTATGCACGGAAATTCAGAGTTATCAAAATAAAGTCCAGGACAGTGATACAAACAATTTGCTGGAAAAAAAGAGAACACTGTACTTTTTATTAAACGCAAACAACAGGAATTCTGCAGATGCTGGAAATTCAAGCAACACACATCAAAGTTGCTGGTGAACGCAGCAGGCCAGGCAGCATCTCTAGGAGGAGGTACAGTCGACGTTTCAGGCCAAGACCCTTCATCAGGACTAACTGAAGGAAGAGTTAGTAAGAGATTTGAAAGTGGGAGGGGAGGGGGAGATCCAAAATGATAGGAGAAGACAGGAGGGGGAGGGATGGAGCCAAGAGCTGGACAGGTGATTGGCAAAGGGGATATGAGAGGATCATGGGACAGGAGGCCCGGGGAGAAAGACAAGGTGGGGGGGAACCCAGAGGATGGGCAAGGGGTATAGTCAGAGGGACAGAAGGAGAAAAAGGAGAGTGAGGGAAAGAATGTGTGTATAAAAATAAATAACGGATGGGGTACAAGGGGGAGGTGGGGCATTAGTGGACGTTAGAGAAGTCAATGTTCATGCCATCAGGTTGGAGGCTACCCAGATGGAATATAAGGTGTTGTTCCTCCAACCTGAGTGTGGCTTCATCTTTACAGTAGAGGAGGCCATCCGTTATTAAGTTTTTATCTGCAAGTTGAGAGGGATAAGGGCAGATCAGAAGTGTCAGTATTGCTGTTGAACAAAGGAGACTATGGAGCCATGAGGGAGGAGCTGGCCAAAGTTGACTGGTCGGATATCCTAGCAGAAAAGACAGCGGAACAGCAATGGCAGGTATTCTTGGGAATAATGCACAAGGTACAAAATCAGTTCATCCCCCAGAGAAGGAAGGTTTCAAAAGGGGGAAAGTGGCCACAGTGGTTGACAAAGGAAGTCAGAGATAGCATAGCATTAAAAAAGAAGTATAACAGAGCTAAGGTGAGTGGGAAGATGGAAGATTGGGAAATTTTTAAGGAGCAACAGAACTTAACTAAAAAGGCTATACGGGGAGAAAAAATGAGGTATGAACGCAAGCTAGCTAGGAATATAAAGGAGGATAGCAAAAGTTTTTTTAGGTATGTGAAGAGAAGGAAGGTAGTTAAGAACAATATTGGGCCCTTGAAGAGTGAATTGGGAAAAATTGTTATGGGAAACAGAGAAATGGCAGACGAGTTTAATAAGTACTTTGGATCTGTCTTCACCAGGGAAGACACAAGCAATCTCCCAGATGTATGGATGGGCCAAGGACATAGGGTAACAGAGGAACTGAAACAGATTGACATTAGGAAGGAAACGGTGATGAGTAGACTGATGGGACTGAAGGCTAACAAATCCCCAGGTCCAGATGGTCTGCATCCTAGGGTACTAAAGGAGGTGGCTCTGGAAACTGCAGATGCATTGGTGATCATTTTCCAATGTTCCTTAGATTCAGGATCAGTTCCTGAGGATTGGCGAATGGCTAATGTTATCCCACTTTTTAAGAAAGGAGGGAGGGAGAAAACAGAGAACTATCGCCCTGTTAGCCTAACATCAGTAGTGGGGAAGATGCTAGAGTCCATTATTAAAGATGAAATAGTGGCATATCTTGATAGCAGTGATAGGATTGGGCTGAGCCAGCATGGATTTACCAAGGGCAAATCATGCTTGACTAATCTATTGGAGTTTTTCGAGGATGTAACCAGGAAGATAGACACGGGAGATCCAGTGGATGTGGTGTACCTTGACTTTCAGAAGGCATTTGATAAGGTACCACATAGGAGATTGGTGGGTAAAATAAGAACTCATGGCATTGGAGGGAGGATATTGACATGGATAGAAAACTGGTTGGCAGATAGAAAGCAAAGAGTAGCAGTGAATGGGTGTTTCTCAGAATGGCAGGTGGTGACTAGTGGGGTGCCACAGGGCTCGGTATTGGGACCACAGCTGTTTACGATTTACGTCAATGATTTAGAGGAAGGCATTGTGAATAACATCAACAAGTTTGCTGATGATACTAAGCTGGGTGGCAGTGTGACATGTGATGAGGATGTTAGGAGAATTCAAGGTGACTTGGATAGGCTGGGTGAGTGGGCAGAAACTTGGCAGATGGCGTTTAATGTGAATAAGTGTGAAGTTATTCACTTTGGGAGCAAGAACAGGAAGGCAGATTATTATCTGAATGGTGTGGAGTTAGGTAAGGGTGAAATACAAAGAGATCTAGGAGTACTTGTTCATCAGTCTCTGAAGGTGAATGAGCAAGTGCAGCAGGCAGTGAAGAAAGCTAATGGAATGTTGGCCTTTATTACAAAGGGAATTGAGTACAAAAGCAAGGAAATCCTTTTGCATTTGTACAGGGCCCTGGTGAGACCACACCTGGGGTATTGTGTGCAGTTTTGGTCTCCAGGGTTAAGGAAGGACATCCTGGCTGTGGAGGAGGTGCAGCGTAGGTTCACTAGGTTAATTCCTGGGATGTCCGGACTGTCTTACGCAGAGAGGTTAGAGAGACTGGGCTTGTACACGCCGGAATTAAGGAGATTGAGGGGGGTTCTGATTGAGACATATAAGATTATTAAGGGATTGGACAAAATAGAGGCAGGAAATATGTTCCAGATGCTGGGAGAGTCCAGTACCAGAGGGCATGGTTTAAGAATAAGGGGTAGGTCATTTAGGACAGAGTTGAGGAGGAACTTCTTCTCTCAGAGAGTTGTGGAGGTGTGGAATGCACTGCCTCACAAGGCAGTGGAGGCCAATTCTCTGGATGCTTTCAAGCAGGAGCTAGATAGGTATCTTATGGATAGGGGAACCAAGGGTTATGGGGACAAGGCAGGAACCGGGTATTGATAGTAGATGATCAGCCATGATCTCAGAATGGCGGTGCAGGCTCGAAGGGCCGAATGGTCTACTTCTGCACCTATGGTCTATTGTCTATTGTCTATTATCAATTTGAAAAAGAGTTACCATTTTTATATCTATATATGATGGGTTATACGTTCACTCCTAATGCAAATGGTCAATTGGCCTTGCAACTAATTTTTTAAGATCATGGAGAGATTTTGCTTTTTTTTTCAAATTCTTACCCATCTCTTTAAAGGATATTACATAACCTCTTTGATTGCATAATTATTAGCTATCAAAATTAGTCTGTGACTAAGAAAACATAAGAGGTAGATGAGTGCTGTCTGTTGCATTACTGATTATGTTGAACTAACTGTGTTGCTTGTAGTCCTTCAGATTTGTGAAGAAGTATGTTACAGTGCATTAAGTTCTCAGAAGATAAGTATTTAATTGGGGCTGCATCTGTTTGAAAAATACTGTGTGATACCAATACATGCTATTATTAATGCACAAAGTCAAAAAATTAGAGATACATCGAAACTTAGTGTGGATTATACATATAGTGCTTCATTGTTTGATTTGCACCAATAATATATCATTGTTAGCCTTTTCCCCCAAGAATGTACTTTATTCACAAAATATAATGACACAATTCAGGACAGTACATTGACTTGATTCATTATACAGAGCATATATTCATATTATGTGAATGTGGTATCCCAAAAACTCTGCTTCACTGAATACAATTCTTGATTGCCTGCAGCGAACAATTTCTGCGTCATTTCTTTCATGATTTTTTTTTTACAGCTTCTCTAAACTTAAGTGATTTGGTAAATACAGCCAATGCCACCACTCCACAAATCAATGTGTCAACTGGAAAGAGGACACAGAGGTAAACATCAAAATATTTCCAATATCTGTTTCAAAATCAGAGTAAAGCTTGTTGAAAGGAAATGTGGGTTGTCTCCTCTCTAAAACACAGTATATTGGTTTGATATAAAACAGTAGAATTTCTATTCTCCTTTGCTTCAGATATTACTTCATTTGCAAATACTGTAAATATACATGAAGTTATACATACCATCTCAGAGGTTTGTCATCGATTGTCCAAATGTATTTTAATAATAATAATAAGTACTTTATTGATCCTGGGAGGGAAATTCTTTCTCTTACAGCAGCAACATTTAAAAACACACTTAGCAGTGTGTTGACTTAATGAGTAATAAAGGACAGAATAATAATGTACACAATAATTTACCAATGTGCAATAATAATGTATGAAATAATAAAACAGAGACAATTGTACTATGATGTATGTTCTCCTGTCACATAGAGATTTTAAGATAAAACTAAATAAATGAAAAATATTACATAAGTGTTTGATTTCATTAATTGAGATTACTGTTTTCATGTTGTTAAGCATGCCCGTTTACCTGCTTCAAACTGCATCAAAAGCTACTGAAGAAAATCCTCAACATCGTTTTGCTAAAGGTAAAAACAAATGCTTTCAATCTATAATGTTTATGAATTGTTTTTTTTAGGAGAGATGGAGGCAAAATGTGAAATAACTATTTTGTAAAATACTTGTAAAAAAGGCCGTTCAAACACATTAGATGGGAAATACAGCACATTGTAAAATTCAATTCCATCCTAACTTAATTGCAAGACATTTTATTCAACCTAGGAACCATGTCATATGGTAAGCACTCCTTGCTTTAAGAAGCTCTGGCAATCATTTCTAAACTTGCCTTTCAAAAGTTGATAGAGAGTACCTTAGTCTTATAGCATTTCACATCTTGTATATCTATTCCATAACTTAATTTTCTTATCTAAACATCAGTGGGCCCTGACTGTGGTCAACTGTAGGGCTGAAGTTGTGCTCCAGAACAAGCTGCATTTCTGACCAAATTGTTAATAGTAACATCAACACTGGAAAGAATAGAGTCCTTGTCTTCAGGACTTTCCTTAGTCTAGTCTCATAGTGAAGGATTTTTTTCATGTTTAATTTGATCATGAGCTGGTTCTGTAAATTTGCCCCTTTCTGCTCCTGAATCAGCAGTTCTACTGCCACAATGCTGATTCAGATCTATTTTCCATTAAGATGCAGCTGTTATACAATGCTCTACTATCCCCCACACCTTGATGATGAGGCTACTCACTCCTCATCACCTGTGTGTATACTGGTATGTATTGCACCTTGGTCACCAGTGCCTCAGCTGATCCTTTTTGTTCACTAATTATAATCCTACCAGTATTAAAGAGCTCAGTGATACTCCAAATCAGATTTCCCGTGTACCCAGCTTGACTTTTGCCCTACTCTTTTATCAATCGTTTAGCGTTCCTTCTTAATAGTTTCTTCTGTGTTTCACCATTGATTTTTGTTAGATTATTAAAGATACAACTTAATTGCAAGTTAATGTGATAGTACTAACTTTTTAGTATCACAAACTTTTGTTCTGATTGATTCAAGTAATGTCAAATTGTACATACAGCCGATCCCTAAGTTACAGTCATATAGGTAACAGAAATTTGCCTTTACAGGATTTACAAAAGTTTGTGATAAAGAATAAATTTTCTGTCACTAAATTTATGTGAATAAATAAGCACAATTTTTTTTCTCTGGTCACATTTCATATTGCATATGCACATTGTGTTATGGAAAATCTTGATACGGAACTTTTTCTAAGAGCATTCTAAACTTTGAAATTTAAAAGGTTTCTCATTTCTTTCCTTTGCATCTTTTAAAATGCTAACAAAATCGAAAATGCCACATAAGAGCAGAGTATGTCAACTGATGAACAACAGCTTTCAATATCTCGCAGAAGTAATAAGGATGATGAATCAAGGTATTAGAATAGGAAGCTGAGGAGATATCGAGTCTGCAAGACCTTTGTGGTCTGTATCTTCAGCCTCCCTGCTTCACGAAATATCTCAAAGAGAACAATGGATCAGGAAGCAAAGAGAAATATTAAAAAAAATCAAAAGGTCAAATATGTTTCATTGTTTTTTCTGAAGAGTTTAAAATCTCACGGGAGTATCTGAATGTACTGTTGAGAAGATTCAGACATTTCTGGAAAAATAATTGAGTTTCAGTTTGCTGTCATGATGGTGATGTAAAAAAAAAATCCCCAGATTTTTATGTCATAGATGAATAAATTCTTATTTGTTACAGTTTGCTGGATGATTTCCACTGCTGCATCACTAACTTTGTTAGAACCATGATCTTCCTATAATAAGACCATAAGACACAGAAGCAGAATTAGGCCATTTGGCCCATCGAGTCTGCTCCGCCATTCAATCATGGCTGATCCTTTTTAGGCCTCCTCAGCCCCACTCACCAGCCTTCTCCCCATAACCTTTGATGACGTGTCAATCAAGTACCGATCAAGCTCTGCCTTAAATACACACAACAACCTGGTCTCCACAGCTGCCTGTGGTAATAAATTCCACAAATTCACCACCCTCTGGCTAAAGAAATTTTTCCGCATCTGTTTTAAATGGATGCCCCTCTATTTGAGGCTGTAGCCTCTTATCCTGGACACCTCCCCATGGGAAACATCCTTTTCAAATCTAATCTGTCTAGGCTTTTCAAGATTTGAGAAGTTTCAATGAGATACTCCCTTATCCTTCTAAATTCCAGCGAGTACCAGCCCAGAGCCATCAAATGTTCATCGTATGATAACCCCTTCATTCCAGAATCATCCTTGTGAATCTCCTCTGAACCCTCTCCAATGCCAGCACATCTTTTCTAAGATGAGGGGCCCAAACTGTCCACAATACCCAAGGTGAGGCCTCACCGGTGCCTTATAAAGTCTCAGCAATACATCCTTGCTCTTGTATTCTAGACCTTCTGAAGTGAATGCTAACATGTCATTTGCCTTCCGCACCACCGACTCAACCTGTAAGTTCACCTTTCAAGTCTTCTGCACAGGTCCCTTTGCATCTCAGAGTTTTGGATTTTCTCCCCATTTAGAAAATAGCCTGCACATTTATTTCTACTACCAAAGCACATGACCATGCATTTTCCAACATTATATTTCATTTGCCACTCTCTTGCCTATTCTTCTAATCTAAGTCTTCTGCAGCCTACCTGTTTCCTGAACACCACCTACCTGCCTCTCCACCAATCTGTGTATCATTTGCAAACATGGCAACAAATCCATCTATTCCATTATCAAAGTCATTGATATACAGCATAAACAGAAGTGGTCCCAATACCAACCCCTGCAGAATAACACTAGTCATTGGCAGCCAACCAGAAAAAGGATCCTTTTATTCCCACTCTCTGTCTCCTACCATGCCAGTAACTTTTCTGTAATGCCATGGGCTCTTAACTTGGTAAACAGCCTCATGTGTGGCACCTTGTCAAAGGCCTTCTGAAAGTCCAAATATACAACATCCACTGTATCTCCTTTATCTATCCTACTTGTAATCTCCTCAAAAAATTCCAACAGTTTCATCAGGCAAGATATTACCTTAAGGAAACCATGTTGACTTTGTCCTATCTTGTTCTGTGTCACCAGGTACTCCATAACCTCATCTTTAACAACTGACCCCAACATCTTCCCAACCACTGAGGTCAGGCTAACTGGTCTATAATTTACTTTCTGCTGCCTTGCTTTTTTGTTAAAGAGTGGAGTGACACTATGCCAGTGTCCAATGATTTTTGAAAGAACATTAATATTGCCACCACAATCTCCACCGCTACCTCTTTCAGAACCCTAGGGTGCAGTTCATCTGGTCCGGGTGACTGATCTACCCTTAGGTCTTTCACCTTTTTGAACACCTTCTCCCTTGTAACCGCACCCAATTCTCTTTCCTCACACCCTTCAACATCTTACGCACTGTTAGTGTCTTCCACAGTGAAGACCGTTGAAAAATATTCACTTAGTTCATCTACCATCTCCTTGTCCCCTGTTATTATTTCTCCCGCCTCATTTTCTAGTGGTCCTGCATCCAATTTCATCTCTCTTATTTTTTACCTACTTGAAAAAGCTTTTACATCCACCGTGATATTGTTTGCTAGCTTCCTTTCATATTTCATCTTTTCCCTCCTAATGATTCTTTTCGTTGCACTCTGTAGGGTTTTAAAAGCTTTTCAATCCTCTGCCTTACCATTAATTTTTGCTTTGTTGTATGCCCTCTCTTTTGCTTTTACGTTAACTTTGACTTCCCTTGTCAGCCTCGGTTGTACTATTTTGCCATTTCAGTATTTCTTTGTTTTTGGAATACACCTATCCTGCACCTTCCTCATTTTCCCCAGAAACTCACACCATTGCTACTGTGCTGTCATCCTTACCAGCATCTCCTTCCAATTTACTTTGGCCAACTCCCCTCTCATACCACTGTAATCCCCTTTACTCCACTGAAATACTGCTCTGTCAGACTTTACTTTCTCCCTATCAATTTTCAAGTTGAACTCAATCATATTGTGATCACTGGCTCTAAAGCTCCCTAATCACCTCTGTTTCACTACATAATACCCTATCCAGTATAGCTGATCCTCTAGTAGGCTCAACAATAAACTGCGCTGTATAGCCATTATATGCAGTGATGCTGCTGGATTTAAACTGTTAACATAGATTAACTTCTCCTTTGTCATTTTGACCATTTAAAGAGCATAACCTATAAGATATTGGACCAAGACCTGGGAAGCAGGATTTACCTTATGTCTATATGACTGATGAGTTTGAATGGCTTCTTTGCTCTATTTACTTTATGTGATTTAATATTTGGTGCTAGTACTTCATGCAATTAGGACTCTAGTGATAACTAGGTTTCTTACCTCAAAGTAGATTGATTTCTCAAGCTCCCTGATGATATACAAGTACAGTCAGGCATTTTAAATCATAATAAAGGTCTCAATCCTTCAGTTAAGGTCTGCATTGGTCTGCAATGCTTACAATTTTCAGCAGGCTGCAATCATAATGAACACTTAAGCACTTGCTAGGGGCAAGAAGGGAAGGGTAAGCGGAGTGGCCACTGTTGGAGTGGCCATTTTTGGAATGGACTATGTTAGAGTGGTCAGGCTTTTGCTCAATGGGCCTGGACAAGAACTGGTACAAGCTAGAACTCAAGCTTGAGAAGTTAGATGCATAACAATTGTAGGCAAGATGGTAGTTAAGGCAACTCTAGTATGGTAGATGGTAGTTAAGGAATGCTCCTCCTATAAGCTGCGGGATTTCAAGGTACCTGACAGTTCCCCCTGATGACTATATTTACGGTAAGTGCATAGAATTGCAGCTTCTGACTGACAAGGCCAAGAAACTGGAGCTGGATGTATTCAGGACCATCCGGGTCCTGAAGTGGTCACACCCAGAGTGCAGAGGGTAGATGACCACCAGGAGAAGGTTCTCCTGTTAGAAACCATAGAAAAACTACAGCACAGAAACAGGCCTTTTGGCCCTTCTTGGCTGTGCCAAACCATTTTCTGCCTAGTCCCACTGACCTGCACACAGACCATATCCGTCCATACACCTCCCATCCATGTACCTGTCCAATTTATTCTTAAATGTTAAAAAAGAACCCGCATTTACCACCTCGTCTGGCAGCTCATTCCATACTCCCACCACTCTCTGTGTGAAGAAGCCCCCCGCTAATTTTCCCTTTAAACTTTCCCCCCCTCACCCTTAACTCATGTCCTCTGGTTTTATTCTCCCCTTGCCTCAGTGGAAAAAGCCTGCTTGCATTCACTCTATCTATACCCATCATAATTTTATATACCTCTATCAAATCTCCCCTCATTCTTCTATGCTCCAGGGAATAAAGTCCTAACCTATTCAACCTTTCTCTGTAACTGAGTTTCTCAAGTCCCGGCAACATCCTTGTAAACCTTCTCTGCACTCTTTCAACCTTATTTGTATCCTTCCTGTAATTTGGTGACCAAAGCTGAACATAATACTCCAGATTTGGCCTCACCAATGCCTTATACAACCTCATCATAACATTCCAGCTCTTATACTCAATACTTTGATTTATAAAGGCCAATGTACAAAAAGCTCTCTTTACGACCCTATCTACCTGTGACGACACTTTTAGGGAATTTTGTATCTGTATTCCCAGATCCCTCTGTTCCACTGCACTCCTCAGTGCCTTACCATTAACCCTGTATGTTCTACCTTGGTTTGTCCTTCCAACGTGCAATACCTCACATTTGTCAGTATTAAACTCCATCTGCCATTTTTCAGCCCATTTTTCTAGCCGGTCCAAGTCCCTCTGCAGGCTCTGAAAACCTTCCTCACTGTCTACTACACCTCCAATCTTTGTATCATCAGCAAATTTGCTGATCCAATTTACCACATTATCATCCAGATCATTGATATAGATGACAAATAACAATGGACCCAGCACTGATCCCTGTGGCACACCACTAGTCACAGGCCTCCACTCGGAGAAGCAATTCTCTACTACCACTCTTTGGCTTCTTCCATTGAGCCAATGTCTAATCCAATTTACCACCTCTCCATGTATACCTAGCGACTGAATTTTCCTAACTAACCTCCCATGAGGGACCTTGTCAAAGACCTTACTGAAGTCCATGTAGACAATATCCACTGCCTTCCCTTCATCCACTTTCCTGGTAACCTCCTCGAAAAACTCCAATGGATTAGTCAAACATGACCTACCACGCACAAAGTCATGTTGACTCTCCCTAATAAGTCCCAGTCTATCCAAATACTTGTAGATTCTGTCTCTTAGTACTCCCTCCAATAACTTACCTACTACCGACTTTAAACTTACCGGCCTATAATTTCCCGGATTACTTTTCGATCCTTTTTTAAACAACGGAACAACATGAGCCACTCTCCAATCCTCCGGCACCTCACCTGTAGACAGCGACATTTTAAATATTTCTGCCAGGGCCCCTGCAATTTCAACACTAGTCTCAGCAACAAGTATACCCTTCTGGAGAGGGGCTGTGTGGATGACCTATCAGGGCATGGGAACCCAGCACCCAGGCCAGTGGCACCGTGACTAACTCTGAGGCTCTGCAGGGAATGGTAAGACAAGCAAAGCAATCATGATAGGGGATTTAATAGTTAGAAGGTGAGACAGGAGATTCTGTAGCCATGAAAGAGACACCTGGATGGTGTGTTGCCTCCCAGCTGCTAGGGTCCAGGAGGTCTCAGAACAGCTGCAGGATATTCTCAAGAGTGAGGGTGAGCAGCCAGAAGTCATGCTGCGCATTGGCACAATGACATAGATAGGAAGGTGGAAGAGGTCCTGCCCTGCGCGTATAGGGAGTTAGGGAGAGGCTGAAGAGCAGGACATCCAAGGTAGTAATTGCTGGATTAATCCCAGTGCCATGTGCTAGTCAGGGCAGGAATTTGATGGTACTATAGATGAAGGAGTGGCTGACGAAGTGGTGCAGGGGCAGGACTTTTGGTTTTTGGATCATTGAAGTCTCTTTTGGGGAAGGTATGACCTGTACAAAAAGGATGGATTACACCTGAACTCAAAGGTAAATGAATATTCTTCTGAGCTATTGGGGAGGGTTTAAACTAATTTGGAAGGGGTGGGAACTGGAGAGATAGGGCTGAGGATTACGCAGTTGATATACATGTGGACTCTGTGTGTAGTCAGACCTTGAGGAAGGACAGACAGATGATAGGACAAAATTACTGTCAGTGGGATGTGTTAAAGTGTAATATGGGACCAAAATTGAAAAGGATGATAATTACAGGACACAAAGTGTTATATTTCAATGAACATAATATACAGAATAAGGTAGATGATCTTGTATTGAAGTTAGAGATTGGCAGGTATGACATTGTAAACATCACTGAGTCATGGCTGAAAGAAGATCATAGTAGGGAACTTAACATCCAAGGATGTACATTGTATGAAAGAATAGGCAGGTAGGCAGTGGCAGTAACCTCAGAGGAGGGAAACTGCAAGGGTAAAAAGACCCTGATGGCCTCCAAACAGTAGCCAGGGTGTGGTATATAAATTACAATGGAAGGTAGAAAAGGCATATAAGGGAAATATTAAGATAGTCATGGAGGATTCCAATACTCAGGTAGATTGGGAAAATCAAGTTAGTGCTGGATCCCAAGAAAGGGGATTTGTAGAATGCCTATGAGACAGCTTTTTAGAACAGCTTGTGGTTGAACCCACTACCGGATTTGATTAGGGAGCTTAAGGTAAAGGAACCCTTAGGAGAAGTGATAAAAATATGATAGAATTCACCCTGCTGTTTGAGAGGGAGAAGATAAAGTAACTCAGCAGGTCGGGCAGCATCCGTGGAAAAGATCGGTTGACGTTTTGGTCCAGAACCCTTTGTGACGAAGGGTTCCGGCCCGAAATATCGACTGATCTTTGCCACGAATGCTGTCCGACCTCCTGAGTTCCTCCAGCATGTTGTGAGTGTTGCTTTGACCCTAGCATCTGCAGATTATTTTGTGTAGAAGATAAAGTCATCTGTATCAGTATTTAGTAGAGTGAAAGGAATTACAGAGGCATGAGAGATATACAGGCCAAAGTTGATTGGAAGGAAGTATTGACAGGGAACAAAACAGAATAGCAATGTTTGGAGTTTCTGGGGCCATTTCAGATGGTGCAGGATAGGTACATCACAAAGTTGCAGAGGTATTCTAAATAGAAAGACGACGTCGTGGGCTTATCAACGAAACGTCAAAGAAGGAGGGTGCCCACCTGATGACCCTGATGACGTACCTACCCTCCCTCCTTGTCACCACTCCAAGCTTACTGCCAACGTCGAGAGTGCTGAAGGGATTGAGACATCAAGTCCTAGTAGCTCTACTGAGGCAACTGTGACTGACCAGGGAAGTCCAAGACAGCATAAAAGCAAAAGAGAGGGCATATAATATAGCAAAAATATTTATTTATTTATTGAGACTCAGCACAGAGGAGGCCCTTCCAGCCCTTCAAGCTACGCCACCGAGCAATCCCCCAATTTAATCCTCACCTAATCACAGGACAATTTACTTTCTTTTCAAATCTTTTTATTAATATTATCCAAAATTAACAACAGTACATCAAAGTAGGCAACACTTACAATGTATCAAGAAAAAAAACATTGTTTTAAAGACTGAAAATTTTTGGTGTCAAAAAAAAAGGAAAAAACCCTACTAAGAAAGAAAAAGGGGGAAAATCCCCATTAGGTGTTCAACCCCGGAGCCATGCATCATACAAAAAGCTTCTAAAGGTAAACATCAAGCCACCAGCAAGAAAAAAAAACAAAAATTTACAATTAGGTCGTGGAGGAAATCTATCAATTAACTCAAATGATAGTAACCAGCAAATCAAGCCCATCTTTTCTCAAAATCAAACATAGGTTCTAAAGTTTGACTTCTAATTTTCTCCAAACTAAGACATAACATCATTTGAGAGAACCATTGTGACAAAATGGGAGCCGATGTATCCTTCCACTTCAACAAAATGGCCCTCCTAGCTATCAATGTAACAAATGCAATAACATGTTGGTCAGACAAGGAGATACCATAGGTATTTTGAAGAATTATTCCGAAAAGCACAGTTAATTTGTTCGGTTGTAAATTAATTTTAAGTGCTTTAGAAATTGTACAAAAAAATGACTTCCAGAACTGTTCCAGTATAGAACAGAACAAAAACATGTGTTAGTGTAGCTGTCTCAGTTTTACATCTATCGCAATAACTATCAACATTAGGAAACGTTTTAGACAATCTCTCCTTCAGCAAATACTTACGATGTACAATTTTAAATTGAATCAGTGAATGACTAGCACAGATCGAAGAAGAATTAACCAACTTCAGAATCTGCGTCCAGTCTTCCATCATAAAAGTCAAGTTAAGTTCCTTTTCCCAATCTTGTTTAATCTTAAATAAAGGACGCTTATCCCATTGTAATAGTAAATTATAATTTCTTCCAATGGAACCCTTCATCAAAGGGTTCATGCTCTAATAGTATCTAACAGGTCGGCATCCAATATGTAAGGAAAATTACTTAAATATTTTTGCAAGAAATGTCTAACTTGAAGGTATTGTAAAAAGTGTGAGTATGAAAGAGAATATTTATCAACTAATTGTTCAAAAGACATCAGTCTATCTTCTTTAAATAAATCCAGAAAGGAATTAATATCTTTATTTTTCCAAAGTAAAAAAATTGGATCACTCAAAGAAGGCTTAAAAAAGTAATTTCGATAGATTAAACTGCAAAGTTTAAAATTTTTAAGACTAAAAAAAAAATTACGGAACTGGAGCCAAGTTTGTAAAGGATGCTTAATCACAGGGTATAAACTTAAATTAGCAACCTTAGCTAATTGTATAGGTAAAGCAGCTCCCAATAATGAGGTTAAATAAAACTGTTTCACAGTTTCAATTCCAAATCTATCCAAATTGGCCGATCATTCTTATCAACCCAATGTAACCAAAAGGACATATATCACACACTAACAGCCCAGTAACACATTCTTAAATTAGGCAAAGTGAGACCTCCATCTTTTCTCAACTTTTTAAAATGACATTTACTAATTCTTGGTCTTTTATTATTCCAAATAAAAGATAAAATACAAACTCTTTACCGGCAGCAGCGGGAATTGAACCTGGGTCTCTTGTACTGAAAAGCGTTGTGCTAAAGCACAACTCCATATTTACAATGTATGGACAATGCTTTCTTTGAAACTCCACACAACCTTCACGCCTCCCCATTCACATCCACACCACAGACACCAAATGAATTTTAATTGGCATTGTCTGGTCTGAGATTCACAGCAATTAAGACCATAAGATATAGGAGCAGAAGTAGGCCATTCAGCCTATCGAGTCTGCTCCGCCATTGAATCATGGGCTGATCCAATTTTTCCAGTCATCCTCACTCCCATGCCTTCTCCCAATACCCTCTGATGCCCTGGCTAATCAAGAACCTATCTATCTCTGCCTTACATGCACCCAATGACACAGCTGCTCATGGCAACAAAATCCACAGATTTACCACCCTCTGACTAAACTAATTTCTCTGCATCTCTGTTCTAAGTGGACGTCCTTCAATCCTGAAGTCATGCCCTCTTGTCCTAGACTCCCCTACCATGGGAAATAACTTTGCCATATCTAACCTGTTCAGGCCTTTTAACATTATGAATGTTTCTATGAGATCCCCCTCATTCTCCTGAACTCCAGGGAATACATCCCAAGAGCTGCCAGACATACTTCATACGGTAACCCTTTCATTCCTGGAATCATTGTCGTGAATCTTCTCTGAACCCTCTCCAATGTCAGAATATCCTTTCTAAAATAAGGAGCCCAAAACTACACACAATACTCCAAATGTGGTCTCACTAGTGCCTTATGAGCCTCAACATCATATCCCCGCTCTTATATTCTATACCTCTAGAAATGAATGCCAACATTGCATTCGCCTTCTTCACCAATGACTCAACCTGGAGGTTAACCTTTAGGGTATCCTGCACAAGAACTTCCAAGTCCCTTTGCAGCTCTGCATTTTGAATTCTCTCTCCATTTAATTAATAGTCTGCCCGTTTATTTCTTCCACCAAAGTGCATGACCATACACTTTCCAACATTGTACTTCATTTGCCACTTCTTTGCCCATTTCCCTAAACTATCTAAGGCTCTCTGCAATCTCTCTGTTTCCTCAACACTACCCACTCCTCCAACTATCTTTGTATCATCCGCAAATTTAGCCACAAGTCCATTAATCCCATAGCCCAAATCATTGACATACATCGTAAAAAGCAGCAGTTCCAACACCGACCTCTGTGGAACTCCATTGGTAACTGGCAGCCAGCCAGAATAGGATCCCTTTATTCCAACTATGTTTTCTGCCAATCAACCAATGCTCCACCCATGCTAGTAACTTCCCTGTAATTCCATAGGCTCTTATCTTGCTAAGCAACCTCATGTGAGGCACCTTGTCAAAGGCCTTCTGAAAATCCAAGTACACCACATCCACTGCATCTCATTTGTCTACCCTGCTTGTAATTTCCTCAAAGACTTGCAGTAGGTTAGTCAGGCGTTTCCTTTCAGGAAACCATGCTGCTTTGGCCTATCTTGTCATGTGCCACCAGGTACTCTGTAATCTCATCCCTAACAATCAATTCCAACAACTTCCCAACCACTGATGTCAGGCTAACAAGTCTGTAGTTTCCTTTCTGCTGCCTCCCACCCTTCTTAACCATTTGCAATTTTCCAGTCATCTGGTACAATGTCAGAATCTATCGATTCTTGAAAGATCATTGTTAATGCCTCCGCAATCTCTCCAGCTACCTCCTTCAGAACCCAAGGGTGCATTCCATCAGGTCCAGGAGATTTATCCACCCTCAGACCATTAAGCTTCCTGAGCATCTTCTCGGTCGTAATTTTCACTGCACATACTTCACTTCCCTGATGCTTTTGAATGTCCGGTATACAGCAGATGTGAAGACTGATGCAAAATACGCATTCAGTTCCTCTGCCATCTCTGCATCTCTCATTACAATATCTCCAGCGTCATTTTCTATTGGTCCTATATCTACCCTCAACTCTCTTTTACCCTTTATATACTTAAAAAAGCTTTTAGTATATTCTTTGATATTAGTCACCAACTTCCTTTCATAATTCATCTTTTTCTTCCTATTGACCTTCTTAGTTTCCTTCGCAAGTTCTTAAAAGCTTCCCAATTCTCTATCTTGCCACTAGCTTTGGCTTCCTTGTATGCCCTCTCTTTTGCCTTTACTTTGGCTCTGACTTCACTTGTCAGCCACGGTAGTGTCCTTCTTCCATTTGAAAATTTCTTCTTATTTGGAATATATCTGCCTTGTAATTCCCTCATTTTTCACCGAAACTCCAGCCATTGCGGATCTGCTGTCCTTCTTGCTATTTTCCCTTTCCAGTCAACCTTGGCCAGTTCCCCCCTCATGCCATTGTAATTTCCTTTATTCCACTGAAATATTGACACATTGGATTTTATTTTTTCCCTCTCAAATTTCAATATGAACTCGATCATATTGTGATCGCTGTTCCTCAAGGGTTCCTTAACCTTAAGCTCTCTTATCACCTCTGGATCATTGCATAGCACCCAATCCAGCATAGCCAATACCCTAGTGGGCTCAACAACAAGCTATTCTAAAAAGCCATCCCTTAGACATTCTACAAATTCTCTCTCTTGAGGTCCAGTACTGGTCTGGTTTTCCCAATCCACTTTCATGTTAAAATTCCCAACGATTATCATGACATAGTCTTTCTGACATGCCTTTTCTATCTCCTGCTGTAATTTGTAATCCACATCCCAGTTGCTGTTTGGAGGCCTGTATACAACTGCCATTAGGGTCCTTTCACCCTTACCGTTTCTTAACTCAACCCGTAGAGATGCAACACCTCCGATCCTATATCATCCCTTTCTAATGATTTAATATTATTTCTTATACACAGGGCCATACCACCCCCTCTGCCTACTAACCTATCTTTCCGATACGCTATATAGCCTTAGACGTTCAGCTCCCAATGGCAACTATCCATTAGCCAAGTTTCAGAGATGGCCAGAACATCATACTTGCCAATCTGTAGCTGAATTTCAAGATCGTCCATTTTATTTCTTGTGCTGCGTACATTCAAATATAGCACTTTCAGTCCAGTATTTGTTGATTTCTGTTTTAACTGCACCACGCCTCTATTGCCCTGTAACTCATGCCACTAGTTGTGATTATGCCTCATCTCCTGCCTGTCCTTTCTATCATCTCCATTGCACGCTATCTTTCATTTATTTCTGTTTTCCCCTTCCTCACTCCGGTTCCTATCCCCCTGCCAAATTAGTTTAAACCCTCCCTAACAGCTCTATTAAACCTGCATGCTAGGATATTGGACCCCTTGGATTCAGGTGTAAACCATCCTTTTTGTACAGGTCGTACCTCCCCCAGAAGAGGCCCCAATGATCCAGGAACCCCAAGCCCTGTCCCCTACACCAGTCTCTCAGCCATGCATTAATATGCCTGATCATGCTATTCTTGCGCTCGTTAGCATGTGGCACAGGCAGAAATCCTGAGGTTACTACCCTGGAGGCTGTGCTTTTCAGCTTCCTACCCAACTTCCTGTATTCTTTCTTCAGGACCCCCTCCCTTTTTCAACCTATGTCATTGGTACCAACGTATACCAAGACTTCTGGCTGTTCACCCTCTCCCTTCAGAATGCTCTGCACTGATCTGAGACATCCCATACCCCAGGCTGACAGAACCTCCTGTCTGTTTCCCTCACTATGGAATCCCCTATGACTACTGCATTCTTCATCTTCTTCTCCCCCTTCTGCAACACAGAACCAGGCTCAGTGCCAGAGACCCTATCACTGTGGTCGTCCTCTGTCAGGTCACCCCCCCCCCCCCCCCAAATGCTTCCAAAATGAGATAACAATTACTGAGGGGGATGGCCACAGGGGTGCTCTCTACTATCTGAGCTCTTCCCTTCACTTCCCTGACTGTCACCCACTTATCTAACTCCTGCAGCCTCGAGGTGACTAACTCCTTGTAGCTCCTATCTATCTCCTGCTCACTCTCCCTAATGTAGGTCATCAAGCCGCAGCTCCAAATCCCTAACACAGTCTCTCAGGAGCTGCATCTCGGTGCGGCTGGTGCAGATGTGACCATCTGGGAGACTGGAAGAATCCTAGGACACTCACATCTGACACCCTGAGCGAAGTACTAAGCCTACAGACATGCTCTCTATTCCTCCAAAAAAAATGCAATGGAAATAAAAAAAAAACGATGTCCATTTACCCACTTACCTTGCTGAAGCCTGAATGAGCCCAAGCCAGACCACTCTGTCAATGACTAAAAAGTGTCTCCCTTTTAGGAACCCATTGTTCCGAGCTACACTCCAATTAAATCCACAATACATTTTCAGATGTGAAGACTGGCAGCCAAAATAAATTGCTAAATGGATATGCCCTTAAACCAAAAATCACAGTCCTTCTTCTTGGCCCTCCTGGACAAAAATAAATTTGAAACATGAGAAGCCAACCAAAAGGAAGATCTAATCAAGTAGAGCAGTAAAAATGCCCAGCCTTGAAATCTAACCCCCCCCAATTATTTTTTGTGCCTCTACATCTACCCTATCATCCCTAATCACTATCTACAAAATGCAAAGCAGACAGATTGTTCTAGAAATTTAGACAACGGTCTTTAGAAATGTGGTTTTGTTTGTACACCTGTTGACTCTTCCCCTGCTGGCTGATTGCAACTTAATCACATTCCTCGTCTTCACCCCTTCATTCTCTGGTAGCTAAAACTCTCTTTCCAGGAGCACCAGCAAGGTAAGTGCATCAGGCTCACAGGCCCTCTCATCGACATACAGGAAATGGTTGGGTGTTCTCTATTTGAATGACTGCAAGGTCCTCTCCCTGATGGCACTCCCTTCCGAACTGTCCAGTCAATCACTGGCCTGACTGCTGAAAGGGAACAGCTCATTTGTATTCACTCTCCATTCAGGTTGGACTTGACTGGCTTCAGATGTCCTGTGCAATCTTTCTCAGTGAAAAATGCCATCTAGGTGTGGAACTTCTGTCTCTGCTTTAACTTAAATCCCTCCCCATCTATTGTCTCAATATCTTTTCTGTTCTATGCTGTTCAACTAATCATCCACCTTAAGCAACCAGCCTGCATTACAGAGTACCATTACAATCACACTATTCACGGCTTTCTGTCATGGTCTCAGTGTTGTGACAACAGACCAAGTTATCAGAAGATTGATGCTGATAAGAGAGATAAGAGAGAGACAAATGGGGGAAATATTCAAAATGCTAATAAGAGAGAGACGAGAGAGATTAACGAAAAGAGACGCAGTTCCAAGTATTGTCAGACTGGTTGCTTTGAACCTGAACTGTTTGAAGTCTGATGGACAGGCGATACCCCAGCAGGGGGATAAAAGGAACAAGTTCGCTAAGGCAAGGACACACCACGACACCACGAGATAACGAGACCCTAGAAGTGCGTTGTCCCCCCCCCCCCCCACAAGTTGGTGGGAGTTTTTGGAGGTCTGGTCGCGGGACCGACCATAGACACACAGGGTGAAAAGGTACGATCGGCGGGAACCTGGTGTGTGTGTCCGCCCTTGCCTGGGTGCACGGTTCACCGCAGAAGAACGATCGTATCCGGAACGGAGGGGTCACAGTCGGTGACCTCAGAAGACATTACAAAGGGCTCGCCCGAAAGCTAACTGCAAGGAATATCAAAGGTCTGTTTGAATCCGATTTGAATATCATCATTCGGTCTCTCTCTCTCTCTCTCTCTCCCCAACGGCACAACAGCGATTACTGCGAACTGAACTAAACTGAACTGAACTCTGTGTCGCTTGAGACTGATCATTTTACCCCTAGACTGCGATAGAGCTTGATTGATCCTATTATCCTAGTTCTGTGTACATGTGTGTTTTATCATTGCTAACCTGTTGCATTTATATCCTTATGTTTAGAGTACTGTGTTACTTATTTCTTTAATAAAACTTTCTTAGTTCCAGTAATCTAGACTCCAACTAAGTGGTCCATTTCTGCTGGTTTGGCAACCCAGTTACAGGGTACGTAACATAAGTGGGGGCTCCTCCGGGATTTTGAACGCTAAATTTGGGACTGGGTAAATTGATTGGGTTAAAATTCCTGAAAGAAAGAAAGGGCAAACAGCAGAAATGTAGATTGAGGAATTTCTAAAGGCGCTGACCTTGGAGGCATTAGAGGATGTCAGGAAAGCAGAATTGGCAGCTGTGGCCAAACAGTTGAATCTTTTTAAGGGGAAGTCGATAATGAGGAGAGAGGAGATGCACAGAGCTATCATAGAGCATTATGTGTCTAAAGGTGTGTTTCCCCAAGGGGAGCTGGTGGTGATATCTATTGGAAAACCTGGTGGAGACGCAGTACAGGTGCAGATTGAAAAATTGAGACTCGAGCATGAGTTCCGGGTAAGGCATCTAGAGCACGAAGAGAAACAGTTAGAACGACAACAAGAAGAGAGAGAGAGGCAGTTGGAGCGAGAAGAGAGGCAGTTGGAGAAACAGAGGGAAAGGGAATTTGAGCTGGAGAGGTTAAAGATGATGGCAGCGCAGGGGCCCATGCCGAACCAAGGTGGAGGGTTCAGGGCGACCCAGGAGGTTAGGCTGGTTCCCCCATTTGACGAGACCGATGTTGATCGGTACTTTCTCCATTTTGAAAAAGTTGCTGCAAGTCAGGACTGGCCGAGGGATAAGTGGGCTGTTTTGCTTCAGAGTGTACTTAAAGGAAAAGCCCAACAAGCTTACTTGGCTTTGTCCGCAGAAGATGCCCAGAGGTATGAGGTGGTGAAAGAGGCCATACTCAGGATTTATGAGTTGGTCCCGGAGGCATACCGGCAGAGGTTCTGGAATGCGAGGAAGCAGTGGGGCCGCACGTATTTAGAGTTTGCCCGTGAGCTGCAGACATATTGTGAGCGTTGGTGCGCCTCAAAAGGGGTCAATGGGGATTATGACAGACTGCTACAGCTCATCCTGGTTGAGCAGTTTAAAGGTTGTGTCCCTGAAGGTATGAGACCCTACCTAGATGAGAAAGAGGCAGACACTTTAGCCGCAACTGCTAAGTTAGCGGATGAGTACGCATTGACACATAAAATGAAATTTACCCCGAGTAAAGGCTACCAGAAGGGTAGTCAGGACGGTGAGGAGAGTCCGCCAGAAAAGTCAGTAAGTAAGCCGGGGACTAGTGAGAAGGATAAGGTAGACCGGGAGAAATTTGGTAGGAAGTCTCCTGGGGTCATATGCTATAATTGTGGGAAAGTCGGACACTTTGCGTCCAGGTGCTTTGCCCCAAAGAAGGAGACGGGGAAAGGAAAAACGGTGGTTCCGACTGGCTGTATTGAGCTGGTAAGCAAACCGCTAGGAGAGAAGAGGTCTGATAAAGTTCAGGAAGGGCGCGAGAGGTTTATCTTGGCCGGATTGGTGTTGGTGAAGGAGGGGTTAAACCCAGTTCCGGTACGGATCTGGCGAGACACTGGAGCTTGTCAGTCATTGATATTAAAGAGTGTGTTAGACTTTAGTTCAGAGACCCAGACTGGGGAGGTCAGGGTCATAAAAGGCATTGGAAAAGGGACTGAAGTAATACCTTTGCACCAGATACACCTAAAAAGCGACTTGGTCTCTGGACCGGTCACGATCGGAGTGAGGCCCGAACTACTGATGAAAGACGTGGAGGTTTTACTCGGTAATGACCTCGCCAGCGGAGAGGTGTACCCAGCAGTAAGATTGACAAGCCAGCCTGCCAGGATTGAGGCCCCGCCCATGGACTCACAGGTTTATCCCGTTTGCGCAGTGACTTGGCGTATGTCTAGGAAGGCTGCCGAAGTAAATATAGTTTTGGCTGAGATGTTTTTACCAGCCATGTATCAGAAGGGGTTAGAAAATGCGGCACAGCGTAGTGAAACGGAAATTAAGGTAGATTTATCATTAGCAAGGAAGGAATTTGTACAGGCACAGGAGCGAGACGAGAGAGAGATGGTTTTGACGGAGACAGCTGTCTCCGAAGCAGAATTAAAAAGGGAGCCAGTGGGCTATTGTGTGGAGGAGGGAGTACTAAGGAAGAAATGGAGACCAAGTACCGTGCCCGCAGATGAGGAATGGGGGGTGGTGCCAAAAATTTATGGGATGAGATTCTTAACCTGGCACACAAGATACCCCTCGATGGACATTTTGGGGGGAGGAAAACAGTCGGTAGAATCATGAAAGAGTCTTACTGACCACACAGGAGGAAGGATGTTATTGACTATTGTAGAGGTGAGTTAACACAGTTAGAGGCTTTTGATATGCTAACAGCTTGCCACGATTGGCGAACAAACTTAGTCGGTGTTATCGCGAAAATTTACGAGGCTAGGGTGCCACCTGATAAGGGGAGGACCCATTTTGAAAAGATAAGTGTGGTGCCGACCAGATGGGAGAACTCTATTGTGTTGACCAACTTTGCTGATGAGTTCTTTCCCTTAATCCCTGAACAAAGTGACCCGCTAAGAGAGCTAATTAAACGGCACGCACACGTATGCCCAAATGTCCCGCGGCGATGCAAAGAGCCGGGACATGGTATTGTTGTTACATCAGGTCAGCCTAGTGAGCAACACCCTTATAGGATGATTAATTCAGTGACAGAAGGGCTAAGGAACGCAGAAGCGTATATTGGCGATGTAGTGGTCTGGAGTGACACGTGGGAGGAGCACATTGTGGCACTGCTTAAACGGCTGTTTGAAGCCAGCCTGACAGTGAACCTCGCAAAAAGCTAGTTCGGCCACGCGAAGGTCACTTACCTGGGATTTGTGGTAGGACAGGGACAGCTGGCTCCGATGCAAGCTAAGGTGCGGGCTATCTCTGAAGTCCCCACCCTGACAGACAAGAGAGCCCTGAGAAGGTTCTTGGAGATGGTGGGGTACTATCGGAAGTTTTGCAAAAAAAAAAAAAAAACAACTTTGCGGATATTACCCACCCTCTTACTAAGCCCTTGCCAAAGAATGCTAAGTTGGTGTGGGACGATCCTTGTTATCTGTGTCCGGGACGAAAACCACTGAGAAGTTACACTGATCACAACTCATTAGTGTTTTTGGTCACTATGAAGTTTGCTAAGTTGGAGCCTGGTCTTAGAGGATTATTAAAATAACACACATAAAAGGAAAAGAAAATGTGATTGCTGACTGTCTGTCAAGGTGTTGACAACTCAGAGTTCTCTGTATTAGCCAAATAGCTGATGAACATGTATATTTGTGTGTATCTAATAGTGTATTCATGCCTATAATTCTTACCCCGGTAAAAATCCTTTGAAGGGTAGGGGTGTGACAACAGACCAAGTTATCAGAAGATTGATGCCGATAAGAGAGATAAGAGAGAGACAAATGGGGGAAACATTCAAAATGCTAATAAGAGAGAGACGAGAGAGATTAATGAAAAGAGACACAGTTCTGAGTATTGTCAGACTGGTTGCTTTGAACCTGAACTGTTTGAAGTTTGATGGACAGGCGATACCCCAGCAGGGGGATAAAAGGAACAGGTTCACTAAGGCAAGGACACACCATGACACCACGAGATAACGAGACCCTGGAAGTGCGTTGTGCCCCCCCACAAGTTGGTGGGAGTTTTTGGAGGTCTGGTCGCAGGACCGACCATAGATGCACAGGGTGAAAAGGTACGATTGGCGGGAACCTGGTGTGTGTGTCCGCCCTTGCCTGGGTGCTGGGTTCACCGCAGAAGAACGATCGTATCCGGAACGGAGGGGTCACAGTCGGTGACCTCAGAAGACATTACAAAGGGCTCGCCCGAAAGCTAACTGCGAGGAATATCAAAGGTCTGTTTGAATCCGATTTGAATATCATCATTCGGTCTCTCTCTCTCTCTCTCTCTCCCCAACGGCACAACAGCGATTACTGCGAACTGAACTAAACTGAACTGAACTCTGTGTCACTTGAGACTGATCATTTTACCCCTAGACTGCGATAGAGCTTGATTGATCCTGTTATCCTAGTTCTGTGTACATGTGTGTTTTATCATTGCTAACCTGTTGCATTTATATCCTTATGTTTAGAGTACTGTGTTACTTACTTCTTTAATAAAACTTTCTTAGTTCCAGTAATCCAGACTCCAACTAAGTGGTCCATTTCTGCTGGTTTGGCAACCCAGTTACGGGGTACGAAATGGTGTCTTCTGCATTTGCATTTGCTATTGGTCTGTTTTCCTCACATGTGGTCAGTTCTGGGGTGGCCGGTTGGTGTTCATCCCTTCAGTTCTCTGTAATTGCAAGGTCACTGGGTACACTTGATCTACCACTTTGTAGGAGCAACAAGGTGATTCGTACGGTTTAACCTGAGTCCAATGTTTCCACTGGCTGCTTCGCCAAGTCTGCACACAGACGCAAGTGTCACTTGTAAAAAGAACCATCTGTGCTCCTATCCATCTGGGAGCAAACCCTGCCCTTTCAGGCAGCATCATCACCATGATCTGGTCACCAACTTTGGGAGGACTATCTCCTTTCCCTCCGGCTTTCTCTGATCACCAATGTGCTGCTGTTGTTCTGCTCGGTCCTTCAACACTTTAAGTTGGTTACAAAGGCCTTTCACATACTGTGTCAATCTATCCCTGTAAGCCACAGGCTCATCACAACCTGTAATTACCTTATAAGAGAGTCACATTGCTCACCCCATCAATAATTCGTAAGTGCTGAGACTCAGTGGGTGGATTGGGGTTTCTCACAATCTCATCAGGATTCCTGGTAATACACCAACCCGTGTCTTTCCTGTCTCAGTTATAGCTTTGGTTAAAGTATTTTTGAATTGTTTGGTTCATCCTTCCTACCATTCCTGAACTCTGAGGGTGGTAATGTATGTGGAACTGTTGTCGAATCCCTTTTTCTTTTTCCAATATTTTTATTGATTTCTGTATGGAAGAATATGGAGTCCAAGAGAATATATATTATAAAACAAAAGAAAAAATATAATAATACCAGAGACAGTATATTGAATCACATTAACGAACTCCTTACTCTATATTCATATAGATTAGATTAATTTGTATATTAGAATATAAACAATTCTATTAAAAAAAAGATCTACACCCACTACCAAAGTCGAAGCTGTTTGGGGAAAAAAAGAAAAAAAACTTATCAGATAATAAAATATACTATTAAACAACTTCTGTACTTTCACAAGAAGTCAAAGTTTATGAAAATAATTTAAAAACGGCCCCCACAAATTTTGAAAATCTTGGTTAGATTCAGAAATTGAACAATGAATCTTTTCTAAATTTAGGCATGCCATAACATCCCGTAACCACTGAGCGCAATTAGGTGGACCAGCATCCTTCCATTTAAACAAAAGCGCCCTCCTAGCCATAAGAGAGATAAAAGCCAGAATGTGCAAATCAGATGTCTTCAAAATGATATCTTTGCTTCCAACAATACCAAATAGGGGAGTCAATGGATTAGGCTTAAAATTTAATTTAAAGAGTACAGAAAAGGGTTGGAATATTTCCTTCCAATGTTTTCCAAGACTTGGGCACCTCCAAGACATATGAATAAATGAAGCTTCTCCATTGTTACACCTATCACAGTAGGGTGATATATCCATATAAAAATGAGATAACTTATCCTTGGTCATATAAGCCCTATGAACCGCTTTAAATTGTAGGAAGGAATGATGAGCACATAATGATGAAGTATTAACCAATTTAAAAATCTCATTCCAAATTTCTTCAGAAATTGAGGTCTGTAAGTTTTGTTCCCAAAGATTTTTAATTTTGTCTAAAGAATCATTTCTCATTCCCAACAACATATCATAAATATTGGATATTGAACCATTATAGAATGATTTCATATTAACAATTTCATCTAATACGTTCTTATCAGGACTATTAGGAAATGTATATAATTGAGATGGCAGAAAATCTCTAATTTGTAAGTACCGAAAAAAATGGGTTTTTGGTAAACTATATTTAGTTGACAATTGTTCGAACGAAGAAAGACTTCCTCCCACAAACAGATCCCGGAAACATGTAATGCCCAATCTTTCCCATTGTTTAAAAACTACATCAGTTATAGAAGGCTTAAAAAAATAATTTAAAAAATGGGACTAGAAAGGGAGAATCTCAATAAACCAAAGTGATTTCCAAATCCTCGAAGTATGTTTGACTACCACATTTTCAGTTATCTTACTTAAAGATAAAGGAAGTGAAGATCCCAAAAGGGAGATAATAGAAAATTTATTAACCGAGTTAGCTTCTAAAGAAACCCACCTGGGATAGTCCTCATGATTAATATAGTATAACCAAAATGTGAGATTCCGTGTATTAGCTGCCCAGTAATAAAACCTAAAATTTGGTAAAGCTAAACCTCCATTCTTTTCAACTTTCCGGAGATGGACTTTATTCAATCAAGGACGTTTATTTTTCCATATGTAGGAGGATAAAATAGAGTCCAGAGAGTCAAAAAAGGATTTAGGAATAAAAATGGGTAATGCCTGAAAGAGGTATATAAACTTAGGTAAAACATTCATTTTAATAGAATTAATTCGACCAATCAATGATAACGAAAGGGATGACCAATTTGATAATGTTCTTTTATATGATTTAATAAAGTAAGAAAATTTTCTTTAAATAAGTATTTATAATTCTTAGTAATTGTTACACCCAAATAAGTGAATTGGTTTCTTACAGTTTTAAAAGGAAGGTTAAGTTGAATCCCTGACAGTTGGCACATTTCCTTCATCACGGTCCCTGTGAAATGTGCTCCCTGATCCGAGTCCACCCGAACTGGGGATGCCCACCCTTGGGAGGATTTTCTGAACTTTCAACAGTGAGCAGTGCAGTACAGGACAGGCCATTCAGCCCACAATGTTGTGCCGATTGTGCCGATGCCAATTTCTACTAAACGTCCTCCTCCTGAATGTCATCCATATTCCACAATTCCCTTCATATTCACATGTCTCTTAAACTCCTCCAAACTGCTTCCACTACTACCCAACTATTTCAGGTACTCTCTATGTAAAATTCACCCCTTCCTGCAACCCTAAAACCTTCAAAGCATGTCCTTTGATATCTGACATTTCTACCGTGGGGTAAAGATTCTGACTGTCCTTGCAACCAATTCTTTCCATGTGACTATTAATTGTTTACTCCAATTATTGTTTTTTTTAAGCCTCCCCTACTGTCAAAGATAAACCAGTCAACCTACTATTGCCAAGATTGTAGTGGTATTTGCCATTCTCTGGACCTCCACTATACTTACAGCAGCTTTTCAGTCTGCAGAGACTGAGGAGAAAGAGATGGGGCTCCCAAAACAAACACCACTGCATGTTATCTGTCAGTCATGCACTCTCAATTGACAACACTGTGTGTGTTTGGTTGTGGTAAGGCCAGTGAATATTGTGAAAGGTTGATCAGTGAGCATTGGGTATTTAGTGAATTACGTTTCAGATATAATCTCTTCCTTTTCAGTAAAGACTTCAAGGAAAGAATTTTGATAACACATGAAAGGCGGCATAAGAACTCTTCACAATGCATTTACACATACTACCTTAAATTTTTATGCAGCCGATATCAACTACGCTGTTCATTGGACACATACAGTTGTCACTTCAATATCACGTTTAGCATCTCATAAAGGCCAATTCTATTAAAGACAATGATGTCCTCTAGTAGATAAAGTTGGGGCTATATTTGGTTGAAAGGCCAGTTGAAGATCAAGTTACTCACCTTGAAAACTCGTACAAAATCAATAAGCTTCTTACCACTCCATCCATTTTTGGACTGTAAATTTCCCAGCAATGACATCCATCAGCATTCCATCCCACCACCTATTTTCTAGGAGACTCCTTGTTTCTCTGTAGATACAGAACCTATTATGAGTGAATCCATTTAAAATAATTGGTATATATTTACTCACCACTGAAGCTATTACTTAAAAATATTACAAATGATCCTTGTTTGAAGAAAATTCCTATGTTTCCAGTAATTACAGTGAAACTTCCTCTTTATCAAGAGGAGCTGCCCTTAAGTAGTGCTAGACATGCATTGTTATACGCACTGCATGAGTGGTGCAAGTACCAAACATACTCAAACCAGAAGGCATAGATGAATCCGAGATTCACAGCCTGTTGAGGGCTAGATCTTTGGTGCTCAAGACCGGAGATCCAGAACCTTACAAGAAATCCACATACAATCTATGGAAGGTGATCATGAAAGTGAAAAGGCAACTCTGTGTGAAGTTAGAGACACAGTTGGATGTGGTAGGGTTTGCAGGCCATTACTTCCTATAAGGTAAAACCCAGCAGCATAAACAGCTGTGATGCTTGACATCTGATGAGATCAATGCCATTTATGCACACTTAGAAAGGGAAGATCACACTCTACCTGTGCAAATCCCCACAGTATCTGGCAACCTTTGGTCTGTCTTAGAGGCCAATGTCAAAACATCCTTCAAGAGGGTGAATCTTTACAAGTTGTCAGACCTCGACAGCATACTTAGCTAGATATTGAAAATCTGTATCAACCAACTGAATGGAATGCTCATGGACAACTTCAACCTCTCATTGCTGCAGTCAGAGGTTCCCATCTTTCCTATCTACTGCAGAAGGGCATCAATGAGACTAGTGTTCAAGAAGAGCAGGCTGAGCTTTCTCAATGACTATTCCCTGGTAGCACTCACATCTACTGTAATGAAGTGCTTTGGGAGATTTTTCATAGCTAGAGCTATCTCTTGTTTGCAACAGAACTTGGACCTGTTGCAATTTGCCTAGCCTGATAGATTTACAGCAGATCCAATATCACTGGCTCTCTGCTTGGCCTTGGACCATCTGGAGAACTGCAATGCAATCAGGCTGTCGGCTATCAGTTACAGCTTGGCATTCAATGCTATCATCCCCTCAGTACTAATCAACAGACTTCAGAATCCGGGCCTTTGTATCTTCCCTTGCAGTCGGATCCCTGACTTCATCAACGGGAGGCCACAGTCACTGCAGAGCAGTAGTAGCATCTCCTCATCACTGATAATCAAAACTGGTGCACCTCAACGATGGGCGCTTATCCCACTGCTCTGCTCTCTCTACACTCATGACCATGTGGCTATGCACAGCTCAAATACCATCTATAAGTTCACGGACGACACCACTGTTATTGGCAGGATCTCAGGTGGCAAAGAGGATGTGCACAGAAATGAGAGAGATCAGCTGGTTGAATAGTGTTTCAGCAACAACCTTGCCCTCAATGTCAGTAAGACCAAGGAGTTGATTGTGGATTTCGGGATGGAGGTGGGAGAAAGCACACCAGTCCTCATTGATGGGTCCGTGGTAGAAAGGGTGAGTAGCTTCAAATTCCTGGGCATCAACACCTCAGAAGACCTATCCTGGAATCCGTGCAGTGGTGCTGGCAGTGCAGACCATTGTTGGGAATGCCTTTACCCACTGAGTGAAGTGATCCATAATTCCTCAACAGTAGCATTTGCCTCTGCATTTTGACAGGGAAGTCCATCTGAATGTTTTCCCAGCGTCCCTTTGGCTGTGGCTGATATGCCAGCGGTAGCTTTATGCCCTTACCGGGCTATGCTGGGCACAAATAGTACAATGGTGGCAGAATTTCTCAACATCTGTGCCCACCACCAGTCTTGCTGGAGGGTTGTGATCATGCTCTGCCTACTGTCACATGATCGGCAACAATGAATTATTAATTGAGGCAGGTTTTATAAAAAACAAACAAACATTTATTAAACTCTGCTCAACAATAGCAAAAAGTATTCAGACGACTAACTTAACCAGAAGTTAGCTGCTATACGGCAACTCCGGAACAGTTCTTAAAGTGGTATATTCGAAAACCGTTCTTAAATTGGTAAATTCGAGAGTCCAAGTGATTTACACAGTCGATCAGGAGAGACTTCTCTGGAAATGATTTCTTCGAAGACGTGACGTTACTGCTGATTCTCCAAAGGATTCACGATGAAGGAAATAAAATGGCTTAAAGGAACTGACCTTTTCCTGGCGAGTGGACACTGCACAAACTTCCGTGCTCTTGCAGAAGTTATCTCAGATACAGGACACTTTTCTGAACGAAGACTTAATAAGGTTGATCCTTTATAAAACCGCCGAAAAATGCCAACTTTATTCCGATCGTTCAGGTTCCCGTCCTTTAGTAAGGTCGTCACTCTCCAATACTACTGTAAAGGTAAATCAAAAATACGCCAACAAAGCTGGCAGCGATTGGTGAAACTGCCAGCACAACGATTTTATCTTATAATAGAAAGTAAAACTCTGTTTTAAAAGGAAACTGCATCATGAGACAAATACACAGCAGAACGGAGTAACTAACGAAGCAAACAACAACTCAACTGAAAACTAACTGCATCACACCAGGGGTCTCCTTTACACCTGTTGAGGACAGGTCATCATGTGACCTCACACTGGCGGGAAAATTACATCATGTGACCTCCACAAGACCATTACATCATGCTCATAAGACAGTCACAAGATACCCACGGGGTATGTAACACTACCCTGATGCATCACCCCATGATATAACTTCAGTAGTATCTGCCTAATACATGGTGGTGCCTCGATTCTTTCCTCCCCATCTGTTCCCTCCTTTGCTCCCTATCTCCTCCATTTCTCCTTCTGTTCTGCCTCCAACTCTTCAGATAATTTTACTAAACTGGCTTCCTTCGTTGCTTCCTGGACACTTGCAAAATCAATTGCCTCTTGTTTCTCTGCTGTCTTCTTCGCAGTGGTGTCTGTCCACTCATTTCCTTTCTGCTCCTTGCTCTTCCCCTTTCTGGTGAGCTTTTACTTTAATCACTGCTGCCTCTGCTGACAGACTCACTGCTTCCAGCAGTGGTTGTCTTAGGTGCCCGTGCTAAATACCTGCAGTGACTGCTCTCAGCCTCCTGGTATTCAGGAGCTCCATAATGGTGTGCAGTGTGAGTTGTATGAGTTGTCCCATCATTACAATCAGTTCATTTACTCGTATTGCCCACAGGACGCAGTCTAAAGCTGCAATGCAGTGGGGAAGTCCTACTGCAGTGAGTGTCTGTTTCCTTGGATAATGTGCCACTGGCTTTCTTTTGTCTCTATGGTCCTGCACCACCACTCCGTTGCTGCTGTGTAGGTGAAAGGGGTGAGCCACATCTGGTAATTCTAGCGTGGGTGTAGAGACCAGGGCTTTCATGATATCTATAAATGCCTTTTCCTCATTTGGCCCCCATTTTACTTCCTCCAGAGGAGTCTTCCCTCCTTCAATCAAAGCCTATATTGGGGTCACTAGTGCTGAGAACCCTGGTATGAATTTACAGTTGAAATTCCATAGACCCATTACCTTACTCACTCCTTTTATGTTTATTGGAAGGGGCATGAAGCTGATTGCCGAATGTCTGTCACCTGATTCATTCTTCTTCCCCTGGGGAATGGTGTAGCCTAGGTACTGTACAGTTTCCTGTCTGAGACTTGTGTGGACTGATTTTAGACCCCTCATCTTGCAGTATCTCTAAAACACCGGCTATCACCCCCAAATGACCTGCTTCATTTTCTGAAACAGTTAGTAGATCATCTCCACATCGTAAATTGGTTGACCCGTGCTGTGTTAGATCGAGCTTTTCCAAAGTCTGTGCCATGACCTTATGAAAAATAGCTGGGCTATGGTGGATTCTCCGGGGGAGTCTGGTCCACTTATACTGCTGCCCACCCAGAAGGCATATCGGTTTTGGGACTCAGGTGCTAAGGGGAGCCCTCAAAATCCATTAGCAATGTCCTGGACAGAAAAAACTTCATGTTCTGGATACAGTCCATTCAGGATTGTTGCAGAGCTTGCCACAACTTCCCAGCTCTTTACTTCATCCCTCCTTCTCCAGGTTTCACCTATCACCTTGTGTTTCCCCTACCACACCTTTTAAATCTACTCCTTAGCTTTTTTTCCCCAGTCCTGCTGAAGGGTTTCCGCCCAAAACGTCGACTGTACTTTTTTTTCTGTAGATGCTGCCTGGGTTGCTGAGTTATTCCAGCATTTGTGTGTGTTACTCAGATTTCCAGTATCTGTATACTTTCTCTTGTTCTGCATTGTCCAACCCTTTACGTTCTGCTTAGTCTGTGGCTGTTTCATCAGCTCTCTGAATCACTGACATTATTGTTCCCCAGTTACTCTCACCTTCCCCCAGTTGCTGCCTCCTTTCCCCTTTAAACGAGCGATATCTTTCTTCATTGCTTGTGTTCCCTGTAGTTGTCCATGTACCATCCCACAGCCCCTGGGCCATCCTGTCCCACATATTCCTCAGGCACTTCACTTTTACCAACACATGTATATCTTTAGGGTGCATCTGGTGAATTTCAACCATTTCCTCGACCTTGCGCTAGAATTCCGAATTCCCACATGCAACTTTAAGTGTGGGCAACTCTGCTGAAATGCTCTGTTTCTCCCCGGGGATGAAAGGCTTATGAATGGTCATAAAAAATCAAGAATTAAGGGCTGGATTGGATCATCAGTTTTCTCGACCTGATGTTGCCTGACCTCAATATGTTCTATCCTGACAGATAGATCTGGGTAAAACCTTTCCCTGAGATACCTCCACACTAATTCCCACACTACGCAAAATATAAATGGCGGGTACCAGTTAAACAGCACATACTTAAAACTGCAGAGTATGTACTCCACAACCTGCCACTTTTGAGCTCCTGACCTGCCTGCTGTATTCCTTTGCATCACACTCGCAAAACAGGATTGCTAAAATGCAGCTCCCTGAACGGGTATACATACCCCCACTCTGACGCCCTGAACCGTCGGTAACCACCCTTTGGAACTGTCTCACCAAACTTACATGCAGTTTCCTGGCTTACATAAACACACATGCAGGCGCACACTCTACCTTTATATCTACCACTTCAGCTCTCCTTGTTCGTGACACCTCGTGTTCCCGCGTACCGTCGATCGAACAGATCCAAGTGCTAATTTTTAAAAATACTCACCCACTTAGACTGCTAAGATTGCTGGTCACATGATGGGTCATGAAGGTATCCCACTTCTGATACCAAATGTTGTTGCATGAATGAAATCGCCAGAGAAAAGTACCGGAGACGCTTTCTGTCATAAGGCCTGGCTGGCCCAGCTGCGACTCGATATTTTATGTGCCAAACATCAAAGGACAACTCCATTTTTATAACATATGGACAATGCTTTCTTTCAAGTCAAGTCAGGTCAAGTCACTTTTTATTGTCATTTCAACCATAACTGCCGGTACAGAACATAGTAAAAATGAGACAATGATTTCCAGGACCATGGTGCTACATGAAACAATACAAAAACTACACTGAACTACGTAAGAAAAAACACAAAAACTGCACTAGACTACAGACCTATCCAGGACTGCATGAAGCGCACAAAACAGTGCAGGCACTACAATAAATAATAATAAATAATAAATAAGACAATAGGCACAGTAGAGGGCAGTAGGTTGGTGTCAGTCCAGGCTCTGGGTATTGAGGAGTCTGATGGCTTGGGGGATGAAACTGTTACATAGTCTGGTTGTGAGAGCCTGAATGCTTCGGTGCCTTTTGCCAGATGGCAGGAGGGAGAAGAGTTTATATGAGGTGTGCGTGGGGACCTTCATAATGCTGCTTGCTTTGTGGATGCTGCGTGTGGTGTAAATATCTGTGATGGCGGGAGGAGAGACCCCGATGATCATCTCAGCTGACCTCACTATCCGCTGCAGGGTCTTGCGATCCAAGATGGCGCAATTTCCGAACCAAAACTACATACAACCTTCACACCTCCCCACTGGCGTCCACACCATAGACATTCAAATGATTTTTAATCAGCATTGTCTGGTCTGGGATCCAGGGCTTTTAGGAACCCATTGTTCAGAGTTGCACTCTAAATTACAAACCACAAAACATTTTCAGATGTGGAGACTGGTAGCCAAAGTCAATTGCTAAACCCAAAAAATTTGCTCTAACTAGAAGAAAGGAAATTGTAGGTCTTTTAGCCTGACCTGAGTGGTTGGGAAGATGTTGGAGTCTATTCTTGACTTTTGGCGTACTTGGAGGCACATGATAAAGTAGGCCAAAATCAGCATGGTTTCCTTAAGGGGAAATCTTGCTTGACAGATCTGTTGGAATTCTTTGAGGAAATAACAGGCAGGATAGACAAAGGAGAGTCGGTGGTTGTTGTTTACTTGGACCTTTATAAGGCCTTTAACAAGTTTCCGCACATGAGGCACCTGCAAATATTCAACCTGCAAAATTATGAACACATTTATTGTTTATTCATCTTGCTTTTTGCCTGTTGTATTGAATTGACATTGAATATTTAAACCAAAGGCTTCATCTATAAAATTATCAACAACTTCCATTTAACTACACAAGATTCCAGTCCGGAGAGTTTAACAGGGACACTGCACCTGCTGTGAGCAATATCTTACCAACAGTACTTACTTGATCTTGCAAATATTGGAAATAATTTTTTTCCAGCTGAAATTATGATTTCATCACTTCCCATGAAAGGTGCTAATCTCTGCATTCCCAGAAGATAAATTGTGTTATGCATTTTAAACTTTATAGCCAACAAAAATTGGAGAAGGAAATCATATTTAGCTGCCAGCATGAAACCCACATGAGAACTTGAGCTGTCATATGCACCCTACCCTCTATATTTGGTTCCACTGAAGTTAATTATTTTACATTACAAGTATTATTAAAAATATAATTTTATCTTCAGTGAGTCCAACTAAGGTCTGAAGGAATACATTGGTGTGTGGCATGCTGCTTAATTTAACCTTCCACCAGGTTTCCTTATGGACAACTGAATAATAACACCCCGATAAAGAGTGAGGTGACCAGCAAGAGAAATACTCAATTTGATTAAGTGAGGGAGAAACCAATGTTAAACAGGAAGAGGTACCAAAGTCCATGTCATTTTGGAAATCTCCTGGGTTGTTATGTAATCTGCATAAATTTGGTATTTCTCATTTTTCATTTCTCAAATATGTCATAATTCACTACTCTTTTCTGCAGATTTCAAATCACAGAGCTTCCATTCATCCTATCAGATCAAAGTTAAATCCAAATACTCTTATCATTTTGTACACTAGTGCTATAAATTAATCCCATAATGTGGTTACCAGAATTGTCGGCGGTACTCAGGCTGTGGTTGATTCAGTTTTCTTATTGATCTTGTATTTACTGGAGCTATCATATTATCAACAGCTTCCATTTAACTGTTCAAGGTTCCACTCTGATGAGTTAACAGATGTACCTGCAGTGAACAGTATCTTACCAAACAGTACTCACTTGATCTCACAAACATTGGAAATTATGTCTTTTTAGCTGAAACTACAATTTTTGTGAAGAAATTCCCTTCCTGCAAACAGTGCGCATCTGTGCATTCCCAGAAGATAAACCGTGTTATGCATTTTACGTGTTCTGATCAACAGTTGCTAAGTATGAGCTCATTGCTCTGATCTTCTGAGACTACCAGTTCCATATCTGATGATGCTTGTTGCATCATAATTTTAATAAGATCCACGTGTGTCATGATATGGTGATCCTGCTTAGTTACATCATGTGGACAAATAATTAGCCTCATCTTTCTTTCATTCACGCTATCTGTACAATAAAAATTCATGATGGAGCTGGAGTTTGGGTGGGATAGGGGAGGTAAAAGAATAGGTTCTGCTGGAAGGAGCTTCTGGAGATCTGTAGTAGCCATTACTTCACAGTTACAATCTTATCCATAGGGAAGTGGGTCCAAAGTCTTTTTGATCTTTTGGACATTTGATGGTGCTGGTGAGACAACCTAAATATGATGTCATCCTTTATCCTCTGAATTGCAAGAAAGTAGATTTAATGGTGTTGCTAGAATCAGAGAGTCTGCTTTGAACCTTGTATGTATCTTAATCTTAGTTGGTTGGAGAATGACTGCCTCCATTCAAACATATTACATTTCAATAGCAACAGTCTGAACATCCACATAGAAGGAAAGAGACGACTAAGTAACTTTGTTGTGAGGGTCTTCACTGCCCTATTAGGCAGTGTGAATTCCAGCACAATTGCAAAAATGAAATGACATTACTGTGTCGACCTTCAATTAGATCCAGGTTTTTGTTCCAGCAGGCTTCAAAGCATCAACCATCATACCAATCCCCAAGACGACAGCGGCAAAATGTCTTATTGACTACACACCAGTGGCATTCACTCCCATAGTTGCCAAGTGCCTAGAAAGGTTGGTCATGTCCCACGTTATGGATGTAATCCCACTTACCCTGGACCAGCACTAGTTTGCCTACAAGGCGAATAGATCAGCTGGAGATGCCATCTCTATTTCCCTTAATCGTGTTTTGGGACACCTGGAAAACAAAGACACCTACATCAGGATGCTTTTCATTGATTACAGCTCGGCCTTTAACACCAAACTACCGAACAAACTTTCTGTCAATCTAGGACTTGGCACATTAATCTGTCATTGGATCTTGGACTTCCTCACTAATCGTACCCAGAACGTGAAACTAAGCAAGTGCACATCAGCACACACCCACTCTCAATTCTGAACACCGGTGTCCTGCAAGGGTGTGTACTGAGCTCAATTCTCTACTCTTTCTTTACCTATGGCTGCATTCCTGCTCAGGCTACAAACTCAATCATCAAATTTGCAGACGACACAACTGTGATTGGCCTAATCACAAACAATAGTGAATCTACACATGGAAAGGAGGTGCTGAAATTGTGATTGGTGCAGGAATCACAACCTACCACTCAACATCAAGAAGACAGAAGAAATTATAATTGACTTCAGGAAGACAAGAGGTCCCAAACAAGCCCCACTATTCATAAATGGTGAGGTAGTTGAAAGGGTCTCCAGTTTCAAGTTTTTGGGGCTGAAAATCACCGAGGAGCTCTCTTGGTCCATTGAAACAACCTTAATAGTAGGGAAAACACTCCAACGGGTGTTCAAGATGGCTTAGCACATCATTGGGACTCAACTACTGGACCTGGAGACTATCTACTACTCTTGGTTTCTACAGCACGCTTATAACATCACTAAGGACCACAGCTCATTCCGAATGCTCTGTTCAATCTCCTGCCATCTGGAGGGAGATAGAGAAGCATCTTAGCCAAGACAATAAGACAGAAAAACAGCTTCTTCCAGAGGGCTGTTGTGCAGTTGACTAATGCTACACCCCAGCTTGCCAATGCCCATTGAGTGTTATGCACCATCAAAGTCACTTATTGCATGTCAGTTTGGGAATTTTTTAATAATTAAGACATACCGCATGCATTGTGAATTTCTATTTTGCACAGACTGGAGTAGCACTGCAATCTTGTTGTCTTGAGCAATGACAATAAAGCTGTATTCCATGCTATTCTATTAATTAAGTAGAATGGAGCTATAAAGTCAATACCAGTAATTGGGAGCATGAATCCTCTGTGAAGCTCATTGTGTTCATTAATGTCCTTGGGGGGGGAATATCTGTTGTTCTTATGTGGTCTGGCTTCTATATAAATCCAATCTCACAGCAATGTGATTCATGGTCATTAATGATCCACAACACATCATTCAGTTTGACATTAGCCTCTCCGCCTTTCCAGCCAAATTCTATCTTTCATCTCTAGATCTGTAGCCCTGCAGGTCACAGCTCTTCAACTATACATCCAATTATGTCCTACCAGTATTCTTCCTTTCTGCTGTCCTGACCCCTCATGATTTTATGTCTTAAAATAAGTGATAATGTAATACAGCACAGAAAAAAGCCCTTCGACCCACTGGTACTGCTGATCAAAGTATCCTTCCTGCTAGTTCCAGTTGCCTGTGTTCAGCCATAAGCTTCCATAATTCTCTCCTCCATATACCTATCCAAATGCCTCACAAATATGACAATAGCACCTGCCTTGACCACCTCCTCATTCCGAATACTCAGCAGCCACTGTGTCAACAAGTTACTTCTTGGGTCTCTTTTAAATCTCTCCCCTCTTGTCGGACTCACCAATCCCGGGGAAAAGACTATGACCATCCACCTTATCCATACCCCTTATATAATTTTATAAATTTCTCTCAGGTCCCTTGAATGGAAAATTCTACAAAAGGTAGTGGCTATGCCTAGTCCATCATGAGTAAAAGCCCTCCCCATCATTGAGCACGTGTATATGAAATGTTGTTGCAGGAAAGCAGCATCTATCGTCAGGGATGCCCTCCACCCAGGATGTGCTCTCTTCTCACTCCTACCATCAGGAAGAAGGTACAGGAGCCTCAGGATTCACACCTCAAGGTTCAGGGACAGTTATTACCCTTCAACCATCAGGCTGTTGAACTAAAGGGGAGCCAAAACTTCACTGAACTTCACTTGCCCCCATCATTGAAATGTTCCCACAACCTATGCACTCACTTTCACGGACTCTTGGTCTTGTGTTCTTGATACTTATTACTTATTTATATATTATTATTATTCTTTCCTTTTTGTATTTGCACAATTTGTTGTCTTTGGCCCGTTGGTTGAATGTCCAAGTCGGTGCGGTCTTTCATTGATTCGATTATGATTATTATTCTATTGTGGATTTACTGAATATGCCTATAAGAAAATGAATTTGAGAGTTGTATATGGTGACATATATGTACTTTGATAATAAATTTTCTTTGATCTTTTGAACTTTAAATTTCTCATTTTCCTATGCTCTAAGGAATAAAGATCCAATGTGGCCAACCTCTTCCCATAACTCAAGCTTCTAGTCCACACAATATCCTTATAGATCTCTTCTGCACCCTCTTCAGCCTGACAATGTCTTTAGGAATATAGGGTGGCAAAAACTGCACACAGTACTGCAAGTGTAGTTTCACCAATGACTTGTATCACTGTAATATAATGTCGTACTCCTAAATTTGATACCATGTCTGATGAAGACTCACATTCTCAATACCATCACCACCCTTTCTACTTCTGCGTCTGCTTATTGTGCACTTGTACTCCTAGGTACCTCTCTTCAACATCATTGTCAGTGCCCCACCATTCACTATATAGATCATACCTGGTCTGAATGTCCAGTATTCATCACCTCACATTTACCAAGGCAGAAATCCATTTGCAGTTCCTTAGGCTATCTCCCTAACTGATTAACTCCCTCTCTTTGTAACCTGCAAGAAGAGCCCTGATTTAATAGTCAGCAAACCTGCTAATTGTGACATGTACATTCACATCCAAATTATTTACATATATAATGAATAACAGAGGACCCAACACTGACCCTGATAGTCATAGGCCTCCAGATGGAGAATCAACATTCAACCATCTCCTCTGCTTCCAATCATCGAGTCAGTTCTGAATCCCCCTGTAACCTCATCTTCCAGATCAGCCTACCACGTGGGACCTTGTCAAAAGCCTTATTTCCACTGCCTTAGCTTTATCTATCCTCTCAGTTACCTCTTTGAATAATTCCAAATGATTCGTCAGACATGACCTCCTACAAACAAACCAATGGTGACTATTCCTGATCAGACCTTGACTGGGGTTCTTGTCTGAGAATTCCTTCCAGTAACTTCCCTACAACTGAAGTCTGACTCACTGGCCTGTAGTTCCCTGATCTGACCTTGCTACATCTTGGACAATGGAACAGCATTAGCCTCCCTCCACTCTTCTGGAACTTTACCAGTGATTAACGATGAAGCATTCATCTCTACAAGGGCCACTGTGATTTCATTTCTGCACTCCTATAAAGTCAGGGGATGCATTTTTTCAGGCCCTGGTGACATGCCCACCTTAATGCGCTTCAAGATTGCAAATACCTCCTTCCTTGTAATATGCATATGTTTCAAGACCTCACTGCTTAATGCCCTCATATCTTTGGCATCCATGATATTCTCCTTAGTAAACATCAAGGAAAAATAAACATTAAAATTCTTGGCTAGCTTCTGGAGCTCCATTTATACGTGGCTCTGACGGTCTTTAAGAGGACCATTTTACTGTTAATATAACTGAAAAACCTCGGGATTATCTTTGACTCTGTCTGCCAAATCCACCTCTTACCCTTATTTTGCCCTCTTGATTTCCTTCTTAAACCTGTTTTTAAACTTTCTTTTTATTTGTCAGAGAATTTATACTCATCTGCCTAAAAGCAATGTATGCTTCCTTTTTCCTGACCAGAGCCTAGATTTCTCTTGTCAGCAAGGTTCCCTGAACATGGTATGTGACCCTTCATCCCAACAGAGGCATGCTGCCCCTGGACTCTTGGTATGACCCATTTTAGGGAAGCGCTGTAGTTTAGCAGTTAGTGTAATGCTTGACCATAAATTTAACTCAGAACAGTCATTTGTGCAACTTTACTTATTTGTGTTGTGCTGATATTTCATTTGAAAGCAATAAATTGTTAGCAAATTTAATGAAAATCTCAGAAAAAAACCCTAGCTCAAGCCACTGCTCAAGCAGGATGTAAGAATCTGAGATGGGAGGAAACTATTTTAAAGAACTACTCTGAGGGGATTTTCTTTTGTATTTTGGTTTGATTTGGTTAGCTAAGGCAACCGGTATTCCATTTTGATCTTTGTTCCAGTTCCATTGACAATAGTACAAATTAATTTTCTAGGTCCAGTTATATTTGCAATGGTTAAGGAGACCATGAATTTTAGTGAAAACATCATGTACTCCAGTTGCATCATAAAAGCATGAAGTTTTGACAGCTATCATTTTCAAATGGGAAACTTTACTGGTTACTTGTAACAGTTCCCCACCTGTGTTTATGGCTAGAACTAGTGTCCTCTCAAGGCTGTGTAGGAAACTATTCCCATGGAATTTCAAGGTCTCAGGCTTTTAAAGTGAACTACTTTAAGAAACAGAGTTGAAAATTATTTTGATATTTATGGAACAAAATTTGCATTATAAATTTTAGATCACACCTCTAAAGATTTGTCACTTGCTGCAACTCTTAACCAAGTTTGTTGGTACAGTTTACAATTCTTGCAATAACTCTCACCACAGCATGATACACTGCTAATTCCCAGCAAGAGTGATGTAGCAGTGGCCTTTTACAATGTGTCCACAACCATCTGTTATATGTAGCACTCAAGTTGTGGTGAAATGTGTTTGTTTTACTAAAATGTTGTTTTAATTCATTACTCAAAAAGCAGATTTCACAAGATAGCAAAGGTTTTGGAATTAAAATTAGTAACTTGTTGGATGGTACAGCATGTTGGAGCCCTAACATTTTGCACTGTGGAGTGAGTCAACAAAAATATTTTGTGTAGTCAAGCTAGTTACTGATTAGAGGTCGGGTTTCTTTCAAAAACTGTTGTTAATGGTCTGGCTTATGTAGACCTGGAGGAACAATCTACTTTTTATTTGGTCAAGGGAGATAAAGTGACTATTTCCATGAGATCCCAGGTGAAAACTTAGATATTAATGCATAGATATTTACAGCAAAAAAAGTACACCATTTGGTTCACTGGTTAACTGGCTTTCTGTTGGTTCACTGTAAAAGTAATCTCATTATTTCCATTTCCTTTTATTTACTTCTATGACAAACATTTATATAATTTTACCTTAATTAATGCAAAGACTCTGCCTCTACTAATCCCTAAGCAAAGTATTTCTTATTCCAACATTAGTCACTGCCCATCACACTGCTGGCATTTAGGGCAGCAGTGACGATCCTCTATCTCTGTCTGTCCTTGGCCATCTTCTCTATTGTGTTCAGGTGTGGTTCACGGTCCTCATCTCTCCCCCTAATGTACGGCGCAAAGTTGTCTTTGATTTCCTGTGTTTCTTTTGCCCTTCAGGGTCCAGTGAAGTGCTGTCTTGATGATGGAGTTGGCTTCTGTTCTCATCATGTGCCCAATCCATCACCCAATGTTTCCTCATGATGATTGTGGCCATGTCCTCTTGATGATGCTGAAAAAGCAGGGGGTGCTTGGATATCCTTCTTGGCCAGAAAATACGGAGGATCTTCTGAAGGCTTATGGTGTGGAATGATAACAACTTGGCAAAGTCATTCTCTGTTATGCACCAGCATTCTGACCCATGCAAGAATGTGGACTGAACATAGTCCACATTGGTACAGCATCACCTTGGCGTGGGCACTGTAGTTGGTTGATCCCCATATGTTGCTCATTGATCTGAAGACATTTCTAGCTTTGCTGAGTCTGCACTAGATGTCAGTCCTGGTCCCACCAGCCTGCCGAATGATGCTGCCCAGGAAGGTGAACCTGCCCGTGCTGAGAAAGTCGCCGGCAAATGCTTTGATGGGAGGAAGAGTCTCTACTTTGTTATGGTCTCGGTATTTCTCTGGCTGACTCTGAATCCGGCCTGTCCACCAAGGTACACAGAGTTCTCTCTTGCGTTTCTGGTATGTGTGTGATAGTAATGAGAGGTCATTTGCAAGGTCAAGGTCTTCTGAAGTAGAGAATAGAGTCCACCTAATGCCTCTCTGCTTATTTTTCATTGTTTGCCTCATAACCCAGTCAATCACCAGGTTAAATAATGTCACTGACGTTCTTCCTCTTAAAATAATTTTCTTTTCACGGCTTTTATTGCTCTCCATTTAGTCATGTGCAAGGATGGTTGGACACTAAATTTCAGAACATATAAAATGCAATGGTTTCACAGAAAGCTTGTGCAGAATATTAAAATATGGAATAATATGTATGTTCCATAATTCCATTGAATTATGTTGATTATTCAATTGAAGTGAAACTAAATCCTGGAAATGCACAGCATATGAGACAGCTTCTATCAGGAAATAGTAATGACTTTTAATAGAACACTTTCCTTGAAAGGTCATAGATAAAAAAAACACAACTATTTTCTTCTCACATACAATATTCTGTCTAATATTTTTTTTTACAGCTGCACAGACCAACCATTGCTCTGAGCAGGAAACTTTTACACAGCCTGAAAAGTTTAAGTATTTATTTTTGTATTATAAACACAATGAATATTTAGAATGAAAATTTAAAAATCACATACTTTTGATTTTATTTATTAATTGAAGGGTATAATGAAATAAAATAAAACAAAGAAAATCTGTAATGTTTTGTAAACTGTTTCTTATCTATTTTTAAACCAGTTGTTGACAAGGCTATGTGCATGGGAGCATTAAAGTTATTGCGTGACCACACACCCACGCTGTTTAGGGGAACAGTATCCCCATAACATCAATAATATTTTGCATTTGTACTTCAATTATGATTCTGGAATACTGAAATTTTGTTATGATCAAAGAAAATATTGTAATGAAGAACATTTGGTACCCACTAATTATTTATTTCAAAAATTTCAGAATTCTTTTCCCAATTCTCCCCTTTCTTATTTTCAGCTTCCTTCAAAAGTAGACTTCATTGGTATGTTTTCAAGTGCCTTCCATAATTTCTGAATTTCCTTATTCTTAAAATATAAAAAAATGCTGGAATATATCCTATATATACATTACAACACAAGTTGTAGTTTTATTGCTTCTGGTATGTTTCTAACTTTAAAAGACCAATCAAGATACTTACTAGTTTGCAAAATGATGAGTTTATATATTGTAGTTGCCATTAATATTTTTTGCTTGGTTTCTAAACCCTGTTCCCAGGTGATAGTTCTCTATGTTCTTACAGCTTTAGCTAACTCTGTTAATTGATCAACAAATTGATGCTGTGAATAGCTGAAATTTCCATGTTGAAAAGACAAGGTTTGTTATGTAAGATACTGTATCACAAATGGCAAAATTTAAGTAGAAGTAAATGCTTTTACTCCAGGCTGAACTATACATGAACACAAAAGAAATTTTGAGTGCTTACCAAATACTGTTTCTATCAATCTGAACAAATATGATTAAGCTTTTTTTTATGCTGTAAGTATTAGCAAATATTATGTGACCACTACTTTGACTGCAAGAACAAAGCACAGTTCAGAAAGCAGGACTGCAATGACATCAAAACAAACCATTCATTATTGTTGCTTTTTTGTATGGCGATAAACTCCCGTGTATTTGTTCATATCTGGCAAAGACTGTAAAAGTGTTTATAAATTTCAGGAGATTAGTAATATTTTCCTAAACTCACATTACACAGGGCAAATAATAACGAAGGTCTAGAATTTAACTACCAGCATACTTTCAGCAGGGAACTGCATATGGTAGTATGAAATTTAATCCGAGGCTGATGTCATACCTTGAGTGCATTTGGAGTTGGCTTGAAAAGTGGGAGATTTCCCCACTGATCTCCCTTCTGACAATTAACCTGCAAGTGTGACAAATGCTTCACGTGTCTCTATACTTCCTCCCTCACCAGTGTTCAAGACCTCAAACAGTCCTTCCAGGTAAGGTGACACTACCTGTGAATCTGTCAGGGTCATCTATTGTATCCAGTCTTCCTGGTGCAGCCTCCTCTATGACAGTGAGACCCAACATGGATTGGGGGACCACTTTGTTGAACACCTTTGCTCTGTCCATCTCAAAAGGCAGAATTTTCTGGTGGCTACCCAATTAATTTCAACTTGTCCTTCCTTTACTGACATATCTGTCCATACACTCCTTTGCTGCCATGATGAGGCCAAACTCGGTTTGAAGGAGCAATATTTCATATTCCGCCTGGGTAGCCTCCAATTTGATGGCATAAACATTAATTTCTCTAACTTCTAGTAAGTACTCTCCCCTCTCTCTTTCCATTTCCCGTTCTTGTTACCCTAGGTCTAAAGATCATAATAGGCTCACATTCAAATTCAAAGGAGGAGGCTAGAGGTCTCACAAAAATCTAAGCTGTCTCTTAAAGTTCCTCTATATTGGGGTTCCCAACCTTTTTTATGCCATGGACCCCTACCATTAACTGAGGGGTCCGTGGACTACAGGTTGGGAACCCCTGCTCTACATTAATGTTTTTGATAGTGAGATTACAAAATGTATATCTAGATTTCTGATGTCACAATGCTTGCTTGCATAATAAGCTGGGGAAATGGGAGGATAAAAATTATGAAGATACAATGCTGATATAAGATACTAAGCAAGATCATTTTTAATGAATTTCAACAAACGTAAGTATGTGACCATCTATATTGGGGCAAAGAAAACGATAAACAAATACTTTTGGTTACTAGTTACAGTGGTGATTCAAAGATATTTAATTTGGATTATTAATATAATATTTGACAAAATGGTTTGAAAATAGTTAAGAAGGTTAATAAAATTTCAGACTCTATGTCTGGAGATCTGGAAAATAAGATTTTGCTCTAGCTGTACAAATTTCTGGTTAGCACAGATCTACTATACTAGATCTCAGAAAAAAATATCTTGGTCCTAGAAGGATAGTAATGTGCTCTCAAATCAAAGATAGTACCTTCTGGCAAATGTAAAGCCAGCTAGGAATCATTCAAACACATCCTGAATACTCTCTACACCAGTTATTCATAGGACTTGATCGACAGATCATTTGAGGTTAGGGAGACCAGGGTATGTGCACGTGTTATTTTTCAGTATGTTACAAACCCTTCTTCACCAGCACTGCCTCCCTTCTTCTGACCCACAGCACATTCACCAACCCCAATTATAGGAGTTACCTTGATGCTTTTTATTTAATAAATTATCTTGCTTGTCACAATTTGGTTCACCAACCCACAATTTTGATAACATTTTTTATTAATTTTGAATGATTTAAATATTTGTAATGTGGAAGCTTTTAATTTATCAAAACTTCACTTTATTTATCCTCTTAAACAAGTAACACATTCTATGTAATTCACAGGGATGCTATCAAACACAATTTGATATAAAACCACAAGAAGTACTTATTAAGTTTATGGAGGACTTTTATCACTACAACCTTTTAATATGCACACTATGAATATTTAGAATGAACATTGAAAAATCACATGCTTTTGATTTTATTTATTAACTGAAGGTTATGATGAAATACAGTACAACAAAGAAAATCTTTCATGTTTTGTAAATTTTCAAGTTGTTGATGCTCAGTGGGCTGGCAGTTTATTAACAATGAGCCACTGACCTCTAGTCTGTGTCTATTGTTAGAATTTGTAACAGTGTTGTAATTTGAAGCACTGACAATGTAAATATAGCTCTAAAATATTTCAAAGCAAAAATTATGGTATGTTTATTATTTAGAAAACTTATGGGTTATATTCATTAACACAATTATTTACAGAGTTTTTCACAATTATATTAACATAGATTTCAAAATTATATTAGCATAAGTTCAAAATTATATTAACATTATATAACTAAAATTCCAGCTGCGTGGCAACAAAGTCTATGTGCGTGGGAGCATTTCAGTTGCTGTGTGGCCGTGCACCCATGCAGCTTAAAGGGAACAGTGCCAAGCATGCTGTTCTCAGGATGTGACCACCTTTCGGAAAGCCCTTTTGCTTTGAAAGTGTGGGGAGAGATGCACTGGTATCCATCGTGGTTTTAGTGGGATAATACATTTAGCATTTGGTTTTCAGTATTATTTCTAATCCACAAGTTCACTGAGCTGAAAATACTTGTCTGAAATGAAAATTATTTTACCCCCGGCATTAAACATCTCTTACACAGATAAACAAAAGATAGTTCATTGAAAGGTTTAGCGCTTACCTGCTTCCATTAGTGATAATTTCATTTTAAGCTTCCCTGCTAGAGGCAGTTCAGTATCAATTCCAGATTATAGGGAAAAGATTGGAAGAATTTCCTATGCGAATAAATGATTCTAACTGCTCCTTTGGGTTGAAGTATATCATTGCGGTATTTTTAAAGGAACTTTGGAAGCAGTCTGCCAAACCTTCGCCGAATGCTTGCCAGAGTTAATGATGAAAAGGTCCACTTGTTTTTAGCCCTGTTGCATCACAGACAAATATGTATTATGCATGATGTCATAAAATAGCAAGGGTCACAAATGACAGAAATTATCCAGCCCATTCCACCCAGAAAGATCCAATTGTTTGTTAACCTTCATGGAACGCTGATCACTCTTCCTGTAAGGGAACCTATAAAGGAGAATTTATAGTGGTTTGTCCTGAATATGTATTGCCCATTATTCTTATCTGAATGTATGAACAGCTGAATTCTTGGATACCATTTTTATCCCCCAGATTTAAGAGCTCCCAGAGATGATTTTAACAAACCTGACAAGAAACTCAGACTACTGGAGTACAACATGTTTTAAAAACCCACGCCCAACATCCACCTTCCATCACTACACCCACACATACCACCTCCCCACAATCCTACAATTTTAAAGTTTATTGAAATCAAAAAAGTGTGTGTAGTAAGGAGCTAGTGCAAAATTCTAACCTTAAAATAGATCAGTTTATCCAAATAGAGAAAGGATGAAGAAGTAACAGATACTGTTCATTTATCATAGCACAATGGTATATGGCATTGGTCAGACCGTTCTTAGAGTACTGTGAGTAACTCTAAGTCCCTTATCTAAGAAAAGATGTGTTGACATTGGTGTGAGTCCAGACGAGGAATGAAGGGGTTAACGTATGAGACGTATTTGGTAGCTCTGGGCCTGTACTCACTGGAGTTTAGAATAATGAGGGGAATCGCATTGAAATCTACTGAATATCGAAATGCCTAGATAGAGTGGATGTGGAGAGGGTATTTCCTATAGTGAGGGAGTCTAGGACCAGAGGGCACAGCCTCTGAATAGAGGGCTGTCCATTTAGAACAGAGACGAGGAGAAATTTCTTTAGTCAGGAAATAGTGAATATCTGGAATTCATTGCCACAGACACTGAGTCATTGAGTATATTTAAAGCGGAGGTTGATAAGTTCTTAATTAGTTAGGGTATCAAAGGTTACTGCGAGAAGGCAGGAAATGGGGTTGAAAGGGATAATAAATCAGCCATGATGGAATAGCAGAGCAGACTTAATGGGCTGCATGGCCTAGTTCTGTTCCTTTGTCTTCTCGTCTATGGTCTAAAACAAACATACAATTTGTAGTAGAAGTGATGATTTTCTTCCTTTGGATTGGTCAATTGAACACTGAACAGTAGGATGTTTCAGTACAGATCACAGGCAGCAGTAGATACCTCCTTGGTTTTCTTTATGCTTTTCACCTAATTCAGCTGGGCTAAATTAGCACAATGGATATGTCTTGAAGAGTTGCTGATTAATCTATGTTTTATCTAGAATGCTGAAGCTTAATTACCGTGCTTTGGAAAATATTGTTGGGAGTGGGGTGCATGTTGGTAAATGTTCACTGTTGATCATTATCCTAATTACTAAAACTCAATTACTAGAACAATTAATAATAACCAGTATCCAAACCAACTCTTTCTTGTTTAATTAATGTGATTAGGACCTGTCCTATGTCTGGCTTAACTCACCTCATCATAAACTATCTTCTTTAGATAATTATTCCAAAGAAGACAACTTTGATGGCAACAATGTAATTAAATAGTCTGTCTTCTCCATCCAAAGATACTGATACTAGGATTTCCATTTCCTCATTTGGATTCCAGCTAACAAATATGTTTATCTCATACTGGGGAATGTGCCCTGACCCCGCTTTGATATGTCCAAACATTCACAACGTATTTTGAAGCTTTACTGTAAAATATCCTTTAACATCTTTAGTTTAAGGAATGCTGTCTCAACATTATTCTGTACTTCTCTTTCCTTAACACACATAAAAGTTGCTGGTGAGCGCAGCAGGCCAGGCAGCATCTCTAGGAAGAGGTGCAGTCGACGTTTCAGGCCGAGACCCTTCGAAATTGCACTGATTAATTTGCTATTCAAGTTCCTAACTGAAGGAAATTTGTGTAATCAGCAATGTAATTACTTTGAATGAACTAATTTCAGGAGTGCAACAGAATTCCTTTAATTTTCTATTTAACAATATTGTTTGAAATACTTAATAGAAATTATTTGATATGGTGCCTTGAAGTCAACTGAAATGGGCTTATTGGTACAAATAACTATTTTAATAAGGGCGCCTTATTCTTCTTCACCTGTTTTTATAATACTAATCTGGAAACTGGATTTCACCCGCTTTTGATTCTCCTAATGCCAATCTTGGTGTGACTAGAAAATTGCAAAATAGAGCATCCTGGCTTTGCTGTTATTATTTTTCTCCTTTACATGTGGAAGGACACAATTTGTGCTTTCACACAGAGAAGCTATTTACTAAGTTTACCATAACTACTGCATGTCATTGAAACTGGGAGAACCGTTAGTAATTGAGGAAGGCAGGAGTAAATGATGCACTATTTCAATATGGTTGCCCTCCCCCCAGCATCGTGGAGTAGTCTGACAGAGCCTCAAGTTGTTGCAACACTGATTACTGGGGCTACAGGTGGCACAGACTTGCTCCAAGGTGCCTAGGTACTTTATCAGTGCTGCCAGTCTGTAAGAGGGCAACACATGGAAATAAACCTTGTTCATGTGACTCAGTAGTGATAAAGTTGATATCCAGTGGGACCCTTCAGTCACTTGATGTGTCATTTAATCTTACCTTATTATAACTGAAACTCAAGAGTCAAAGCTAATAAGCTTGCAGTCCTATTTCTGTCAATAAATTATGAATACCATGCATGTTAATGACATAATTATTGTATGAAATACAGAAATAAGACACAAATGCTAGGATGAATTATAGCAGGAAGAGGCCATCCAATTTCCTTTAAAATGGGACATTAAGTCAAATCCAATGAAGGACTACATACAAAATGTATATTATGCATAATAATTTGTTGAGAAAAAGACAGAGATGAGAAATTTGAGGCATACGCACAAATACTTCAGAATGTGCATCAAAAACTGCTATGAATGACTCACACACAAAAAGGTTATTTTTCTAAACCAATTTTTAGGCTCCTTAATTTTAAAGTTTATACTATGCCCTTTAATATATTTTTTCAAGGATACACATTTTTCAGTTTTTTCAGTAAATTCTGTATTTTTAATCAGAACAACTTCAAGAGATGATATAATGGCCTTTTTAACTCTTCCCTTTCCACCATCCAGGAATCCAAGCAACAATTCACTTGCATTAATTCATGTTTATTGCATTTCATTTGGTACTCTTACACTGGAAACAACACTATGTAGGACATCTTTTTTCAATTTGCAGAAGCAGAACAGGGCCTTCAGTTGATTGGCGCTTTAGTTTTCCATTTTGTTCTGACTCTGACCTCTATCTTTGGTCCCTTATACCAAGTTTGAGGATCACCATCCCATCCCCCAAGTATTATGGCCCTCAGCATTCAACATTGAATCCAACAATTTCAGATCAGCAGTCTTTCCAGTTTGTGTCACAACTGGTCATTTCTCACAAAAAGTCATCACTTACAATGCTAAATCTAATTTCCTGTTTCCATAGATGCTGCTTGATCTTCTGGGTATTTCTAGCATTTTCTGTGATTTCAGATTTCCAGCAACTGCAGTGTGTTCGGTATCTTACAATCACAGCTCTCTATATGGAAACTTCACCCAGACTGACCCCTTATGAATATCAAGCTGTCACCACCCACGCTCGGTCACAATTTACATCATTTAGTCTGTCTTGGTCACCGCTCCCTCACTGGCGTGTCTTTTGTCCTCACTACTCTCAACTTCTTCTGGAATTTAAAACATGTTTATTCTCTAACTTTTCCCAGTTCTAATGACAAACCATTAATTTGAGATGTTAATTCAGTATTTGTCTTCACAGATGCTCAGTGTTTGCAAAATCCTTTCATTTTATTTCACATTGCCAGCATCTGGAGTTTTACTGTGTTTTACAGTTTGCAGAATATGTTCACATCTATGTGCTTGAGGAAATAGCTCAGTTAAAGAGTTTGCCCTGATTAATGAGAGGATCTTCTAATTTTTTACTCAGAATATGGCCTGTTTTTGATCTTGATAAATTAAATCTTAACCTGCAATGGAAGATAACAACTCAAGTGGTTTTTGTTGTGTTTCATCATCATCATCATCAGGTGTGCAGTTTGAGCTTTGACTGCCATGGCCCATACACTCCTGTTTTGGGTCAAGTGGATCAATTCACTGGTATTCATTTTCAGTTCTCTGGCTGCTGTCTCCATCATCATTTGTCTTTGTCTTCCTCTTGCTTTCTTTCCTTCAGTCTCTCCTATAATTACCGTGCATTCTAACTCCTCTTTCCTAATCCCATGTCCAATGAAGTTACGTTGCCTTTTCATGATCTCATACATTATTTCTCTTTTTGTGTTTGCTCTGTTCATGACATCCTCGTTAGATATTCGTTTCGTCCATGATATTCTTTGCATCCTCCTCAAAAACCACATCTCTGCTGCTACAATTTGTTTCCTCATGTTACTAGATATTATCCAACATTCTGAGCCATATAACATAACTGGATAAACCTAACACTTCAGTACTCTGAGGCGGGTTGTCATGCCTAGTTTAGTATTGGTCAGTCTACTCTTCATTCTCGTAAAGGTGTCTTTTGCCATCTCTATTCTTCTTTTGATGTCCAAGTCGCACCCGCCATCTGATGTCACCCAGCTTCCTAAGTAGCAGAAGTTCTTTACTTGTTTTATGTCTTCCCCATTTATTCTCAGCCTGCAGATAGGTTTCTCCTTCTTGTTGTGTTTAAATTAGATATAATATTCTTGACGTTTTGCCCCGATTCAGCCAATTCCACCCTGACACACTCCTATTATTAGTCTAAACAGCAGGATGTGCTTCTTACCCTATCAATTCAAATGCTTCCTTAAGGTTGTTATAGTTGGGGGTGGTAGTGGGGAAAAGCTCCCATTACCTATTAAATGCTGTATCACTGCCTGGTATGGGAACTGTATTTCCCCCAATCGCAGGACTCTGCAGAGAGTGGTGTGGAGAGCCCAACGCATCTGTGGATGTGAACTTCCCACTATTCAGGACATTTACAAATAAAGGTGTGTAAAAAGGGCCCGAAGGATCATTGGGGACTCGGGTAACCCCAACCACAAAGTGTTCCAGTTGCTACCATCCGGAAAACAGTACCGCAGCATAAAAGCCAGGACTAACAGGCTCTGGGACAGCTTCTTCCACTAGGCCATCAGACTGATTAATTCACGCTAACACAATTGTATTTCTAAGTTATATTAACTGTTCTATTGTATATCTTACTGTACATACCAATTATTACAAATGACTATAATTTGCTCATTGCACATTCAGACGGAGATGTAAAATAAAGATTTTTACTCCTCATATATGTGAAGGATGTAAGATATAATGTCAATTCAATTAAATTCAATTCAATGGCGTGTATCTCAAATAGCCTCTGACAACCATGTCTAGCTCCTGGCAAACATGTGGCTTTGCTACTAAGCCTGACAGAACTGTTTATACTGACAGGATAAGGGATAAAGGCAGGTTACAGGTGCCTTAAAGCAAATCGCTTTGAACAGATGGGGCTCCTTAGCCATGGTTGGCAATTCATCTTGGAGAAGGAAAACTCTGATCTCAAGCCTCCACTGCCTTGTGGCTATACCCACTCATGTGGAAGGCTTTGGGAGTTAACCCTGAGGAAAAATGGAACTGGAGTCACTAAGACAGTCCTATGTTAAGTTCAACACTGACTGGTAACTCCTACGACTCTGCTGGTGCAGAACTGTATTGGTTTTTGTGGTTCCTTTGGATTCATCAGCTGAGTGGAGATGGGGAGCTTGCTACATGGGCAACAGATTCCCTTCCATAACATGTGTAGCGGCTTGTGTATCACATAGACAGCTGGGATGCAACATGCATGGTCAACCCAGAGCAACGGAAGGCTTCGTGTGCTTTGAAGTGTGATCAATGTGTCTTCTTCGTTTAATTAAGCGGCTCAAAATTTTAGGTGGCATGTTACCAAATGACTCCAGACTATAAGTAATTTTTATTAAAACTTGCATTGGAGTTGTAAGTATGACTAGCACAGCATCATCTGCAAGAAAATCAAGCATTTATCTCCTCCACCAATCTAGTTGAAGCACTATGAAAACTGTACACAGAGACGGTGAAACACTGAATTGAGAGAGCAAAGAAAAAATAAATAAGAAAAAAATAAGTTACTACAAGACTTCTAACAATTAAAAGCTGAAGGGAGATGATTTGACATCTCCAGTATTAAATGTCTAATACCGGAGAGGAAATTCAGCAACATTCAATATTATTTCATCACAAAAAAAACTTCAACTGAACCGGGCACTAAATTTAGTTCCTATCTATTTAGTACAGGAACTTCATGTCAAGCACCAAGATACTATTTTCATGATGTGAAAGTGCATTTCGGGTAATGCTGAAGTTACTGGACCAAATGCCAAGTTTGTAGACCATTAAATCCAACTGTGGCAATTAGAGAACTTTAGTTCACAAAATTAAATATATATATTTTTAGAAAGGCTACTTCAATAAAAGTCTACATACAAAATGCTGGAGGAACTCAGCAGTTGGGCAGTATCTATGGAAGTGAATAAACAGTTGATATTTCAGGACAAGACTCTTCATCAGGACTGGAAAGGAAGGGGAGGGAAGCCAGAGGTGGGGAGAGGGGGGATGGGGAAGGAGTTCAAGCTAAAAGGTGATAGGTGAAGCTGGTGGATGGGGATGGGGGTGGGAATAAATGAACTAAGAAGTTGGGAGGTGATTGGTGGAAAAGGCAAAGGGCTGAAACAGAAGAAATTTGATAGGAGAGGAGAGTGGACCATGGGAAAAAAAGAAGGAGGAGGGACACCATGGGGAGGCGAGAGGCAGATGAGGAGAAGAGAAGAGGTATGAGGGGAATGGAATAATATTAGTGCTACATTGTCTTAAAACCCATTGCACATGAATGTCCTTCAAGGAAAGATATCTGCCATCTGTACCCAATGTAGTCTATATGCGACTGTAAACCTGCCAATTTGGTTGACTGGGTAACTTAAGGATAAGCAACTTGTCAGCACTACTACATCTCAGGAATGAATAAAAATAAAAAGCCATCTTTGTGTTTATTTGTGCATCTGCTTCTCCTGAAATTGCTGTCGCTGTTGTCCATTTAAAAATCTGTATGTGGTTTACCCTCATATTATTTTGACAGGAGTATCTGGGTCAACCCATTATTTGAATCTATTTAACAGCTGCAAAAAATATCTGAACAATCATGGCACACAGAAAGGACATTTAAGTGACTGAATCTTTGAACTGAATTAGAAAGTAATTGAACCAGTTGGACACTTCACAAGAAAAATAAATAAAAGTCTAATCCTTTGACCCTTGATGTTTTTTCCAGATTTTAAAATAATCCTTTGCATTTCTGGTCAGAGATCTAATCTGATGCAATTTCCTTAAAAGCTGAACTTCCTCCTTTTTGAAACAGAGGCAGCAAGTTAAAGGTCTGTTCCCAAGCTGCTGACAGTGTCCCCCTGTTTACTTTCATTATTGCTTGGAGTCTCTGCTTCCCTATGATATACCCAACTCATTAAGTTCACCTTCAGAACTGAAAACAGTGTTCTTACTGTTGATTCTTCTCTATCCCATGGTATTGAGTGCATAAACCTTAGAGTAGCATAAGACACATAAGAAACAAATCAGATTATTTGTTGGTTAAATGTCATGATTTACCTTCAGCTAATATTAGTTTGCCCCTGTATGTAAACTAAAATACAGTAATGTAAAAGATAGACTTAACAATTTAAACCATGTAAAGATCTTATTGGAACCAAGTTGTTGCTTTTTATTGCCACAAATTAACATTTTTTTCCACAAGGAGGAAAAGTTTATCATGATTGGAGAGGACTCATATCACCAGAAACTTCGGGACCTGTTGTAGAGTTTCGAGCACATTTAAAAAAGAAAGTCTTGAGAAACAGAAGACAGAAGCAGTTGGTACCACAAAGCAATGCACAAAAAGCTCTCAGCTCCTTTTTACAGAAAAGTGATACCACAAGCCAGAAGGTATGAGAAAAAGTGTCATATATTTTAGTCACATTTCTATTAAAGTTGGATATACAGTACAATTACTTTACATTGGTATACAGAAGTAATTAGAAAATAGTGAGAAAAATCTTTGAGTTTTAATCAGATGTAGTTTAGAAATTATTGTCAGTTAAATTTACAGCATATAATTTATAGACTCCTCTACATTTGCAAAGATGCTAATACTTTTGTTTTAATATTGAGCAAAAGTAATTTCAACTCAGTCAGGCCTCTGCTGCAGGGTCTCAGTCCGAACCATCAACTGTCTCTTTGCCTCCACAAATGCTGCTTGACCAACTGAGTTCCTCCAGCATTATGCTTTTGCTCTGTATTTCAGCATCTGCAGACTTTTATGTCTCTGTTAAGTGAGTAATCTACATATCTTTAAATTGGTACTGCAAATATATTGCGTATGTCAGTAAGAAAATGGTGAACAATACTTCAGAAGGGCAAATAAACCCGACTCACAATGACCCAAAATATTTGGCTCTACGGACAGAAAAACTGTCAATACTTCCTATATTGGGCTGGAAACAAGACAGCAGCATCTGGCGTCCACAAGTAAGAAAATCCAGAGGATACAGTAGGTGTAGTCTGCTATTCTTGCTATGTAAGTCATTCAAAATATTATGCATTTATGAGTATATTACTAATTAGTTTTTAAAATCATACAAATCCATTATTCTTACCAACTCTCTGACTCTGAAAAACTAATTTTAATACATGGAGTCTTGTGGGAAATCAGGTTCATGGGTTTGGTGAGTAAGGACAGAAAACACTCCCTAACAGTAAGTGGTTAACTATTTACAAGACAAAACAGAGTAAAACACACAAAACATTGAATAATACACTCAATGTGCTGGAGGAGCTCAGTAGGTCAGGCAGCATCAATAGATCCTGATGAAGGGCCTTGGCCCGAAATGTTGACTGTTTGTTCCCAACCATAGATGCTACCTGACCTGTTGAGCTCTTCCAGCACATTGTGTGTATTGCTCTAAGTTTCCAGTGTCTGCAGTATTTCTTGTGAGTAAACCTTGAGTAAACCATTGAAACTAGACTGGGTTACAGATACTTATCCAAGCTGAGTGCCCGAAGTGGCAGGACAAAACAGACACCAAACATTCACACAGTGGAAAATACTCACAGTACCTAAAATGTGCACCTGGGCCCTCTTTACTGCAGCACACCCCCACTGTCTACTGGTACCACAGCACCCTCGTCTACCTGGTCTATGGCAACCCAAGAGTGAAAAGAGACTGCATAATTATCACGCGCTAGATTTAAACTCTACTGGCGTCATGATGTCATCAGCTAAATGGATCTGAGTGGGAGGGGCTACAAGGCTCCTTAGGTGGGCCATCCCAGCCTCCCATGGGGAGTAGCTTTTGATGAGCAGGTAAGTTAGAACACATACTGCAGCATTTTATCCCTCAAAAGAGGGATAACTGTCTTTCCATAACCATGATTATTCTTGACAGATTTTTTCTACAGATATGGCTTGCCATTGCCTTCTTCCGGACAGTGTCTTTTTGAACGGGTGACCCCCCGCCTCCCCCAGCCATTGTCAACACTCTGTAGAGATTCTCTGCCTGGAGTCAGCGGTCACATCACCAGGACCTGTGATATGCAGCAGCTGCTCATACAACCTTCCACCACCTGCTTCATTTAACCCTAACCAGGGGGCTAAGCAGGTGCTACATCTTGCCCAAGGGTGATCTTCAAGCTAGCGGAGGGAAGGAATGCCCTATACCTCCTTTGGTAGAGACATATCTCCAGTCCGCCAGCCAAGCTTTGAGGGGCGGTGCATACTTATTCAACTCTCTGTTGTTGATGGTCATGCTATCCCCTTCCATACCATACCATACCAGCTACACCAGGCTATTATAGGGGGGAGTTATAGGGCGGATGAGCCCCTCCCACAGCACAGTTTCTCCAGTGTCCTTGGGGCTTCCCAGGATCCTATTCTGCTTGGTATTTACCCTCTTGGTGGAAGGTGGGATCACCAAAGGCCCCCACTTGGCCCAAACCCACCAGTTCCTTCACCTGTTCCACCCAGAAGGTAAAACAACCTTTACTTGTCTGCAGGGATCTACCCCTCAGTACGTTCTTGCTCCCAATGCACTAGGGAGGCCACCATCAAGACAGTCATTGGTCCAATCTGTCGTGATCTGATAGCCACCTGCAAAGTAACCTTCTGAGCAGGGAGAAGTGAGCCCCCTAACCCCTCTATAGTAGCCTTGGGACCCTATCAGTGACTGGGATTACCTGGAATGATGGTGAGCTTTGCACTAGTGTTCTCCAGTGCCGTCCATGGCTGCCCATTCCCTTCCTCCCAGTGCACTGCAATAGGTACATAAGGCCTTGAGTCCCCCAGCTGGTGAAAGGGCTGCTGAGTATATCTGCCAGGAGCCCTGACTCCTTCATAGCTGAGTGGGCCAGCCGGGTGCCACCCACCGCCCGACATCAGCTGCCACTGAAGTTCCGATAGTGAGGGATATAAGGGGGTTTCGGGGTTCTAATGTTTTAACTGTCACTCCTTCTTTGGGGCACTCTTCTGTTTTCATGGAGATCTGCAAAGTAAGAGAACTCCTGGATGTATATGGTATACAGTTCTCTAATATTAGATGGAACTATTGAACTGTTGCTTTTCTGGACCAAGCAGAATGTGAGGAATCCTGAGGAGGGCAAGAGGAGCCCTCCTCGGGGCAGGGCTTAGAGAATTAGCCTCCTTGCCTCCCTTCCCCTGGCAGTGCTCCCTCCACAAGGCATAGAGGGTTGGAGAAGAACCCCATCGGCCTGCTGCCTCGGGACCCTGGCTCTGAGTATGCCAAAGACATTTCCTTAAGGGTCACGAGGGACTCTCACCCCCGGCCACTTATTCAATTTGTGCACCTGACTACGGGACCCTTCCCTCGTGTTCTCGAATCCCTTCTAAATCTGAAGGTGATGTCCACAGTGCCCCCTACTGATGGTCCCACTAAGGACAGCACCTCTCCCTTTCGACCATGAGCTGCTGCTTTAACTAAATACCCCACCGCGGTCAAGGTTAGTCTCTGATCCTCCGGTGGGACGTCAGTTTCATGACAGATCCCTGTGACCTGAGACCACTGGTGAAGATCACTGGCCCCTTCCTCCTCCGTGCTCCAGTCCTCCAAGGGCTGCAAATCCCACTCGAAGAGTGAGGGATATCTGACCTTCACCGCTCCATCACAATTCCTCGGTCCTGTGGGAAGCGGCTGGCACTCTCAGTGCATTGTTGATCATGTGGTGGGACAATATGCGCCTCCCCCCCGCCCCCCAACAAGACATCCATTTTCCGGTTGGATGGACTCAGTCCGGCAATCCCCCCCCATCCCAGATCCTCCGCAACCACGCTGAGTTTCCCTGGCTTCTGCCTAAATCTGTCTCCAAACTCCATCAGTTCCTCTGCAAAATACTCTCTGTTGGCATGGTATTCATCTTGGTGAAACCTGGTGTGTTGTCCTCCCCAGGTCCCTCTCCCCCTGCCTGCTGCTGCTTCTCACCCTGTTGCAAGGAGGCTAGAGAGGGCTACGTACTGTGGTCCCCCTAAATGGGTCAGGGACCTTGTGGCCACTGGTCTGGGCTGTATTGACATAGCTGCATAGGGAAAGGGAACTCATTTAGAGGGGAGTCTCCAAGGCTCTCTTCTAACATCTCTTCCCCATCCTTACCATTTAACCAAATGTCCCTACCCCAACCCACGTGTCAAGGTTGTATCCCCACAGGCTCGGACCTCAAGGGCGGCTGGTTGTCTGTTAGCCCTATGGGCAGCTTATAACTGCTGCACCTTCACTCGCCGACAGGCCATCTCTGTCCTGTTATCCTCTAACACTCTGGCCGAGGTCTACGCTGACTGGTCTACCACTCCCATGGTAACATGTTGCTGGTTTACCAATTCCACCTCATCCCTCAAACTGATGGCCTCTTACTCCTTTTGTGAGATTATCTCATGCTGCTGCCTGAAGGCTGATTTATACTTGTGCATCAAGCTTGCGCCGTAGCCTACACAAGTGGGCAACGCCATTGTGAGTATTTATACTGGTGCGTTGGTGTGTCTGTTTCACTCTGCTATTCAGGCACGTACACATCATGCATTCGTATGTCGCGCATGCGTACACACCTGCCCATGCAAGGATCCATGGTCATGGTAGTCTTTCTTGTGGTAAACAAGTTTAAAGTGAGCGTCTTTTTTCGTAAAAGGGAAATGTGTCCTCCATAATTTCGGAGGTCTGTAAAGCTTTATGGAAAGCATTGTAGCCAGAGTTCCTTCCCTGCCCTTCAGTCAGCCAATGGGAAGCTATTGCAGCGTAGGAGGAAATACGATGCTACCAAGCGGACCAATCACCGTGGTTGCGGTCTGCGTTGCCGTGATGCGTAGTTACATTTTGGGAGAGGTGCGCGTCAGGCTATGGTGTAGGGATCCACGTAGGCACTGCATAGGGTTCACGGCTACGCAGTACCTACAGCGTTGATTTGATGCACAAGTATAAATTAGCCTTTATCATGGCTGCCTGCAGCCAGAAGGCACTGCACTAACTCCCCTTTTTCTCGGGGAACAAGTATGGACAGGATATGGTATCCCATTTTCACCCCACAGGAGTCCAACTTGTCTGACCAGTCTATGGGCGTCTTGTAATCAGTAGGCTGGTGAAACTCCCAAGTCCCACTGTTGTCGGTCCACCCTGGGACCTGGCACTCCTCAAATAGGGATCTTTCTCTTATTTTTCCTCATAAAGGTGTTCGTCTTCTGTTCAATCACTGAACCCTGCTCGCAGCACTAATTGATGAGGGAAATCATGGGTTTGGTGAGTGGAGACAGAAGACACTCATTACCAGTAAGTAGGTTAACTATTAACAAGACAAAACATTCAGTAAACCCGCAAACATGAGGAATTCTGCAGATGCTGGAAATTCAAGCAACACACATCAAGGTTGCTGGTGAATGCAGCAGGCCAGGCAGCATCTCTAGGAAGAGGTACAGTCAACGTTTCGAGCCGAGACCCTTCGTCAGGACTAACTGAAAGAAGAGCGAGTAAGAGATTTGAAAGTGGGAGGGAGGGGGAGATCCAAAATGATAGGAGAAAACAGGAGGGGGAGGGATGGAGCCAAGAGCTGGACAGTTGATTGGCAAAAGCGATATGAGAGGATCATGGGACAGGAGGCCCAGGGAGAAAGAAAAGGGGGAGGGGGGAAAACCCAGAGGATGGGCAAGGGGTATAGTCAGAGGGACAGGGGGAGAAAAAGGAGAGAGAGAGAAAGAATGTGTGTATATAAATAAACAGCGGATGGAGTACGAGGGGGATGTGGGGCATTAGCGGAAGTTTGAGAAGTCAATGTTCATGCCATCAGGTTGGAGGCTACCCAGACGGAATATAAGGTGTTGTTCCTCCAACCTGAGTGTGGCTTCATCTTTACAGTAGAGGAGGCCGTGGATAGACATATCAGAATAGGAATGGGATGTGGAATTAAAATGTGTGGCCACTGGGAGATCCTGCTTTCTCTGGCAGACAGAGCGTTGGTGTTCAGCGAAACGATCTCCCAGTCTGTGTCGGGTCTCGCCAGTATATAGAAGGCCACATTGGGAGCACCGGACGCAGTATATCACCCCAGCCGACTCACAGGTGAAGTGTCGCCTCACCTGGAAGGACTGTCAGGGGCCCTGAATGGTGGTGAGGGAGGAAGTGTAAGGGCATGTGTAGCACTTGTTCCGCTTACAAGGATAAGTGCCAGGAGGGAGATCAGTGGGGAGGGATGGGGGGGACAAATGGACAAGGGAGTCGAGTAGGGAGCGATCCCTGCGGTAAGCGGGGGGGGGGGGAGGGAAAGATGTGCTTAGTGGTGGGATCCCGTTGGAGGTGGCGGAAGTTACAGAGAAACCCTTCAAATTAAACTCGGTTACAGATACTTATCTGCCTGAATTGGCAGGACTAAACATACACATTGTGGCAAATACCTAACTAAAATATGCACCCGGGCCCTCTTTACTGCAGCACACCACCACTGTTGACTGTTTCCATGCACCCTTGTCTACCTGGTTCACAGCAACAGAACAAAAAGAGACCACATGCGCTAGGATTAAACTCCACTGGTGCCATGACACCATCAGCTAAGCAGACATTAGTGGGAGGGGCTTCAATTCTTTTTATACAGGCCAGGCTCTGCCTTCCATGAGGGAGCGGTTGTCGATGAGCAGGTATGTTAAGATACTTACTGCAGCAAGTCTGCTTCCCTCAGGAATTATTTCAAAAATCCATGTCCTTTATCGATTCTATTTCAGTTTCATTTAAATCCTATTTGTATCTCACAATATTTACTTCACTCTGTAAAGTGTTTCAAAGCTATAACAAGAGCTGGAGTTCTTTATTCACATTGATGCTTGTCATAATTCTCCAAAGCACTCAGCAGCTTCATGTTATTGTTATCACTTGACACATATCCTGTGCAGAACTTGCCTAACAGCAGCTCACATTGAGAAAGGGAAATGCCATAGAGGTTGCCAAGTCTTTATAAGTAGATTTATTCAGGCAGCAAACAGTGTCCCTTGTCTGCCAACCAGAAATTACTGTATTTTCAATTTGGTTGAAAACATAATGCTTCTCAGCTGTTTAGTTTTAAGGGTACTCTGATCGATTTCCATTAGTGTACGATATCTTGGATCATATGGATATCTGAGTGAGAATTATTATTCAGAATCTTGAAATTACTTACATTTAATCCTAGATAAGTTCAAGCGTATTTACTATTTCCAGGGTATTTTGATATGGATTATGATGTAGGAGATAATCTGTCACTATTTAATTAGTTCTTCATCTATGTATTCATCATAGCACAGTTTAATATGCTTTCATTTTAGATATTCTTCACCCGCTGTTCATTGATCTATATTGTACTATATAATGTTAATTTTATGTTCCTTGCACTAGGGGCAAGTCCTCAAAATAGACCTTCTACAATCTGAGAGTTCCGTAATTGATTCCGGGTGAACCCAAACTGGAATTGTTTCACTGACTGCTTTGAAAATGAGTTTCTTGGACTAGTCTGGTTACTGAGCCAGATTTACATGAACACTCAAAGAGGTTGTATCCACTCAGGAGGCATTTCTTTCCCTGGACCCACTCTTGCTCATGTTAGGTCTGAGAGAATATGTTCACAGATCTATTTTTCTGAAATAATTTTTGTGTTGATATTCATTTCCACGTCTCTGAAAAATGATGTGCTGTTAAGACTCACTTTCACAGAGTAGGGGATCTCTGCATGTTGTTAATATTGCCCTCACAGTTTTCAGCATGTCTTCATATTTCTGAGAACATTTTGTTTCTTTGAACCAAAGCAATACAGATAGCATAGGCAACACACGCAAAATTCTGGAGGAACTCAGCAGGTCAGGCAACATCTATGGAAATGAATAAACAGTTTATGTTTTGGGTTGAGACCCTTCTTCAAGACTGGAAAGGAAGGGGGAAGACACCAGAATAAAAAGGTGGGGTGGTGGGAAGGAGGATTGCTCAAAGACAGTAGGTGAAGCCAGTTTGTAGGAAAGATAAAGTGTTGGAGTTTGAAGGAATCTGATAGGAGAGGAGAGTGGACCACAGGAGAAAGCGAAGCGGGGGGAGAACCCAGGGAGAAGTGATAGTGAGAAGAGGCAAAAGGCCAGAGTGAGGAATAGAAGAGGAAGAGAGGGGGGAAAGGGATTTTTTTCTACTGGAAGGAGAAATCAATATTCGTGCTATCAAGGTGGAGGCTACCCAGCCGGAACATAAGGTGTTGCTCCTCTACTCTGGAGGTGGCTTTATTGTGCACAAGATGGAGCTATAGATTGACATGTTGGAATGAGAATGGTAATTAAAATGTTTGGCCATCAGGAAGTTCTGATTTTGGTGGGTGGAGTGGAGGTGCTCGACAAAGCAGTCCTCCAACTTACAACTGGTCTCACCAATATAGAGGAGGCACATTGGGAGCACCACACTCAGTAGGTGACTCCAGCAGATTCGCAGGTGAAGTGTTGCCTTTGGAGGGAGGTAAAGATGTGTTTGGTGGTAGGATGTCTTTGGAGATGGCAGAAGTTGTAGAGAATGATGAGTTGATGCAGAAGCTCATGAGGTGGTAGGTACGGACAAAGGGAACTGTGTCACTGTTAGGGCGGTGGGAAGATGGGAGTGAGGGCAGTGACAATGGTGGAGGAAGGGAAACCTTGTTCTCGGATGTCCTGGGAAGGAAAGCCACATCTGGGAAACAGATGTGGTGGAAACAAAGGAACTGACGAAAGGGAACTGCGTTTTTACAGGTGATAGTCAGATAACTGTGGGAATATCATGTGTCATACTAGTGGAAGTAGTAGAAAGATGCAGAAATGATTCACAAGAAAGTTGTCAAGACTGAAGGGCTTGATTTATAAGAGAGTCTAGATAGGCTGGGACTGTATTCTCTGGAGCAAAGCAGGCTAAAGGGTGTCTTGTAGAGCTTTGTAAAATCATGAGGGGCAGAGATAATGTGAATGGACACAGAGGGTGGTGGGTGTATAGAACAAGCTGCCGGAGGAAGCAGTAGGAGCAAGGAAAATTATGTTTAAAAGCTGTTTGGACAAGTTCGGGGATGTGGACAACTCGTAGGCAAATGGGACTTGCTTGGGTAGGCACCTTGGTCAATATGAACAAGTTGGCTGCAGATCTTATTTGCAATAATGACACACCACGCACCAACTCAATAATCCTGACTCTACCACAGTCTTCAAGTTAGTCTTTGATAGCCACCATTAAGTATGTATATTCTCACAAAGTCTGTCAAAAGATCCATGACATTGGAACTGCACAACAGCGTGTTTCGAGTAGCTACATCCATCCCAGTCCTTCTAAGGTTTTGCTTCCACCAGTGTCCTGAATGACAGATTTTTCTTAACTAGTAAGGTATGATGCCTGATAATATGCAGTGCAAACACCAAATTGAGACTATGTTCACAATTTCAAAGGCATTTCAACTCACAGGTTCTGTAAGTGGGATTGGACTTAGTATAAAATGCCTAAATAGAACGGGTGGAAGAGTCTAGAATCACAGGGCACAGCCTCAGAGCAGAAGGACATCCCTTGGATCAGATCCACCTATTAAATCATATTAAATCAACTTACTAACATCACATAAAATAAAAGAACAAAATTCAAAAATATTTGAATTTTTGAATATTTGAATGTGGATAGCTCCACATCTGTCTCTTGAACTTGGCTTCTGAGAATTCTGAGAGTTCAAATTTTTTTTTCATTTTCTCTTAGCATATTTTATCCTAATCACAATCAATCTTATATGATAATGATGAACTCAACCTCACAGTCTACCTGATGGTCTCGCATCTTAACTGCCTACTTACACAGCGCTTTCTTGCTAATTGTAACTGTTAAACAACATTCTGCATTCTGTTTTTGCTTTCCTCTGAATGTACTTATGTTTTGAAATGACGTGTGGATGGCCAAGACTACCCTGTGTGTCAGTGACCAGGATGCTTCCCTCCTGAGAGGCTGAATGTCTTCTACACCCGGTTGGATGCGCAGAACAAAGTACTGGCAAAGAAAACACCCTTCCCTCCAGGGGAGCAGACACTCTGTCTGGCTGAAGCTGAAGTGAGAAAGACCCTGGTCAGAGTCAACCCATGCAAAGCTGCAGGGGCCCAATAATAAACCAGGTTGGGTTCTGAAAGACCGTGCAGTCCAGCTGAAGGATATATTCAACATCTTTTTGGAACAATCCATTGTCCCCTTGGTTTTCAAGGTGGCAACCATCATCCCAGTGCCAAAGAAGGTGACGGTAACCTGCCTAAATGACTATCGTTCGGTAGCGTTAACATCAGCCGTTATGAAATGCTTTGAACGGCTGGTCATTAAAGCCTTTCTCCCTGGTACATAGGACCCTTTTCAGTTCACTTATCACTCAAGTTGATCCACCGATGATGCAATAGCCTCTGCCCTCCACTCTGTCCTGTCCCACCTGGAAAATAGGGTCCCATACCCGAGAAACTGGTGGAGACACTGTCCTCACTGGGTCTCATCACCTCCCTCTGCAGCTGGATACTGGACTTTTTAACAGAAAGGCCACATTCAGTCTGTGTGGGCAGCAATGTCTCTCGTCCCATTACGCTGAGCACCAGCGCTCCCCAAGGCCGTGTGCTGAGCCCGCTGCTGTTCACATGACTGCGTCACAGGATCCAGCTCAAACCGTGTCAGGAAGTTTGTGGATGAGACGATATCCACAAGAATAATGATGAGACGGAGTATAGAGAGGAAGTGGAGTGCTTGGTGGATTAGTATGGGAAGGAAAACTTAACTCTGAATGTGGAGAAGACCAAGGAAATCATTGTGGACTTCAGGAAGGTGGAGATGAAACATCCCCTTCTGAAAATGCATGGCTCTTCCGTAGAGAGCGATGTGTACCAAGTTCCTGGGAGTTCACATCATGGATGACCTCACCCGGTCCCTTAATGTCATCTCTCTAAACAACAACACCGCCTCCACTTCCTAAGAAGGTTGAGGCAAAGAAGACCTCCGCCCCTCCCCCACCCCCATCTTAACTGCGCCATTGAGCTAATCAGAAGTCGAGATTCAAGCCAGAAGTCCCAATGATGGACTTTGAGCACAACTGAGGGGTTCGTAGGGGTCTCCCTGCCACCCATCGGGGACATTCATCCGGAGCACTATGTATGCAGAGCCCAGAGGATCCCACCCATTCATCCAGCATCCTCTTTGACTTTCTACCATCCGACAGGAGACTCCGATTGCATAAAAACAAAAACAGAATGAGAAACAGTTTGTTCCCTTAGGCCATTAGGCTTCTGAACACCCATTCAAAGTTTCACTGGTTAATCTGTTCCGTACCTTACAATATTTAATATTAATGCACTTTAACTTGTTATTATCTGTGATGTAGATTTTATCCTTACCTTCAGTGTTAAATGTACTACTGTGCTTAACACCCAGGTTCAGAGAAATGTCTCGCTTCCATATACATTATATGTTTATATAAATGTAAATAATTAAATGACAATAAACTTGACTTTTCACTGTATCTTGGTATATGTGACATTAATAAACTAACTACAATTCAAATTAACTTTACTGATTATCAAAAAAAATCATAATTGTATATAGCCTCATAACATAATGTGTTATTGAAGTTTCGTCTACAATCATTAATGAAAAATGAACATCAAGTTACTGATTCTGATAAGCCTTGTGAATCACTATTTAAAAATGTCTTGACACTGTCTTTTTTTCTATTTATTGTAAACATATATATTCTACGGGAAAGTTAAAAATAGAAGCAAGATGTATGGCCCTTAAAGCCAGACATGCTATTCAATAAGATTACTGGTAATTTTCACGTCAATTATTTTGCCCCCCTTGTTCCTCATAACCCTTTACTCCTTTATAAACTAGAAATCACTCTGCCTCAACCTTGAATATACCGGGGATTCCGGTAAATTGGGCCATCAGTTAAACAGGGTAGCTGCTTATCTTGGACAACGTTTAAGGAACAAATTTGGAAAATAACTGGGATTCCCTTTATTAATGTGGAACACTATGCTGCTTAATTGGGACCGAAGACTGTTGCTGAACAGTTTCTAACTAGCATCAGTCACATGCAGTTGTGTGGCTGTTAGACACTACACCATGCTTAGAGCAAATACTTTTTCATCAAGTTAGGAACTATGAAGAATTTGAAGGTATCGATAATTCTCTTGAATGTTACAATGAAAATGAAGATCTGGAGGATGCAATCGTCGAAAGCATTGTATTACAGCACCAAGGCTGGAAATATGAAGACAAGGAACATGATGAAGATAATACATCTGAATTTGAACTAGTGACTCTAAAGGATGCCAGGAAATTTATTGTTGGATTACAACATTACTTCATGGAAGAAGGCAATGATACCAGTCCATTATCTGCACTGATTTTGTTCATTTACAGTCAATCAAAACAACACAACAGCATAAACAGGATGAATTCCTCCATTGATAATTATTAGGAATTAATACACTGTTTTATAGTACTATACTGTATTAGTTTTAGTAGTATTTTAATTTGTTCTACATTTCATTTAAATACATAATTTAATACTCAGTTAAATGGGAATTTATCTTTTCTGTACCTCTTTAACTGTTTCTGTGAAAGTTTCCTAACTGGGCCAAAATGTATTGGTTCTGATGCATCTCAATTAACCAGAATTCACAGTATTCAATAACCCTATCTCCAAAATTCCAAACATTCCTGACCTCCTAGGAGAAGAAATTTCTTCTCATCTCAATCTTAAATAGGCAGTCCAATTTTTTGAAACTATAACATCAATTTATGATTGTCACAGAGTATTCCAACACATCCTGTTTAGCATCCAATATATATATTTAAAACATCCACCAATTTATATTACAATCATAATCAGTTCCAAAGATTAATCATACTTAAAATAGTGCTTAATAAAAATGTGTATGCAAAATATACATTTTGAGTATGTTTTTTAAGAATATTGAATTTAAATTTTTGATTTAAAATATAACCTAATTTTCACACTGCTAATTTAGTTTCAGGATAAAAAGATCGTCGGTGTATCTGGAACAAATGCATGGAGAGATCCTGCACTGGAAAATAGACAGGATGAGAGGTAATTTCTGTTATATGGCCTTAAATCAAAGTTAAAATTGAGTTTATTACTATATGCTCTAGTATCTGTATACGCAGGTGCACTGAAAAATTTGCTGCAGCATCACAGGCAGATAGCATCAGATACACAGCATTCCCAAGAAAAACACAGATTGAGCATAAATTATGCACAAATTTTACAGGAAAATACACAATAAAACCAAAACAAAAACAAAATCCGTTCTAGTGCAAAATGTTTTAGTGTTGCTATACCCAGATAGTGATTAGAGCTGTGCAGGTTCATTCAAGAGCCAAATGGTTGAAGCAAAGTATCTGTTCTAAACCTAACAGTTCCCTTCCATCTGGAGGAAGCGGCCTTCACACGCAACACTTGCTCTTTTGCTCCTCACACTCTTTTCAAACGGGTGTAGCGGTGGGCACCCAAATAGGCCCCAGTTAGGCCTGCTTATTTGTTAGCTAAGTGATACAGTCCATGTTCCAAGCTGTTTCTGGAAATACTCCCCAACTCTTTTTACGCTACATCAACGACTGCATTGGTGCTGAATTGAGCTCATCAATTTCATCAACTTTGGCTCCAACTTCCACCTTAAATTCATTTGGTTTATCTCTGACACCTCTCTCCTCTTTCTAGATCTCTCTGTCTCCATCTCTGGAGACAGATTGTTGACTGGTATGTTTTGTAAATCTACTGACTCTCACTGATATCTAGACTACTCCTCTTCTCACCTTGTCATTTCTCAAAATGCCATTCTCTTTTCTTAGTTCCACCATCTCCATCATATCTCTACTTTCTTAGAAGCTTTGTACAGATCAGCAGGTCATCTAAAACTTTGGCAAACTTCTATAGATGCACAGTGGAGAGTATCCTGACTGGTTGCATCACAGCCTGGTATGGAAACACCAATGCTCAGGAACAAAACTATCTACAGAAAGCATGGATACAGTCCAGTCCATCGTTGAGCAGATTTACAAGGAGTGCTACCACAAGAGGGCCACATACATCATCAAGGATCTCCATCATCTAGGCCATGCTCTCTTCTCGCTATGACCATGAGACGGTAGTTACAGAAGCCACACTACCAGGTTCAGGAACGGTTAATACCCTACAACCATTGGACTTTTGAACTGACATAGATAACTTCACTCACCTCACTGCTGAAATGACTCTATAACTGCGACACAGCACGCATGGCCTCTCCAGTGAGGATCTGTTATCTGGTAAGTAGGATGCCGTGCACAATTCTGATTTGATGGAGGCAGACGTGAGAGCACAGAAGAACATCTGGTGAAACTTCTGAAATGCCTGTTTCGCTGCCGCCGCTACTGTCTGATCCGAAATCTCCAGAGGGGATGGCCCCAAATCTTCAGCTTTGCTTGTTGCTCAGCGGCCGGGGCGGGGTCGAAGCACTTGGCAGAGATGGTGCTCGGTGCTCAGTGCTCAGTGTCGGAGGGCTGGTTGGAGGCTCAAAGTTTTCAGATGGACTCAGAGTTGGACTGTGGTCGCGTGCTTCCAAGATGCTGCATCGGCAAGTTTGCGGTGCTGGAAGCTCATGGCAGGAAGAGTTTCTCCCTTTTACCATCTGTGTGAGATGTTGGGGCTATCGGAACTTTGAGAAATTTTTACTGTGCCCATTGTCTGCTCTTATCAAATTACAGTATTGCTTTGCACTGTTATACCTGTATGTTATAATTATGTGGTTTTTGTCAGTTTTAATCTTGGTCTGTCTTGTGTTTCTGTGAAATCATACTGGAGGAACATTGTATCATTTTTTAATGCTTGCATTTCTAAATGACAATAAATGAGGACTGCGTGTCCTCATAATCTAATCTAATCTAACCTATAGACTCACTTTCAAAGGACTCTACAATTCATGTTCCCCAGTATTATTATTTTCTTTTTTTTAAAATTATTTTGCACGATTTGCCTTCTTTTGCACATGGGTTTTTTTGTCAGTCTTTATGTATGTATAGCTTTTCATTAAAATTCTATAAACTCTATTGTATTTCTTTATTTTCCTGTAACTGGCTGCAAAAAAAAACAGAATCACAAGGTGATATATACGTACTTTGCTAATAAATTTACTTTGACTTTTGATGTCAAACTTCAAATTGTCCATCATATTAATTCTTTATCCAACTCACATGTTTGATATCCCTGTCTTTCAATGAAGTTCAGCCTGACTTGAGAAACATCATCTCATATTTTAGCTGCGTAACTTACGTCCTTCCAGATTCAATAAAAGTTCAACAGTTTCAAATCTTAACCATATGTTTATGTACACTAGTTGCTGAGGACACTATTATTGCCATTGACATGATGATGAAGAATTCTTGCAATCAGATGCATAAAGAAAATAATCAGAAAAAAATAGATTGAGAGAGATAGAAGTAAGAGTCAAAGGGAAAAGTAAGAAAATAACTTAAAAAGTAAATGTTAGTAAGTCTTCAAGAAGAATTTATAATATTCAAGATTGACTTAAAAAAAAACTAAGTATTTCTTTATGAGCAAAATAAATTATTAGAATTGCACTGATCATTGCCATACTGTAAAAAGTTTATTCATAAAATTTAGTAACAACTCTAACCTTTTGTTTCTGTATTATTAGTTATTCAAATTGAAAGAGAAGGCAAAGGGGACAAAATATCAATAAAAGCAAAGACCATGGAGTTGCTATCATATTCCAGCAAAATATGGGCCACTGTGATATTACAACCCAAATTTTATATAGTTAGAAACAAACAAAATTAAATTTGCCACATTTTCCCTCCAAAACAGCTGCAAAGATTGAAGTAACTTATTCTTTTATTTTTGTCATATATTTATTAATAAAAGGAATCATTATAGTTTGCAGAGATCAGATCCTGAACAAGTTGACCAGTCTGCTAGTAGTTTGACTCCTTTCTTTTGCCATGATTGTCAAGCAAGGTTTTATCGTGGAATTAACTATGTTGTCTGCGTGGCAAGATATCACAAAATACCAGGGGTTTGCTCAGCAAATCTTCCCGATTTGTATATTAATCAGTCTCAAGATGCAAATAAGATGCTGAAACAGAAGAAAATTGATGATGTGGGAGCACACAGAAAGGAATATGAAAAGACCATCCAATTACTCTGCAATTGTAAAAAGACTGAAATCACTTTCAGTGAGATACCTGACCAATCTGAAGATATATCAGTAACAAATAGAGTGCATATCTCAACCACTGAAAGATCTTTAAGGTCTTTTTATGATCATGATCAAATTAGAGCCAGAGATAACATACATGAAATTAATAAAACACTAGAGTTCAGTGCAGATTTCCAAGAGCATGGTACATCAACATTTCCAACTACAACAGGGGAAGATCAACGTGACAAAATGAAGCAAGAGAACACTTCATCTCTTCAAAAGAGTCAAAATGGTGAGGCACCAACAGGCTGCAAACTAAAGACTTCCTCCAATGAGAATTTCTTAACACATATAACCAAAACAGGACATTTATCAATAAAACTTTGTCAAGGTCAGCAAGTTCACTTAGCATTGCTCAAGCCAGTTGATTTCCAAGAATGTTCTAGTTCTACTTTTGATTATCAGCAAACAGTGCAAGACTTTCACTTGAGTGTTATAGGTCATCGCATAGATCTAAAAGCTTCAGGAAAAGTAGAAGGAGAAATTTGGAAACCGGAAAAGGCCACTGTAAAAGGGCAAACCAACTTTCAAACTGAGCGATCCAAGACAGGAAGACCAATTAGTATGAACTTCCAGCCTGAAGACAAAGTAAGAACTATTTATTTTTGCCATCATTTAATAGTGTTATTTCCCAATTATACAGTAAGTTAATGTTTTAGTTGTATTAGTTACCATAAATTCCTGGTTCACTTCTGTTTGAAAAAAAAGTTAACAAGGAGAGCAGTTGTGGAACCAGTTTGACAAAATATACAGAGTCCTAAATTTTATAAATATAGAAATATAAATTCTTTGCAGCAAGGAATTGACATTATATATGAAGTATGAATATGTTTCCTATGTGGCTCCAACACTGTAATGTTCCTTTGCATACTAGGCCCAAATCCTTAAACATTTAATGCCCCCAAAGGCTTTTTCACTGCTCCTTTTGCAAAGGTGAAGTGAGTAGGAAAAAAAATAGGACATAACTTATAGATTACAAGTTGTTAATCATCAAAGAGAGGGATTTAAGGAAGTGGGGGGAGAGTTGAGTTAATAGTTGGAGAATCAAGACTTCAAATTTGGGTTGGGGCATTGGAATAAGTCTATAATTGTTTGCTGAAATTGTGGTCTGTGTGGGATCTGGTTTAGTTGAGATGTGATAGTGGGGGAATTTATGTGGTGGTGATGACTGAGAGCAGCAGCAAGGAAAAGATTTTTATCTTGTAAGGACACCTACTTAAGGCGACCATTGCCCAGGCACCATGGGCTTGGTCCTGCTCAGGCAGAACACCTACTGTAGTCCTACTTCTGCATGCATCTTATCAAAGTTAGGCTGCACCTTTAACAGCCACACTTAGTCAGTAAATTTGAGTCAAGTGCCACCTGGATCTCCATAGTATTTCATTGTATGCTACTGAGGACATCTCAGCACCACAAGGCACCAGCATTTCACAGAACAGAAAACCAGGAGCAAAACTGCACACTTAAATATTCCACTGCACATTGGAATTTCTGGACTACAGAGTGCAAACACAAGCATGTTTTATTTTATTATTGCAGACATAATCAGCTGCAATTGTGGCTGTTAAAATATAGGAAAAAGATGAAAGTCCCGGAGAAGGCATACAGAATAGACATAGAAAACACCGCTAGTGCATCTGGGATTTCAGGTACAGTACATGCATGGACTGCAGAAGCTAGTGTGGCTCTCCAAACATCAAAGGAGACAAAGGATGATTTGATAACATTTTAAAATCAATATGAGTCTAGCCACAGTAAATAAAGAAAAAAGACTTCTCAGTGTTGGTGAGTGGAGAAGCAGACACAGATTCAAAATGGTTGATAAAAGAGCCAGGAGCCAGGGATGTCCCACTGAGAAATCTTTTTGTAGTAATGATTTGGAAATTGCTGTTGCCCGTCTGCCCTGTAGTGTCTCTAGACCCTCCTCATAGCCATACTGCCAGCTAGTTTTGCATCATCTGAAAACTTAGACATTTTACTCTTTATCTCTTCATCAAATTTATGGATATTGACTGTGAACAGTGTGGAATCCCAATCCAAAACATGCCTGTGTATTCCAACTCCATCTGTTGATAAATCCTCAGCCTATGTTAGTATATTCCCAATAACACATGTTCTAGTTTTGGATGGCATCTTATTGAAGGTCTACTATTTTAAATCCAATACAGCAACTGGTTCATCCTTATCTATTCTGCCTGTTATAACTGCCAATAAAATTTGTCAACCATGATTCACTTTTCATAAGTTCATGTAAATTCTGCCTGATCTTCTTAGTGGACTTTTACCACTTCTATAAAAAAATACTCCAGAATGTTTCCTTCTGTAGGTGACTGATTAACTGACCTAAAGTTCTATGCTCTTTCTCTGTCCTTTGAAATTACAATGCTTCCCTGCAATCCTTGAGACATGTTCTAGAATTTAGGAGATTCCATGGAGAAAGCTGGAAAGTTAAATAGTGTTGATGGGCTGAGTAGCCTGGCTCTCCTGCTGCTATGATTCTATAAGTTTTGTACAAACATTCAATTCTGCGTGTAGAATTATTATACTATATTGCAAAACTGTAATTTTGCAGCATAGGGCCAGAAAACATAGAGAATGCTGTTTTGTGCTTTCGATCATAGAGATACAGTACCATGCAAAAGTCTTAGGCACGTGTAAAACGTTCTCTAAAGTGAAGATGCTTTCAAAAATAATGTTTCTAAATATCAAAAAAATTAAAACAGCATCAATTCTCCTCGGTATACTGCTGTGCAGTTTTATTTAAAAAATAAAATCAGCTGGTAGGTTGCTCCAAGCACCTTGGAGAAATTGCCACAGTTCTTCTGCAGAATTTGGCTGTCTCACTTGCTTCTGTCTCTCCAGGTAATCCCAGGCAGCCTCGGTGATGTTGAGATCAAGTGGAGGTGGAGGTTGATGTGGAGGCCATAGCACTTGTTGCAGAACTCTTTGTTCTTCTTCTCAGCGAAAATAGTCCCTTATTACCTCGGCCATGTGTTTGGGGCCATTGTCCGGTTGCAGTATGATGATCAGACAAGATATTTATTTGATGGATGAGAATCTGCCCGTATTTCTCAGTATTGATCATTCCATTAATTCTGACCAGAACACCAATTCCATTTGCAGAGATGCAGCCCCAAACTTGCAGGGAACCTCTGTTGTGCTTCACTGATGGCTGCAGGCACCTATCCATCTGGTTTTCTCCAGTTCTTCTACAAACAAACTTCCTCCTGTTTGAGCCAAAAAAAATTATATTTTGGCTTGTCAGTCTGTCTATTGCTGCCATTGTTCAGCCCCAAGCCCTTGTGCTTTAGTGTGTAAATCAGTCTCTTGCCTTTGTTTCCACTTTGGAAGAATGGCTTCTTAGAAGCAATTCTTCCATGAAGACCACTTTTGACAAGAGTTCTCCAGACTGTAGAGTGATGCACTTGGGTTCCAATGGTTTCTGTGAGTTCAGAGCTAACAGCAATACTGTACTTCTTCCAAATTAGAAGGAGTGTCAGTTTGATGTATCTCTTGTCTGCCTCACTCAGTTTCCATGGCCAACCATTGTGTTTCTGGTCCTCAACCATGTCTGTGTATTCGTGCTTCTTCGGAAGAGCTTGGACTGCACATCTTGAAAGTCTTGTCTGCCAGAAATTTTCTACCTGAGAGAGGCCTTGCTGTTGCAGAATGACTATAATGTGTCTTGTTGCTATGCTCACTCTTGACATGTTGTAAGAATTGATGAGTTGAGGATTAAACTGTTACATCAGCCACATCCTCACCTTTTAGTCTGGTTGTCCTTTGCCCAGTTTGATTCCTTTTACACCCATTTCTGTTTCAGTTAATCAGTTCAGTTCATTCTACTCATTATGTCATTGATCATTAGCACCAGTTTGTTATCTTTGTTTAATCGTGCAGGGGGCGATATACCTACAAAGTAAAAAAGTTTTTATTTGAAAAGTGGCCTATTACTTAATATGTTACTTTCTTTAACAAAATACAAACTTTTCCCTGTAATATTTAATTTTTTTGGAAAGTGAATGTTTAGAATTCTAAAATTTGTTTTTTCTCTACTGACACACAAATGCAGAAGTCAAAATAAAAACATCGAAAGCAAAATTTATCTAAAGATCAAGGGTGCCTAAGATTTTTGCATAGTACTATCTATATTGTAGATTGTTCTCCATTCAAAAATGCATGATAAACATTGATTGCCAAAATACATTGCGACCAGAATTGTCAGCATGATCAACAATTATAATTCCAGTGAAATACTGAATTGGTCACTGTCTCACTGATTGTAGTTACTGCTTCAGGATCAGAGGAGTTTTGCATTCACAATGAAACATGGGTCAGTAATTCCTATGGTAAAACACCCTCCAAACAAATTTGTTATATCGTTTACAGGGTGTATTCTTTTTTTTCATTTGATAGTGGTTATATTTATGTATCCATACAATTTTTGCATTATAGGCTGCAAAGGCTGAAGTCACCAAACATCGGAAGAATGTGAATGCTGCTTTGGATACCGATGATATTGTCACAAGATATGTCAGGAAAGAATATGTCCTGGAGATGCCACAAATAAAAAAAGCAAAGAATAAGAAACAGTTGAGCGAACAGATAGAATGGCATAGGTAAGCATGTCTTTTCTTTTGGGAGACATTTTATGTGTTTTATTGTGAAGTATTGGTGGAGAAGGTAAATAACAGCTCTAAGCTCAGGGCAATGTCCTAGACCAAACCATCATTAGTTGTTTCACCAGTAGACTTACTACCTTAATAAATTTAGAAACAGAGAAATTTGCTGCTGGTTGAAGTCCATCTGTATCCTAAATACTGAAGAAGTCAGAGGCATAAAACATGGAAACAGGCATTTGTCTATCTTATTCTGTGCCTACATTCTAACACCTACTTACATCAATCAGTTACAATAATCATACTTCATTCTTCCACAATTCCATCAACTCTCCCTATATTCTGCCACTCACCAGTGCTGGAAACAATTTACAGTGGTCAATTAACCTATTACTGACATGTCTTTGGGATGTGAAAGGAAATGGGGCACCCAGAGGAATCCTATGTGGTCATATTGGGAATTCCACACAGATAGCACCAAAGGCTATGAACTAACCTAGATTAATTTGGCAGGGGGTTGGAAACTGGAGTGATAGGACTGAGAACAGGGCAATTGGTATACAAGTCAATGCAGTGTATCATGAGACTGTGAAGAAGGACAGACAGATGATAGGGCAAAATTGAAGTCAGTGGAATGAGTTCAACTGTGACATGGGGGCAAAATTGTAAAGGGTGATGAATACAGCATTGAAGGTGTTATACAGCATACCGAATAAGGTAGATGATCTTGTAGTGCAGTTAGAGATTGGCATATATGACGTTGGGAGCATTACTGAGTGGTGGCTGAAAGTTGTTTGTAGTTCATAGGTTAACAACCATGAATATATATTTTATCAAAAGACAGGCAGGTAGGCAGAGAGGGTGGGGTGGCACTATTGATAAAAAATTAAATCAAATCCTTAGAGAAAGGTAACATTAGATCAGAAGATGTAGAATCCTTGTGAGTAGAGTTAAGAAACTACAAGGATAAAAAGACCCTGATGGGAGTTAAGTATAGACCACTGAGCAGTATCCGGGATGTGGGATACAAATTATGGCGGGAGATAGAAAGGGTACGTAAAAAGGGAAATATTACGGTCATCGAGGGAGGGATACCCCGTTGGTGTTGGGTCTCAAGAGAGGTAATTTGTAGAATGCCTATGAGAAGGCATTTTAGAGCAGCTCATGGCTGAGTCCATTAGAGGAATGGCAATTCTGAATTGGGTATTATGGTAATGAACCAGATTTGATTTGGAAGCAGTTGTCATAATGTGATATGATAGAATTCACCCTGCAGCTTGAGAGGGAGAGGATAAAGTCTAATGTAACAGTATTACAATTGAGTAAAGGGAATTACAGAGGCATGAGAGAAGAGATGGCCAAAATTGATTGGAAGGGGCACTAACAGGGATGATGGCAGAACAGCAATGGCTGGAGTTTCTGGGGTGAATTCGGAAGGTGCAGGATAGATACATCCCAAAGATGAAGTATTCTAAAGGGAGGATGAAGCAACTGTGGCTGACAAGTGAAGTCAAAGACAACATAAAAACAAAAGGGAAGACATATAATATAACAAACAAATAGTGGGAAGTTAGTGGGAAGCTTTCAAAAACCAACAGAAGGCAACTAAAAAAGGAATAAGGAGAGAAAAGATGAAATATGAAGGTAAGATAGACAATAACATCAAAGAGGCTACCCAAAGTTTTTTTTCAAAAGTATAAAAAGTAAAAGAGAAGTGAGAGTAGGTATTGGACCACCGGAAAATGTCACTGGAGAGGTAATAAAGGAGGACAAAGAAATAGCAGACAAGTCTTCATAATAGAAGAAACCAGCGGTATGCAGGAGTGAGAGTGTTGGGGGCAGAAGTGAGTGCAGTTCCTATTGCTAAGGTGAAGATGCCTGGGAAGCTGAGGGTAGGCAAGTCACATGGAGCAGATGGACTACACCCCAGGGTTCTGAAAGGGGTAGCTGAAGAGATTGTGGAGGCATTGGTAATAATCCTTCAAAAATCACTAGGTTCTGGAATGGTTCTGGAGATCTGGAAAATTGCAAATGTCACTTGATTCTTTCAGAAGTGAAGAGGTATAAGAAGGGCAATTATAGGCCAGTTAGCCTGACCTCAGTGGTCAGGAAGATATTGGAGTCCACTATTAAGGATAAGGTTTTAGGGTACTTGATAAAATGTTAAAATATGCCAAAGGCAACATAGTTTGCTTAAGTGAAAATCTTCCCTGACAGATCTGTTGGAATGCCTTGAGGAAATAATGGACAGGATAGAGAAAGGAGAGTCAGTAGATGTTGTTTATTTGGATTTTCAGAAGGCCTTTGACCAGGTGTCGCACATGAGGCTGCTTATCAAGATCAGAACCCATGGTATTACAGGGAAGATAACAGCGTGGATAGAAGATTGGCAGACTGGCAGGAAGCAAAGAGTGGGAATGAAGGGGCACTATTCTGGTTGGCTGCTGCTGACTAGTGATGTTCCACAGGGGTCAGGGTTGGGACTGCTTCTGTTTACATTATATGTGTTTGCTTTGATGTTGAAATTGAGGGGTTTGTTGTCAAATTTGTGGACGATACAAAGACAGATGGATGGGCAGGGAGTGCTGAGGAAGCAGGGAGTCTGCAGAAGGACTTAGATTTGGAGAATGGGCAAAGGAGTGGCAGATGGAATAAAGAATAGGGAAGTGTACGGTTATGCACTTTGGTAGAAGGAATAAAGGCGTAGACTATTTTCTAATTTTTCTCAAATACTGCACATCTGGAAGTTGATCTCCCTGGATTGAAAAGCCTCTAGAACTATGCCAGTTTATGATTAAACTTGAAAAATAAAGATGCTAATGACTTGGAGGGGGATGAGCTGAAGTACAATTTATAACAAAATAAACAAAACAAAAGCTCAGAGAAAAGGGAATCTAATAGTGTCACAAAACCGTCCCTGTTGTCCACTGAGGTCTCAAAATCCCCTTCCTGCCTTGGTAGGGCACAGCATATTTTTAAAACAGATTTGTTAAATAAAATGTAATTTTCCCAAAGAGATAAATATAATGTTTTTGAATAGAAACATAAAATGCTGGGACAGTCAGTGAGTGAAGCAGCATTTGTGGAGAGTTAATATTTCAGATCAACAACTTGCTCAGTTTCTTCCTATGATTCCTGGAGGAAGCTGCTTCTGTGTGCCCAGTCTCTCTCTCTCACTTGCTTCTGCTGGAGTCTTGGGTCGTGAGCAATGTTTAATCAATACAATTTGTGGACTGGACTTTGCAGATCATGTTATTCGTGTTTCTGGTTTCTGGTTAGTCCTTTTTTTTATTGCTATTTTGTGCAATTTTGATCAGGGTGGGCTGTCTCTGTGGCCTGCAGTCAATGAACAACACAGTGCTAAATCAAACCGAACAGAACTAAACTGAACATTCCCAGGTTATTTCAATCAGTCTGTGATTTGATGTTTTATGTTCTGTGTTTTTCACTCGTTTTTTTCTATTACCGCATTTTGTTCTTTTTTTTTGCTTGTTGGATGTTTGATGGTTTCCTTCAACATGTTCCATGGCGTTTCTTCGTTTTGTGGATGTCTGTGGAAAGATGAATCTCAGGGGTGTATACTGCATGCATAATTTGATAAGTGTACTTTGAATCTTTGACTTTCTGGTCCAAAGGGATCTTGCTTTGTTCTCTTTGTGCAGTGCTGGAATAGAAACTGTCAAGAAGATGGCTGACAAGTGTTGAAAATGAAACAGTTGTGCAATGTCAGTGAGAAACTAGCTACCTCATCCACTATTCTCATGTGATTGACAGCAACACATTTACTATATCCACACATTGAGTGTTCAGGTGGACCTTCTGTGCTTCTGTAAACAATATTTCAGCCTATATAGCCAACATTCAATGCAAGCACAATATCTATCTATTAGTATCATAGAGTAATAAAGCAGAGGAACAGGCCCTTCGGCCCAACTCGTTAATGATGTCTACTTATGCTAGTCCCATGTGCTTTATGTTTGGCTTATATCCCTCTAAACTTTTCCTATCCATGAACCTCTCCAAATGTCTTTTAAACATTGTCCCCCTTCCTACCACTCCTTTTGTTAGCTGATTTCACATACCCAACAACCTTTGTCCGAAATACCTGTTCCTCAGGTCCCCTTTTAAATTTCCCCCTCCCCATCTTTAACTTAAACCCTCTAGGTTTGGAAAATTAGTGTGACAATCCACCATATCTACATATTTCATGATTTTATAAGGCCTCTGTAAGGTCACTCTTCAGCCTCCTTCGTTCCAGGGAAAATAGTCCCAGTCTATCCAGTGACTCCTTATAACTCGAGCTCCCAGTCCTGGTAATATCCAGTGAATTTTTTTTCAGCACCTTCTCAAGCTTAATAACATCCTTCCAGCAGTGTGTTGACCAGAACTGCAGACAATATTTCAAATGAATTCTCACCAACATCTTGTACAACTGGAACGTGATGTCCCAACTCTTGTATTCATTGCCCTGACTGATGAAAGCAAGTATACCATGTGCCTTCTTCATTATCCTGCACCACCACTTTCAGGGAATTATGTTCTTATACCACCTCCCCCCCACCCCAGTCTCTCTGTTCTACCATACTCCCCAGGGCCCTGCCATTTACTGTGTATATCCTGCCTTGCTACAACTACCCAAAATAAATCACTTCACACTTGTCTGCATTAAGTTCCACCTGTCATTCCTTTGTCCACGTTCCCCATTGATTTATTCTTTTGTGCCTTTCTGCTGCAGCCTGACAGCAGTCTTCATGCAAGAATAGATGCATCATCATCATCATCATCATCAGGTGCCATGCCCAGTTTGAGCTTTGACTGCCATGGCCCACAGGCTCCTGTTTCAGGTCAAGTGGATCAATTCATTGGTATTCATTTCCAGTTCTCTGGCTGCTGTCTCCATCATCATTTGTCTTTGTCTTCCTCTTGCCTTCTTCCCTTAAATCTTTCCCATAATTACTGTGCATTCTAACTCCTCTTTCCTAATCACATGTCCAATGAAGTTACGTTGCCTTTTCATGATCTCATACATTATTTCTCTTTTTGTGTTTGCTCTGTTCATGACATCCTCGTTAGATATTCGTTTCGTCCATGATATTCTTTGCATCCTCCTCAAAAACCACATCTCTACTGCTACAATTTGTTTCCTCATGTTACTAGATATTGTCCAACATTCTGAGCCATATAACATAACTGGATAAACGTAGCATTTCAGTACTCTGAGGCAGGTTGTCATGCCTAGTTTAGTATTGGTCAGTCTACTCTTCATTCTTGTAAAGGTGTCTTTTGCCATCCCTATTCTTCTTTTGATGTCCAAGTTGCACCTACCATCTGATGTCACCCAGCTTCCTAAGTAGCAAAAGTTCTGTACTTGTTTTATGTCTTCCCCGTTTGTTCTCAGCCTGCAGATAGGATTCTCCTTGTTTTTGGATATCACCATACATTCTGTCTTTTTGCAATTGATAGACTCATTTTTGCACTTTCTTCAACAATTATATCAATTAAGTTTTGTAGCTCTTCCTCCGTACTTGCAATTAACACAGTGTCATCTGCATATCTGAAAATACTGAATTTTTTACCGCCAACTTTGGTTCCCAAGATGTCTCTTATTTTTTGTAATATTGTTTCACTGTACACATTAAATAAATCAGGGGAGAAAACACACCTTGTCTAACGCCTCTCTTGATTTTCGTAAACTGACTCACTTCTCCATCTATTCTTACAGCGGCAGTTTGTTCCCAGTACAGATTTCTGATTAGGCAGCGGTCTTTCGAATCTAGATCTAGAGTTTTCTGTAATATTTCAAATAACTTATTGTGCTTCACTTTATCAAATGCTTTTGTGTAGTCGATAAAACAAACAAACAAATCTTTTTGCACTTGAATAGCTCATTCTGAATGTATCCTTAACAGCAATATTGCATTTCTTGTACCTTTGTCTTTCACAAAACCACATTGTTCTTTGCCTATTTCAGCTTGTATCTTACTCTCAGCTCTTGTCATCAAAGTTCTTAGAAGTATCTTGGTGATATGACTCATTAAACTTATGGTCCTATGTAATTCGCATTCTATTGCTCTAGGCTTCTGAGGAAGAGTGATAAATACTGATTTTTTTCATCTCTTCTGGTATTATTCCAGTCTCATAAATGTCATTGAGTAAATCAGTAAGTTTTTCAATTTCATGATCTTCAAGGGCAATAATTTGTTCTATTACTAATTCATCAGAACCTGCTGCCTTTCCCTTTTTCATCTTATTTATTGCATTACAAACTTCAGATTTTAAAATACTTGGACCTTCAATGTACTTCTTAATTTCTGGTTTTTCACCTTGATCGTCTTCAAACAATTCCTGAATATACTTAGTCCATCTGTTCATAATCTCATCTTTTTCCATGATAATGGTATCGTCCTTTGCTTTCAAACATCCACCTGAAGAACAGAGGAGCTTTTTACCAGTGATATTCTTGATTTGTTGATGTAACCTTTTGGATCAGTAAAAGGGATTCTTTCTATTTGCTCATATTCCTGGTTTAACCATTCTTCTTTGGCTTTTTGACATAAGCTTTTAACTTCTTTATCTAAGGACATATATTCTATAGGATTTACTTTCTTCCGTCTCCTTTCTTCCATTAGATTTTTGATTTCACCTGTCATCCATTTATTCTTTGTGCTTTTTTTCTTTTTTAGGAATCACTGACATTCAGCGAAATAAAGCAGTGAGACAGTGAGACAGAATATCACATAATTAAATTAAAGAACGAAACCTACTGACATGAGAAGAATAATTTAGTTTAGCACTAGGATAGCTTTTCTGACGTCAGTAAATTTTGTTCCTTAAGTTAGTTACATAATATCTTCCCTCGGCAGATTTGCTTCATTAGGGTCAGACTTAGAGTTAGCAAAGTCCAACACACAAATCAGCCTCTTCCACTCCACCCCCATTGACTCTACCTACTCTTCCCTCTGCCTCTGGAAAGCAGCCAGCATGATCAAGGACTTCTCTGATCATTCTCTTTTTTCCTGATCCTGTTGGGAAAAAGACGCCCAAGCTTGAGAGCATGTACCACCAGACTCCAACCAGTTTCTATTCTGCTCCTACCAGGCTCATAACTGATTTGTCATACACTAAAAATGAAATCTCAACCTTCCAGTCCAGCCCACTGTTGTCAAAAAATAGTTGTAGGGGAGTTGTGCGATGTGATAATACCTTCAACCTTCAAAGGATTAGGCTTTGAACTGGCTATGTGTACTATACAGATCCTGACAAATCCTTCATATCTGCACCAAAGATAAATGGTCAATTCTGTGTGGTAGTGCTCTGCTTTCTGATGACCATGTGCTTCCAATTGATCTCTCTCAGATCATGAAAATGAGTGGTGTTCTTGTGGGTGGAAGCAAGCAGAGCATTGATTGGAGCAGCTCCAGACTCTGTTGAGGCATGATTAATATTTATATGTGCCTTAGTACAGGAATCTGCTCCAACAACTGCTCCGGAAGTCTTGGTACATATTGGTACCAATGACTTAGGTAGAAAAAGGGACAAGGTCCTGAAGACAGAATTCAGGGAGTTGGGTAGGAAGCTGAAAAGCAGGACCTCCAGGGTAGTAATCGCAGGATTGCTGCCTGTGCCACATGCTAACGAGCACAGGAATAGAATGATCAGGCATATTAATGCGTGGCTGAGAGACTGGTATAGGGCATAGGGCATCAGGTTCCTGGATCATTGGGACCACTTCTGGGGGAGGTACGACCTGTACAAAAAGGACAGGTTACACCTGAACCCAAAGGGGTCCAATATCCTAGCATGTAGGTTTAATAGAGCTGTTAAGGAGGGTTTAAACTGGGGGATGGGAACCGGAGTGATAGGGCTGAGGAAGGGGAAAACAGAAATAAATCAAAGGTAGCGTGTAACAGAGATGATAGAAAGGACAGGCAGGAGATGAGGCATAATCACAGCCAGTGGGATGATTTACAACAGAAAGCATCAAGTACTCATCTACACTCTGTCTGCCAGAGAAAGCAGGATCTCCCAGTGGCCACACATTTCAATTCCACATCCCATTCCCATTCTGATATGTCTATCCACAGCCTCCTCTACTGTCAAGATGAAGCCACACTCAGGTTGGAGGAACAACACCTTATATTCCGTCTGGGTAGCCTCCAACCTGATGGCATGAACATTGACTTCTCTAACTTCTGTTAATGCCCCCCCTCCCCTTCTTACCCCATCCCTTATTTATTTATTTATTTATTTATTTATTTATATTTTCTCCGTTTTCTTTCTCTCTCTTTTTTCTCCCTCTGTCCTTCTCACTATATCTTCCTCTGATGCTCCCCTCCCCTTTTCTTTCTCCCTAGGCCTCCTGTCCCATGATCCTCTCCCTTCTCCAGCCTTGTATCTTCATGCCAATCAACTTTTCAGCTCTTGGCTCCATCCCTCCCCCTCCAGTCTTCTCCTATCATTTCGAATCTCCCCCTCCCCCTCCCACTTCCAAATCTTTTACTATCTCTTCTTTCAGTTAGTCCTGACGAAGGGTCTCAGCCGGAAACGTCAACTGTACCTCTTCCTATAGATGCTGCCTGGCCTGCTGCATTCCACTAGCATTTTGTGTGTGTTGCTTGAATTTCCAGCATCTGCAGATTTCCTCGTGTTTACGTTTTTAAATACTGGAGTGCAAGTGTTATATTTGAATGCACATAGCATAAGAAATAAAATGGACAATCTTGAAATACAGCTACAAATTGGCAAATATGACGTTGTCACCTTCTCTGAAGCTTGGCTAAAGGATGCTGCCACTGGGAGCTGACCGTCCAATGATATATGGTATATCGGAAAGATAGGTTAGTAGGCAGAGGGGGTGGAGTGGCCCTGTTTATAAGAAATAATATTAAATAATTAGAAAGGGATGACATAGGATCGGAAGGAGTAAGGTCTCTATAGGTAGGGTTAAGAAATGGCAAGGGTAAAAAGACCCTAATGGCAGTTGTATACAGGCCTCCAAACAGCAGCCAGGATATGGATTACAAATTACAGCAGGAGATAGAAAAGGCATGTCAGAAGGGCAATGTCATGATAATCGTTGGGGATTTTAACATGAAAGTAGATTGAGAAAACCAGGCCAGTACTGAACCTCAAGAGTGAGAATTTGTGGAATGTCTAAGGGATGGCTTTTTAGAACAGCTTGTTGTTGAGCCCACTAGGGGATCGGCTGTGCTGGATTGGGTGTTGTGCAATGATCTGGAAATGATAAGAGAGCTTAAGGTTAAGGAACTCTTAGGGAACGGTAATCACTATATGATCGAATTCACTTTGAAATTTGAGAAGGAGGAACTAAATTCCAATGTTTCAGTGCTTCAGTGGAATAAAGGAAATTACAATAGCATGAGAGAAGAACGGGCCAAAGTTGAGTGGAAAGGAACACTAGCAGGAAGGACAGCAGAGCAACAATGGCTGGAGTTTCTGTGAAAAATGAGGGAAGTGCAAGAGAGAGATATTCCAAATAAGAAATTTTCGAATGCAAGAAGGACGTTACTGTGGCTGACAAGTGAAGTCAGAGCCAAAGTAAAGGCAAAAGAGATAGCATCCATGGAAGCCAAAGCTGGTGGGAAGATAGAGGACCGGGAAGCTTTTTAAAAACTTGCAGAAGGAAACTAAAAAGGTCATTAGGAAGGAAAAGATGAATTATGAAAGGAAGTTGGTGACTAATATCAAAGAAGGTACTAAAAGTTTTTTTATAAAGGGTAAAAGAGAGTTGAGGGTAGATATAGGAGCAATTGGAAATGACGCTGGAGATAATGTGATGAGAGATGGCAGAGGAACTGAATGTGTATTTTGCATCAGTCTTCACAGTAGAAGACATCATCAGTATACCAGACATTCAAGAGTGTCAGGGAAGTGAAGTAGGTGCAGTGAAAATTACGACTAAGAAGGTGCTCAGGAAGCTTAATGGTTGGAATGTGGACAAATCTCCTGGACCTGATGGAATGCGCCCTTGGATTCTGAAGGAAGTATCTGGAGAGGTTGTGAAGGCATTAACAATAATCCTTCAAGAATTGATAGATTCTGGCATTGTACCAGATGTCTGGAAAATTGTAAATGTTCCTCGCTATTTAAGAATGGTGGGAGGCAGAGGTAAGGAAACTATAGACCTGTTAGCCTGACATCAGTGGTTGGGAAGTTGTAGGAATTGATTGCTGGGGATGAAATTATGGAGTACCTGCAGGTACATGAAAAGACAGAACAAAGCCAGCGTGGTTTCCTGAAAGGAAAATCCTGCCTGACTAACCTACTGCAATTATTTGAGGAAATTACAAGCAGGGTAGACAAAGGAGATGTAGTAGATGTGGTGTACTTGGATTTTCAGAAGGCCTTTGACAAGGTTCTGCACATGAGGCTGCTTAGCAAGGTAAGAGCCCATGGAGCTACAGGGAAGTTACCTACATTGGTGGAGCATTGATTGATTGGCAGAAAATAAGAGAGTGGGAATAAAGGGATCTTATTTTGGCTGGCTGCCAGTTACCAGTGGAGTTCCACTGGGATCGGTGTTGGGACCGCTGCTTTTTACAATGTATGTCAATGATTTGGACTATGGGATTAATGGATTTGTGGCTAAATTTGCCGAAGATGCAAAGATGGGTGGAGCAGCGGGTAGTGTTGAGGAAACAGAGAGCCTGCAGAGAGACTTAGATAGTTTAGGGGAATGGGCAAAGAAGTGGCAAATGAAATACAATGTTGGAAAGTGTATGGTCATGCACTTTGGTGGAAGAAATAAATGGGCAGACTGTTATTTGGATGGGGAGAGAATTCAAAATGCAGAGATGCAAAGGGACTTGGGGGTCCTTGTGCAAGATACCCTAAAGGTTAACCTCCAGGTTCAATCGGTGCTGAAGAAGGCGAATGCAATGTTGGCATTCATTTCTAGGGGTATAGAATATCAGAGCAGGGATGTGATGTTGAGGCTCTATAAGGCACTTGTGAGACCACACTTGGAGTATTGTGTGCAGTTTTGGGCTCCTTATTTTAGAAAGGACATACTGAGATTGGAGAGGGTTCAGAGAAGATTCACGAGAGTTATTCCAGGAATGAAAGGGTTACCATATGAGGAACGTCTGGCAGCCCTTGGGCTGTATTCCCTGGAGTTCAGAAGAATGAGGGAGGATCTCTTAGAAACATTCCAAATGTTAAAAGGCCTGAACAGATTAGATGTGGCAAAATTATTTTGCATGGTAGGGAAGTCTAGGAGAAGAGGGCACAACTTCAGGAGTGAAGGATGTCCTTCTAGAATTGAGATGCAGAGAAATTACTTTAGTCAGAGGATGGTAGATCTATGGAATTTGTTGCCACAAGCGGCTGTGGAGGCCAAGTCATTGGGTATATTTAAGGCAAAGATAGATAGGTTCTTGATTAGCTAGGGCATTAAAGGGTATGGGGAGAAGGCAAGGGAGTGGGCATGACTGGAGGAATTGGATCAGCCCATGATTGAATGGCAGAGCAGACTTGATGGGCTGAATGGCCTACTTCTGCTCCTGTATCTTATGGTCTTATGCTGCGCTGTGGCTGTTCATGCTGGCTCACATTAAGGTGTGCACTACTTCCAGGTTGGAAAAGACACACTCTTGATAGGGGTTGGAAGTGGACTTGCTTATGCTTTGTGGCACTTCTTGAATGCTGTGAGGCAACTCAGCTGAACTGCAAGACATTCTCTCGTATGTCTGGAGCAACCTTATTACGTAGGCTGTCCTACTGTAGCCCCCCCCCCCCCCCCTTCATGCACCATGTTAGAACTGATTTGCAGCTTTTCCCTCTGGGAGCTAACACATTCCCTTCCCTATCCCTTCGTAGACACTTGTGTCAAGTGAATCTGCAAGTGAAGTGCACATGTCGAACAGTCTGATTATCCTCACTATGGCTCAAATAGGCACACAGAGGGGAACAATGTGTCAGTATCCTTTCCATTTCCTCACCCTTCTCACCTTCAATCAGCTGGCCGTGGCGTGCTATCTTCCTGGTGCCATGGTCAAAAACGTCTCTGAGCAGGCACAACACATTCTGAAAGAGGAGGGTGAGCAGTCAGTGCGACTGTGGTCCATATTGGTACTAACCATGTAGGCAGGAAGTGAAAATGAGATCCTGCAAAGGGAGTTTAGGGAACTAGGTAGAAAGTTAAAAAGTTGCACCTCTATGGTTGCAATCTGAAGATTACTCTCTGAGCCTTGTGCTGGCAAAGCAAGAGATGCGAAGATAGAAGAGTTAAGTTGAGCAGCTGTGGAGCAGTTGCAGAGGTGAGGGCTTCGGGTAAGTAGATCATTGGGATCTCATTTCTGGCGAAGGAACCTGTGCAAGAAGGATGGGTTGCACCTAAACAGGAGGGGCACCAATATCTTCACAGGTATGCTTGCAGGTGCTATTTGGGACGGGTTTAACTAGAATGTCAGGGAGATAGGAACCAGAGTGGTAGATCAGCAGGCAGAAGGATTGAGGAGAGTGTAGACGTTAGGTAAAGAAAGGAATGATGGGCAGGGCCAAATTAATGAGCACCATGGGACTGGTATGCAGAAGTAATGTTACACTAAGGCAGATGAATTTGTCTGAATTAGTCCACGGAACTAAAGAGTTGTAGAGATTACAGAGACTTGGTTGAGAGAAATGCAGGGCTGGCATCTCAACATTTTAAAGATTTAGGTGTGTCAGATATGATAGTGAGGGATGTCACATAGTTGGAAGGAGCTGTAGATGGTCGAATCAGGGAAGGTTCCATACTAGACCTTGTATTGTGAGAAGTCAGGAAATTAGCTTCAGCTATTTAAATCTTCGGTCAGGTGGTATGTCCTGTACAAGACCATTATGGACCAGTTTAATCCCAATCTGAGAAAATTCATCAGTATGGGGAAGTCTTATGAAGAAGCGCTTTCTAGCTACATGGGTACAGAGAAAATCTAGATCAAGAAAACAAGAACAGGTGTATCCTTTGCAGCAAAAAGCTATTGAAACCCTGGTAAAAATGGGTCAACCAGCCAGTGAAAGTCAAGTTTCCAATGAGATGGGAGATGTTTTGTTCCAGATGGCCAAAGTCCACAGGCAAATTCAGATAGAGCTTGAAGAAATATTTGAAGTGTTCAACAATTCAATTCAATTAGCTGCTGATGCAACTGGAGCAGAAGGTTGAGTTGGATGCTAAGTTCTTAAGTGCCACATTGAAGAAGTACCAGGCTGAACATAAAGCCAAATTGGAGAATTTGGCTCTGGGGAAATGCCAGGCAGAACTGAAGAAACTGAGAAGAAAGAGTCAGGCGTGCAGAAATTCCCAGAAGTATGAAGACAAGGAGATACAGTATGCAGAGGAAATAAGCACAAAGCAAGTGGATCTGGACAGCTTTGTTGGAAATGGATACAAAAGGGTGTTGAGTGAGGAATGTAGGCAGTATTCCTTTTTGGTGGAAAGGTAGTGTACAGTTGCCAAGCATTATGTGGTGTAGCATAGCAGGTGCAAGGATATGGTTACACAAAAGCTTCCTGGTTGGTAGCAGGCTTGCAGCAATCCATCCAAAATCCCTGATCATGCAATATCATTGGTGCAGCAGATATTCCTCTGGCAATGGAGGAACTCTTATCCCAGACAAGCCCCCATTATGTTACAACCTCAGCTCTCAGGAATTAACACAAAGGGGTCAGGCCACAACTGGAATTTCAAACAAAAAATACTTATTAATTTAAAATTAAGGTAAAGGGGAAAAGGGTGATGTGTGCTTGTTGCGGAATGGGAGAGAGAGAGAGTGGGAGTGGGAGTGGGAGTGGCCGTGTTTTTAAGCAGTCCCAGCAGGTGCCGACAATAGAAGGGTAATTGCGGGTGTCCGAAGGAACTGTAACACAGATTAAAGAGGAAACACAGAACAGGAAACGTACAGGATGTAATACGGGCCATGTTTGGAGTATTGTGTGCAGCTTTGGTAGTCACATTATCAGAGTGTGATTGAGGCTTTGGAGAGAGTGTGGAAAAGGTTCACCAGGATATGGCCTGGATAATTGCACAAACTTGTATTGATTTCTCTGGAACACAGGAGAACATTCCACATGGGAACAGTCCAGCATAGGACTAGGCCCTTCAGCCTATGATCTCTGTGACAAACATGATGCTACTTTAAATTGCACATGGTCTATATCCCTCCATCCTCTACCTGCTCATGTGCTTATCTAAATTTATTTTAAACATTGCAATTGTATCTGTTCCACCACTTCTCCTGCCAGGGCATTCTAGTCACCTACCACTATGTATTTAAAAACTTGTCACCTTTAAACTTCTCCCCTCTCCCTTTGAAGCCATGCACTTTACTATTTGACATTTCCATCTACTCTCTTTATGCCCTCATAATTTTATATACTTCAATAAACAAAAGACGTGAAGGTTGAGAAGCCCAGTATTTTCCATCCTTAGCATTGCCTCTTTCATATATTTCAGGGGAAAATGGCAAATGATAAACTCAGTAAGTAATACAGTACCTTGGTGAACAGATGCCCTTTAATGTGCTGGAGTTTTGATGAAAATTAATGCATGCATTGTTCAGGATTAAGCAGTTAATCACCGTGAACTGTGCATTACTAAAGGAAAGGAAGTGTCCCATATCAAAATATCACAAATGAGATTGAATACAGCATATAACCTGTATCAAGATCAACTGGTAGAGATTACCATATGATGCAGGTTTAGCATTTTTATTTAAGATTATTCACTTTCTAAACTTATGCTTCCAGCTGAAGAGTTAGATAGGAGCTATGGGTCAAGGACATAAGTTTAATCACCTGTAAATCCGTTGGGGAAGTCAGGAGACGCCTCTTTATTCAGAGGATGATTAGAATGTGACCTTATTACCACAAAGAGCAGCTGAGACAAACTGAGGCTTCAAGAAGAAGCTAGAGAAAAACATGAGAGAGAAAGGAAAAGAAGGATATGTTAGCAAGTTTGACCGAAAAAAGGTGAAAAGTGGTATGTGTGTTGCATGAACTAAATAGTCTAATTTTATACTGTAAATATTGTGTAATTAATATGATGCTGAAGAATCAATATTTTTCAATGTGTATGTATCTAAACTTCTGTTCTTTTCTTTCCAATAATTACATTTTCCATGTTGTATTTTTCTGGCCTGATAAATGTCATTCATCACATCCACTTTGATTCTATTTTTGTGCTTTCCACAACAGGCAGAATCGATTGTTTACTGAGAAAATCAGGACCATTTATAACCGACCAAAAGATACTGAAATGAAGGCACGGCATAAAGTTCTGCTCAACAAGAGACTCCAGCATGAAACTAAGAGAAAAGCAAAAGCTGCATTGCATCAACAAATGTAAGTGAATTACTTCCATCTTATTCCACTTTCTTTTCAAGAATGTTTCCTTATGTGGGCTACGTTCTTTGGTTGAGAGATGATGCACTTCTGGACCACTGTCAATATCACTCTTCAGCTCATTGGGCATGGAAAGTGGCTTGAATTCTCTGTCACATAAGTTCTCACGAAAACCATTAGCTTCTCGTCAGACTTTTGGTCTTATCAGAAGTGACCTGTAAACAAAGAAATGTGGGCTGAGAGCACGAGAGGTAAGGTAGGTTGTGGTGTCACCTAGGATAAATGAATCCAAGATATGCATTGTGGGGATGATGCAAAGATCATAGGAGTCCTTAATTACGTTAAGGTAATTTGGTTAGAAGATGGATAGTTGACAATGAAACTACAGTGGATTCTGGTCAATTGGGCCATTGGTTAATTGGTAGCCACTTATTTGGGACAACTCCTAAAGGACAAAGACTAATTGAGCAGATAACCAGGATCCACTTCATTTATTTGGGACACAATGGTGCTTTATTGGGATAGAAGACTGTACACAGTGCTGATAGCTACTTCTGAAAAGAAGCTCCAAGAAATACTAGATAGAGTTGTCGAAGAAAGTGCAAAGAGAGGATTGACCATCAACTGCAAGAAGACCAAATGTATGATTCTCATGAAGAAAAAAGAAATAAAACTCTGGTTAGGCCACCTCTGAAGTACTGCGTACAGTTCTGGTCGCCCCGCTATAGGAAGGATGTTGAGGCTTTGGAGAGGGTGTAGAAGAGGTTTACCAGGATGCTGCCTGGTTTAGAGGGCATGTGCTCCAATGAGAGGCTGGATGAACTTGGATTGTTTTCTCCGAAGTGCTGGAGGCTGAACAGAGATCTGATAGAGATTTATAAGATTATGAGAGGCATAGACAGAATGGACAGAGAGTATCTGTTTCCCGGTGTTGAACTGTCTAATACCAGAGGGCATACATTGAAGGTGAGAGGGGGTAGGTTCAGAGGGGATGTGAGGGGTAAGTTTTTTATTCAGAGTAGTGGATGCCTGGAATGCGCTGCCTGGTATGGTGGTAGAGGCAAATGGGTGTAAGGAAGATGGGGGTTATAGACATGGTGTACATAGGAGGGATTCGTGTTGGGGTGTTTTTGATTAGCTTTTTAGCTGGTTCGGCCTAACATTATTGGCTGGCTGATCTGTTACTGTGCGGTACTGTTGTATGATCTATGTTCTAAATACAGAAATACAAACTGAAACTGGACAAAAAAGCCATTAAACAAACATAAAAGTTAAATTAATTAGGGACCACAAAAACATCTGATGGTAGGGCTGATGTTGAATTTAGAAGGATTGGGATTGCTAAATGCATGTTCATGTATTTGAGCAATAACATAATTTCTATGGGTATGAAACTCAGAATGTTGCGGTAATGTTTTCATTCCATGCTAACATATGGAAGCCAATGCTGGACAATATCACAGCAAAATGAGGGGAGACTCGAAGCTGCGGAAAAGTGGTTTTTGAGAAGAATGATGAAAATATCATGAAACGACAGAGTAATTAATGAGCAAGTGTTGAGAAAATCTGGAATGAGAAGAGAATCAATCAGGAAATGGCAGCCGGAATTTCTGGGACATATACTGAGGAAAGAGAAGCTCGAACATTTTGCAGTGATGGAAAAAATTGACTGAAAAATAAGTTACAGTCAATAGTTCATGATATGCATGAGTTATATCAGGAGATGGGCAGGCAAAAGTTTTGAAGAGCCTATTAAAACTTTTCAGATTAAAAGATAGATGGAAGACCATGATTGCCCATGTCATACAACACGGCACATGACGATGACAATGATGATAATATTTGACCTCCCAACTTCTTACATATCCCATCCCCCCAAATGCCTTGAGACGTCCTCCTCTATTTTCAGAATTCCACTTAGTTTAGTAGCATCAGCAAGCTTGGTTATAACAAACCTGATCCACTAGCCAAAGTGTTGATGTAGATTGGGAATAGCAGGTGTCCAAGCACCTAGCCACTGCTGCACTAGCCACAGCTGTCTAACCTAACAATTTTGGACATTCCCATCCTTGGCTTTCTGTCCTCTAATCAATTATCCATCAGTTTCTTTATGACAGCAGTGATTCCATATGCTCTAATTTTGTTTACCAACCTCCTGTGCAGGGCTTTATCAAATGTCTCTTGAAAATCTAAATACACCACATCCACTAGTTCATCCTTATTTATTTTAGCCAAAGTCAATCATGATTTTTCTTTCATGAATCCATGTTAACTCTGCAAAATGTTGTCATTCTTTTCAGGGTGCTGTGTTATCATATCCTTTGTTATAGATTCCATTATTTTCTAACAGGTCAGCACTTCCTTCCAGAGTTGTCACATTTCTTATCATCTAACCTGTAGAAGCAACTTCATATTCTTTAGAACTCTAGAAGTTGATAACCAGAGCATCTATCATCACTAAAACCACATCTTTCAAAGCTCTAGTTTGTAAATCATTAGGTCCTTTAGATTTACCAGATTTCAAGCTCACTAAGTTCTCAGTTCATTCTTGTTGGACACTTCGTATTCTTATATATCTGACAGGTTTTATGTGTCCCTTTTTTGTGAAGACAGATGCAAAGCAATTGTTTAATTCTTCTTATTTTTTAATTTTCCATTATACAGTTTCCTATCTCTTTCTCTAAAGACCTGCATTTGCCCTTTCAACTCTATATATCTACCTATTAAAACTCTTAACAGACAAGAGTTATGTTTCTGACCAGTCTGTCTTTTATTTTGCCTTTCTTTATCAACTGCTTTGCTGAGTTCCAAAGTTCTCCCAATACACAGGCCTATTGCTGTTTTGGTAACTTTGTAAGCCTATTTCTTCTATTAACCCTATGTTTAATTTCTCTTGTCATACAGTCAATTTTTGATTTGGAGTCTTGTGCTCATAACATCCCTGCTGTTATATTCACTCAAGGAAAGAAAACCATACTTCTTTTAACCACCACGTTGACATGAACTGCTACCTTTAAAGATACACTTGTTCATTTCATTTACTTTTATTGTGAGTTTCCTTACTATCACCATACAATTTTCCAGACTGAACTCCCTTTGCCATGTTTCCGCAGAGCAGAATTGATTATCTCCCCTGTGCTACGCTACTGCTTTTATTATATTCTGATGATTTGGAATTAGATGTACAGGGTACAATTTACAGAGCTGTAGATTACCCAAAATTTAGGGAGTCAGTGAACTTTGAAAACGAGAGTAACAGATATCAATGTGACGAAGAAAAAGTTGATGAAATAGTTGGATATGTGGCAAATGAAATGCAATGCTAAAAATGTAAAGTGCTACATTTTGGCATAGAAAATGAGAAAAGTCAACATAAACTAAATGATGCAATTCAAAAAAAAGGATGCAAGAAGCAAGTGAGGTTATATACTTTCTGTACAGGATTTTTGACAATACCTGGCCAGGTCGAGAAACTGGTTAAAAGCATGCAGATTCCTGAACAACGAAGTCTTGGGAAGCATAGTAGCATGTTGTCTGCTGACCTCTGGTGCTTTCTATGAGGAGCTTAAACATTCTCAATGCCTCCATGTGGGTTTCTGCAGGGATACTGCAGTTTCCTGCCATGTCCCAAATATATGCAAAGTAGTTGGTTAATTAGCCATTATAAACTGTCCCTACTGTGTAGGTGAAAGGTAGAATCTGGGGGAAGTTGATGGGAATGTCAGAGAATAGGTTACAGGAGAAATTAGTGAGGATTAGGATTGATCCATGAGCTAGCACGGTGTCAATGGGCTGAAGGACTCTGTTCTATCTCATTAGGAAATACAAAGTTCGAAAAATTAATATAAAACACTAGTTTTGTCACAATGTGATATGGAGTCCATTACCTGCTGGCACACTTTTGGGTACAACTGAAAGGTGTATAATCAACTTACCAAAATAATTCCAGAGTTAAGTGTCTTTTTAAGTGGATAAATCAGAAAAAGGTGGGTTGTTTGAATTAGAGCTGAAGAGGTTGCAAGAGAATCTGATTAAGGTATTTAAGTTCCTGAAGGGTGTATTCAGTGTAAGTAAAGTTGTTCTTGTTGTTGAAATGACCAAGAACTTGTCACACAGAGTCTTGTCAAGCACAGTGCTAAACTCCATCTAGGCTACATCAAATGCATTGCATTACTCAACCATTGTTACCTGATTTAAATATTTAGTCAAGTTACTCAGACAAAATCTTCCATTATAGGTCCATGTTCACTGTCTCTTCTGAATGACGATTTGTAATGGTCTTCAGGACTGATTCTAGTAATCTGCTCTGGTAGACTGGTATGTAATGTTCAGCTTATTCCTTCCTGTCTTTTTGAACAGCTGCCTTTTAGCTTCCTTTCAGTCCTCTGCCACCATTCTGATACCCAGGAGGATTGTGAGTGATGATCAGAGTTTCTGCGATTTCCAAGGTTGTCCTAACTCTGGCAGTTGATTGAAGTTCAAGGGTCTTGGGCCATTTAATGCCCCCTTACTGTGTCCAATCCATCCAATATTTTACACTCTTCAGGGGCATTACCAGAAGTTTGAGAAATTGATGTCCATGCCATCAGATTGGAGGCAACCCAAATGGAATATAAGGAGTTGTTCTTCCAAACTAAGTGATGCCTCATCTCGACAGTGGAGGAGGCCATGGGTGGACATATCGGAATGGAAATGGGAAGTGGAATTAAAATGGGTGGCTACTGGGTGATCCTGCTTTTTCTGGCGGTGCTTAGCAAAGCAGTCTCCCAACCTACGTCAGGTCTCGCCGATATACAAGAGGCCACACTTGGAGCACTGCTCACAGTATATGACCCCAACGGACTCACAGGTGGTGTCGCCTCACCTGGAAGGACTGTTTAGGGCCCTGAATGGTTGTGAAGGAGGAGGTGAAGGGTCAAAGGGGCAAGTGTAGCACTTGTTCTGCTTGCAAGGATAAGTGTTAGGAGGGAAATCAGTGGGGGGGGGGGGATGAACGGACGAGAGAGTCGTGTAGGGAGTGATCCCTGTGGAAAGCAGAAAGTTGGGGGGGGGAAGGTGTGCTTGGTGGTGGGACCCCGTTGGAGGTGGTGGAAGTTTTGGAGAATTATGTGCTGGATGTGGAGGTTGGTGGGGTGGTAGGTGAGAACCAGAGGAACCCTATCCCTGGTAGGGTGGTGGGACGATGGGGTAAGAGCAGACGTGCGTGAAATAGAAGAGATGGGGTTGAGGGCAGTGTTGATGGTGGAGGAAGAGAAGCCCCTCTCTTTGAAAAAGGAGGGCATCTCCTTCGTTCTAGAATGAAAAGCCTCATCCAGAAAGCAGATGCGGTGGAGACGGAGGAATTGAGAGAAGGGGATGGTGTTTTTACAGGTATCAGGGTGGAGGGAGGTATAGTCTAGGAAGCGGTGAGAGTCTGTGGCTTTATAATAGACATTAGGAGATAATCTGTCTCCGGAGGTAGATACAGTGAGATCGAGAAAGGGGAGGGAGCTGTTGGAAATGGTCCAGAGATAAAGACAGTGTCTGGCATCCCCACTGTATGTGCGATAAGAAAGAAAGAATATATAACGATGAAAATCTGCCTACAGCCTAAGCCTCTCCTCATTGAAGCCTCAATGATCCAAAGTTTCAATTCCCCATTCCAACACTGGCCCACTCATACAATGGCCACGCTGCTTAAATCTAACTTTATTTATTGGATCTAAGTATTATATATAACTATTTATTGGATCCTGCCAAGTGCTTAATTATGTGCAATCCAATGCCTCCTCAGGATCTGTGGGCATACATAATGTGAATATACACAGTCATTTTTCCAGGGAAAGGGAATCAAAAAACAGGCTTGTAATATCTGCACTTCTCATGGTAACTCACATAAACAGATTCTAGTCCTTATGTTGTTATGTACCTTTCAATCAAAGAAATCAATTTTCAGAGGTTTACAAGATTCTGGTCTTCAAGCTTCTTCTCAGTCAACTAGATTGTTTGAAACTAGAAATTAATCTTTTCGCCCTCCTCTGCATCATTTCGAAAGCTTTATTGTTGCTTGCACTGTGAGGGAATAGAGTCTGAATGCAAAATTATAATTGAGGCTTAACTGATGTGCAGGACTAAAATGGTATACATTGTTTTATATGGCATTGCACTGTCAGTTCAACCTAGAGCTCTGCCTGTGTAAAACATAACTTTATAGCTTTGGATATTAATTTTGGAGAATGAGTCCTGAGTCTCTTTGTTTCAAGACTGGTTTCATCCTTTTCTTACAATGTACAGTGGATTCTGGTTAATTGGGCCATCGTGTAATCAAGGCAGCCGCTTCTTTGGGACAACTCTTAAAGAACAAAGAGCTGGGATTCCCTTCATTTGTTTGTGACACCATGCGGCTTAATTGGGACAGGAGACAGTTTACTGAGCAGTTTCTAACTAGTGTCACCAGTGTGCATTTGTGTGGCTGTTAGACACTACACAGTGAATTGTTTTTCGATCACATCAGTTGCGTGTGCTATGTTCAAAAAGCAGTGAATTTTGTCACTGATAGTTGGTGAGAAATAAGGAGTAAAACAATTTTTTTAGATTATGAAGACACGCAGTCCTCTTTTATTGTCATTTAGTAATGTATGCATTAAGAAATGATACCATATTTCCTCCGGTGTGATATCACAAAACACAGGACAGACCAAGACTGAAAAATCTAACAAAACCACATAATTATAACATATAGTTACAACAGTGCAACAATACCATAACTTGATGAAGAACAGTCCATGAGCACAGTAAAAAAGTTCAAAGTCTCTCAAATATCCCACATCTCACGCAGACGGGAGAAGGAAGAAAAACTCTCCCTGCCATGCCCGACCACAGTCTGACTCTGAGTCATCTGAAAACTTTGAGCCTCTGATCAGTTCTCCGACACCAAGTACTGAGCACCATCTCTATCCGAACGATTTGACCTCAATCTCGGTCGCCAACAGCAGGAAAAGCTGGGGATTTTTAGAACTGTTTTGCTCACTGTGGTTTCAAGCATCCATGCTTGGAGATGCAAGAAATGGCCAGGAGTGAAAGTGAAGTAATTTCACTATGTCAACAAGTTAGGAACTACATAAAATTTGAAGGTATCAACAAATATACAATGAAAACGAAGATTTGGAGAGTGCAATCATCGATAACATTGGATAAAGGTAGTCCATTAACCCGGCACTAGGTGCCTGCACTGATTTTGTTCATTTACAGTCAATCAAAAGAACACAGCAGCATACAGGTGCACTGGATAAATTCCTTTGTCGAGAGCAATTAAGAACTAATACACAGTTTTAGAGTACTGTAGTAGTATCGATAGTGTTACTATTTGTTCTGTATTTCATTTGAATAGATAATCTGTTATTTGGTTAAATAGTAGTTTGTCTTTTCAAGATTCAAGATTCAAGTACATTTAATATCAAAGAATGTTTAAATTATACAACATTAAGATTTGCTTGATCTTTTTATACCTCTTTAACTATTTCCATGAAACTTCAGCTAATTGGGGTAGCCACTTAATTGAGCCAAAATGCACTGGTTCTAATGTGTCCGAATTAAACAGAATCCATTATATATGCATGTTTAGCATTTCACCTGCACAATTATAGAGCATTGAACTTACCTGAGCAAAACAACTTTCATGAAAGACTTGTCCAACAAATAGAGTTATCTTGAAGTTATTGAGAATCCTCTACAAACATCTTTGCAAATTTTATTACTAACAGAAAATCTGTAAACTGTTTCTTCAAATGCTAACGTATAAGTTATTAATATGAATGAAAGTTCAACAGCCTTTGACTAAAATGTGCCCTAAGTTTTCAATTTCCTACACTGGAGGTAGGACTAAAAAACTGAGTTCAGCTCCCCAAGGCCTGTTTTTTGCTCTACAGCTTATCATGAAAGAAGAGTGGGAGTGAGATTCTTCTGTGGACCTGAAATGGGTTATTTAGATGTGGGAGGTGGTTTCAGAAAGTGTGTTTGTTCAAATGGGGAAGCAGCAAGTTGTGAGGAAGAGGGGGAGGTGGCTTGCATATAAAGTAGGTGGCTCCAGTGTGAAGTGAGAAAACTTTTAGCTGAAATGTGTAACTCTTAGCTTTCCAGTAGTAACCAGCTTGCAGCAGTTCCCAGGGTAGTAGAGAATGTGGTTGTAAGCAGAGGGGAATGAGATGCCTATCACATCTGAGTGCCCAGATAGGGAGTGGAGAATTCAAAGTGCTGTGTAGGAAGAAGGTGTGGATTTATGATTTATTGAGAGAACGTGACAGATACTTTATGTGTTGTGTTGTGTGCGCATTATACGTACTGCGTTGTGCACCTTGGTCCAGAGAAACATTGCTTCATTTAGTGGTATACATGTATGCGGCTGAATGAAAATAAACTTGAACTTGAACTTGAACTAAAGAAAATGCTGTCAATTTTGCTAACTGGACCAGTTTAAGGTTAAATAATTAACTTATTTATACTACAGGAATTGTACTGCAAGCATTGGTGAATTCAGTCATCTCTTCTAGGACAAGAAATCCTGAAGTACCTTCGAGCAAACGTACCTCTGAAGTTTAAGACTCTTGTCATCAGAAGTGTACACACCAACCTCCCACCAAAGAGCATTATGATAATGATGACATCAATGATAATATAATTTATTCCTACTAGTGTCATTGACTGAGACAGGAACACTCACCTTTACCTCACACCACATGAGCTTTTAGAGGAGTAGCCCCTGAGCATAGCAACCCTCTGAAACAGCAAGTGCTTGCCCATACAGTACCTCTTCTATGTAAGATATAATGTATCATCCTTAATTATGTCTTCAAGTCTCTGGAGTGGGTTGTGAACCTACGACCTATGATGCACCAGTGAGGGCTACAACAAACCAAGACTGACTTCTTTAGGAATTACAGGATTGCTTTATGTGCAATACAAAAAGAGCAACTGCTAGAAATAATCACACATAAAAATTGCTGGTGAATGCAGCAGGCCAGGCAGCATCTGTAGGAAGAGGTACAGTCGACGTTTCAGGCCGAGATCCTTCGTCAGGACCAGCAACTTTGCAAAGTTGCGTTCACCAGCAACTTTTATGTGTTTGCTTGAAATTCCAGCATCTGCAGATTTCCTCCTGTTTGCGTTCGTAACTGCTAGAAATATCCAGCACTATCAGACAGGATATGTGGAAACTAAAATTTAAACTGATGACCTTTCACTAGATTTCATAGAGTTCTTATTTTGAGAAGAATGCAAAATATAATATTTTAATATTATAGTATGAGTACATAGATGGAAGGTGTTTCTAAAGTTAAAGAGATTACAGGCTAATCAGTCTACCATCGGTTGTCAGTAAGGTGTTGCATGTGGTTGTGACAGTGCTATCAAGTGACATTCATTCACCAATAACTGATGCCTGGCTTGGATTTAGCAAGACTACATGGTTTCAGGCCTCATCACAGTTTTGTCCAAATGTGAAGCAAACAACAAAGAAGCATAGATGGTGTGGGCATGAGTACCATTCACATCAAGGTCGTATTTGAATGAGTGTGACATCAAAGTGCTCTGGTAAAACTTGTCAATGGGCATCGAAGAGGAAATATTTCATTAGCTGGCATCATACTTGACAGAAATTAAGATGGTTTTGGTTGTTGGAGGCCAATAGTCTCAGCACCAGATATTATCACAGATGTCCCTCAGGTCTGTGTCCTTGGCCTAAATATCTTTTTGTGCTTCATTTATGATCTTTCTTCTATCATAAGGTCAGAAATGATAATGATGTAAGGCCTCAAACTGAAATATCAACCATCCTTTCTTGTGTCTGCTGAAATGGGACTTTTCACTGATGATCCATTCACAACTCTTCAGTAAATGAAGCATCCCGTGCAGCAAGGCAGTTCAGGCTGACAAGTAGTAAGAAATACTAACTAATCAAAGCTACCAAGCAATGATTATCTCCATCCAGAGGCATTGTATTTCTATTCTTGCAATTCAAGGCAATACCATTTTCATGTGCCCCCCACCATCAGCATCCATGTCTCTCCATTAACCAGTAAGTCACCTAGATCAGTTGCATAAATCTGTGGCACTTCCATCATCTATGAGACACAAATCAGAGGGTGATGGAATACTCTCGACTAGTCTGGATGAGTGCAGTATCAACAACCCTCAAGAAGCTTGCTACTACTAAGGACAAAACAGGCCATTGGTTGGTACCCTCTCAACTGCACTATTTTCTCACCATTGGCACACAGCAGCTGCAATGCGTATCCTCTACAAGATGCAGTCAAGTTATTTTCCCAAGCTTCTCTGACAATTCCCACAGAGCTACAGCATCCACCACAAGGACAAAGAGAGCAGATATATGAGAAAAACACTAGCTACATCCTCCAAGCTGCACTTTATCATGATTAGGGAAATATGTTGTCAGTCCTCCTTCACAGCAGAGTTTTCATTCTGGAACTCCCTTCCAAACAGCATTGCCCGTGTAGCCCCACCAGAAGGATTGCCATGGTTCGGAAAGCCTGGCAACTACTACCTTTTCAACAGCAATTAGGAATAGGCAATTGAGCTGGCTTTGCCAGTGACACCCAGAGCCAAAAAAAAAAACCTTAAAAATCATTAGATTAACAGCTATTTAAGTCTTTGCCAAAGACTTTTTCATTAAGCCTGTTGTTCATAACAATTTTTACCAGTGCTGCTCTCTGTATTCCTTTCTTCCACCATCTGTCTGTGAACACCAATTTCTCACCTCGGTAATTTAAAATGCATCGATAGATTGGTTGAAATCTTTCTCTCAAAACTTAGTATGGAATCTTTTACTTTGTTCTGAATGAGATGAAAGTTTCTTGGTCAGACTTGCAAGCATGATTTTGTGAATTTTTCTCTTATAATATACATTGAGTTGTCAACTGCCTAGGATTATTCTAGTCTCTCCAGGAATTATAAATTAATTTTCAGATCATAGCTGGGTGTCAAAGCCATAAAGTGAACTTTTAAGGCATTTAAAAAAATTGGCCTAAGAATTCTATCATGCATGCGGTGACTAAATTTCTTAGGGAAGCCAAACACTGACTAAAATCAAGATCTATTACTTAGAGGACAAAATCTAATACAATATGGAAGCTGCCAGTATGAGCATATGATGTCCATATAAAACACTTCTATGACTTTCATTCACCAATGCCTGGTTGATGGTATAGACCAGATGAGTAGGTCATAGCTTTTGGATTCTAGAGCTGGGAATTAACTTTGTTTAAGTTCACTTTAAGTAAAAGTAATTTAGCCTTTGTAACAACTTTCCTTCAGGCTTGATAGTATTATTAGCTGTTCCCACCACCCACACAGCCTCATGGTTCCTTCTCCCAACCACTGCAACTTCAACTTCATTCCCAGCAGCTAATTGCAGCCTTGCTTACCCCCAGCCAGAAACAGAACCCAATCCTCCCTCATTTTTCTGACACCAAATCAAGATTACGTGATAAGAGGAGTAAAGGTCTCTTCTGCAGCACATAATATTTTGTCCATCATGTACATATAATGTCACACACATGGGCACTCACACAAGCATCCACCTCACATGTTCAAAATGCTTTTCCAGATTTTGAAGAATGTCAGCACCACTGTGCTTTTACAATTTCCGTAATCTGAAGGATGTAATTTATGAGCTTTAAAGTATTGGTGATGGGCACAAACAACTTGGAAAATAGAAATCAACTAGTTAGATCTGCAACTTTGGCTCAGAGGTAATGTCCCTCAGGGCAGGGAGTCATTCGATTGTAGGGCCGGGAGTATGGAGGGAAATCTGAGGCATCTGAGTCCTTGAGATGCAATTTCCAGGAATATTTTTACTCAGTTATCGGAATATTTGTGAGGACACATAGGACTACTATATACCATTTTGGTTCTGTTAGATGAGGGGAGATATATTATATTGGAGGCCACCCTTCTGAGGTTCACTAGACCAATTTCTGAGATGAGAGGATTGTCATAACATGAACACCTAAAAATGTTTGATTACTATTCTTTGGAGTTGATATGAATAATCTCATTGAAACACATCTGGAATCCTCTAACCCAGAGGCTTAAACAAAGGAGGTATTTAAAGAGGAGGTTGATAAGATTTTTGAAAGATTAGAATGACACCAGCACAGAAGAAAAGACGTGGGACAGATCAGTCATGATCATATTGAATGAGGGGTCATGTGTCGTGGTCGGGTCCGTGAAGTCCGCATTCCGGTTCACGGTCCAGTCCGTGCACTCAGGACTCCGGGTCTTCCAGCTGTCCCTCGTTTGATTGAGTTAAGCATAGGCAACTGATTCCCATCTTGGGACTTGGAATATAAGTAGCCTTGGGGTTGAGTATGAGCTGCTAGTTTTGTCTTGTCAGTTCCCCTGGGAGCAACCTGCCGGTGGAAGGCTAGAGCAGCCACTTGTCATCTTTAGGCCGTGTTGGAGAACAATCGCTTCGTGGAGCCTTGCTGTCGGTAGTCGGAGCTGTCTTTGCGGTATGGATTCGGCTGTTTCCTGGGCCAGCTAAGTGGCTGCCAGCCACTCCGAGCTAGGTAGGGATCTGGCTGTTTCTGTAGCCAGCTGAGGTTGCTGGCCGAACTGACTCGGAGCTTCCCCGGAGCAGAGATGGAACTGTCTGTTGTTCTCTGGTGTTTGTCTCTTCTTGTCCTCACCTCTGTGGGGTAAGCCAGGCCGTTTTGCCGTTGCCCTGTGGGGGATCTGTCTTGTCTTGTCCTCGCCTCCGTGGGGTATGTCAGGCCGTTCTGCCATTGCCTTGCGGAGGGTCCTGTCTTGTCTTGTCCTTGCCTCCGTGGGGTAAGTCAGGCCATTTTGCCATTGCCCTAGCAGGGGGATCTGTCTTGTCTTGTCCTCGCCGCTGTTGGGTAAGTCCGGCCGTTCTGCCGTTACCTGATGGAGGGACCTGTCCCACCTTGGTGTGGAGGTGAAATTGGGTCCCGGCTTGTCTTAGGATAAGTCCTGGCTCCATGTCTATGTTCCATCCTGTCTCATGTTAGTGTCGTGTTAAAGATGAGTCCCGGCTTGTCGGAGGATAAGTCCCGGCTCTATGTCTATGTTCTGTCCTGTCTCATGTTAGTGTCGTGTTAAAGATGAGTCCCGGCTTGTCAAAGGACAAGTCCCGGCTCTATGTTGATGTTCAGTTCTCAGTCGGTCTCTCAGCTCCAGCTTCCGAGTTATCAGCCTCCGCATTTCAAGACGAAGATCCCGCAGCCAAGCTCCAAGACCCCAAGCCTCGAGGATCCCGCAGCCAAGCTCAAGCTCCAAGAACCCCAACCTCGAGGATCCCCAGCCAATCTCAAGCTCCAAGAACCCCAGCCTCGAGGATCCTGCAGCCAATCTCAAGCTCCAAGAACCCCAGCCTCGAGGATCCCGCAGCCAAGCTCCAAGAACCCCAGCCTCGAAGATCCCGCAGCCAAGCTCCAAGAACCCCAGCCTCGAGGATCTTGCAGCCAAGCTCCAAGATCCCACGCCTCGAGGATCCCAAGCCAAGCTCAAGATCCAAGACCCCAGCCTGCAGCCAAGCTCACAACTCAAGACCCCAGCCTCAAGCCTCAAGAGCAAAGACCCCAGCCTGTCTCCAAGCTCAGGCCTCTAGACCCCAGCCACATCCTGTCCTGAAGCCATGTCATGTCCTTGCTTGGTTTTGGGGTCCGAGCCCGAGGCAAGGCCCAGGTTCTGGGTCCTTGTCCAGTCTCGGGCTCGGAGTCCAAGCCTCGTCTCCTAGTCAATGGTTCCCAGTTCTGGTCCCGCTTTCCCTAGCCCAAGTCTGCGTTCTTGTCCCTGCTCCTTGCCTGTATCCTGTCAAGTCCCTACTCCAGTCAAGTCCTGTTCTTTGTACTTCAGTGTCTGTGTCTCGCATTTGGGTTCGTTCCCAACGCCCCATTGTGACATCATGTGGCCCATTCCTGCAACTATTTTCGAAGTTGAAGTCAAATTTACTGTCATATGCACAAGTACATGTATGCACAGGTGCAATAATATGCAGAATCTCAAGCACATTGCATCTGATACACAAAATTCACATGAAAAACATAACTGAAACATAAACTATATAAAACTGTACAAGAAGGAACACAATTAGAGCAAAAACTGTTCATTGTGGTGGAAACTGGCCAAAGGAGTCATAGTGTTACTCCACTGAGGTAGTAATTAGTGTTGTGCAGGTTAGTTTGGAAATGAATAGTTGAAGGGAAACAACTATTCTTGAAATCAGCGATGTGTGTCTTCAGTCTTCTGTACGTCCCCCCTGTTGGTAGCTGAAGGAAGTTGTCTTGGCTGGATGTTGGGGTCTTTGGTGATAAATATTGTCTTCTTGAGGCAGTGCCTCATTTAGATACAACAGATGTTGGACATGTATGTGCCAGTGATGTATTGGTCCACTACTTCGTGCATCTTATATTGCCAAAGTGTTTGAATTGCTATAGCAGACCATGATGCAAGCAGTTGGGTTACTTTCAACGGCACAATTGTAGAAGTTTGTTACAGTGTTTGGTGGCATGCCAAATCTCCTTAACGTCTAGGAAAGTAAAGACAATGGCAGGTGTCTCATGTGATTGCATTAATTGCTGGGCCTAGGATAGATAATCTGTTATGTTAATGTGATATACATTCTACTGGGGCTTACTTTAGTGAAAGAGTCAGAGAAGCTTAGCAGAAGTTATATTTATGTTATGCTGAAATAGTTTTTGAATATTTTGACCTAGTTATAGCAGATAATTGGAGAACCTTGCAAAAATTTTACTGTAAGGAGCTTACCTTATAGATAAAGTGATGCATTGATGCATTAAGTTGAAGTTCAAGTTTAATTATTATTCAACCATACATGAACATAGCCAAACAAAACAGTGTTTTCCCAGGGCCAGTTGCAAAACACATTACCAACAGCACATAGCACATAGCACAAGTAACACATAGTGTTACGATTTCAGAAGCACATACAGTCACAAAGAAAAAAAAATATAGCCCAAGTCTCTGAATGGCATGACTGCATGCTGTAATTTATTTATTTATTTATTTATTTATTTATTTATTATTATTATTTTCTTCTATATTATGTATTGCATTGAACAGCTGCTGCTAAGTTAACAAATTTCACGACACGTGCCAGTGATAATAAACCTGATTCTGATTCTGATTCTGACTGCAGATTGATGGTAAGTTGTCCTGGTCCACATTGTTCTTGCACTGGAAGAGCATAGAGGGCAGCACTGAGTAAACACCAGAGGGCAGTAGAAAATCCTGCAAAACTTGATGTTCTTCGTATCTAGCAGAGACTTGCAACCATAATAAAGGTGTACGGGACACACACATGCACATTTGATTGGGCCCGAAGTGTCCACTGTGTCTGAGCACACTACCATCTTACCGGAAATTAATATATTTGTTCTTTAGTTGTCTAATTACATTTCTTCATTAGCAAGAAAAAATAAGACGGATTCAGTAGGTCAGGTAGCATTCGTGGAGGGAAAGGAGGGATCAACACTGCATTTCAACCCAAAAATCGATTATTCCTTTTCTGAATTCCTCTAGCAATTCCTTTATTGTTCCAGATCCCATCATCTGCAGTGTTTTGTATCTACTTTGCTTCATAACCTGTGGACAATTAGAACAGAAAAATATGCATTGTAGTGCAAACTGGTTAAAGTGGTTATGATTTTGCACTGCTGATGTAGCGATTAGTGTTGCAAAGGTTAGTTCAAGACAATAATCCAAAGTTTGCAATAGCAAATTGACAGCCTTTTTATGCAGCGCTCAATTTTCTAATTCAATGCCTTGTATTTCTGATGTGTTTGTTGATGTATTTATGAAAAAGCACTTCTCACTGCTGTGTTGTAAAGTTGTTAAATCTGTTGATCTGCAAGAGGAGAAATGCATTTATAAACAAAATGAGATTCTGTCAAGTTAGACAGGAATATAAACAGAAAATGTTGATAATACTCAGCAGGTCAGGTGGTAACTGGTAAAAGAGAACTTGTTCAATGTTTCAGACTTCATCAGACAGTCTCCTCTCAAACTATGCTAATGGTCCTCCATTAATCTCTGTCCCTCTAAATCAGGGGTTCCAATCATTTTATGCCATGGACCCCTACCATTAGCCAGGGGACCCGTGGACTCCTGGTTGGGAACCATTACACTAAATGTTGATTTCTGCTGCTCCTCAGAATACTATCAGTTGTTTCCCTTCCACCACTATCAGACAGGATTAACCTATAGTTACGCCATTCATCACTTTCTTTTTTTAAATGTTGGTACTTTATCAACAACCTTCTCATCTCATGATAACACTCACGTAGCCAAGTAAGGCTGAAATAAGGCTGAAAGTACCGGCAACCCCTGTTTCCATCCAGGGGGTCAGTGTGGACATGGTGGAGGATTACAAATACCTGGGGATATGAATTGACAATAAACTGGACTGGTCAAAGAACACTGAGGCTGTCTACAAGAAGGGTCAGAGCCGTCTCTATTTCCTGAGGAGACTGAGGTCCTTTAACATCTGCCGGACGATGCTGAGGATGTTCTACGAGTCTGTGGTGGCCAGTGCTATCATGTTTGCTGTTGTGTGCTGGGGCAGCAGGGTGAGAGTAGCAGACACCAACAGAATCAACAAACTCATTCGTAAGGCCAGTGATGTTGTGGGGATGGAACTGGACTCTCTGACGGTGGTGTCTGAAAAGAGGATGCTGTCTAAGTTGCATGCCATCTTGGTCAATGTCTCCCATCCACTACTTAATGTACTGAGTGGGCACAGGAGTACATTCAGCCAGAGACTCATTCCACTGAGATGCAACACAGAGCGTCATAGGAAGTCATTCCTGCCTGTGGCGTTCAAACTTTCAACTCCTCCCTTGGAGGGTCAGACACCCTGAGCCAATAGGCTGGTCCTGGACTTATTTCATAATTTACTGGCATAATTTACATATTACTATTTAACTATTTATGGTTCTATTACTATTTATTATTTATGGTGCAACTGTAACGAAAACCAATTTCCCCCGGGATCAATAAAGTATGACTATGACTATGACTACTAATGTAGTATATGTGACACATAGGCAGAGACTGAATTGTGAAGGTATGGTCGAGGGAGGCAGAAGAAGGCTTGCAGGACTGCTTTGATTCGCTGGATAGGACCATATCCAGGGGTTCATCTCTGGACCAATTTGAATATGCCACAGTCATCACTGACTTCATCAACACCTGTGTAGATGACTGTGTGCCTTCAAAAACCAGAAGCCATGGATAAGTTAAGATATTTGCATTCTGCTGATGGCTAGATCTGTGGCATTCATGACCAGCGACCTGGAAGCCCACAATTAGTCCATATATGATCAATGGAAGGCCATCGTAAAAGCAAGAAAGCAATTCTGTGTGAAATTGGAGATATAGTCGAATGCAAGATAGCCTTGGTAGGGTTTGCTTGCTACTACCTCCTATAGCAAAACCTAACAACATAAATGGCTGTGATGCTTCGCAATCCGATGAGCTCAACACCTTTTATGAATGCTTTGAAATGGAGAATAAAATTACACCTGAGTGAATCCACAGGGCATCTGGTGATCATCTGGCATCTGGCAAATCTGTGTTCTGGGGCTAATGTCAGATAATCGTTCAAAAGGGTGAACCCTCGCAAGGTGTCAGACCCAATGATGCATTTGGCAGGGTACTGAACACCTGTGCCAACCACCTGGCTGAAGTGTTCAAGGATATCTTCAACCTCTTATTGCTGCAGTTGGAAACTCCCACCAGCTTTAAAAGAGCATCAGTCGTACTGGTGTTCAAGTAGAGCAGAGTAAGCTGCCGAAATGACTTTTGCCTGGCTGCACTCACATCTACTTTGAGAGGTCAGTCATGGCTAGAATTACTCATGCGTGAACAAGGACCTAGATCCGCTGCAAATTGCCGAAAACCACAACAGGTCTACAACGGGTGCAACTTTATTGGCTCTCCACTCAACTTTGGACCATCTGAACAACAGCAAAACCTATGTTAGGCTGCAGTTTATTGATTACAGCTTGGAGTTCAATGCCATTGTCCCCTTAGTACAAATCAAAAAATTTCAAAACCTGCGCCATCGTACCTCCCTCTGCAACTGGATCGCTGACTTCCTCATCTAGAGACCACAGTCAGTGTGGATCAGTAATATCATCTCCTCCTCGCTAGCAAGCAACCCTGGTGCGCCTTAAGGATGTGTACTTAGCCCACAGCATTTCTTTTTTCTACTCTCATGACTGTGTGGCTAAGCTCAACTCAAATGCCATCTATAAATTCATCTATGACTGGCAAAATCTCAGATGGTGACAAGGAGGCCTACAAGAACAAGATACATTGGCTGGTTGAGTGGCGCTGCAACAACAACCTTGCACTCAGTGTTAGGAAGATCAAGGAATTGATGGGGACTTCAGGAAGAGGAAACTGTGGGAACATGAACCAGTCCTTATTGTGAGGTCAGCAGTGGACAGGGTGGGCATCAACATCTCAGACCCAACATATTGATGCAATCATGAAGAAGGCACGTCAGTGGCTATACTTGATTAGGAGTTTGAGGAAATTCGATATGTCACAAAAGAAAATTACTACAGTTGTACTGTGGAGAGCATTCTGACTGGTTGCATCACCACTTGCTATGGAGTCTCCAATCTCCAAGATCAAAAGCGGCTGCAGATGGCTGTAGCAAGCTTCAACACAGCCACAAACCTCTCCACCACTGAGGACATCTCCAAATAGTGGTGCCTCAAGAAGGCAACATCACTATTAAAGACCCTCACCATCTGATACATACCCTTTTCTCATTACCACCACCAGGTAGGAGGAACAGAAGCATGAAGATGCACACTCAATGTTTTAGAAACACCTTCTTCCTCTCTACCATCAGATTTCTAAATAGTTCACGAACCCATGAATACTACCTTACTATTCCTTTTTTACACTACTTTTCTCCCCCTTGTTCTTGTACCTTATAACAATGCAACACACACAATGTTGGAGGAGCTCAGCAGGTCAGGCAGCATGTTCTATGTCTTGCGCTGTGCTGCTTCAACAAAATAACAAACTTCATGGCATATGTCAGTGATAATAAGACAGATTCCGATTCTGAGATAACCCAAGAAAGTGAAAAGAGAGAGAAGATGAAGTATAAAGGTAAGCAAAACAATAACATACCGTAAAAGACGGATACAAAAAGTATTTTCAGATATATAAAGAGTAAAAAAGAGACAAGAGTGGATATTGGACCGCTGGAAAATGACACTGGAGAGGTACTAATGGAGGACAAAGAAATGTCAAATGACCTCAATAAGTATTCCCTATGGAAGACAACTTTAGTATGCCAGAAATTGGTGAGTGTCAAGGAGCAGAAGTGAGTGTAGCTGCAAATGCTAAAGAAAAGGTGCTTGGGAAGCTGAAAGATCTGAAGGTAGTTAATAACAATAATAACAATAGTAATAATAATAAATACTTTATTGGTCCCTAGTGGGAAATTATTTTGTTACAGCAGCAATATTTTAAAAAAGCACTTAGCAATAATAATAATAATAAATAGCATAATAGCTAAAAATAAAGTACAGAATATTAATATAGACAATAATAATGTACCAATGTGCAATACTGTGCAATAATAATGTATGAAATAGAACAGAGACTATTGTACTATGATGTGTTTTCTCCTGTTGCACAGAGATGGACTATTCTATATGCTTATTGCATTTGGTTGGAAAGATTTTCTGTAACAATCCTGTGACAGTGGAGGTGAGTGAGCCTGTCTGAAAGGGTGCTCCGCTGCTTTTTCAGTCGGTCATGGAGAGGATGTGCCAGATTGTCCATAATGGATAACGATTTGTTTAGTGACCTCCTCTCCACCACTAACTCAGAAGAGTCCAGGTTGTAGCCAAGGACGGACCCAGCCTTTTTGCATCAGCAGCATCCATGCTACTCTCCCAACATAAAGCCACAAAGAAGATTGCACTCACTACAACGGACTGGTAAAAGATCTCCAACGTCCTGCTATACATTGAAGGATCTCAGCTTCCTTAGAAAGTAAGTCACCTGGACCAGATGGACTACACTCTGGAGTTCAGAAGGAGGTAAAGAGATTGTGGAGGCATTACTAATGATCTTCCAAGAATCACTAGATTCTGGAATGTTTCCAGAGAACGGGAGACTTTCAAACATCACTCCATCTTTTAAGAAGCGAAGGAGGCAAAAAACAGGAATTTATAGGCCAGTTAGCCTGACTTCAGTGGTTAGAGACCATTATTAAGGATGAGGTTTCAGTGTACTTGGACGCACATGATGAAATAAGTCAAAGTCAGCATGGTTTTCTTGAGGGGAAATATTGTCTGACAAATCTGTTACAATTCTTTGAAAATTCAGAAATCAGAGATGCAAAGGGATTTGGGAGTCCTCCTGTAGGGTTCCCTAAAGGTTAACATGCTGGTTGAGTCAGCACCAATGAAGGCAGATGCATTCATTTGGAATGTGAATATAAAGGAAGAATATGAATATTAGAAGATAAAAGCAAGGATGTAATACTGAGGCTTTATAAGGCATTGGTCAGACTGCTTTTGGAGTATTGTGAACAGTATAGGACCCCTTATCTAATAAAGAATGTGCTGGTGTTGGAGTGGGTCCAGAGGAGCTATGAGAACGAGCTTCAGAATGAAAGTGTTAATATATGAGAAGTGTTTGATGGCTTTGGGCCTGTACTCACTGAAGTCTAGAAGAATGGATGTGGATCCCTTTAAAACCTATTAAATATTGAAAGGCCTAGAGTGGACATAATAGGATGTTTCCAATAGTGGGGGAGTCTAGGACCAGAGGGCACAGTCTCATAACAGAATGACGTCCCTTTAGAACAGAGATGAGGAAGAATTTCTTTATGTAGAGGGTGATGAATCTGTGGAATTCATTGCCACAGACAGCTGTGGAGGCCAAGACATTGGGTATACTTAAAGCGGAGGTTTATCCAGTTTTAGAAATTGTAGATGTGTTTTCTGTCTATGAAGAGAATAAGCACTTACTTGAGGGACCTTGCTTTTTGAGGGATTTTGAGACCCTATTTAAGAAGAAGAAGGAGGTGTCTGGATAGATCGCAAGAAGCAAATGAGCTGCTTAATGAGTATGAGAAGTGGAAGAGAGCACTTAAGAGAGTAATCAGGAGAGCTAAGAGGGTAAAAGGTTTCTCAGGCACACAACATGAAGGAGAATCCCAAAGGCTTCTACAAATATATTAAGAGCAAAAGGATAGTGAGGGACAAAATTGGTCCACTTGAAGATCAGTGTGGTCATCTATTCATGGAGCTCGAAGAGATGGGGGAAATCTTAAATGTATTTTTTTGCATCTGCATTTATCTGGGAGATGGACACAGAGTCCATCGAACTGAGGCAAAGCAGTAGAGAGGATGTGGACCATATCCGGATTATGGAAGAGGAGTTGCTTGCTATCTTGAGAAAAACTCGGGGGGATAATTATCCAGAGCCTGACAAGATGTCCCCTCAGACCTTGGGGGAGGCCTGTGCAGAACTTGCAGTGGCCCTGGCAGAGGCATTTAAAGCATTCTCAGCCATGGATTAGCTGCCAGAGGACTAGAGGATAGCTAATTGTTCAAGAAAGATTCTAATAATAACCTGCAAAATCATAGGCCAGCGAGCCTGACATCACTAGTGGGTAAATTTTTGGAAGGTATCTTAAGAGACAGGATATATAACTATTTGAATAGACAAGTCCGGTTACGGATAGTCAACATGGCTCTGTGCATGGTAAGTTGCAACTAAGCAATCTTATAGAGTTTTTCAAGGAGATTACCAGGAATGTTACAACAGCTTGCTATGACAGACTGGTAAAAGATCTCCAACATCCTGTTGTTGATGAGGGAAAGGCAGTGGATATTGTCTGTGTGGACTTTAGTAAGGCATTGGCAAAGTCCCACGTGGGAAGCTGATCCAAAGGTCCTGTTGTATGGCATTCAAGATGAAGTAGTAAATTCAATTTAACGTTGGCATAGTGGGAGAAGCCAGAGAGTGGTAGTAAATAGTTGCCCCTCTGACTGGAGACCTATGACTCATGGTGTGCCACGGGGATCAGTGTCGGGTTATTGTTCGTCATGTATATTAATAATTTGGATTATAATGTGGTGAACTGGATCAGCAATATTGCAGATGACACCAAGATTGGGGCATAGTGGACAGCGAGGAAGGCTATCAGAGCTTGCAGCGGCATCTGGGGCAGCTGGATATATGGAATGGAAAATAGTGGATGGAATTTAATCCAGACAAGTGTGAGGTTTTATACGTTGGGAGGTAAAACCAGGATACAACTTATACAGTGAATGATAGGGCACTGATCTGGGAATCCAGGTCCATAATTCCTCAAAAGTGGCAATACAGTTAGATAGGATTGTTAAGAAAGGATTTTGGCAAATTGGTCTTCATAAATCAAAGTATTGAATACAGGAGTTGGGACATCATGTTGGAATTGTATAAGATGTTGGCAAGGCCAAATTTGGAGTATTGTGTGCAGTTTTGGCCATCTACCTAAAGGAAAGACGTCAATAAGATTGAAAGAGTATGGAAGAAATTTACAAAGATATTGCCAGGACTTGGGGACCTGAGTTATAGAGAAAGGTTGAATAGGTTAAGACTTTATTCACTGAAGCTTAGGAGAATAAAGGGTGATTTGATAGAGGTATACAAAACTTTGAGGGTTATAGATAGGGGAAATGCAAGCAGACTTTTTCCATTGAGGTCATATGAAATGTGAAGTGTTTAAGGGGAACCTCAGGGGAGCTCCTTCACTCAGAGGGTGGTGCAAGTGTGGAACGAGCTGCCACCAGAAATGGTAGATGTGGATTCGATTTCAACATTTAAGAGAAATTTGGATAAGTACATAGAAGGGAGGAGTATGAAGGTCTATCATCTGAATGCGGGTCAATGAGACCAGGCTGGGTAATAGATTGGCACTCACTAGATAGACCAAAGGGCCTGTTTCTGTACTGCAAAGCTCTATGATTCTCTATCAAAAGCAAGCATCCTTCAGAAGGGACCTGGACTTAAATTAGTTTGGAAATAGGTTTGAAAGGATTTTTAAAAAATCATCCCTGTGATTTTTGAGGCTCCCAAGCTGTTGAATCTTCAAATCTATTAACAGAAGCAACACACTATCAATAGATAAACCTGGAAATTCTGGATGGCATTTTGGAATTTAGAAGAAATATTGTTGAGGTTTCTTTTGCAAATGAACTGATTTGGTTAGGTCAAAACTGATAATTTTGTGCGATCTGTGGAAGAAGTTGAGTACCTCAGTTCCTGCTCATATGAAAGTTTTCTGCTGGCAGCTGCAGGAAAATTGTTCCAAATATCTTTAATTCTCCTGGGTAAGGTCTAGACCAGCCTTTCTCAACCTTTTCACCCTGGAGGAACCCTTGAAATAATTTTCAGATCTCAGGGAACCCTTGTGTAAAAATTATTATATCTACAGATCATGATGTGTTAGTGTGATCAGTAAGATGTAGATATAATAATCCAAAAATAATTGTCAATGCTCTTTTGAGTAGAGAATGAATCTTTAGCCAACCTTTCTTGAAAAAAACAGGTAGCTTACCTTTCTTGATATTAATCTCTTTCTCCTTTCATTAATGCTATTTACAACATGAAAATTGATTGTCAATGTTAAATAGTATGGTTACTAAAATCCATAAGCCAAAGCAGTTAAATAAAAATATAGCCTAAGACACAATTTTATACAAGACTTTAAAAAAAACATTTTCTTACAAAGTGACATGATCCGGCTGAAATATCGGCCTGGCGTGTGAAACCTGTGCTTGTTTTTTGCTGCACAAATACTCAATTTTGGTTCAAACTTGAGATAAACACACACGGATTTCACCTTCAACTGAAATGAGACAATTTCTATCTTTGCTCTTGATGCTTGTTAAACAAAAAAAAACTTGCTCACACATGTAAGAATTTGAAAACAGCAGTAAACTGTTCATTGCTTTCCAATGGGAAGGAGAGGCTGACGTCACAGCCCATGCTGGGCGATTACATTCAATGCTTGGAAAACACACTTCATGCTCCTCATCAACCTACCATCGTCCCCTCCGTGCAATACAGCACTCACCAATTATCAACGGCCTCCCCTATCTCACGTCAAAAGCTGAGAATGGACTGAACCAAAAAAACACGACCCTACTACGCACTACTACTGCCATTCTGGGCTGAGAGACCTCTAATGAAATTGCTAACAGGGCTGCTTGGTCATTGCCCATCATTGTGCACTCTGGCTTTGTGCATCATGTGAAGTTCAAAAAACAATGTTTGTTTTTAATCACGATCTCTGGAGAAACCCCAAGCAACCCCTCAAGGAACCCTAGGGTTGCATGTAACCCCAGTTGAGAAACCCTGGTCCGGACTTTACACTTCTGGGGCAGATACACCTCACTGTTCACTATGGATGTACATATCAGTCTCTTTCTTTCATCTTCATTCTTCAAAATGTAAATCTAGTTAGATCAGTTTGTTATTCCAGTACTGTTTAACCAGATGATGCTACAGAGAGAGTGGGTATTTGCCATGGAAATGACTAACGAGTAGTAATGCCTTCACAGATAAATTTTTTTTTTAGTCTCAGTGGAATATTTAGCATTTTAGTGAGCTTTCTGAGCCACAGAGTTCACGAGTTTTGAGCTCATTTATATTTCTCTTGCAGCTGGCTTCAAAATATCTCCTCCGTGAGAACCAACATCACATGGTGCCAATAATAAAAAGAATAGAGCTTCTCGTCCAGCCAAGAATAGGAGTGAAGCTATGTTTGACAGAAAGATAGATTCATAAAAATCATGACATTAAGTACATTATATAATTTCTTTACACAGTCTGACTTTTCCTTTTAAAAACAAGTCAACAGCACGAACTTTCTATCAAGGATCATTCTTTACCGAGCTATAACCATTATGGGCAATACATAAAATCAGAAAGTAACTATTAGACTAAGATCAGGTCATGACCACCTTAATGTATCAACTTGTCTCAACATGAGATTATCCGGATGTTAACCTTGAATTTAATCTCCTGCAGCCTAAAAAAATTCAATATTATGCGCACTCGAAGACTGGAAAATTCCGGACCACATGATGAACTTATAGATGCTTATTACCCCAAGAGGAAAGGCCCAAGTCCTTATCGACAAAAAATGGCAGCTACCTATATTCAGAAGTTTGTCCGAGGGTGGCTATTGCGTACCACCTATAATAAGATTAAAATTAAGGTGAGTGTTTCATCTTCCTCATAACTCTAACTTCTAATTTGTCGCTTGGTACTTCAAAATAAAATTTTTCTTGGAGAAATAGTACCTTTGGTCCACTTGATAATAACATTACTTGCATTAAAAATAACTTGTGCTATTACAGTCATTTGATAGGTAACCACAGATGTTTCTGGAAATTCACATGGAAACAGCCAGAGAAGGTATCTAGAAACTAAATGAAAAAAATATGGAACTTAAGGATGGTTTTAGTGCTGGAGAGATAGAGTTGCTCTTGCTTTTGTAAAGGCTAGATAAATAGTGGGGCAAGGCCAGATAAGTCAGACAAAAGAGCATTCAGGGCAGTGGGGTGACTGACTGCCTTAAGTATGGATTATTTAACCCTTAAGAGAAAATTTTGTTTACGAGGTTTGATCACAGTCAATTTTGATGATTGTGGATGTTGTGACAATAGAGGTGGGCAGACAGCATTTGGATCAACTCTAGAATCAGGAACCATCCCTGTTTCCGTTGGCTCCAGAAAATGAAAAAACAGAAACATTCAATTTGCATTTGTACATGGCTTTCAGCATAGTAAGATGCCCCCAGTGCTTGCCGATTTCACTTCAGCACCAACGCAAAATGACAGTGGGCTGAAAGTATTGTCAAAGAGGCAGGTTTTAGAATGTCTGAAGAAGGAAAGAAATGAAAATGGACAGAGATGTTTTGACAGAGTTCCACAGCTCAGGCCACAGCAGCTGAAGGCAAGGACACCACCTCATTTCTGGATAAGATCTTTCAGCAAACTATAATCGCTAATTTGTTTGCTTAAGACTCAAATGCCTCTTTCAGACATTCACAAATGTCAACTCCAAGCCAAGCTCTATCAGTTTAGTGCAGTTGATTGGCACGGAGACTGATCACACTGCTGGGTTACTAAGCTGAGAAAATGTTCCAATCTTCAGCAGGTCAGGCAACGTCCATGGAGAAGCATTTTCACTGTTGTTCCATGACCTGTTGAATATTTTGAGTACTTTCTATTTTAATTATAGATCTATAGCACTTGCAGGATTTTATTTTGCTTTTCAAACAATATACTCGACATATTTTATGTTCAGAATGTGCTGCAACATATTCCCCCTTCCAATTAGACCATAACAACATAAGACATAGGAACAGAATTAGGCCATTCAGCCCATTGAGTCTGCTCCGCCATTCTATCATGGCTAATTTATTGTCCTTCTCAATCACATTCTCCCGCCTTCACCCCGTAACCTTTGATGCCCTGATTAACCAAGAACCTATCGACCTCCACTTTAAATATACTTAATGACTTGGCCTCCACAGCCTTCCATTGCAATGAATTTCACAGATTCAACAGCCCTAAGCAAAAGAAATTCCTTCTCTTCTCTGTTCTAAATGGATGTCCCTCTATTCTGAGTCTGTGCCCTCTGATCCCAGACTCACCCACTTTAAGAAATATCCACTCCACATCCACTCTATCTCAGCCTTTAAATATTCAATGGGTTTCAGTGAGATCCCCCCTCATTATTCTAAACTCCAGCGTGTACAGGTCCGGAGCCATCAAACACTTCTTATATGTTACCTCTTTCATTCCCAGAATCATTCTCGTAAACCTCCTCTCGACCCTCTCCAGTTTTTCTTAGATAAGGGGCACAAAACTGCTCACAATACTCCAAGTGTGGTCTGACCAATGCCTTATAAAGCCATCACATACTTGCTCTTATATTCTCGTCCTCTTGAAATAAATGCTAGCATGCATTCGCCTTCCTCACCACCAATGCAGCCTGCAATATAGTGATACTAAACCTGTTTCTGATTCTAAATCTGGAGCTTAAGGTAAAGGGATCATTAAGAGACTGTGATGATAATATGATAGAATTCATATTAACCTTTAGGGAATCCTGCACAAGGATCCCAAGTCACTTTGTCCTTCTGATTTTTGAATTTCCTCCCCATTTAGAAAATAGTCTACGCCTTATTCCTTCTACAAGTGCCTGACCATTTGCTTCTTGTCTATATATTCCACCTGCTGCTTCTTTGCTCTTTCTCCCAATATATCCAAGTTTGCAGTTGATACAAAGATAGGTGAAGGGCAGGTAGTGTTGATGAAGCAGAGGCTGCAGAAGCATTTCTAAACATCTTTTCATGGTTTTAGCAGTTGCCTTCTACTGGTTTCGCAAGCCTCCCAATCCTCTAACTTCCCATTCATTTTTGCTGTATTATATGACCTCACTTTTTCTTTTTATGCTGCCTTTGAATTCCCTTCTCAGCCACAGTTGCCTGATTCTCCCTTTAGAATCCTTTTTTTTGTGCTGAATGACAATCATTTTATTGTAATTCTTTTGTGTTTTTTTCCCCAGATAATGGATCATTGACGTTGGCGCAAAAATGTTACTCATCTCCCCATACACATCCTTCTTAACGTTTGGGATGTATACATCCTTCGAGTTCCAAATTGCCACCAGAAACTCCTGCCATTGCTGCCTCGCCATCATCCCTGACAGTGTCCTCTTCCAAACAACTTTGGCCATCTCTTCCCTCAAGCCTCTGTAATTCCCTTTACGCCCCTGTAATACTGATACATCTGACTTTATCTTCTCCCTTTCAAGCTGCAGGGTGATTTCTATCATATTATCATCACTGCCTCTTAATATAGAACATAGAACATAGAATAGTACAGCACAGTACAGGCCCTTCGGCCCACAATGTTGTACCGACCCTCAAACCCTGATTAATGATTCCTTTACCTTAAGCTCCAGAATTAGATACAGTATCAGGTTTAATATCACTACATTGTGGAATTTGTTGTTATGTGGCAGCAGGACGTTGCAATACATTACAATCAAACTGTAAATTACAGTAAGAAGTATATACGTGTATATATTAAAAGAGTTAAATTAAATAAATAGTACAAAAAGAGAAAAAAAATAGTGATGTAGTGTTCATGAGTTCAATGTCCATTCAGAAATCTGATGGCAGAGAAGAAGAAGCTATTCCTGAATCATTGAGTGTATGCCTTCAGGCTCCTGTACGTCCTCCTGATGGTAACAATGAGAAGAGGACATGACCTGGATGATAGGGATCCTTAATAGCGGATGCTGCTTTTTTGAGGCATCGCTCCTTGAAGATATCCTAGATACTACGGAGGCTAGTGCCCATGATGAAGCTGACTGAGTTCACAACTTTCTGCAGCTTATTTCAATCCTATGTCCATATCGAATGGTGATGCAGCCAGTTAGAATACTCCCCACAGTACATCTGCAAAAATGTATGTGTCTTTTTGGTCTCTTCAAACTCCTAAAAAAAAAATGAAATATTGCAGCTGTTATGCCTTCTTTGTAACTGCATCAATATGTTGGGCCCTGGATAAATCCTCAGAGCTGTTGACACCCAGGAACTTGAAATTGCTCACCCTTTCTACAGCTGATCCCCAATGAGGATTGGTGTGCGTTCCCTCATCTTACCTTTTTCTGAAGTCCGCAATCAATTCCTTGGTCTTACTGGTGTTGAGTGCAAAGTTGTTGCTGTTGCACCACTCAACCAGCTGATCAATCTCACTCTGATGCGCCTTTTTGTCACCATCTGAATTTTTGCCAACAACTGTGTGTCGTCAGAAAACTTATGGATGCCATCCGAGCTGTGCCGAGCCACACATTCAGGGGTGTAGAGAGAGAGTAGAGCAGTGGGTTAAGCACACATTCCTGAGGTGCACCAGTGTTGATTATCAGCGAGGTGGAGACGTATTTCCAATCCACACAGACTGTGGTCTTCTGGTGAGGAAGTCGAGGATCCAGTTGCAGAGGGAGGTACAGAGACCCAGGCTTTGGTTCTTTATGATCAGAAATGTAGAAGTGATTGTGTTAAATGCTGAGCTGTAGTCAATATACAGCAACCTAACGTGAGTCCAGGTAATCACATCCACTGTAGACCTATTGTGACAGTAGGCAAATTGCAGAGGGTCCATGTCCTTGCTTAGGCTGGACTTGATACTAGCCATAAACAATGTCTGAAAGTACTTCACCACTGTAGATGTGAGTGCTACTGGATGATAGTCATTAAGGAAGCTCTCCCTATTCTTTCTGGCACTGGTATGATCATTGCCCTTTTGAAGCAGGTGGGAACTTCTGGCTGTAGCAGAGAGATTGAAAATATGTTTGAACACACCCGCCATTTGGTTGGCATAGGTTTTCAGAAGCCTACCAGATACACCATTGGGGCCTTTCACTTTACGAGAGTTCACTCTCTTGAAAGATGTTCTGATGTTGTCCTCTGAGACTGAGATCACAGGGTCACTGGATGCTGCAGGTATCCTCATAGTTGTAGTTTTATTCCCCATTTCAAGGTGTGCATAAACGTCGTTGAGTGACTGAAGCATCACTGCCAAACCTGGTTCATTACAAAACTCTGTATCCAGAGTTGACTTTCCCATAGTGGGCTCTACCACAAGCTGCTCTAAAAAGCCACCTCATAGGCATTCTGCAAATTCCCTCACTTGGGATCCAGCACCAACCTGATTTTCCCAATTTATCTGCATATTGAAATCCACTATGACTATTGTAACATTACCCCTATTACATGACTTTTCTGTTTCCCATTGAAATTTATATCCCATATTCTGGGTACCGTTCAGGGGCCTGCAATTAACTCCCATTAAGGTCTTTTTACTCTTGCAGTTTCTTAACTCTATCCACAAGGATTCTACGTCTTCCAATCCTTTGTCACCCCTTTCTAAGTATTTGGTTTCATTTTTTATCAACAGAGCTACCCCATCCCCTGCCTTGCCTGCCTGTCCTTTCAATACAAGGTGTATCCTTGGACGTTAAGCTCCCAACTATCATCTTCTTTCAGCCATGACTCCATGATGCCCACAACGTCATACCTGCCAATCTCTAACTGCACTACAATTCCATTTACCTTATTTCATACACTGCATGCGTTCAAATATAACACCTACAGTCCTGGATTCATCACCCTTTTTATATTTGCCCCATGTTACACTTCAACTTGTCCCACTGACTGCAATTTTGCCCTATCATCTGTCTGTCATTCCTCACAGTCTCACTACAAACTGCACTGACTTGTATACCAGCTGCTCCATCCTCAGCCCTAACACTTTGGTTCCCAACCCTCTGCAAATTTTTGATAAAGTTAATGCCCACTTTAGTCATTGAGGCATAACTTCTGTAATCCTTGGGGGTTAGATATTTAAAGTCTCATCTAAGGATATTATGAAATATCATTACATGCCATCTATCTATGACCACCCACACACTGGCCCATTTACATTTATACTGTAAAACCTTCTCCTTTCCCCCTTGCCAAAGATACTGAACTTTATAGAGATTGCATTCCCTGCTCAACCACAATGGCTAATTGTGTTTGTGCCAAAAGAAATAACAATGACATCTGCAGAGGTTATGATAACTTTGTACAGTTTCCTGGTCAGACTGAAACTGGAGGAGGACCTCATAACTTACAAGTTATCATGACTTAAATCAGCACTTAGGCCTTGGAAGCAATTCAGAAAGCAATAAAGATGCTCTCCACTGGCAAAGGAAATGCCAATGACAATCAACTGCATAAACTTCAACTTTAAAATATTAGACTCAACAGAGACAGCTTAACAAGAAGCAAACATTAAATTCAAAAAGGTACTCTTTGATCATGTTGCTGATCCTACAAAGTTAAGAGTATAGCTTGAGGTAAGTCTGCACAAGATTTTTAATTAGCGTGAGTCTAATAAGGCTTCTAAGGCTAAGAGTCTTGAGTGAGTTTTATTGGACAGTTGGTCACCTCATACATTCTTAAAACACAGCACAAGATTTAAAGACAAACATGCATACAATGTGGAAGTGCAATGCTAACCACAAAAGCTCTGAGTTTCTATACAATCATGATCATTATAAACACTGATATTTCAGATTGCATTCATCAGATGGCATTCATAGGGTGTTTGTGAGCTGATGCACTGGACTGCTTTCTGTAGACGATCACATTTTTCTGGCCGGTTACCAGGTATAGTATTTATGAGAGAGTCTTCTGTACAAGCTAACATGAATGTTCCATACAGGTAATGAAATCACTTTGTACTATCCCACATCTCTTAAAGAGGAGGCATATTATGGCTAGAAAAATGTCGGCAATCAATCCACAAATTCAACCTAAGAAAGAATGGACAATGCAAACTCTAAAATTTATGGACTTTTACCAGATGTCTTGACAAATTAGGTGAAAAATGGAGATGACAATACCATCGTAGCTCACTCTGAGGAGAATCTGCAGTGCATAATTGATTCTTTTGCCAGAGCGTACAAGCTCCTGGGACTTGATCTAAGCATCAAGAAAACCCTAGTCCTGCACCAACCTGCTCCAGATCAAGCTCCTAAACCTCCAACCATCCAAGTTGACAACATCCCTCTGGAGAACACTGATCATTTCCCATATCTAGGCAGCCTTGAAATAAATCGCAAAATAAGCCGTGCGAGTGGAGCTTTAGCCGGCTGAGAAAGGGCTTTTGAAAATTAGGATATCAAGACCAACATTAAGCTTCTGGTCTATAAAGCTATAGTCCTTCCCTCCTTGCTATATAGAGCAGAGTCATGGATAGAATACAGCAGGGACATAAAATCCCTAGAAACTTACATCAAAGATTCCGAAAGATTCCAAGAATTAGCTGGAAGAACAGATGTACTAACTCAAGCATCCTGGAGGACACTAACATTAACTCCATGGCCACAATCTTAACTCAACACCAACTGCGATGAATTGGCCACATCATCCGTATGCCTGACTCCCACTTTCCTAAAGAACTCCTGTTCGGCCAACTCAAGGATGCAAAATGCACTCCTGGAGGGCAGAAGAAGAGGTTCAAGGACAATATCAAGACCCACCTGATGAATTGCCACAGAAACCTGAATGGATGGGAGGAATTAGCACAGGATAGGGAAAGCTGGAGAAGGACTGTCTGTGAGGGAACTGCACAGCTCAAAGCATACCTCCACCATCCCTCTGAGACGAAGTGGCTTCAGTGCAAGGAGAGACTGGGAAGGGCCCAACCAGCTACATCCATCACCGCCTCAATGACCTTCACCTGCCAACACTGCAATAGGACTTGTGGGTCACAGATCAACTTCTTCAGTCACTTCAGGACCCACAAGTAACCAAATCAACCACCAGGGGAAGAATCATACTCAACCACGAGTGATCTCTGATAATGGTACGCAATGAGATATGAAAATAATGTAGGTGGAAGGAAAAGGCGTTGCTTTTTTAGTTAACTAGGAATGGCTGTTTTGATACAGCATCATTGTACAAGTAGCAATAGAAGAAATTTCCAAAGCAAATATTTTAAGTAGCCTCTTGTGAATCAGCAGCCTGTTGACTATTGTCCTTGGTAAACTACTGTAGTTCAGTTCTCTGTATACATTTTCTGTTTACTTTTTTTCACATAAATTCTGTAAGAGTGATTTCATTTAATTCCATGCCTCAGTTATTTTCAGTAATTATTTGTAAATTTTATAAGGGTGAATTTCCATTACTTGAACTGCCCTAATGCAGGGTACCCTGTCTCATCAAACCAAATCTATCTGGTTTCGTGAAAGACAAGTCATGTCTGACAAATTTACTTGAGTTTTTTGAGAATATAAGATAGGAAAAATGTGTTTGTGCCAGAATAGTTAAATGCAAACCATTAATATGTGCAATATGGCACTCATCTCTTTCATTAAAGGCTTTGGGCCATGGAGAGTCCCTTTCAGCTGTTGTAAGACAATATCGGCAGATGATGACCCGTCTACGGAGGCGGTTTGATGCTCCCTGGGAGCCAATACCTTTGGTATACTCAGATTTCGAAGAGTGGCTTAATAGAAAAAAAAGTAAGTGGTTTATTGATTCAAACATTATTGCAGTGAAATACTATATTTCCTTGCTTACCTGATTATTTACATTTTTCAAAATTTTTAACTGACTTCAAACGAAATTTTTAAAAATTAAGTTTATTATCCAAGTACGCATAAGTCATTTTCTCACCGGCACTCACATCAGAATCAAAGAAATACAACAGAATCAATGAAAAGCTACAGAAATAAAGACTAAAAACTATTGTGCAAAAGAAGACAAACTATGCAAATACAAAAAAAATTGTGAATATATAATACTGAGAACATGAGTAGTAAAGTCCTTGAAAGTGAGTCCATAGGTTGTGGAATCAGTTCAGTTTTGAGGTGAGTGAAGTTATCCACACTAGTTGTGCATCAGAGGGTATGGCGAGAAGGGGTTGAGTGGGATCTGGGATCAGCCATGATGGAATGGCGGAGCAGACTTGATGGACTGAATAGTCTAATTCTGCTACTATGTCTAATGGTCTTATGGTTCAGGAGCCCGATGGCTGAAGGGTAATAACTGTTCCTGAACTTGGTGGCGTGGGGCCTAAGATTCCTGTACCTCTTTCCTGTTGGCAGCAGCAAGAAGAGAGCATGGCCTGGCTGGTGGGGGTCCATGATGATGGATGCTGCTTTCTTGTGGCTGCACTCGTTGTAGATGTGCTCAATGGTGGGGAAGCCTTTTCCTGCGATGGATACACTGCTTTGCTATAAGCTTTTCCATTCTTGGTCAGGGGTATTTCCATACCAGGCCATGATACAACCAGTCAGGATGCTCTATACTCATGGTATAGGATACTCTATACTGTGCATCTATAGAAGTTTGTCAAAGGTTTGGATGACATGTCAATTCTGCACAAACGTTTAAGAAAGTAGAGATGCTGCCATGCCTTCTTTGTAATGGCACTTAACATGCTGGTCCCAGAACACAGTTAATGACCCTCTTCACCTCACATCCTCCAATGAGGACTGGCTCATCGACTTCCAGTTTCCTCGTCCTGTAGTCAATAATCAGCTCGTTGGCTTTGCTGACATTGGGTGAGCAGTTGTTGTTGTTGTGCCACTGCTCAGCCAGATATTCAGTCCCCTTCCTATATGCTGATTCGTTACCTCCTTTGATTCAGCCAACAACTGTGGTGTCATCAGACTGACTGGGGTCTGCAGGTGAGGAAATCAGGGATAGTGCATTATTTGTGCTGGTGACAAATGTGCTTCCTTAAAAATCTCTTGAAATTTACAATAAACCACTCAGTAATTTTAAATGGTTTCTAGAATTGAGCTCCAGGTGGAAATTAGTAGAGGAAAATCCAGCTACTATAGAGCAACACACATCAAAGTTGCTGGTGAACGCAGCAGGCCAGGCAGCATCTCTAGGAAGAGGTGCAGTCGAAGTTTCAGGCCGAGATCCTTCGTCAGGACTAACTGAAGGAAGAGTGAGTAAGGGATTTGAAAGTTGGAGGGGGAGGGGGAGATCCAAAATGATAGGAGAAGACAGGAGGGGGAGGGATGGAGCCAAGAGCTGGACAGGTGATTGGCAAAAGGGGATACGAGAGGATCATGGGACAGGAGGTCCGGGAAGAAAGACAAGGGGGGTGGGGGACCCAGAGGATGGGCAAGGGGTATATTCAGAGGGACAGAGGGAGAAAAAGGAGAGTGAAAGAAAGAATGTGTGCATAAAAATAAGTAACAGATGGGGTACGAGGGGGAGGTGGGGCCTAGCGGAAGTTAGAGAAGTCGATGTTCATGCCATCAGGTTGGAGGCTACCCAGACGGAATATAAGGTGTTGTTCCTCCAACCTGAGTGTGGCTTCATCTTTACAGTAGAGGAGGCCGTGGATAGACATGTCAGAATGGGAATGGGATGTGGAATTAAAATGTGTGGCCACTGGGAGATCCTGCTTTCTCTGGCGGACAGAGCGTAGATGTCCAGCAAAGCGGTCTCCCAGTCTGCGTCAGGTCTCGCCAATATATAAAAGGCCACGTCGGGAGCACCGGACGCAGTATATCACCCCAGTTGCCTCACCTGGAAGGACTGTTTGGGGCCCTGAATGGTGGTAAGGGAGGAAGTGTAAGGGCATGTGTAGCACTTGTTCCGCTTACACGGATAAGTGCCAGGAGGGAGATCAGTGGGGAGGGATGGGGGGGAGCGAATGGACAAGGGAGTTGTGTAGGGAGCGATCCCTGCGGAATGCAGAGAGAGGGGCGGAGGGAAAGATGTGCATAGTGGTGGGATCCCGTTGGAGGTGGCAGAAGTTACGGAGAATAATATGTTGGACCCGGAGGCTGGTGGGGTGGTAGGTGAGGACCAGGGGAACCCTATTCCTAGTGGGGTGGCGGGAGGATGGAGTGAGAGCAGATGTACGTGAAATGGGGGAGATGCGTTTAAGAGCAGAGTTGATAGCGGAGGAAGGGAAGCCCCTTTCTTTAAAAAAAGAAGACATCTCCCTCGTCCTAGAATGAAAAGCCTCATCCTGAGAGCAGATGCGGCGGAGACAGAGGAATTGCGAGAAGGGGATGGCATTTTTGCAAGAGACAGGGTGAGAAGAGGAATAGTCCAGATAGCTGTGAGAGTCAGTAGGCTTATAGTAGACATCAGTGGATAAGCTGTCTCCAGAGACAGAGACAGAAAGATCTAGAAAGGGGAGGGAGGTGTCGGAAATGGACCAGGTAAACTTGAGGGCAGGGTGAAAGTTGGAGGTAAAGTTAATAAAGTCAGCGAGTTCTGCATGCGTGCAGGAAGCAGCGCCAATGCAGTCGTCGATGTAGCGAAGGAAAAGTGGGGGACAGATACCAGAATAGGCACGGAACATAGATTGTTCCACAAAGCCAACAAAAAGGCAGGCATAGCTAGGACCCATACGGGTGCCCATAGCTACACCTTTAGTTTGGAGGAAGTGGGAGGAGCCAAAGGAGAAATTATTAAGAGTAAGGACTAATTCCGCTAGACGGAGCAGAGTGGTAGTAGAGGGGAACTGATTAGGTCTGGAATCCAAAAAGAAGCGGAGAGCTTTGAGACCTTCCTGATGGGGGATGGAAGTATATAAGGACTGGACATCCATGGTGAAAATAAAGCGGTGAGGGCCAGGGAACTTAAAATCATCAAAAAGTTTAAGAGCGTGAGAAGTGTCACAAACATAGGTCGGAAGGGATTGAACAAGGGGTGATAAGACAGTGTTGAGGATGCAGAAATGAGTTCGGTGGGGCAGGAGCAAGCTGAGACAATAGGTCAGCCAGGACAGGCAGGTTGCTGAGACAATAGGTCGGCCAGGACAGGCAGGTTCTGGACTATTCCTCTTCTCACCTTGCCTCTTGCAAAAACGCCATCCTCTTCTCGCAATTCCTCCGTCTCCGCCGCATCTGCTCTCAGGATGAGGCTTTTCATTCTAGGATGAGGAAGATGTCTTCTTTTTTTGCAAGAAGGGAAGGCTTCCCTTCCTCCACTATCAACTCTGCTCTTAAACGCATCTCCCCCATTTCACGTACATCTGCTCTCACTCCATCCTCCCGCCACCCCACTAGGAATAGGGTTCCCCTGGTCCTCACCTACCACCCCACCAGCCTCCAGGTCCAACATATTATTCTCCGTAACTTCCCCCACCTCCAACGGGATCCCACCACTAAGCACATCTTTCCCTCCCCCCCTCTCTCTGCATTCCGCAGGGATCGCTCCCTACACAACTCCCTTGTCCATTCGTCCCCCCCATCCCTCCCCACTGATCTCCCTCCTGGCACTTATCCGTGTAAGCGGAACAAGTGCTACACATGCCCTTACACTTCCTCCCTTACCACTATTCAGGGCCCCAAACAGTCCTTCCAGGTGAGGCAACACTTCACCTGTGAGTCGACTGGGGTGATATACTGCGTCCGGTGCTCCCGATGTGGCCTTTTATATATTGGCGAGACCCGACGCAGACTGGGAGACCGCTTTGCTGAACATCTACGCTCTGTCCGCCAGAGAAAGCAGGATCTCCCAGTGGCCACACATTTTAATTCCACATCCCATTCCCATTCTGACATGTCTATCCACGGCCTCCTCTACTGTAAAGATGAAGCCACACTCAGGTTGGAGGAACAACACCTTATATTCCGTCTGGGTAGCCTCCAACCTGATGGCATGAACATCGACTTCTCTAACTTCCGCTAGGCCCCACCTCCCCCTCGTACCCCATCTGTTACTTATTTTTATGCACACATTCTTTCTCTCACTCTCCTTTTTCTCCCTCTGTCCCTCTGAATATACCTCTTGCCCATCCTCTGGGTCCCCTCCCTCTTGTCTTTCTCCCCGGACCTCCTGTCCCATGATCCTCTCGTATCCCCTTTTGCCAAGCACCTGTCCAGCTCTTGGCTCCATCCCTCCCCCTCCTGTCTTCTCCCATCATTTTGGTTCTCCCCCTCCCCCTCCAACTTTCAAATCCCTTACTCACTCTTCCTTCAGTTAGTCCTGACGAAGGGTCTCGGCCTGAAATGTCGACTGCACCTCTTCCTAGAGATGCTGCCTAGTCTGCTGCGTTCACCAGCAACTTTGATGTGTGTTGCTTGAATTTCCAGCATCTGCAGAATTCCTGTTGTTTACTATAGAGCAAATAGGACATATGAGAAACAAAATTTAATAGTCAGATGCAAGACATTGTGAAGGTGGAGAACGCAATGATTGTAGAGATAATAAGTAAATACAAATGTGGTGGTGATGTAATGCCAGTTTGTTTAAGTGCCAGTGACCGAATTCAATTCACATGGCTGTCTGTAAGGTGTTTGTATGTTCTGCATGGGTTTCCTCCAGGTGCCCTGGTTTCCTCCCACAGTCCAAAGATATACCGCTTTGTAGATTAATATGTCACAGGGTATACTTGGGCAATATAGGCTCGTTGGGTCAGAAGGTCTAGGTAAATAAAATGATGCAATATATTAGTATGCTCTTATGTGAATATTAGGACTCAGGAATGATTAAATATAGAATTTTCTAAAGTGCAAGAAGCTAGAACAGTGGACTAGTAGTCTAAAAGAAGAGTCATTAAAAACTAATGGATAGGAATAACAATAATAAATAATAATGATAATTAATAAGACTAATAGAATGTTGCCCTATATTTCCAAAAGTCCAGAAAAAAAGAGCTCAGGTTACTTTATTCTGTGGTAGTGCATTCAGTTCTCTGTACCACAGGATGGCTATATTAATTTTGGAGAAAATGAAATTAAGATTCAAAATGAAATTAGGTTTTATCAACAAGGTTTGCATTCCCTCACAAATAGTTTATATGATGAACTCATTGCAGAGTTTAACATGATTAAATGAATTTGCTATATGCTTACAAATGACCTGGATGAGGCCATGGGTGAATTAGGAATTGATTGTGGACTTCAGGACAGAGATGTTAGGGGAATATGCAGCAGTCATCAAGAAGGGTAGATGGTGGAAAGCAGCTTCAAGCTTCTGGTTGTCAACATCCTGGGCCAAACACATTGATGCAATCATGAAAAAAGCCTGACAGCAGTTCTACTCTGTTAGAGTTTGAGGAGAATTGGAATATCACCAAGCATTCTTGCAAACTTTGATAGATATACAGCATTCTGACTGGTTGCATTACAGCATGATACAGTGTACCCAAAACAAGATCACAAGAGGTTGTTGAGGGTTGGAAACTCAGCCAGCTCCATCAACTCTCCCCACTATTGAGGACATCTTGAAGAGGTGGCTCAGGAAGGAGGCATCCATTTTGAAGGACCCTCACTATCTGTGACATGCCTTCTTCTTGTTACTATCATAAAGGAGGAGGTACAGGAGCCTGAAGACCCACACTCATCAATACAGAAACAGCTTCTTCCCCTCCATCAGATTTCTGAACTGTCCATGAGCCCATTAACACTACCTCGTTCTTCCTTTTTTTTGTACTATTTATTTACTTTATAAATTATAGCAGTTTTGTCTTTGCACTGTACTGTTGCTGAAAAACAACAAATTTCACATCATACAAGAATAAAGCTCAGAGATTCTGGGTTTCATTCTGATTCTGATCAGTAGTTCGATTCATAAGTTTGCAGATGACTTGAAAATTACTGGAGTCAATGACAGAAAAGTTGTTTTAGGGAAACAGTGGGACATACTGTATGTCAGCTGGAAGCTTAGGTGAAGCAATGGCAGATGAAATTTAATCCAAACAAATGTGAAGTAATGCATTCTGGGAAGTCAAATTCTTGTTGGATATAGAGTAAATTGATGTGCAAATGGACCTTGGTGTGTTAGTCCGTAGTTCATTGAAAATGGCAACACAGATGGGGAAGGCAGGGAAAAACACACTTGGTATGCTTGCCTTCAAAAAGAGGCACCAAGTATAAGAGCTGGAACATCACGTGCAGATCTATGAAATGTTGGTTAGACTACATTTAGAGTACTGCGTATAGCTCTAGGCACCACAAAAAGGGAAGAATGTGGTAACAATAAAGACAGTGGATCGCAGTTCAAAGTTAAAGTTGAAGACTATTTATTATCAAGGTACATATTTGTCACTATATACTACCTTGAGATTCAGTTAGGGTTGAGTCATGAGAAATTTCATGCAATGGCTCAGCAAAGAGGGGTCCAAAGATCCCAGGTGAAGAAAGAGATACCACACATGAGCAGATACCTCTACTTCAGGAGCAGAGAAATCACAAAGGAACGGGTCTCTCTTCTGCAGGAGTAGTGATACTCTAGGTTCAAGATTGTTTAATGTCATTTTCTGCACACAAGTGTAAAGGAGAATGAAATCTGGATCCGATGCAGCACAAAACAAAACCCAAGATGAAGTAACAGTAATAAAAAAAACACATTAACTGTAAATACACAAGATAGCTTATATGTTGATTGTATGTCCATAAAATGGCACTAGGCACAGGAGTGTCTGTACATAAGGTGACTGACAGGAAATGACAAAGTAGGAGTGTGGATGGGTAGGTTATTGGGTGGAGGTGTTGATCAACCTTACTGCTTGGGGAAAGTAATTGTTTTTGAGTGGTCTTGTTGTGGATCCCATGTAGCCTCCTCCCTGATGGGAGTGACACCAACAGGTCCATGAACAGGGTGGGTGGGATCCTTCACGATGTTACTGGCCCTTTCTCGGCATATTTCTATATATACGGTGGTGGTAGGCTGGTGCCGGTGTTGCGTCGGGTAGTTTTGACAACCTGTTGTAGAGCCTTCCTGTCCGCTCCAGTGCAGGTTCTGTGCCATGCAGTGATAGAACATAATATAGTACAGTACAGTACAGGCCCTTTGGCCCACATTGTTGTGCCGACCCTCAAATGCTGCCTCCCATATAACCCCCCCTCCACCTTAATTTCCTCCATACACCTGTCTAGTAGTCTCTTAAATTTCACTAGTGTACCTGCCTCCACCACTGACTCAGGCAGTGTATTCCACGCACCAATCACTATCTGAGTAAGAAACCTTCCTCTAATATCCCCCTTGAACTTCCCACCCCTTATCTTAAAGCCATGTCCTCTTGTATTGAGCAGTGGTGCCCTGGGGAAGAGGCACTGGCTATCCACTCTACCTATTCCTCTTAATATCTTATATACCTCTATCATGTCTCCTCTCATCCTCCTTCTCTCCAAAGAGTAAAGACCTAGCTCCCTTAATCTCTGATCATAATGCATACTTTCTAAACCAGGCAGCATTCTGGTAAATCTCTTCTGTACCCTTTCCAATGCTTCCACATCCTTCCTATGGTGAGGCGACCAGATCTGGACACAGTATGATGCAGCTTGTTAGCATGCTCTCTCCTGTGCATCTGTAGAATGACATGAGTATAGATGTGCGTAGTCCAGCTCTGTTGAGTAGGCTCTTTCTATGAGTAGTTTCTATTCATACATTTCCTTGTGAGCAGAGTTCATCCCAAGATGCAGAGTGAAGAAAGAAGGGAAGAAACGACGGTTTAGGTTCTGTCAGATTCAAGACTGGTGATTGAAGCAATGTTGGAGCAGTCTGAATGTCAGTGGGATATAACACCATTCTCTACTCAAGTGTCCCTGGAGGTTACCAGGTATACAGATGCATGTGCAAAATTCACCGTGCCTCCTCACAAGGGCACCAGATTAACCCCACCCCCAGTAAAGCTTACCCTTGCCCCAGAAACAGGGGGACATGACTGCACGTGACTAAAGTAAAGAGACAAGTGGGCAGGAGTGCAAGAGCCTTAATGACCTCAATTATCCAATGAGTTTGAGGCCCTTTTAACTTGTTTGGGTGAGAGTGGTTGCTGCATGGTGGTTGAGCTGACAATAATACTGTTGTACAGGAAGTCTTTCAATTGGGGAGAAAAGGAGGGCAGTGATAGATGGACAAAGTGTAGTGAGGGAAGCAACATTGTCGTGGTAACATTAAATATGTATAGAGAGGCAGTAGAAAAAGGAAACAAATTAAAACAAAACAGTAGAACCACATCTGTACAAAAGAAATATTTATCTGAAAATGTTAAATTCAATATTAAGTCCTCACACTGCAGCATCTCTGGGCAGATGCATGGTGTTCCTCATACTTGTTAGGATTTTATTGGAACAATACAGGAGGCAAAGAGTAGGAAAGGCATGGAGAATTCATGTGACCATTGACTGGAAGCTCAGGTTGGTCTTGAGCATGGATTGGAGATACAATTGCCAGCATTTAATTTTTCGAGTGGAGAGGAAACAACATTGTGTGCACCAAATGCAAGACATTAAATTGGGAAAATTGCTAATTATTTGCTGCTATGCCTGCAAAGTGTGTTTGGATTCCTGGAAGAAATAAGGACATAGAAGGGTAGGTATTGCATCTCCCTTGATTGCATTGGAATGTACCTCCAGAAGTGCCCTTTTCATGGCATTTTATCAAACAAATGACAGGAAATCTTTGGCACCAATAGTGTACATCAGGAAACTGTTCCCTTCAGAAATGACAGCTATAGAAAAGAAAGATATTGGTAAATAAAACTAGAGGATGCTGGATGCATAAATGGTATTTCAGAAGTTCATTAACTTGTTGGACATTTCCATAGATTTTGTTGTATTTCTTCCTGCCCTTTATAATTTTCAAAATAGTACTGAACACATTTGTCTAAGGTACATATCCATTGTTAATTTGGAGTAGTTATATAGCAGGGCTGTCTCCTTTTCACTATAGGCAAATACTTGATAAAATTCCCTATACCCCAAACCAGTCTTAGTACACACCTTCTACGTTTCAGTGTAATTTCCTTTGCTAGCCCTTAATAATTAAATCAAATTGTCACTTTAAATGGAATTCATGCCTAATAATAACTAGTTTTGTGCTATGAACAAATATTCAGGAACGATGTTGGAATAATCCAAATTTATTTTCTCTTTCTCAACAAAATAAATAAAACTTAAGATACTTACAACTATCACTGGAAGAGGTTTCGGTCTGCCAATGGATGATTTCAAGTGCTCATGAAAGCGAAAATGGTGGTGCACATTCCATCCCTTAAATGGCCTCCTCTTTATTGCACAGTTAATTTTCAATTCCTGTGGCTAAATGTGAGGCATTATTTATTGTGATGGAAGGAATTAGTCTTTTCCCATTACTTCCACTTCTTGACTAACATGTTTTCAAAAACCAACATATCATAATATCTACCTAATTGCAATCCTTTAATTGGAGATTTTGTTTACAGTGCTCAATATGTTGTAATTTCTGCTGACCACAAATATTCCCAGAACTCATCCTTCTGATCCGTTCACACTCATCCTCCCAGATTTCATTTTTATATTTCAGTGTTGTATTTAATAAGATGGTATAGGCTTACTATCCTGCAGATTTAATGATCCTTGGCCTTAGAATATTTCTGTAGTTTAATGGCAACACAATCAATGAAGGGAAGAAAATGACAAAAAGGAAAGGAAACAAAATGGAATATTGCTCATGCAGAGGCATTTTAACCCTGTGGACTGTAATTTATTGATTATATTAATCCAGACATTATCATTTCTGTCAAAGTAATTTTAGATTCAGTTCATGTAACCCATCATGTCATAAATTAGTGGAATTTTATGAAAATCTCTAAATCTGAATGTAAATGATTCAGGTAGTCTTGCTTGTTCACAGAATATGAAGACATGTTTGCAAAGAGAGAGTTCTGGAAAGAAATTAATAAGAATGAGTTACCAAATTTCTTCCAAGACTGTGACCACTATCCTTCCCTACGCGAAATTAATGAAACCTGGGTTTTGATTAATGCAGGTACAGTATATAAAATCCTTGTAAATTTTTTCTCCATTTTCAGGAAATGCTAGTATATTGCTTCACAAAATAATGCATAATTATACTGAAAACAACCAGCTGCACAAGGAGCTTCAGCGTCATTTAAGATGGAACATGTTAATATGCTGGAGAAAATATAAAAGGGACTAAATTAAAACTCTGATTTACACTTCATCCTTGGCCTGTACTTATTCAATGTAATACATGTAGTATACCAACTCCATGTGATCGACTCAATATTTTCTTTGTGAAGATCGTACAGACTGCATAGTTCATTGATACATCGGCTCAGTAGTGGCCCAGATTTGTAGATGGTTTCACTTAAATCTGTCTTCCTGTACTAAAAGCCAGCTTGCTATTCTTAGAATGAGGTAGGCAAAGAGAGGGGCAGATGTTTAGGCTAGGGTGTCGCTACTTCTCGGAAGACAGAAGAGACTACAGATGCTGGAATCTGGAACAAAAAAGTAGAACACTGGAGGAACTCAGTGGGCCAGGCAGCATTTTTGGAGGTGTAAGCTAAAGTTTGAGGTCAATAGAAGAGATAATCAGAGTCACAGAATCACAGAAATGAGCCCTTTGTTGAATTATGTCCCGGCCAACCTTTTAGCCCATCTGCACAATTTAATTTACAAATTGCTGGGCAGACTTCAGGCCAGATTAAAGTGTCAAGGCCCAAGAGTTGTAAGTGAACCAGTGTTCAGCTCACATCTCCATGTCAGGCAAAATTCCCAACCTGAGCCCATCCCGTCTGCCTGCGCTTGACCCATCTCCCTCTCTTCCCCTGACTACCACTGGGTCGGAGGTGCAGGAGTCTTGGGTCCCGGGCTGCCAGGTTCATGAGCAGCTGTTTCCCTGTAGCCATCAGGCTCCTGAACTGATTTCACTCACCTCAGCATGTACACTCACTTTTGAGGTCTCTGCAGTTCATGTTTATCTATTATTTATATACTTCTTAGTTAATTGCACAAAGTGTTCTTTTTCACACCCTGGATGTTTCTTGGTCTTTGTTGTGTGTGTGTGTGTTTTTTGTGGGTTCTTTTGTGGCTGCCTGCAAGAAGATGAACCTCAAGGTTGTATATTGTTTACATACTTTAATAATGCATTTACTTTAAAATTTGAACTAGTATCCTTGTCTTTTTAAGAGACAATCTATACATGTCCCATAAACTTAGTGATTGTACCTAAGTTAACCAATTCATCTGGCATTAAACTCCTGATATCAACCACTTTGTTTAAAAAACCCCTATTCCCTCAAATATCTTTTAAAACTTCTTCCTCTTACTTTAAATCCGTACTGTCTTCTTCTTGATACCCCTACTAAAGGAAAAAGATTCTGACTATCTGTCATAAGGGGGCATTGATGGCGGACCTAATTGCAAGACACAGACACTGAAGTACTAGGAACAGGACTAGGTTTATCGAGATAGCAAGGTGAGTAAGGAAGAAACGGCGCTGGACATTGACACAGGCCCTGGACAGGACTAGGATTCAGGGCCTGGTCTAGGACTTGGACTAGAAACACGGGACCCGGAAGGGAAACTAGAAACAAGGAGCCTGGACTAGGAACACGGAACCCTGGAGCCAGAGCCTGGACAAGGACCCAGAGCCTAGATCTTGGTTGGGACTCGGAACCGGAAATCCGGTCTAGGCTAGGACTCGGGACTAAGATCTTGGCAAGGACAGGCCGTGGTTACAGGACAGGTCGAGGTACCCCAGCACAGGACGAGGAATCTCCAGCACTGGGCTGGGCGAGGAACCGGATCTAGATGAGGACACAAAGCTCAGATTTGGACAGGGCTAGAACACGGCGCCTGGCCTTGGTCTTGGAACACAGGAACTCAGAACCTTGGATGTGGACTGGACGAGGTACTCCAGGGCAGGACGAGGCTCTTGGACTAGATTTGGCTCGGCTCTTGGACTCGACTTGGTTAGGCTCTTGGATACGGAACCGGGACTCCCCCTTGGGACGCAGGGCTGGGACACTTTCGAGGGCACACGGCCAGGATGACTGCCGAGGGACTCCTGGACTGGATGAGAACATGAAGCCTTGACTTGGACAGGATTGGAACAGAGGAGCACAGAGCACAGAGCCAGAACCCCTCCTTGGGAACAGGACTTAGGGCCAGGGCTTTACCCAGAGTCAGGACCCTCTTGGGAACAGGACCTAGGGCCGGGACTCTTCTTTGACAGAGACACTAAACACGAAACACAGGGACACAAAGAGATAGTTCCAAACTTAACGATAGATCGTCCCTTATCTTGGCATGGCAAGACTCCGGTCTCACTCTGGCAGTTGAACTTGACAGGGATGCAAGCAAGGCTTCAGAAGGAAGGGGAAGGGAACAGTCCAGCAGGGAATCCTTGGTTTGAAAGGTATTTATGTGCCAGCCCAAAATGAGAATCAGGTGCTTCAATTAAGGCACCCAATGGAACAAGGCAAAACAGGAAAACACGGAATAAGGCATCGACGAACCAGAATGCAGACTTCACGGACCCCACCATGACAGTACCCCCCCCCACCCCCAATTGGAGCCTCTTGGTGACCAGACAGGCTTTCCTGGACTATGGACGACCCGGGCGGGTGGGGGGGTGGTATTCAACAGAAGGGATCCCAGGATGGTGAGAGTTAAACGACAGTGTCTGCGTCGCTGGGTCCATGTATGACTGGGCTGTTCTGTCATAAGGGGACATTGATGGCGGACCCAAATGCAAGTCACAGACACTGAAGTACTAGATAAGTTCGTGGCCTAAGATAGAAGGAGTCAATTTTAGAAAACCTAGCACATTTATTTTTCAACATAGTCCCCTCCTACATTTACACACTTAGTCCAGCGGTCGTGGAGCATACGGATCTTGGACCTCCAGAAAGTGTCCACAGCAGGGGTGATTGATAAGTTCGTGGCCTAAGGTAGAAGAAGATGAGTTATACAGCTCTCATTACATGCACATGCAGTTCAACACTTTGAGTGATTATGCAGAAAGTTTGAAGCTAATAACTCATCTCCTTCTACCTTAGGCCACAAACTTATCGATCGCCCCTGATGAGTTATTAACTTCAAACTTCCTGCATAATCACTCAAAGAGTTGAACTGCATGTGCATGCAACGACAGCCGTATAACTCATCTCCTTCTACCTTAGGCTACGAACTTATCAATCACCCCTTGTATATCCAAATTCTTAATATATATCACAAACAACTTGGATCTCACTACCAATCCCTGTGTACATCAGTGAAGACAGACTTGTATTCAGAAAAAACAACTTTCTGTGACTGCCCTCTGCCTCCCATCGCCAAGTTAATTTTGGATTCAAATCAACAGCTTGCCTTGAATTGATGTGCTTTAACCTTCTGGACCAGATTATCACACGGAACCTGTGAAATTCCTTACTAAAGAACATATGGACAACATATTCACCGTTCCTTCATCAGTCTTCTTAGTTATCCAGAAAAAAACAATCAAATTAGTAAGACCAAAATCCCATGCTGAATATCCCTGAACAGCCCCTACCTTTGCAAATGTGCATAAATCCTATCCTTTAGGATTTTCTTCAATAACTTCCCTACCCACAGCATAAGGAGTAACTGCCCAGGGTGACCTGGATTATCCTCCACTGTCCTGCTTAAATAATGGAACAGTATTAGCAACTTTCCGCACTTCTGGCCTCTCACCTGTAAACAATCTCTGCTAGGGCTCCAACTCCCCTGCTTCCCATAGCCATCTGGAATACATCTCATCTAGCTCTAGGGATTTATAAATTCCTGTGCATCCCATCACATTTAGCACTGTCTTCTTCTTAATGCTGACCACTTGCTTCAGGTTATCCACATGCTAAACTCACTAACTTCCTTCTCCTTGGTGAATGTAGATGAGAAGTATCCATTTAGAACCTTTCCCACATTGCTCAGCTCCCTACTCTACTCCCTATACACTCATGAGTGTGTGGACGGATTCTGCTCTAGCACCCTCTACAAGTTTGCAAATGGTGCCACCCTAGTGGGTTATATCTCATGGGTTGGAGTACAGGAAGGAGATAGCATAGTGGCAACAATCTTTCCCTCATCATCAGCAAAACTGATCATTAACTTCAGGAAGAAGGGCATTTTTACATGTTCCTTTTTACATCAACGCTGCTGAGGTCGAGAAAGTTGAGAACTTTACGTTCCTACGGAACCGGAAGAAGATGCAACGCACAACGTGACCGAGGGCAACATCCTCCAGACGATTCACGAAACTACTTCTTCACTTCTTTTATGTCTTCATCATCTTTCAAATGTGGTTCTGCTACTGTTGGAGCCAGTGATCTATGGTTTGGTGGTGTGTTTTCAGTCCGATTGAGCAATCTGGTACTTTGCTTTCAGCTGGTGCCAGAATTCTGGATCATGGGCAAGGTTTAATCAATGTGGTTAGTAGATTGGACTCTGTGTTCCATGTTATGATATGTTTCTGGTTTCTAAACACTCTTTTCTTGTTGCTACTTTGGGCGATTTTGAACCGGGGTAGCTTGCAGAAATGAACACTGAGCTGAACTGAATATGCCCAGACTCTTATCAATTTTGTGTTTTATATTCTGTGTTTTTCGCTTTTTTAAATGCTGTTTGCACGATTTGTTTTTTTTTTTAACCTGCGTGTGGGAGGGAAGGTTTGATGTTTTTCTTTGAACACGTTCCATGGTTTTCTTTGTTTTGTGGCTGTTTGTGGGAAAGGTATACCTCACAGTGATGTTCTGTAAACATACTTTGATAATAAATGAAGTTTGAATAGTTGAATAAACATCAGTAATAACCTGTCCAGGTCCAATCATATTGATGCAATGGATGAGGAAGCACACCAATGTCTTTATTTCCTCAGAAGGCTCATGAAATTAACGTGTCCTCTTTAGCCCTCACCTGTTCTTTTCCAGTGCACCATAGAAAGTATCCTATCTGGATGCATCATGGCTTGGAGTGGCAGTTGCTCTGCTTCTAACTGCAAAAAGCTGCAGAGTTGTGGACACAGCTCAGCACATCACCGAAACTAGCCTCCTCACCATAGTCTACACTTCTCACTGCATCAGTAAAGTAGTCAAAGACCCACCAACCCTAGATATTCTCTCTTCCCTGCTCCCTCCTATCAGGCAGAAGATATGAAAGCTCGCACCATCAGGCTTAATGACAGCTTCTATCCTGCTGTAAGACTACTAAATGAATCCCTAGTACAAAAGGATGGAGTCTTGACCTCACAATCTACCTTGTTAGGACCTTGCACCTCATTGTCTACCTGCACTGCGCTTCCTCTTTAACTGAAACACTTTAATCAGGACTTTGTTGTTGTTTTGTTGTATACTACTTGAATGCACTGTTCTAATGAACTGATCTGTATGAACAGTATGCAAAGCAAACTTTTCACTGTACCTCAGTACATGTGATAATAATAAATTAATTTACAAATTTGTCAGGTGTCTTCATATAAACACTGCCCCTTGGTCCTATGGCTACCCACTCATTGTCCGGCTACACTCAAGCTTCTAACATACTATTCAAGTAACCCGGGATTCCCCTAAATCTTACTTTCCCGAGATCTTTTATGGATCCATGTTGCCCTTCTAATTTTTCCTTAAGTTCTCTGCCACACATTGTATTCCTTCAGAGAATCTTTTGATCCCATGTTGCTCGTATTTGCCATATGTTTTCTTTATTTTCTGATCAAATCTTAAATATTGTTTGGCATCCTAGGTTTCCTTATATTTTTATCTTTTCCTATTACACTTACTGGAACAGGTAGGACCTAAACTGTTAGTACCTTTCCTTTCAAAGTCTCCAATTTTCATCTGTCATTTTACCCACAAGCATTTACTGCTAAACTACTTTCACCAGGTCCTCTCTTACACTATTGAAATCACCCTTCCCCCAATTCAAGACCTTAACATAAGGTACAATCCTATCCTCTTCCATAACCTGCTAGAAGCTTGCAGAATTATGCTCACTGCTCTCTAAATGTTGCCCCCACCCACTCTTCTACCACCTGCCCAGTTTCATTTCCTACGATAATGTTCAGTATCGCTACCTCTGTGGTAGAACTGTCTACATACTTCCCAAAAGAAATAACTTGTTGGATACTTCCGACAAATTCTGCTTCATCCAAGCTTCTTGCAAGTAGGCAATCACAGTCACAATAGGGAAATTTAAAATCCCCACTACTGTATCCCCATGGCTGTTACATCTTGTTTTGTGATTTTCTTACAGATCTGTTACTCTAATTCTCAATGACTATTGGGAGACCTTTAGTATAACCCTGGCAAGTGATCACCTTCCAGGATATCCTCTAAATACTGCCATTTTTATTCTCATTGCTTTCCACTGTGAATGGAATCAACAGACTAGCCATTACTAAACCGCCTCCTCACATTCCAGTTCTTGCTCAATCTACAGTCTCTTAGGTTTACAGGTGTTACATGTGTTTATCTCTTACTTTCCCTCCCATCCTGACCACACTTCCTCATTTCACACCTTCACAAACTGGCTGTGCAGTGGAAAACGTGCAAAACAGGAGTTAAGTATCCCCACTGGATGTCACACTTTAAGCATCAGTTCACCTTCATTGTTGTGCAAAATTTAGAGATAGCTCAGAGGTAGATCATTTCATGGTGAGTTACCAGCAACGAGAGCTTGAAACTGAAGCAGGAGAAAAGAATAGCACAGATCCTCCCCGCACCCCCACAAGGTAAGGAGTTTGCTGGAGCAACTCTCAGAGAAAGGTTGAGAGTTAACAAAAAGTGAAGTGTTTGGTTACACTAACAGATCTGCCAGAAAGCCTGTATTACATCATTGAACAGAATATTTTTGTGACATAGAAGTCTTGTCCGAGCTGACCCAACCTTATCCAATGTTCCAACACTGTCCTTGTAAACCTATAAATCATAGCTCTTCAGGTACGCATCTGAGTACTGATGTATTGAGGGTCCGTCGTCATTTCAGGCTGCACGTTCCAGCTCAGTGTCACCCTCTTAGATAAAACACTTTTCTCTTCTAGTCCTTTGAACAATTACTTTATGTCAATCTCTCCTCCCTTTTTCTGCTACATCTTATTTTCAATTTCAGCATAACCTCCTGCATTAATGAGGGTAAGCTTCCTGTGTATCTTTTTACTTAGTTAATTGAGTGCCCTGTTATCTCTAAGGATCGATGGATATTCACTCTGAGGTCCTGCTGTTCATCCACACCACTCAATATCCTGACATTTATTGTGGATTTGCTTCCCCCTGCTTGTTGCATCACTTCAAAAGCATTACCTTACACTTCTTTGGATTAAATTCTATTTGCCACTGTTCTGCAAAACTGACAAGACCATCCGAATTGTCAGTAATTTAAAAGTTTCCCCTTCATTACCAATCACACTGTCATTTTTGTGTCATCTTCATACTTAATACCTTAGCTACATTTATGTCTAAATCATTAATGTATTCAACTAAATAGTAAGGAGTCACATGCCTTTCAAAAACAGAATCTCCAATTAACTATTATTACCCTTTACTACTCCAGCAATGAGCCAAGTCTGGATCCAGTATGCCACTTTTCTTTAGATCCTCTGGACTTTTACTTTCTTAACCAGCTTGCCGTGTGTTACCTTATCAAAAGTCCATGTAGACTATTTCAAGAATGAAGAAATCACCAGTCATGCTGTGGGTAATATTTTTGCCATCTAGAAGGCAGGGGTTCCTCCTGTGTCATGGGGCCTCAAAGCAACAGAGAATGAAAAACAGTTTTAAAGTCTGTGAACCCCAACCACCATGGAAGTGATAAATGAGCTTATCACAGAGTAGGGAGGAGTCTAGCACCTGTTGTGTTTATGGCTTTCATAGAGCTTGGAACCAAACATTTCCATCATGGAAGTTGTAGGCAATTTCCTTAACATGTTTGGCTCAATGCAAAATCAGACTGTTGACACTGGTGTCTGGGGGTCTTGGCTTGTGTCAGAATGACCTAGTGATCTGTCCTTCCAAAGAATGCTGGGATTGTTAAATGCCCTCAGGAGACTAGTGGCAGTAGTGTCATATGCCATAAATCTGTTTTCCTCTTCTAGGATTACACCATCAATGAGCCCACTTCTGCCAAAGCTCTTCCTGTTATCGATCAGATTGCCATCACATTTACTGATAAAGTACAGTCTACGATGGGGTGCTCAAGGACTTGTTTTGCTTGAGATAATTTTCTGCAACTTCCATCACTGAAAGCCAGAGGTCTTTCAGCAGTCACACGACAGCCATTGGAATTGCTCCGAGAAGGAGCACCAGGCTAAATAAAGGCATATGGAAGACAGACATGAAGGAAATTCTTAAGGTTGATATATTATGTTTCTATTAGTAATTTTCTATTTATTCAAAAATGTGAACTGCTGCTATTCTTCTGACAGAGGGATTCCCAGAATGTTGTTTATCAGGAGATTTACGACTGGGACTTTGCGCTGTGACAATGAAGATATAGCAATATATTTTCATGTCAGTATTGTGTGTGACTTGGGGGGAAAGCTGCAAGTTGTGGTTTTCCCTTGTTTATGCCATCCTTGTTCTTCCAGGTGGTGGAGGTCAGAGGTTGATCAAAGTTCAAAGTCAATTTATTATTAAAATACATATACAATGCTGAAATTCATTTTCTTGCGGGCATGTGCAATAATTCTAATAACCATAATAGAACCAGTGAAAGACATCACTAACCAGTGTGCAAAAGACAACAAACTGTACAAATACAAAAAGGAGAAAAAAGAAATAATAATAATAATAATAATAATAATAAGCAATAAATATAGAGAACATTTGATGAAGAGTCTTTGAAAGTGAGTCCATATGATGTGGGAATAGATCAGTGGTAGAACGAGTGAAGTTGAGTGAAATTAGCCCCTCTGGTTCAAGAACCTGCTGCTTGAGGGGTAGTAACTGTTCCTGAACCTTGTGGTGTGGGTCCTGAGGCTCCTGTACCTTCTTCCCAACAGTAGCACCACTACTCGGGTGGTGGGGAGTTCCTGATGATAGATGCCGCTTTCCTGCGACAATGCTCCATGTAGATGTGCCCAATGGCAAGGAGGGCTTTACCCATGATGGACTGGGCTGTGTCCTCTTTTTGTAGGATTTTCCACTCATGGGCATTGGTGTTTCCATACCAGGCTATGATGCAGCCGGTCAATATACTCTCCACCACACATCTTTGTCATGACGAATCTTCGCAAACTGCCTCGGAAGTAGAGGCACTGATGTGCTTTCATCGTAATTGCACTTATGTGCTGGGCCCAGGACAGATCCTCTGAAATGAGAGCACTGAGGAATTTAAAGTTGCTAATTCTCTCTACCTCTGATCCCTGATGATGATTGGCCCATAGACCTCCGGTTTTCTCCTCCTAAGGTCAATAATCAGCTCCTTGGTCTTGTTGACATTGAGTGAGAGGTTGTTGTTTTGACACCACTCAGCTGTATGCTGGTACATCACGACCTTTGATTCAGCCTACATTAGTAGTGCCGCCAGAAAACATAAATATGGCATTGGATCTGCGTTTAGCTATGCACAAATGTGAAGCGAGCAGAGCAGGGCTAAGCACACAGCCTTTTGGTGCACCTGTGATGACCGAGGTTGTGGAGCAGATGTTGTTGCAAATCTGAAACGACTGGGCTCTGCAAGTGAGGAAATCGAGGATCCAGCTGCACAAGGAGGTCTTGAGGCCAAGGTCTTGGAGCTTATTTATTGGCTTGAGGGGGCGATAGTGTTGAATGCCGAGCTGTAGTGATAAAAGGTATCCTGATGTCTACACCTTTGTTGTCCAGATGTTCCAGGCTTGAGTGAAGACCCAATAAAATGGCACCTGCTGTAGACCTGTTGTACCAATAGGCAAATTGGAGTGGATCGAAGTCACTTCTCAGGCAGGAATTGATATGTTTCATCACCAACCTCTCAAATCACAGTGGATTACGTAAATGCCACTGGATGATAGTTAATTGAGGCAGGTTCCAGTGTTCAGAGGTACTGGTATAATGGAAGCATGCTTGAAGCAGGTGGGTGCCTTGGACTGCAAGTGGTTAAAGGTCTCAGTGAACACTCCAGCCAATTGATCAGCACAGGTCCTTAGTACTCATGTCTATCCATGGCCTCCTCTACTGTAAAGATGAAGCCACACTCAGGTTGGAGGAACAACACCTTATATTCTGTCTGGGTAGCCTCCAACCTGATAGAATGAACATTGACTTCTCAAACTTCCGCTAATGCTCCACCTCCCCCTCGTACCCCATCTGTTACTTATTTTTATACACACATTCTTTCTCTCACTCTCCTTTTTCTCCCTCTGTCCCTCTGAATATACCCCTTGCCCATCCTCTGGGTCCCCCCCCCTTGTCTTTCTTCCCGGACCTCCTGTCCCATGATCCTCTCGTATCCCTTTTGCCTATCACCTGTCCAGCTCTTGGCTCCATCCCTCCCCCTCCTGTCTTCTCCTATCATTTTGGATCTCCCCCTCCCACTTTCAAATCCCTTACTCACTCTTCCTTCAGTTAGTCCTGATGAAGGGTCTCGGCCTGAAACGTCAACTGCACCTCTTCCTAGAGATGCTGCCTGGCCTGCTGAGTTCACCAGCAATTTTTATGTGTGTTGCTTGAATTTCCAGCATCTGCAGAATTCCTGTTGTTTTCTTTAGTACTCAGCCAGGTATCCCATCTAGCTGGATGCCTTCTTTGGGTTCAACCTCCTGAAGGATGCTCTCACATTGGCATCAGAGACTGAAATAACAGGGTCTTTGGGGGCTATGGGAGGGAGGTTCCTACATGTTTTGATGGTCAAAGCGAGCATAAGAGGCATTGAGCTCATCTGGAAGTGATCCTGCTGTTATCGCCTGATTTCACTTTGTAAGCGGTGAGAGTATTCAGGTCCTGCCACAACTGTCAAGCATCCTTCATTGATTGAAGTTTAGTTGGAATTGTCCCCTTGCCCATGAGATGGCTTGCCGGAGATTGTACCTGGACTTTTGGTGACTTTCTTGGTTGCCAGACTTGAATGTTTCTGACTGGCCCTCAGCAGATTGCAGATCTCCTGGTTTAACCAGAACTTTCTGTTGGGGAAGATTCTGAATGATTTTGTGAAAGTGTTGGGAAGTGTTGTTGGAATTTGTAAAGTTGATTAATTTGTAAGATTGTTTTGGATTGCTTATTTTGTATTGACTTTGATATTTTCATTAAGATACAGTATATTGTGAAAGTTAGTGAAAGAAAGAAAGGCATAGAACCATTGATAAATGGATAATTGGAGTTGTGTTTATTGGCAGCAAAGACATAGAGGGTCTCTCTAATTTCCCACCATTCTTTTTTCTCATCCTGCTGCAGTCCTGATGAAATGTCTGGCCTGAAACATCAATTCTTTATTCCTCTCCATAGATACTGCCTGACCTACTGAGCTTCCCCAGCATTTTGTGCGTGTTACTTTGGATTTTCACCATCTGCAGAGTTTCTTGTGTTCCTTCTCCTCCCATTCCACGCATTTTACTGTACTGCTGACCACACAATGATACTTATAAACAAAGAGGCCCTTGCTTTGTTGTATCAGGTTGTGTTTGTCAGGGAGTGTGGCAACCCAAAGCATTGTTCCCATACACTCACATCCAGAATCAAAAGACAAGGTCACATTCTTCACTCTATGGCACTCTGCAGATTTTAGAATTGGAGCAGCAGCCAATAGAATCAGACCACAATTAAATGCCACTAGCTGTTGATCTCAATAAATTGTATACATTCCCATGGTGATGAGTGTAGGATCTTTCCTGCTGCTGAACGTGGGTTCATTTGGGAAGGTTAACAGACGGTATAAGCTTGAACAGAAGCTTCATTACAGCAATGCTAGTATCAAAAGGATGTTATCTCCATGATCTACCAACTTCACAGATTTCCAGCAGGCTCCAGATTTGTCATTATTCTTCACATTTCCAGTCAACAGCAGAATGGTACAAGAGGTGTGATATAGCCTGGAGATAACGGTGGAATGGGACAAAGATAAAGAAACTTCACAATTACAAAATTGTGTCATTCAGAAATCCATATGCTACCTTATGACCAATTTTACCTCTGCACAGCTGCAGATGAGGCAGTGCCTGGCACTTTCTGTAAGATTCCAACATCCTTGAACAATGAACCTAATCTCAGCAGTTAAAGCATGAAGCTGACAGCCTCTGCTGATAACAAACAGGATTTACCATGTGAACACAATAGAAAATAGAAGTTAAAATAGTTATTATCACCAAGGATATTTCATGTATGCTTGGCCAAATGCTATAGATATCAAGTTTCCTTTTGCAAATTATTACAAATGGAATATAATTAATTTCACAATGACTATGACTTAGTTTCTCTTTGGCCCTATAATTTCAGGTTTAGCTTGCTCAATTCTATACAAAGATTTTGGCTCTATTATTCACAAAGGAGACTGCTGTTGATTATAGATCCTTTCAAAAGTTTTTGTAAATAAATTAAATGATTTTTTCACAGCTTTTATTTGAGTAGATCCCCTGCCCTTGGGCAATATGTACATGAGGTCATATTCACAAGATAATAAGATGACTTTCCTTAAAGGGGAATTGTCTGCACATTTTTTTCTGAAGCTCATTCCAAACCAGATTGTGGGCTTAGATGTTTAAGGTGGCTCATTGGAGTTTCTGCAGAAGATAGTCAGGAAATCTGGTTCTGTCAGATTGTTTAGATCAGCTACCACTCCAAGTCCATTTATAAGCTATAAGGTAAAGATTGCTGAGTAAGTAATGTCAGACCCTTAAATCATTATCTAAAACAAAAGAGAAAAAGTCTTTGCGGTAGCAGGTGAGCTGTGCAGTTTTGTGGATATTTGTATACATAAAAAACACTAGGCTTCAATAGGTAGATTTGCAGAGGATGAGGAGCAAGAGAAATTTTCCTTTTTTTACTAACAAACATCGCTTAAGTTTGTTATAATTTGTGCATGACTATCATGTCAACCAACTGCAGCCATTGCTTTGAAAACTCTAAACTTTCTCTTATCCTAAATCTGTGACCTGCTGTATAATCTCTTGTTGATTTGTTTTGCTCTCAGTGATTTCTTGGTATTGCAACAACTTATGGTTTCACGTTACTGCTGAATGTTATCCAAATATATTTAAAATAAATTAGTTTTGGCCTGGTGTTTTTATAGTGTGAGGTGAGGACAATTTCAAATTGTTCAGAACTTCTAATTTTCTTAATACTGTAAAATTATTGGGTCCAAGTCATTTAGCTGTGAAGTATTCCCATTATTTTTTTTCATGAGCCAGTTCATCAGAACTCATTTTCCACAATGTTCTTGTATTTTTTTCATGTTTCTTTCTTCCTAGACCACTGACAGGTTTCCCTTGAAACTTTTCTGCTTCAACATTAGCAAAACATGAGGCATCTCAAGAGTTTTATGTGCAGTATGCTATAATTATATGATATGTATTGGTGTAGTGACATTCTGTAATGTAATGTGAGCATTACAAAGTATTGGGAAAATGACAGAACTTTAACTGATGCTCTGCCCTTTTATATTGCTGCTTGCTTGCCACATTCCTTTCTTACATTTTCCTTCCATATTATATAGGCATCCGTTAGTCTTGTGAGACCATGGATTTGCACCTTGGAAAGTTTCCAGGGGGCAGGCCTAGGCAAAGTTGAATGGAAGAAGTTGAATGCAGTTGCCCATGCTGCAAGTCTCCCCTCTCCACACCACTGATGTCCAAGGGAAGGGCATTGGGACCCATACAGCTTGGCATCAGTGTCGTCGCAGAGCAATGTGTGGTTAAGTGCCTTGCTCAAGGAGACAACATGCTGCCTCACCCAAGGCTCAAACTAGCGACCTTCAGATCACTAGATGAATGCCTTAACTACTTGGCCACATGCCAACACATCCTTCATTATAATTCTGTTCTTAAGATGTTACTCTTTATTTCTTGGTATTTGGGTAAAAGCTTTTCTGGTACCCTCACATATGCCATTGATCCATTTTTTTACACCATTTTCCTTCTGGTTTCAACAATGACCTTCCTTGACTGTGCCCAAGTATAATTTAATAAGTTAAGCAAACTTAAAAACTTCAGGAAAAGGATTTATTTCTATAGATCCAAGTGCAAAGAAACTGATGTGAAAAATAATGTTTTCTCATCAACTGATTTAAACTAAAAGTGAGAAAATTCTGAAACTCGAGTCAGTTAGGAGAAGTAGTCTAAAGGGGAGTAATATATGCTAATACATGCCAATGACGTATGTTGGCATTTTTCAAGCTTTTGCAGCTGAAATGTATGAAAACTAATAGCCAAAATATCGTAGGAGGAGGGAAAGAAAAGGTGCGATCTGAACTTCAAAATGGAGAAAATTTGTACTGTGTAAGCAGCGACAGGCATAACATCTGAGAGACCAAATGTGTAATAATATAACCTCCTAGCAGCAATGAAAAGAGGTGTGATCTAAAAACGTCATTCAGCTGCTGGATGTCCATTCTTGTGTAATGTGCCAATGGCATTTTCACACACAAATGCAAGTTTCATAACTAGCAAACCAATTGAAACAAGTGTAGTTCCATTATTTAAGAAATGTGAGAAGTAGAAACCACAAAATTATACACCTGTTAGTGTAACATCTGTTGTGTGGAAGTTAGTGAAATCTATAATTAAGGACAGAGTGACTGGGCATTTGAAGAAATTTTAATTGATCAGCAAGAGCAATGATGATTTGCAAAAGGTATATCGTAATTGAATTCTTTGAGAAAGTGCTTATTGTAATAGACAGGACATTACATGGTTCAGTTCTGAAGGACATCGAAAGCATTTGATAAGAATAATAGATTAAAACTGATGTAACTGGGGTCAAATTATTGGTCTGATTAAAGAACTGGCTAGTTAGTGGAACATGGAGACTATGGTTAATGTACACAAATGAATAAAGTGTTTCTCAAAAGACATAGGAGCAGAAGTATGCCTTTTGGCCCATCGATCCTGCTCCATGATTCAATCATGGCCGATGTATTTTCCCTCTCAACCCATTCCTTCTCCATGAAAGTTTTGATGCCCTTACTAATCAAGAACCTATTAACCTCTTCTTTAAATATACCAAATTATGTGGCCTCCATAGCTGAATGGGATAATAAATTCCACAGCTACCTCACCCATTGGTTAAAAAAGTTCCTCCTCATCTCTGTTTAAAAGGGCTGTCCTGCCTTCTGAGGCTGTGACCTCTGGTCCTATACTCTCCCACTATTGGAAATATCCTCTCCACGTCATTCTGTCTGGGTCTTTCAGTAATCTCCCCTCCCTCATTCTTCTAACCTCCAATGAGCATAGGCCTAGAGTCATCAAATAGTCTTCATGTGTTTCTGATGGTGCGTTTAAAAAGAACGAGGATTTCCACTCCCAATACCAACTATCTTGCTGACAAGCAGGCAGTCTCTGGTAAATAAAATCAACAATTCAGATCTAAGGTGCTGTTTCAGAGGGACATTAGGAATGCGTGCGTCCTTTTCTTATGGAATTTTAGTTAACCATTTTCATTCTAGATGCAGCAATTCGAATAGACAGGATCACAATACATCATCAAGATAGGTCAGACAGTCTCTCAAAAGCAGAGGTGGAGGTGTGCCCCTCATCATCACCTTCTCTGATGTACTAATGTATTAGTGACATCCAGATATTGCACACCAGGTCTGGAATATCTCTCAATTAAGTTCCAGCCATTTTACCTACCACGAGAGATTTCAGTGATCATTTTGGTAGCAGTGTACATTTCACCTCAGGCTAATGTCAAACAAGCTCTAGACGAACTGAGCGATGTAATCAACAGGCATGAAACAGCACATCCTGATGCCTTCCCCATCATTTTGAGATTTTAATCAGGCCAGCTTGTTAAAGCCAAAATAATTATTATGAACAAAACACTTGTAGTACCAGAGGAAATAACACACTGGACCACTGTTACACCACCATCAAGAGTGTTTACCAAGCTATTCCACGCCCACACCAAGGAAAGTCTGACCACCTGAGCATAGGCAGAGACTAAAGACTGCAGCACCAGTAGTGAGGACCAAGAAAATATGGACCAGGGAGGCACAGGAGCGCTAGCTAGAGTGCTTGAATCAGTGGACTGGGCCATGTTCAGGGATTCATCTTCGAACCTGGATGAGTATGCCACAGTTGTTACTGAGTTCATTAAAACCTGTGTGGATGAGTGTGTGCCTACGGAAACTTACTGTACATCCCCAAAACAAAAGCCGTGGATGAACCAGGAGATTCATAATCTGTTGAAGGCTAGATCTGTGGCATAAGTCTGGCGATCCAGGTCTTATAAGAAAACCAGGTATGACTTGAGGAGGGCTATTGCATAACTGAAGAAAATTCCAGGAGAGGTTGGAGGTGACATTGGATGCATGTCAACTCTGGCAGGGTTTGCAGGCCATTACTTCCTACAAAGGAAAATCCAGCATCATGAATGGCAGTGATGCTTCACTACCAGACGAGTTCTCTTTGGAAGGGAGAATAAAACCACAGCTATGAAGATCCCTGCAGCATCCGATGACCCTGTGATCTATGTCTCAGAGGCCAACGTCAGGCTGTCTTTCAAGAGGGCGAACCCTCGCAAGGCAGAAGGTCCCGATGGAGTACCTGGTAAGGCTCTGAAGACCTGTGCCAACCAACTTGTGGGAGTATTCAAAGGCATTTTCAATCTCTCACTGCTACGGTCAGAAGTTCCTACCCGATTCAGAAGGGCAACAATTATAGCAGTGCCCAAGAAGAGCAGTGTGAACTGCCTCAATGACTATCATCCAGTAACACATATCTACGCTGATGAAATGCTTTGAGAGGTTGGTCATGGATAGATTCAATACCTATCTCAGGAAGGACCTGGACCCACTGCAATTTGCCTATCACCACAATAGGTCTACAGTAGACCTGATCCCAATGGCTCTCCATGCAGCCTTGGATCAACTGGACTATGCAAGTACCCATGTCAGGATGCTATTTATTGACTATAGCTCAGCTATAGATCAAAAAATTACAGAACCTAGGCCTCTATACATCCCCCTGCAATTGATCCTTGACTTCCTAACCAGGAGACCACATTCTGTGTGGAATGGAAATAACATCTCCACCTCATTGACCCTGGTGCTCCACAGGGATGTGTGCTTAGCCCACTGCTCTACTCCCTCTGCACCCATGGATGAGTAGCTAGGCATAGCTCAAACAGCATTTATAAATTTGCTGATGATGCAACCATTGTTAACAGAATTTCAGATGGAGAGAGTGAGCAATTTTAAGTTCCTGGGACCTATCTCTGATGACCTAACCTGGTCACAACTATTATTGATGCAGTGATAAGGTTCGTCCATTGTCATTGTTGAAGACCTCAACACCATTAGTACTTTTTACGAGGTCGAGTTGCTAGCTCCACACTCAACCCGGCACGGATGGAAAGCGTGCCCGGGAGCGGCTCGACTGGATTTGAACTCGGGAACCTTTGCTCCTTCCTGGAGTCTAGCGCTGATGTCACCGTGCCACCAGCCAGCTTGATGGTGTCGAGACTAGCGCTTGATTTGGATTTAAGTGAGGGAGAGTTGTGCAGCGTCAGCCTCACCCTCTCTTCTCAATTCCCATCTGGATCCAGTGGCAAGACAAGAGTCGAGACGGCTGGAGATGGGACTAGGCGCAGTGGATGACCAGGACATCTTCTGTGTCTTGTTGTGCTCTACACGTTCCACGACGCTTGCAGAGACCGCTTTCTTGACCATTGGACCTTCCATTTGTCTTGTCCGCTCAGTCCGCCGGAGACTGTCTTCACATGCCGGGGTAGACAACTCCCTATCTCACCGAGGGTTTGAGACCCGTCGGCTACCCTCACCTGGTTTAGCCAGCTTGTTGATACAGCTATAAAGAAGGCAAAACAGAGGCTATATTTTATTAAGAGTCTGGGGAAATTTGGTTTGTCCACTAAAACACTCAAAAGCTTCTACAAATGTACCGTGGAGAGCAGTCTGACTGGCTGCAATACTGTCTGGTATGGGGGGGGGAGTGTGGGGGGAGGCTGTGGTACAAGATTGAAACAAGTTGCAGAAAGTCAGCTTCATCATGGGTACTAGCCTTTGTAGTATCCAAAACATCTTCAAGGAGTGATGCCCTGGGAAGGCGGCATCCATCATTAAAGATCACCATCTCCCAGGACATGCCCTCTTTACACTGTTACCGTTGGGAAGAAGGTACAGAAGCCTGAAGGCACACATTCAGCGATTCAGGAACAGCTTCTTCCCCTCCGTCATCCGATTCCTAAATGGACATTGAACCCACGGTCACTACCTCAATACACTTTTATTTCTGTTATTTCACTCATTTTATCTTAACTATTTAATAGACATATATTTACTTAAATGTAAGTTTTTTCTCTATATTTATTTATCATGTATTTCATTGTACTGCTGCTGTAAGATTTAACACATTTCACGACATATACCAATGATATTAAATTTGATTCTGATTCTGGTTCATGGATTAACCCTTTCATTTCTGCAATTGTTCTTGTAAACCTCATCTGGGCCTTCTCCGATGCCAGTGTATCCTTTCTTAGATAAGGGGCCCAAAACTGCTCACAATACTCCAAATGTGGTCTGACCAATGCCTTGTGAAGTCTTGGCATTACATCCTTATTTTTATATTCTAGCCATCTTGATTTAGTCACATTGCATTTGCCTTCCTTACAACCAACTCAAGATACAAGTTAACCTTTAGGGGATCCTACACTTGGACTTCCAAGTCCTTATGTTGTTCCAATTTCTGAAGTTAGTCCCTGTTTATAAAATGGTTAGCCTTTATTCCTTCTACCAAAGTGCATGACCATACACTTCTCTACTCTGTATTCATCTGCCATTTCTTCGCCCATTCTCCTAGTCTGTCCAAGTGCTTTTGCAGACTCCCTGTTTCCTCAACACTATCTGCCCCCTCCACCTATCTTTGTATCTCTGCTAACTGGGCCACAAAGCCACAATTATGTCATCCATCATTAACATATAATGTGAAAAGTAACGGATCCAACACCAGCCCCTGCAGAACACTACTAGTTACTAACAACCAATCAGAAAAAGCCTCCTTTATCCCAACTCTGCCTCCTGCCAGTAGGCCAAACTGCTGACAATGCTAGTATCTTTCCTGTAATATCATGGGCTGTTATCTTGTTTAGTATTTTCAAGGCAGCGCCTTGTCAAAGGCCTGTTAAAAATGCAAATAAGCAACATCCTCTGACTCTCCTTTGTCTATCCTGCCTCTTATTTCTTAAAAATATTCCAACAAATTTTACAAGCAAGATTTCTCTTTCCATGCTGAATTTGTCCTATTTTATTGTGTGCCCAGAAATAACATCCTTAATAATGGATTCTACCATCTTGGCAACCACTGAAATCAGGCTAAGTAGCCTATAATTCCCACATGATCTATGCTGGAACCACAGTTATTCACTATGTTTATTAAAGTCACAACAAAATTGACAATCATATCCAAGGTTGCCAGTTTTGCAAGAGATTGACAGCATAGTAAAAGTACACAGCAGGAGTTTTCAATTTCAAAGAAACAATGACAGATTAGTATAGTATGAAACAGAAGTATTTCAATGCCTTTAAGTATGACATTTCCTCTAAAATTTCCTTTTTAAGCTGAAGGATAATTAGGCAATTATTATATATTATGAAAACCACTGAAAAACAAAGTCCAAAGAGATTGACAATCCATCCGTACTAATTAACTAAAATGTAATTGAGTGCTAATGGAATGTTAGCCTCTATATTTAAGAAGGTTGGAAGAGGAAGATGACAACATTTTTTCTTCAACTCTATAAAGTCCTGTTTAGACTGTAATAGGATATGTTGGTCTTGGAAGGAGTTCAGCACAGGCCCAGCAGTATGTAAAGGAAGAATTAAGCTTCATATTCTTACATAAATTAGGCTTATTTTCCCTAGAGTACAAACATTTGAGAGTCAATTTCACTAAGACGCACAGAATTTTGAAAGGGTATACAGAGAAGGATCTTCCTGTTGATGGGGAGCCCAACAGATATCATTGTAAAATCAGGGCCAAGTCTGAGTTCTTCCAGCAGATTGTTAGTATGGTAGAAACATTTGGCCCAAGCACTCCCTCTTTAATTCCTGTTGTATTTATTAGTGGCTATGTTATATTAGCAGTTTCGTAAGATTATAGTACATAGCAACAGTATTAGGCCATTCAACTCATTAAATCTGCTCCTCTGTTTGATCATGGCTGATTTATTTTCCCTCTCAACCCCATTCTCCTGTCCTCTCCCCATGACCTTTGACACCCGTCCAATTCAAGAATTTATCAACCGACGTTTTAAATTCTGTGTACCCAAAGTCCTCCACAACTGTCCACGGCAATGAATTCCAGAGATTCACCGACCTCTGGTGAAAGAAATTCCTCTTCATCTCTGTTCTAAAGGGACATCCTTCTATTCTGAAGCTGTGTCCTCTGGTCCCACTAATGGAAATATTGTCTATTTAGGCCTTTCTTTATTCTGTCAGTTTTACTGAGGCACCTCCCCCCCCCGCATCCATTCTTCTGAACTCCAACAATTACAGATGCAGAACATTCAGATACTCCTCACACATTAACCGTCTCATTCCTGGAATCATTCTCGTAAACATCCACTGGACCCTCTCCATACTTTTTCACAGATATAGGGCCCAAACCTACTCAAACTTTCTCAAACTTCAGGGAAGTAGGAAGTGGTGTTTTTCACTTCAGTAAGTGTGTGTACATATATATAAAATAAACGTTAGAGGAGGCTATTTGGGCCATTATCCCTGTTTTGCCATTCAGTGAGATCATGACTCAGCTTTTATCTCCATATCATGTTTCTGCACTAAACCTAATTCCCTTAATATTCCCAAAACCATTTTCATCTTGAGTGTACACAAAGATGAAACCTCTTGGGTGGTGGAGGGAAGCGTAGTAAATTCATGAATTCACCACCCTCTAGCAGCGCTATCATTTATTTATCAGCTACATTTTAGACTGTAATGCACCATTTGGAAATTTGACTTGCACTTCAAGTAGTACAGAGATAGTTATAGATTTGATAGGATGTAGGCAAGTGGGATGGTTGAACACATACAAAGCAATAGAAATAATCTTGAGAGATGTTAATTAGCATAATTTTAAGAAGAAAGATTTCAATATTAATGCATAGATGGTTCAAAGATGGCTCTGTCATAAAGAAATACAGCAAATGTGATCCTGGTCATTATAAAATCATCAAATTCCAAAGACAGGATGAAAATTCTAATAGTAACAGGTTATTTCCTAACAACTTCAGGCCTCATGAATGGCTTGAGTGAAGGGACTGATGTGTTGTAGTCTCACCTACTGGCAATACAAGTATAGGATGTAAAGCTGCTTGTGAGGAGGAAATTCATCATGTTTGCAATAAAAATCAATGTGCATTTGCCTCCTTGATTACTTACTGTATCTACTGGTCTAATAATTTTCTGCAGTCCATGTTAGGGACGTTTAAGAAACTTTTAGACTGGCAGATGGATAATAGAAAAATGGAGGGCTATGTAGAAGGAAATGGTTGGATTGATCTTAGAGTAGGTTAACCAGGTTGGCACAACATTGTGGGCCAAAGGGCTTGTACTGTGCTGTAGTGTTCTATATTCTACAAAGAGACTATAAAGAGATTTAGATGGATCAAGTGAGAGTGGTAAATGTGAGATTATCCATTTTGGTAAGAACAGAAAAGGAGAATATTATTTAAATAAAGAGAGACATCAGAATACCTTTGTACAGAATAATCTAGATGTTCTCGTATTTGGACCACAGAACATTATTTTACTGGTGCATACAGCAAGTAAGGCAAATGTACTGTACATTGAATTTTATGCAAACATAATGAAATATAAAACGAGTGAAGTCTTACTACAGCTGCACAGGACTCTGTTAAAGAAGCACTTAGAGTAGTGCAGGCAGTCCTTAAGGAATGCGTCTGCATTTGAAGACATTTCAGTGAAGTTCAATAGGTTGAATTCTGGGTTGAAAGGTATGTCTTACAAAAGCAGGTTAAATAAGCAGGGCCTATACATTCTGCATTTAGAAGTGGCAATCTCATTGAGAAATATAAGATTTTGAACAACTTAACTATGTAAATGCTGAGGGAATATTTCATCTGATGCATGTATTCAGAAATATGGGGCATAATTTCAGAAGGATTTATTCGTTTAGGAAGTTAACGCAGATTTCCTGAAAATCAAAAACTGTAGAAGATGGAAATCTGAAATAAAAACCAAGAACACTGAAAATACTTTGCAGGTGAGAGAGCATCTGTGTAAAGATAAATAGTTAATGTTTCAGCTCAAATAGCTCTCTTTGGAGCTGGAAAAGTGGGAAATCATATGTGTTCCAAGTTGCCAAGGATGGGTGGATAGGATAAAGGGAATATCTTTGAAAGGTGTTAGGCCAGTGTTGTAAGATGATACAAAGTCATGTGGTTAATATAGCAACAAGGTAGTTAGAGATACAGAAAACAAACATGGGAACATGTAAAAATTGTGAAATTCAAATCAAAGCTGTTGCAGGGAACTGAAACCAAAAGGAGAAAATTGGCAAAGGATGGCAAATCAGACAGATTTTATGGAGAAAGAAAACCTGAGTTAATATTGCAAATGGATCATCTTACAACAGAACTGACCAGTTTTGATTTAAAGACCGCAAATTATCTGAAATTGCTGAATTTAATATTAAGCCCAGAAGACTGTATCATGCCTTAGGCACAAGATGAGGTGTTGTTCCTCTAGTTTACGTTGGGTCTTATTGAGAGAGTGCAGAGTTCCATGGGCAGAAAGGTCAGACGGGGAACGGGATCGGGAGTTCAATTCAGAAGCTCACCATGATCTCTAAGGACTGAATGAAAATGTCTGTAAAATGTTCCACCATATGTGACATCTCCAATATTGAGGAGACCATCTTGTGAAGTACCAAGTGTAGTACATTATGTTAAAGTCACTACAAGTGAGTCACTGCTCCAACTGGAAGTACAGTTTAGCTGCCCAGTTGGGCAAAAATAAGGTAAAGCACACAGGTGTGCATCTCCCGTGATTTCATGGTAAATTGACACGAAGCGGAGCGGTTAGTGTGGATGGAAGATTGGATCAGGAAACCACGTAGAGAATGGCTCTTTAGGAATGCTATAATGGGAGGGGAAGGAAAATTGTGTCTCTTGGAAGGTGATCAATTAAATGCGAATACTGGTGAGACGTAAGGAAACAAGGGATCTCTTGCTTTGTCCAGTGGGAGAGGGGATGAAATCAAGAATGTAGGAAATATTTTGTTGAATGGATTGAAGAAGAATTTGTCCAGCCAGGAAACTGAGTTTATTGGTGGAACAGAGCAGGTTGAGCATATGTTCAAGGAAGAAGTGGAAGGCCCTAAGATTATCATGGTGGAGACTAGAAGTGTAGAGAGATTACATGTCCACAAGTCATTTGGGAGTAGAGTTTCCTCTCCCAGAGATTTGTATTACTTCAGAATTCTTCACTAAAGAGTGACCAGACTAACTTGTTGAATATACTTAAGGCTGAGATGGATAGATATTTACTCACAGGGGACTCAAGGTTTATTGAACTGAGCTGTGGTCAAATTGATTAGTATTGATTTTATTCGGTGGCAAAGCATGCTCAAGGGGTCATATAGTCTACTGCTGCTCCTAATTATAATGTTATTACCTACTTACTCACAGTGCAATTAGATTTAAAAATTGCTCCTAACAATACAAAAGCTATCATTAACAGATACTTTCAGCAGCTTTCCAGGAAAAAATATTGTTCGTTTTGAGAGTCCTTGGATATTTTTTATGATATTTTTCACCCTGATGGATCATGATTTGCTCACACCGAAGTCCTCTGGCAGTAAGAGTGACCTGGGAGAAATGGAGGTCTTTGGGTTAGCACTCAGACATGGTTGGTACAGATGGCTTCTTACATATCTGAAGAATTTTGTGCTAATGTTATAAATGTCTTTGAAGCAAACACTTTATTTACCAGAGATTGATATTTTTTTTTGCTTTTTAAAAAAATTTTTACTTGCATGCATTGCTTCTCCAAACATAATCATTAGATTGATTAGCCTTAGATCCTGTTGTTCTGACAAAAAGTTTTAAAAACTCTATATCGTGGTTGTAAGAAGGTGCAGAAAGCTCCCAAAGTCATGGGCACGTGCAGGCACAGACAATAATAAAAAGCCTCCCATTAGAAAGAAATCAGTTTGTGTTTGCCAATTTTAGCCCAAATAAAATTCCATATAAAAATATACAAGCTTAGGTTTCTTCTGATTTCTGCAGGAATGCTATTGGAGTGGGATGTCTGTTATCAAACAGTATAAGCAGTCAAATTGTTCTACTGTTTTTTTTGGGTTAGCTTGACATGCCGCTAATTCACTCATTTTGGCATGTGTTAAAGACATAAGTGGCATTCTGGTATACATTTTAAATATTTAAGCATTGTACAAAAGCAACTACCCCAGTTCTACTGCTTGAAGGCATGTGAGGCTCTGGAGGGATGCAAGGAAGCACGACTTTTGGTGCATCTCACTTAGGTTCTGCTTAAGTTGCAGGATTAGAGAACATAGCTTTTTTTTTAAAGAGAAAGTTCTTTACTAGTAGGTATTCATCTAAAGTAGAGATAGGAAGTAATTGAGAAAATATGTAGCTCAGATGGTTGGGTTGAGTTGTTCTCCAATCTTGGCAATTTACTTACAAATGTTTCACCACCAAACAAGGAGACATCATCAGTGCACTGTTAGTTGTTGTATGTCCTCCAAATGCTTGGCCTTTGTATACTTAACAATCAGCTCATTGATCGTCATTTCGGAAACTTACTGCATCACAATTGACTTTACAAAAAGATGAAAAATCAGCTGAGAGATAAGTATATAAAGGCCAAACAACCCGATTTTCCTCCTTCAGGGTTGCTGCGGCTGTCATTATCTGAGCAGATCTATCAACAGCAGCGTCGTAGTATGACCCGGGAGATCAGCAGTTTCTGAGATACTCAGGCCACCCCATTTGGCACCAGCAATCATTCCACTGTTAAAAGTCACTTAGATCACATTTCTTCTCAATTCTGGTGTTTGATCTGAACCACAATAGGATTTCTTGACCATGTCTGCATAGTTTTATGTATTCAGTTGCTGTCACGTGATTGGCTGATTAGATATTTGAATTAATGAGCAGGTTGTCAAGTGTACATAATAAAGACCACTGAGTTAATATTATTTATACAAGGTAGGAGCTGAGGTTTACATTCAATAATTAGAAATCAGAAAATTCCCGTATGGGTAACTGAGTTTAGAATCACAGTCATTGTTCGGGAACATGATGGGATTATAAACAAAATATTCTTGGTGATTCAGTAATGAAAGAGTGCATTATATGATAGTCCTTTTCCCAAATTCGAGATTATTTTCAATCAACAAAACAACATAAACATTTCAGAATTAGATTTAAAAATAAATTTTGTAACATGTGAATGCATTGAAGAAATCAATATCTAACAACATTATCTAAAATGTCATAAATAATGGAAGCCTAGTAATGAAAAATAAAATCACAGGAGGTATTCTCTCCTGTGGCTAGAGACCATTGGACATGATTCTGCATTCAAGCTGATTAATTACAAGAAGTGTGAATTATGTATATCAAATATGTAACAACCATTCTGGGACTACTGATGAAAATGGATAAATATTGAGAGTGCTATTGTAGACTCAGTATATTTCTTGCTAACAAAGCAAGGTGTTCTCTGTCTCAGCACATCAGTGGCTCGGTTTCAAATTGTAGCACCATATGGGTTTGGGAGAGGATAAAGGCTTCAATCCAACAAAAGTGACAGGACATTGAGAAGCTGGTCCCAAAACTCCAGCATATCAAACTGATTATGGTCAACTCCCTTGGAAGGGCCTAGCTATTGATAGCTTAAGTGATCAATAAAATCAATGTTAACAGGTTTTTTTTAGTAATTCATCAATTGATACATGGATTGCCAGTAGTTATGGAACGTGCCATGAATCAAGATGTGAAGGCAGTAAACCGGATAAGTGACGTGATAGAGGTGTATAAGATGATGAGAGGCATTGATCGTGTGGATAGTCAGAGGCTTTTCCCCGGGGCTGAAGTAGCTAACACGAGAGGGCATAGTTTTAAGGTGCTTGGAAGCAGGTACAGAGGAGATGTCAGGGGTAAGTTTTTTTACGCAGATTGGTGAGTGCGTGGAATGGGCTCCCAGCGGCAGCAGTGGAGGTGGAAACAATAGGGTCTTTTAAGAGACTCCTGGATGGGTACATGGAGCTTAGGAAGATAGAGGGCTATGGGTAAAGCCTAGGTAGTTCTAAGGTAGGGACATGTTCGGCACAGCTTTGTGTGCTGTAGGTTTTCTATGTTCCTATGTTTCTAAAACTGACAGGCTGCCTTCTTGATAGCACTTGTGAAAGGCATTCTTCACAAGTATTGGGAGAGGTTAAAATGAGAGATAATTTGGTTAATCTCCATCATTGGACTTCTGATCTATCATGTCAGCATGGCTTCTGCCTTAGTGTGCATACTTTGGAACTCAGCTGAGACCAAGATGAAGAGTAGGGTAAGTGAAAATAATGGGCACAAAACAGCTGCACAGCAGAGGAGGATCAGAAAGCTGCAGTTCACAGGAAGCCACACAGCACAGCGCACAGGCAGATGATGATGATGAGGTTCCTTTATATGGCAGTATCTTTAGGAAGCTCAGGTTCACTATTATGCTGTCAAATGACTATCAATGCACTCTGCTCAACATGGTCTGTTGCTAAATGATCTTATTGTGCAAAGTATAAACGTGAGAAATTCGGCAGTTGCTAGAAATCCAAAACAACACACCCAAAATGCTGGAGGAACTCAGTAGGTCAGACAGCATCTATGGAAATGACTAACAGTCAACATTTTTGGCTGAGACCCTTCTTCAGGACTGGAAAGGACGGGGGAAGACGTCAGAATAACAAAGTGGGGGGGAAGGGTTGGGAGGTAGCTAGGGGGATAGCCTTGGATTTCATGCACAACAGTCTTTAGAGTTTACAGAGGATGATGTGAAGAGAAAAAGACAGCCAGTGAGAAGCAGTTCTGTGAACAAAAATGTCTCATTAATGTGAGAAATCAGAGGAGAATGGCCAAACTGGTTCAAGCTGACAGGAAGGTGACAGTAATTCAAGTAGCCACACATTACAACAGTGGTGTGCAGAAGAGCTATTCTGAATGCACAACATGTTGAACGGTGAAGTGCATGGCTACGTTAGCAGAAGACCACAAGCATACACTCTAAGTACACTGGTACACAATATAGTGGCACTGAGTGTATCTGCATGTGAGCTGCTTATTAATTTACATCAGTTGGTCAGAAAACCAGGCTTGGTGCTTGAACTTGACCTTGCTGGAACTCAGTCTGTCTTTCAGGAGGGTGAACCCTTGCAAGGTGGCAGGTCCCAGTGGAATACCTGGTAAGGCTCTCAAAACTTCTGCTAACCAACTGGCGGGAGTATTCAAGAACATTTTCAACCTCTCACTGCTATGGTTGGAAGTTCCCACCTGCTTCAAAAAGGCAACAATTATACCAGTACCTAAGAAGAGTACTGTGAGCTGCCTTAATGACTATCGTCACATCCACAGTGATGGAATGCCTTAAGAGGTTGGTCATGGCTAGAATCAACTCCTGCCTCAGCAAGGACCTGGACCCACTGCAATTTGCTTATCACCACAATAAATTTACGGCAGACACAATCACAATGGCTCTTCATATGGCCTTAGATCACCCGGACAATACAAACACCTATGTCAGGATGCTGTTCGTTGACTATGGCTCAGCGTTTAACACCATTATTCCCACAATCCTGATTGATAAGTTACAGAACTTGGGCCCCTGTACCTCCCTCTGCAATTGGATCCTCGACTTCCTAACCGGAAGACCACAATCTGTGCGGATTGGTGATAACATATCCTCCTCGCTGATGATCAACACTGGTGCACCTCAGGGGTGTGTACTTAGCCCACTGCTGTACTCTCTGTATACACATGACTGTGTGGCTAGGCATCGCTCAAATACCACCTATAAATTTGCTGATGATACAACCATTGTTGGTAGAATCTTAGATGGAGATGAAAGGGCGTAAAGGAGTGAGATATGCCAACTAGTGGAGTGGTGTCACAGCAACAACCTTGAACTCAATGTCAGTAGGATGAAAGAGCTGATTAGGGATCAGAAGTGGAGAGAGTGAGCAATTGTAAGTTCCTGGGTGTCAAGATCTCTGAGGGTCAAACAGGTCCCAACATAACGATGCAGTTATAAAGAAGGCAAGACAGCGGCTATATTTCATTTGGTGCAGCTCATTCCACACTCTCACCACCCTCTGAGTGTACTTTCCCCTCATAGTCTCCTTAAATATTTCACCTTTCACCCTTAAACCATGCTCTCTAGTTGTAGTCCCATCCGACCTCAGTGGGAAAAAGCCTGTTTACATTTAACCTATCTATATCCCTCATAATTTTGTATACAGCTATCAAATCTCCCCTCAATCTTCTATGTTGCAAGGAATAAAGTCCTAATCTACTCAATCTTTCCTTTTACTCAGGTCCTCCAGTCCTGGCATCCTTGTAAATTTTCTCTGTACCCTTTCAACCTTATTTGCATCTTTCCTGGAGGTAGGTGACCAAAATCACATACAATAGTGCAAATTAGGCAACATCAATGTCTTATACAACATCTCTTGTACTTTTATTTACAAAGGCCAATGCACCAAAACTTTCTTTACTACCCTGTCTTCCTGTGACATCACTTTCAATGAATTATGGACCTGTATTCCCAAATCCCTTTGTTCTACAGCACTTCTGAGTGCCTTAACAATCACGATGTAAGACCTACCCTGGTTGATCTTACCAAAGTGCAACACCTTGCACTTATCTGCATTAAATTCCACTTGCCATTTTCCAGCTCATCTTTCCAGCTGGTCCAGATCCCTCCGCAAGCCATGATAGTCTTCTGCGTTGTCCATTACAACCCCAATCTTGGTGCCATCTGCAAATTTGTTGATTTGTTGAAGAGGAGGCCTAGGAATTATTTTCATAGAAAATAAAAGAAAAATAATATATATTCAAGTCAGGTTGGAGTACAACTTGGAAACATATTCTCATATGCCTCCAGCTCCAGTCTGTTTTGGTGATAGTGGTTGTAGGTTTGGGAAATGCTGTCAGAACAGACGAGACAACAAGATGAGAAGAGGGAATTAATATTGGATAATGCGGAAATGGTCGTAGATTTGAATGACCATTTTGTGTTGGTTTTTGTGGTGGGCGAAGACATCTAACATGCAGAAGAGAGATGTGACGAAGAGATGGTATCCAGAACATCTTGAAGGAGCAATGCCCGAAAAAGGTGGCATCCATCGTTAAGGACCTCCATCACCCAGGACATGCCCTGTTCTCACTGCTACCATCAGAAAGGAGGTACAGAAACTTGTAGGCACACACTGAACAATTCAGTTTCTTCCCGCCTGCCATCCGATTTCGGAATGGACATTGAACCCATGTACTTTATTTTTTTATTTGCACTACTTATCTAATTCAGCTATTTTCTGTACGGTATATACTTAGTGTAATTCACAGTTTTTCTCTATTATTATGAATTGCATCATGCTGCTGCCGCAAAGACAATAAATTTCATGACATATGCCGGTGATATTAAACCTGATTCTGATTCTGATTATAGATGTAATGGGAAATGAAGAACTTGATACAATCTCTATCACTAAAGACATGCATGGAGCTAGGGGTAATGTATTGGCATGGATAGTGGATTGGTTAACCAATAGAAGGCAGAGAGTTGGTATAAATGGGTATTTCTCCAGTTGGCAGTCAGTGGTGAGTGGGGTGCCGCAGAGGTTGGTGCTGGGCCCATAGCTGCTTACCATTTACATTGATGAATTGGAAGAGGGGACTGAGTGTAGCGTAGAAAAATTTGCTGATGATACTAAACTGAGTGGAAAAGCAAATTGTACAGAAAATGTGGAGAGTCTGCAAAGGGATATAGATAGGTTAAGTGAGTGGGCCAAGGTCTGGCAGATGGAATACAATATCGGTAAATGCGAGATCGTCCACTTTGGAAGGAATAATAGAAGAGTAGCTTATTATTTAAATGGTGAAAGATTGCAGCATGCTGTTGTACAGAGGGACTTGGGAGTGCTTGTGCATGAGTCGCAGAAAGTTGGCTTGCAGGTACAACAGGTTATTAAGAAGGCAAACGGAATGTTGGCCTTTATTGCTAGAGGGATTGAATTCAAGAGCAGGGAGGTCATGCTGCAACTATACAGGGTACTACTGGTGAGGCCGCACCTGGAGTACTGTGTGCAGTTCTGGTCTCCATACTTGAGGAAGGATATACTGGCTTCGGAGGCAGTGCAGAGGAGGTTCACCAAGTTGATTCCAGGGATGAAGGGGTTAACCTATGAGGAGAGATTGAGTTGCCTGGGACTATATTCTCTGAAGTTCAGAAGAATGAGAGGGGATCTTATAGAAACATACAAAATTTTGAAAGGGATAGATAAGATAGAAGTTGGAAAGTTTGTTCCATTGGTAGGGAAGACTAGAACTAAGGGACATTGCCTCAATATTCAGGGGAGAAGATTTAGGACGGAGATGAGGAGAAACTGTTTTTCCCAGAGGGTGGTGAATCTGTGGAATTCCCTGCCCAGGGAAGAGGTTGAGGCTTCTTCACTAAATATTTTTAAGGTACAGTTAGATAGATTTTTACATATTAGGGGAATTAAGGGTTATGGGGAAAAGGCAGGTAGATGGAGCTGAGTTTACAGACAGATCAGCCATGATCTTATTGAATGGTGGGGCAGGCTCGAAGGGCCAGACTCCTGCTCCTATTTCTTATGTTCTTATGTTCTTATCCTTTTCTGGTTGGTTGTTGGTAACTAGTGGTGTTGCATAGGTCTCTGAGGACCCAACTTGGACGCAACCTTTGACGCAGCCATAAAGAAGACGGTGGCTATATTTAATTCGGAGTTTGAGGAAATTTGGTTTGTCAACTAAAACAGTCGAAAACTTATACAAATGTACTGTGGAGAGCATTCTGTCTGGCTGCATCACTATTTGGTAACGGGGAAAGGGGTGGGGCTATGGCACAAGATCGAAATAAGTTGCAGAAACTTGTAAAGTTAGTCAGCTCCATCATGGGTACTGGTGTTCTTAGTATCCAAGACATCTTCAAGGAGCGGTGCCTTAGGAAAGTATTGTCCATCATTAAGGATCCCCAACCACACCGGACATGCCCTCTTCACACTATTACCATCAGGAAGGAGATATAGGAGCCTGAAGGCACACGCTCAATGATTCAGGATCAGCATCTACCCCTCTGCCATCCGATTTCTAAATGAACACTGAACCCATGAACATTACCTCAGTACTTTTTTTTATTTCCATTATTTTTGCATTACTTAACATAATTATTAACAATATTTAACATAACTATTTAATAGTCATATATACATGTAATTCAGTTTTTTCCCTATATTTATTTATCATGTATTGTATTATATTGCTGCCATAAAGTTAACAAATTTCATGACATATGCCAGCGATATTAGATGCTGATTCTGATTCTATCAAGTCACCTGTCATCCTCCTTCGCTCCAAAGAGAATAGCTCTAGCTCACTGAACCTATCATCAAAAGACATATTCTCCAATCCAGGCATCATCCTGGTAAATCTTCTCTGCACCCTCACTACAGTTTCCACTTCCGTTCTATAATGAAGCAACTCGAACTACACCCAATACTCCAAGTGTGGTATAACCAGATTTTTATGGAGCTGCGTCATTACCTGATGTTCTTGAACTCAGTCCCCTGACTTATAAGACTTCTTAACCACCATTAAGAATGAAAGGAAACATATAAAATTTATGCAGGTGATAGCTAAGATAGAGGCAGGATAGTTGTTTCTGCTGGTAGGTGAAACTAGAACTAGGGGGCATAGTCTCAAGATTACAGTAGGATGGCGGCACATTTGGAGGCAGCAGCCTCTTGGAGGCCAACCAAAGGTGTTTGTGTTTTTTTTTAAATGTCTTTTTTACAATTGCAAGTCAATGCTGGACATTAAGAACTTCATGTACTGCAGGTCTACTCCATCACTGAGCTATTCATTGGCAGAGAAGCTGAAGGAGCGGGACTTGAAGTGGCCTGCTACAGAAAGGCTTCAGAGTCGGTGTGTGAAGGTGGTGTGCAGTCTGACAGCAAGTGATTGTCTTGGATGTTTCTCTTGCGATCACAAGGCCCTGTTGGGCCCTGTTTATTAGATAGACAGGCGGTGAGGGAACTGCATGGCCTCATTTGTAGCAAGGACTGGGCCTCAAGCTGCAGGCTTGACTGTTGCAGCTGTCCAGGAAAGGAGAGGATGGAGGCATTGTAGCACAACGTCCAAGCTGGACCGGGGGCTTGCCCCTGCTCAGTTGTGCTGCCCTGCAGTTTTCAATTGGTAGAATGACAATGCTAGATTGCATGCATATGTGCGTACATTCATCAGTAAACTGTTGAGAACAGCTCGTTCTTGCTGATTACACCCATGACCACCAATTTACAGGTAATTTCACTCGGGGAGTTGGGCTATGTATATTTTATTGTGTGACTGAATGTTTACTTGCTATCTTATATGTGCCTTGTGCTATTTATGACTGTTGGTACTTTGTTTCTTACCTTAGCCCCAGAGGAAGGCAGATTCGTTTGGCTGTATTTGTGGATATCCAGATATGGTTGAATGATAATTAAACTTCAACTTGAACTTGAAAATTTTAGTGAGTAGACTTAGGACAAAAATTAGGGGGAACTGTTTTTCCAAGAGCAGTAAATCTGTGGAAGCCGTAGATGTTACCTCATTAACTATAATTAAGCCACTGTTGGATTTTTGCATTGTAGAGGTATTAAGGTTTATGGGGTAAAGGAAGTTGAGTGGAATTTAGTGCACAACCAGATGAACAATGGCAGAGCAGTCATGTTGAGCCAGAAGGCCTACTCCTGCTCCTCCTTATGACTCATCATGTGAGTACTTGAGAACTTTTCTGATTTGTTTTGATATGTCAAGAGCGAGTCACTTACCGGAGTATACCTTCTGATGTAGCCAAAATATTTATGTGCTTGCTCCAACTGAGTTTCTGCTCAGTGATGACCCCCAGAGACTGACAATCTACACCCGGTGGCCACTTTATTAGGCACACCTGAACACCTGCTCGTTAATGCAAATATCTACTCAGCCAATCACGTGGAAGAATTCAATGCATAAAAGCATGCAGACGTAGTCAAGTGGTTCAGTTGTTATTTGGACCAAATATCAAAATTGGGAGGAAATGTGATCTAAGTGGCTTTGATTGTGGATTGGTTGTTGCGGTGGGATGGGCTGGTTTGAGTATCTCAGAAATTGCTGATTCCCTGGGATTTTCACACACAACAGTCTCTCTAGAGTTTGCAGAGAATGATATGAAAAGCATTAAACAGCCAGAAAACAGCAGTTCTGGGGGCAAAAATGCCTTGTTAATGAGAGAGGTCGGAGAAGAATGGCCATAGTGGTTCAGGCTGACAGGAAGCAAACAATAACACAAATAACCGTGCATTACAGCAGTGATGTGCCGCAGACCATCTCTGAATGCAGACCATTTCGAAGATTGAAGTGGATGGGCTGCAGCAGCAGAAGACCATGAACAGCAGGAACCTAATAAAGTGGCCACTGAGTGTATCTGCTTCTGCACTGCTTACCAATGTACATCAGTTGGTCAGAAAACCAGACAGCAGGTCTTTGAATTTGACCTTGTTGGAATTTCCTCTGAAAGTCCAGCTGCATGCTTTTGACTATTGCATGTTTAATAAGAGCAGCAGGAAAACCATCAGACGGTAGCTGGCTTTCCTTGCATAGTTTTAAAGTATTAAAGATCGATTGTTTACGATCTGTTGTTGTGAAGATTTTTAATTTCAAGTTCTTAAGTAGCTGAGAACTAAACATACACAAAGTACTGGAGGAACTCAGAAGGTGCAGCAACATATATGGAGAGGAAGAGAGAGTCAACATTTCAGGCCAAGGGCCTTCATGTCCTGATAAAGGGTCTCAGACTGAAATGTCGACTCTTTATTCCTCTCCATGGTTGCCCTCTGACCTGCTGAGTTCCTGCAGCATTTAGTTCATGTGTGTTACTCTGGATTTCCAGCATCTGCAGAATTTCCAGTGAGCAGCAGTTCTGTGGGCAAAGACGCCTTGTTAATGCGAAGGATCAGAGGAGAATGGCCAGACTGGTTCAAGCTGACAGGAAGGTGACTGTAACTGAAGTAACCACGATATGGCAGTGGTGTGCAGAAAAGCATTTCTGCACAACACATCAAACCTTGAAATGGATAGGCTACAGCAGCAAAAGATCACAAACATTAACTCAATGGCCACTTTATCTGGTACAGGAGGTACCTAATAAAGTAGCCGCTCATCGTATCAGGGTTTAGCATAAAGCTATTACAGCCTGGGGTGTCAGAATTTGGAGTTCAATTCTAATGTCACCTCAAAGGTAATTGCACATCCTCCCTGTGAACATGTACAGTTGAAGTCAGAAGTTTACATACACCTTAGGCGAATATGTTTAAACTCAGTTTTTCACAATTCCTGAAATTTAATCCTAGAAAACATTCCCTGTCTTAGGTCAGTTAGGATCACTACTTTATTTTAAGAATGTGAAATGTCACAATAATAGTAGAGAGAATGATTTATTTCAGCTTTTATTTTTTTCATCACTTTCCCAGTGGGTCAGAAGTTTACATACACTTTGTTAGTATTTGGTAGCATTGCCTTTAAATTGTTTAACTTGGGTCAAACGTTTTGGGTAGCCTTCCACAAGCTCCTCACAGTAAGTTGCTGGAATTTTGTTCCATTCCTCCGGACAGAACTGGTGTAACTGAGTCAGGTTTGTAGGCCTCCTTGCTTGCACACGCTTTTTCAGTTCTGCCCACAAATTTTCTATCGGATTGAGGTCAGGGCTTTGTGATGGCCACTCCAATAACTTGACTTCATTGTCCTTAAGCAAATTGGAGGTAATACTTGGGGTCATTGTCCATTTGGAAGACCCATTTGCGACCGAGCTTTAACTTCCTGGCTGATGTCTTAAGATGTTGCTTCAATATATCCACGTAATTTTCCTTCCTTATGATGCCATATATTTTGTGAAGTGCATCAGTCCCTCTTGCAGCAAAGCAGCCCCACAACATGATGCTGCCACCCCCATGCTTCACGGTTGGGATGGTGTTCTTCGGCTTGCAAGCCTCACCATTTTTCCTCTAAACATAACGATGGTCATTATGGCCAAACAGTTCAATTTTTGTTTAATCAGACCAGAGGACATTTCTCCAAAAAGTAAGATCTTTGTCCCCATGTGCACTTGCAAACTGTAGTCTGGCTTTTTTATGGCTGTTTTGGAGCAGTGGCTTCTTCCTTGCTGAGCAGCCTTTCAGGTTATGTCGATATAGGACTCGTTTTACTGTGGATATAGATACTTGTCTACTGTTTCCTCCAGCATCTTCACAAGGTCCTTTGCTGTTGTTGTGGGATTGATTTGCACTTTTTGCGCCAAAGTACATTCATCTCTAGGGGACAGAATGTGTCTCCTTCCTGAGCGGTATGACGGCTGTGTGGTCCCATGGTGTTTATACTTGCATACTATTGTTTGTACAGATGAACGTGGTACCTTCAGGCATTTGGAAATTGCTCCTGAGGATGAATCAGACTTGACATCATTTTCTGACCTCAATCCGATAGAAAAGTTGTGGGCAGAACTGAAAAAGCACGTGCGAGCAAGGAGGGCTACAAACCTGACTCAGTTACACCAGTTCTGACTGGAGGAATGGAACAAATTAAAGGCAATGCTCCAAAATACTAACAAAGTGTATGTAAACTTCTGACCCACTGGGAAAGTGATGAAAGAAATAAAAGCTAAAATAAATCATTCTCTCTACTGTTATTGTGACATTTCACATTCTTAAAATAGTGACCCTAACTGACCTAAGACAGGAAAAGTTTTCTAGGATTAGATGCCAGGAATTGTGAAAAATTGTGTTTAAATGTATTTGGCTAAGGTGTATGTAAACTTCTGACTTCAACTGTAGATTTCCTCCAGGTGCTCAGGTTTCCTCCCACAGGCCAAAGTTATACTGGTTAGCAGATTAGTTGGTCATTGCAAATTGTCCTGCCACTAGGCTAGGGTTAAAGTGGTGGGTTGCTGGCATCATGGTTCAAAGGGCTGGAAGGGGCTATTCTGTGCTGTATTTCTAAATAAGTAAATATGTACTCGACAACATTAAACCATTAAGCATAACGAGTGGGCATGTCATCTTTCTCTTGTGCCACGGACATTGCATTACACTTTCAAGCTGTGAATTTTATGCATGCTTTTTAAACTTAATTAATGAAGCAATTTTAAATGACTGCATTTTACTGAAAATTTTAAGATAATATTTGAAACAAAAGAACTCAGAATTTTTGATATTATAATCAAAATAACTACTCATGGTATATTTTTGCATTCAGTTAATTAGGAATCAAAACTAGCAGAGAGAGGAATGAAAACAGGATTAAAGAAAGCCAGTGTGAAGTAAACGTACTGCTGTGTGGATTAAGCAGGAAATAGGGAAGACAGGGAGTGTAAGAATTATTTGTAGGGCAAAGTAGAAAGGAGAGCAGAATGAATTTTTGGAGTGTTATGGAATGGACATTGATAGTGTGAATAAGAGATGGAAAAAATATAAGATAGTTGTGATTATGGACATTAATACTGATATAGATTAAGCTTTGCAGAAGAGAACAGGAACTAAAATGAGGAGAACATTACATGGAGGAGAAAGCCAGTGAATTGAATGGACAATTAAACTTCTCTGTCACTCTGTTAATAAAAGAAACAAGTTGTAAAAATCAATTTAGCAACTTGTATATCCACAGCTAAGTCTGAATAAGCTTGTGAATTTACACAGTCAAATATCTTGGCCTACTTCAACTTACACTAAAAACTGGCATATCCACTACCTTCCACTTTCACCCATTATAGATAAAGGATTGTGATAATCATTCCTGAAATTCTTCAAGTGGTAGTCCAGTTGCTAATAACATGAAGCCAGAATTATAAGACCACAAGGTATAGGAGCAGAATTAATTCAGCCCATTGAATCTATTCTATCTTTTACTCCTGGCTGATATTTTTTCAAATTTATTCTTCCCGCTTCTACCCATAACCCTTAACCCATTCATCTAGTCTCCTTGAAATGGATGCCCACATTGCACTTGCATTCTTTACTACAAGTTAACCTTGAAGGAATCCTGAACTAAGACTCCCAAGTCCCCTTGCACCTCTGATTTCTGAATTCTGTCCCAGTTATAAAATAGTTTCCACCTTTGCTCTTTACTGGTGAGACCCCACCTGGAGTATTGTGTGCAGTTTTGGTCTCCAAATTTGAGGAAGGACATTCTTGCTATGGAGGGAGTGCAGCGTAGGTTCACTGGGTTAATTCCAGGGATGGCAGTAATGTCATATGTTGAAAGATTGGAGTGACTAGGCTTGTATACACTGGAATTTAGAAGGATGAGAGGGGATCTGATTGAAACATGTAAGATTATTAAGGGATTGGACATGCTAGAGGCAGGAAACATGTTCCCGATGTTGGGGGAGTCCAGAACCAGAGGCCACAGTTTAAGGATAAGGGGTAGACCATTTAGAACGGAGTTGAGGAAAAACTTTTTCACACAGAGAGTTGTGGGTCTGTGGAATGCTTTGCCTCGGAAGGCAGTGGAGGCCAATTCTCTGGATTCTTTCAAGAAAGAGTTAGGTAGAGCTCTTAAAGATAGCGGAGTCAAGGGATATGGGGAGAAGGTAAGAACAGGATACTGATTGTGGATGATCAGCCATGTTCACAGTGAATGGCGTTGCTGGCTCGAAGGGCCAAATGGCCTACTCCTGCACCTATTGTCTATTGTCTACTGTCTACCAAAGTGCATAATTTCACCCTTCCTTACACTACGTTCCATATCCCACTTCCTCACTTACTCTCCCAACCTATTCAAGTCCTTCTGCAATCTTCTTGCCTCTGCAACACTACCTCTCCCTCCACCTATCGTGGCATCACCTGAAAACTTGACTTCTTCAGCAGCATTTTCCAGCAGACCAATGCCCCCTCTAGTCTCTCTTTTACCCTAACATATCTAAAAATATACCTTTTTTCAGATCTTCTTTTATATTATTGGCTGGTTTACCATCCTTCATATTTCAGCTTCTCCCATATAGCCTTTTTGTTTGTCTTCTGTGGCTTTTAAAGGCTTCCCAATCCTCTGGCTTCTGGTTAATCTTCAGTGTATTGTATACCTTCTCTTTTGCTTTAATATTGCCCTGACTTCCCTGGTCAGCAATGGTTGCCTCATCATATTTCTTTTTTTTTGGGATGAAATTCTATTGTGTTTCCTAAATTATTCCCAGAAACTCCTGGCTCCACCATCTTCCATGCTAGGGCCCCCTTCCAATCAACTTGTTGACTTGCTCCTCTCTCATGCCTCTGTAGTCAACCTTACTCAACTGTACATCGCATTTCTGCTTCTCTCTTTCCAACCAACACTTAGAATTGCCAACAATTTCTTTGTAAACTTTCATTGTAAAAGTAATGGAACTTTTCTTTTTCTTGCTGCTGGTGGTACTTCCCTTTAATGTCACTGTTACCTATAGGTGTAGTTTCAGAGAAGCTGCTGATTTTTCAGCAGTTTTATGAGACTTTTGGTATGAGGTTTGCATACTTGACCTCGTTATAAACTGGATTTTCAGTTCAAACTTTCCTAGCTTTCTGTAAAGAGGTGTGCATGTATTTAGGATTTAACTAGCCTGATTATATAGCATTTGGTTTTGAATGAAGGTTTTGTTTTGTATTTATTTTTTTAAATTATTGCTTCCCTTATATTCCAAATCCATTCCAGTAGTCATTTTGCTGTCAAGCATTTGAAAAGAATTATTTCCATTTAGGGAGCATTAGCAATTCATTTAGTCTGGCAGTCAGAGAGAAAGAAGTGATCTGTGCCAGCAGGGGTACATTTGTTTTGCAGTCAGCTGTCTGGTCTCAACTAACCGTCAATCATAGGCTAAGTTAGTATGAGAGCTGGAAGACCATTTCCCCATCTTTCTCTGCTGTGTTTAGCCTTCCATTTCCAGAACACTTTTATAAAGGTTAACAGCTCACAGTGGTAACTGAGTGCCACTGTTTTTAAGTAAATTAAAGCCAAGTGTGATCCTGTTTGATTCATTATCATTCAGATGATGCTGGAGTACCATGAAGTTAAATAGTGAAGTTCTTCATTAAACAGAGGAACAACAGCTTTTTTCTCTGCGTGTCTAGTATTAAATACACCAACTGGATTTAGCCCATGCAACATATACAGTGTAACAATATATACACAGAGAGAGCTTTTTTCACAGAGTGAAGATTCTTAAAGGGCATATCACACATATGTCCCTTTAATGATAAACAAAGAAAACAAGCAAGCACAGAAAGTAACTATCCATTCTCAGCATAATTTTCTTTGACACAAAATGATTTGGGTACATGGAGCAATGGACTGTCGTTCCAGGACTGGCATGAACATGTTCTTCCATTATGGTATGGTATGATCATTAATATAAATGACAAACAACAGTGGATCTGGTTCTGATCCCTGCAGCAAAATGCTGGTTACAGTCTGACAAAAACAACCCTCTACTACCACCCTCTCTCTCACACCATCGAGTGAATGTTGTATCCAGTTGGCTAGCTTTCCCTTGATCCATGTTTCCTTCTCCAGCAGACTACCATGGTACCCGTGAAGAGGGAAAGAAAGCAATCTTTTGAATGTTTCAAGTGCAAACCATCCTTGAAGTAGACAGGAAGCTACTTATGTATCATGTATTTCTCAAGACATTATAATTTATTGTGATCGTTAATCTACATGGCAGAAATCTGGACTCCCAAATAGACCTTCTACTCCAAGCAGTCAGGGGAAATGAATACCAGGCAGATAGAGGAAAATATTCAAAGATGTGTTTAAATCCTCCTTGAAAAATTGTTACATCCTCTCTAATTCTTGGAATCCTTGGCTCATGACCATTCAAGGAAGAGATCAAGCATCTGGGATGATGTTGATATCCTCATCTCCTTGCACTGGGTGCACTCTCAAACCCTGCTCAGTGGATGAAAGTATGTTTTGCCTTATAAGCTTTCCCCTTGCCTCGCTTAAATGTCTTTTGCCCCCATCTGTGAAAACGTCTGAGGTCCCTGCCTTGCCGCAGGTTTGACCTCTAGCACCATAGAACGAGAGTGATCAGAATGAGAATCAGGATCTGGTTTGTTATTGCTGACGTATGTTGTTTTGAGCCTGCAGGACAGTGCAAGACATAAACGTTACTATACGTTACAATAAATAAATAGTGCAAAAGAAGATTAGGGAGGTAGCGCTCATAGGCTCATGGACCATTCAGGAATCTGATGATAGAGGAGAAGAAGCCATTCTTAAACACCGAAAATGGGTCTTCAAGCTCCTCTACCACCTCCACAATGGTAACGATGAGTAAAAGGCACGTCCTGGATGGTGAGGGTCCTTAATAATGGATGCTGCCTTTTTGGGACACTGCCTTTTGGTGGCGAGAGTTGTGGCCGTGATGGAGATGGAGGGTTGCTGATTCTGCAACCGTCTGCAGTCTCTTTCAATCCTGCACATTGGAGTTGCATACCAGGCGGTGATACCTACAGTCAGAATGCTCTCTTTTGCACACTTGTAGAAATTTGCTAGTCTTTGGTCTCTAGTCACCTTCAATCTCAAGGGACTGTCTAAAGAGGATAAGAATCCATTCTAAGGAATATGTATTTTTTATTGCAATGAAAATGCTTTGAAAGCATTGAATTAATTTTGAAGTGTGCTTCGTCATTTCATGTTAAGAAAATTTCCTGTTCATCTCAACTTTAAAATCTAACATAATGCAGTAAGATTACTGCAGTAGAAGTTCTGTTTCACCACTGAGTGTCACTATTGGGCACATAGAAACACACCTTGCTTGCGCAGGGACATGTGGTTCAATATAGTTTTAGGTGTTAAAACCTGGGAAGAATAACCAGTTTTATTCTTTTTTCCAAAATAATTATATTATACCTTAAAAAATCGACTAAATTTTCTTCCTATATGTTTGTATTTTCCTTTAGAAGTAAACAAATAAAACAAATGTCAACACTATTCCTGACATTTGTTTCCTTAATGTTTTAACTAGATTGTTTTCTGAACAATCTATGTTTGCTGTACAATTTGGATAAACTCAAATACACCATATGATGATTCTTTGAGTTTTGTTCTATCATTCTATCAGCTAAAAATGAGAGGAGACTTGCAAACACCAAGTCCTCAATGTTCTGTGAATGGTCAGTCCGGGTATACCAACAGTTTTTGATGGAATCTGTAGCTTATTGTTTAATTGTGCCTTGTCACTTAACTTGGATAGAGAATAGCTGCTAAAATTTGAAGAGTAATTCTGAATCTTCGCATTGTTAAAACTTAAGGTCTTCCTCTTAAAAAATCGGTTTAGATGCAACTGGAGATGTATTTTCCTTCAACAAATGAGGTCTACTTGCAACAAAGCACTTCATATATTCTAAAAATCATTACAGCATTGTGTTTATGATCACATATTTATAAAACAACTTCTTTTCACAAGCAGAGACCTATACATCTCGGGCAGTCCTTAACCAAAACAAGATCTAAACTTACTATATCCATTCATCTATTTATATTAATCTTTACTAGGAAAGTGCATGAATCTGTACATTTTTAATATTGTTATAAACAAAGCTTAAGGTTTTTACACCAAAGAAAATTAATAAGCAATGTAAGACTTACATTTTGGGAAAAGGAGAAGGGACAGAATTTGCAGTAAGCCTGTAAGGTGAGACATTGCCCCAATTCACCCCAATAGCCATAACTGTGTTACTACCACACATCCATTGCCAACATTGGCAACATTGCCAACAATGCTTGTGCTAGTCCATCGATAGTTAACTTTTAACATGACTGCAGTATTTGTGATATGTAAATCACGGCTGGTTGAGTTTCAGTTCTGTGACCTAGTTTTATAAAAATTGGAAAACATGGAGATTGGATCAGGGATCATTGCCTAGCAATTTTAGTGCAGCCAAAACAGTGTGCTGGACAAATGCAGATGCAGTAGACCAACAACTACTTTGGCCGTTGACGTACTTCACTGGAGCCCAACACCTTGGCCTTAACAGTCCTGGTACTGACTCATTTTTACAGATGAGTTTGTGCCATCTGGTCACCCTATCCCATTGCTGGTTCAGAAAGTTGGCCACAGACTTAACTGAGCCTATGGCAGAGGTGGGCAGGAAGGGCTTTACAATGCAGAGGGCATTTGGAGGTTGAGAAGTATTAGTAGTGGAGGTCAACAACTGTTGATGTACTGTAGGGAGAGTGTGGAAAAGAAGAGATCAGCATCAAGACTAAGCATGTTGTTGTTGAGGTGGTGTGGGTCATTGGGAGCAGGAACTAATAATGGCAGAAGAGGAAGGGATAGCTATCAGATGCTGAGATTTGGATCAACAGGGAATTGGGGGTTACAATTTAGTGGACAATTGGATGCCATAAGATCATGGGGCAGTGTTGAATGTGATTGAGACTGAAAGCAAAGGAATGGAAGATAGGAAAGTTGGTGGGGGAGGGCAGAGGATGGTTGCTGCTTAAAAGTCAAGAGATTTACGGGTGTGGAGCTTTTTCAGTGCTGAATAAACGAGTCCACGGCTGCTGATCTATAATTTACTAATCTAGCAGGCTTCCTGGGTCAGAAGTGCAGTGATGACGTTACCCTCTGAGTGCCCACCAATGTACTGTCCCTGAACAACCTGAGGCCTTCCATTAGCTGGGGTCGATTATGGATATTGCATCCTAGCTGCCTATGTTCAGTTGATGTGCAAGCCAGGACTGTATGATATGAAGCTGTTGCCCATGCAGCACGCTCCCCCTCTCCACACAGCTGATGAACCCAAAGGAACAGCAGAGACCGAGAAAGTTTGGCATCAGTGGTGTCACGGAAGTTGCCAGTCAGCGTTGGACTTGGCATAGGACTACCTTAGGAGCTCCCAAGTCTTCCCCATGAGTGGGTATAGCAACATGGCAGCGGAGGTTTGGGATCAGAGTTCTCGTTCTCCTACATGAGCTGCCAACCAGAGGAGGAGAAGATGGAGGCACGACGGCAGCGCGCACGGCCACTTCAGTGGTGATGTCTGTTATCTGTCAAGTAGGGGACCGTGCACAATTTTGATTTGTTGGAGACGGACGTGAGAGTACAGAGGAACATCTGGAAAACTTCTGAAATGCCCACCTCGCTGCCGCTGCTACTGTGTGGTAACCGGAATCTCCAGATTAGAAGGCCCCGAAATCCTCGGCTTTGTGTGTTTCAGCGGCCGGGGCAAGGTCGAAGGTGCTCGGCAGAGGATGGCGCTCAGGAGGCTGTATCGGAGAGGCTGGTTAGAAGCTCGAGGTTTTCGGATGGATGGACTAAGTGTCGGCTGTGGTCAGCTGCTTCCAAGGCATCGGCAAGTTGACAGTGCCTGGAGGTTTATGGCAGGGAGTTTCTCCCTTTTGCCGCCTGCTATCAGGGACTCAGGAGACAATCGACTCGGGGTCTTTTGAGATTTTATTTACCGTGCCCATGGTTTGTTCTTCATCAAATTATGGTTTGCACTGCTGTAACTATATGTTATAATTATGTGGTCCTGTCAGTGTTAGTCTTTGGTTTGTCCTGTTTTCTGTGATATCACTCTGGAGAAACATTGTATCATTTCTTAATGCATGTATGCATTTCTAAATGACAATAAAAGAGGACTGAGTGTTCTCATAATCTAATCTAATCTAATCTAAACCACAGCTGACAAGCCTTATCTGCCCAAAGCAACAGGTTTTAAGGCTGAAATAATGATATCATTCTGTGCTACTTGTGAGTTGAAAAGACTGACCAATGCCAAGAATTGCTTGATTAGAACACAGCTGACGTAGAACACAGAAATGACCATCAAACACGTTCCATTCAGGCAGGCATTTATTTTGCATTCCACTTGGAATATTGTGAGCAGATTGGACCCTTATCTAATAAAAGAAAATCAGCACAGGAAATATTGGTATAGGAGAGGTTTGAAGGAGTTTTGAAAGGTGGTATGAAAGATGAAGGAAACTAAGTAGAGAAGTGCAGAGTGCTATGCTATAAATGTTGAATATGTATGTGTAAAATCTCCCTCCCTGATTCATTTCTTCTTCAATATCCCCTTTCCCAAGGGCCAGTTTCAAACCAGGGTTTACGCTCATGGTCTACTGAACAGCAGTCATCCCTGACTTCCTATGTACTTCTAAAACATAGACTACCTATAACAGACACCACAAAGTGCAGGAGAATCCACATCTACATTGTCTCTGTAGTTCTGATGAAGGGACGCTGCCTTCAGAATATTCACTGGTTTCTCTTTCCACAGATGCTGCTTCACTGCTGAGTTCTTCCAGCATCTTGGTTTTGTTCCAAATTCTAGCATCTGCAGTTTTGTTCATTTTAGATTGGTAACTAGAGGGTCATGATTTGTATTTGCTCTTCACAATGACAGCAAAAAAGGAGAATAAAAGCACAGTTTGAGGGTGTATTGATGTGTGTCTGAGGTGTGGTGCTGGATAATTTTGATCTGAGCTGTTCAGCAAAAGATTGTATCAAAGGAATAGTTGCTCCATTTTCCTTACTGTCAAATTAAAGTTACCCCCAAAATTCTTCAATCAAAGTGCCTCTTTGGGTGACTAAAGTTTATGAATTTGGTAAAATAGTTAGTTTGAATGCAAATAATGGTTGCCTCAACTTTGGAAAATATCTAGAACTATATGTGGCAAAGGAAGTGTTTGTGTTTGTCATAAGAAGTTGTGAGCCTTCGTAACAATGCATATATTTAGAAATTTTTTCATGATCTGCACCTGAAACTTGATAGAGAGGTCATGCATTGCTTTCTGCCTTGGCGTGCTAAAGAGGTCATGACAACCTTGTCATTAAAATCACTATTTTTAAATTTACATTAGTATTTGGCAATAAAGATTGATTTTTTTTGTCTTTTGTGGTATAATCTGCATATTCAGCCCAAACATTTCCTGGCAATCGATGTTAATTTCACATATGTGTCTGTGATTACATGACTAGTGGAAGATTCCACTGGGCATATCATTACTCACTTCCATTGTCAGCAGAACACAGAGTTCATAATTTGTTCAGAATCAGGTTTAATCTCATTGGCATATGTCATGAAATTTGTTGTTTTGTGGCAGCAGTACATTGCAATACATAATAATAAAAAACTATTAATTACAGCAAGAAGGATATATAAGAAAGAAAATTAAATTAAATAAGTACTGCAAGAAGAGAGGAAGTGTTCAGGGGTTCATTGTCCATTCAGAAATCTGATGGTAGAAGGGAAGAAGCTGTTTCTGAAGCATTAAGTGTGTTTCTTCAGGCTCCTGTCCCTCCTCTTTGATGGTAACAATGAGAAGAGGGCGTGTCCTGGGTGAGGGGGGTCCTTAATGATGGATGCCACCTTTTTTTGAGGCATTACCTTTTGAAGGTGTTCTGGATGTTGGTGAGACTAGTGCTCATGATGGAGCTGGCAGAGCACACAACTTTCTGCAGTGTTTTCCAATCTTATTCAGTGGCCCCTCCGTACCAGATGGTGATGCAACCAGTTAGAATACAATCCACTGTACATCTGTAGAAATTTGTGATTGTCTTTGGTGACAAACCAATTCTCCTCAAACTTCTAATGAAATATACCTGCTGTTGTGTCTTCTTTGTAATGGTATAAAAATGCTGGTCCCAGGATAGATGCTCTGAGCTGTTGACACCCAGGAACTTGAAACTTCTCATCCATTCCGCTTCTGATGCCTCGATGAGGACTGGTGTATATTCCCTTAATTTCTCTCTTCTGAAGTCCACAGTCAATTCCTTGGTCTTATTGACGTTGAGTGCAAGGTTGTTGCTGTGACACCACTCAACCAGCTGATCTATCTCACTCCTGTACACCTCCTCATCACCCTCTGAAATTCTGCCAACAATAGCTGTGTTGTCGGCAAGTTTATAGCTGGCGTCTGAACTGTGCTCAGCCGCACCATCGTAGGTGTAGAGAGAGTAGCAATGCACTAAACACTCATCTTTGAGGTGCGCCAGTGTTGACTGTCAGCGAAGGGGAGGTGTTGCTTCTGATACGCACAGACTGTGGTCTTCTGTTGAGGAAGTCAAGGTACAGAGGCCCAGGTTTTGGAGCTTGTTGATTAGAACTGAGGGTGTTGAACACTGAACTGTAATCAGTAAACAGCAGTCTGACGTAGGTATTACCATTGTCCAGGTGATTCAAGACTGAGTGGAGAGCCAGTGAGATTGCATCCAGTGTAGGTCTATTGTGGCGATAGGCAGATTGCAACAAGCTGAGGTCGTCGATTCTAGCCATAACCAACCTCTCAAAGCGTTGGTATGATAGTTGCCCTTTTGAAGCTAATGGGAGTCCTGCCCATTCCTCAACTGTGTTTCTATAAATGCTGTAAAATTCTGGTCCCACATACCTATCCTTGCCTTTTTTTCAAGCCCAAGCCCATTATTTTCCATTGCACAGGTTGTTAGCTCTGTCAGATTTCCAGAATCCCATTGAAGTAAATAAAATCTCCTGGTGACAAATGTGAGGATTCTGAGTGGTAAGTTTGCCAGTATGCAGCTGATTGTGGACATTACTGATATCAATTGAATGGGTCTTGAGGTGTTTCCATGTATTAACTAGGTTCATGAATTATAGGGGTTGGGCCTTCCCATTCAACACATGTGCTATTGTAAGGTTACCATTGCACCTGCAGAGAAAGATTGCTTCCCTTTAACAGGAAAGAGAAACAAGGTGAAAACAGAGGAGAAAGAGATAAGCCACTGCCTAATTCAGACTGAAGATTTGGTCATTGGCCCCTTAGGTTTGGCCTAGGCTAACACGAGGAAGTCTGCAGATGCTGGAATTTCAAGCAACACACATAAAAGTTGCTGGTGAACACAGCAAGTCAGGCAGCATCTCTAGGAAGAGGTACAGTTGACGTTTCGGGGCGAGACCCTTCGTCAGGGCTAACTGAAAGAAGAGGCTGCTTGGATATTGGTTGGAGGGGGTTGTTCAACCACGTAGTTTCATTTTTCTGATGTAGTTTCATCTTTCTGCTGTAACATCCCAAAATAGATCCAAACAGAGTTAGCACCCAATCTATTGCTATCCTCTGTTGCCATCTGACATTATAAATAGATCACTTCCAGTTGAGATGGCACTTCCAGACGTGTGTGACAGCTTTCTGGTAGTCAAAAAGCTAAGAAATCTGACTTAAAACATCACTAAAAATACCTTTCCTGAGGTAAATTGTGTTAAATTATCGTCACAAACAGTAAAGGGTTGAGTGATGGCGAGGTGAGTTCGGGGGATGAGCCGAGATGTTGTGTTGCAGAATCATTGCAGATGGATTTCTGATGCCTGTACAACTGACCCGGGTGCGAGGTTGGATCACTCTGGGCACCAAGCGGCTTTGAAGGGCTTGAGAGTGGCTTTGGCTGGGTGACAAAATCTGAGCGTGCTCTAGGCCTGGAGACTTTCATAGCAGAGGTGCCCGGTCCTAGAGTGAGGTGCCATTCACCATTCAGACAATTTAAATGCCAGCCCAGATTGGAGGAGTGTTGATTTTGCTCACTCTCCACAATCTTCTGTTGTATGGTCAATCTAAACGCTGGCCCAGGTAGACTGTAAAGACAGGGTGTCTTTCATGATGAGATCTGATTTCACTTGTTCTCCGTGATGGTCATCTCCGTGGTGCTGAGGCTATGAAGGCTGTTCTGGCTGCTGTGCTGTGTGCTAATTTGATGAACTGATAAGTGAGGCTTTGGGCCTACTCCAGGCTGCTCTGGGGTTCAGATCTGAGGGCTCAGTTTTGGTTCAGAATGCTTTTGTTCGCTTCAATTGTTTGTATGATTTGTATTTTTTTTTTGGGCACTAAGAGTTGGTCTTTCGTTTTTATTCTTTTTTTTCCTTAATTAGGTTCTTTTGGGTTCCTTGCTTTGTAGCTATCTGTGAGCAAGCAAATCTCAAGGTTGTATAATTTATATATTCTTTGATAATAAATGTACTTGAAATGATGTCCTTATGTTTGAAACTTTTACCATATCTCCAAGTTCTCATGCATCTCTAAATGCAATGCCATCTACAAACATGGTCCTACTTTTCCTTTTGTATCATCTTTAATTTTCATCATCTAGCTCTTACTCATGGGCCAACAACAAACATCAAAGCTTGCATCCTCTGTATCAGTAGCTTGAGTACATGAAACTTGCTCCCACTTTCCAATCTCTTTGTGGTCTTTGACAATCACACCAGCTTGCTCCAGCTGATGTGACCTTTATTTGATTTCACTTTTATTTATTCAGTTCTAGATACATCAGTGGCTTTTTGATACTGCATTGTCATCTCTAGAGTTGTAAAAAACAGATTTTTTAATCCTCTTCCCTCTCTACACATTGCTGCTTTGTGACATCATCCAAAGACAATTACCATGTTTCACATGGATGATAACATTTCTGTACACTGCCATGCATCTTGTTTGTCTGATGTTTACTCCTGGATGGCTGCTCTTTCAGATGGCTAAATATCGCAAAGACCAAAACTATCATTGTCACTTTCCTGTGGTAAATGTTCCTTGCTACATATTAATCTATCCCTGAACGGTATACAGGTCTTGCTGCACTTAACCCAAAAATGTTTTGTTTTTCGAGCAGTTCTAAAGGAAATTGTGCAATCATCAGCTAACATCTGTTCTCATCTATTAAGGAAAAAAAAGTCATTGATGAATCAGTAGAAGTTAGTTGGCCCCAAGGCCCTTAGATCGTTTGCTTGAGGGTGTAAGACACTGATCCGAGGAACTAAATTGATGTCTTGAGGATGAATGATTAACTTCTGATAACCTCAATAATCATCCTTTCAAGATCTATTACTCAACTATCAGAGCTACTTCCTTTGATGACTGTTGACTAGTTGTATTGGGGTCCTTAATTCTAGCTTCGATCATTGATATAAAGTACAAGTGTCCCCCGCTTTTTGAATGTTTGCTTTACAAAACCTCATTGTTATGAAAGACCTACATTAGTTCCCTGTTTTTGCTAACAGAAAGTGTTTTCACTGTTACGAAAAAGGCAGTGCGCGAAAAAAAATCAGCGCGCGAAAAAAGGCAGCGCGCCACGCGCCCCGAGCAGCCGCTGTCCCCCAGATTCGGAACGGCATTCTTACCAGCATTGCTTAAACACGTGCCTGTGAGCAGCTGTTAGCAAGATGAGTTCTAAGGTATCGGAAAAGCCTAAAAGAGCTCGTAAGGGTGTTACACTTAGCGCAAAATTAGACATGATTAAGCATTTCGATCCTGGTGAACGAAGTAAGGACAAAGTGAGTTTGGCTTGTGGAAGTTGACGAAAATGATGTTGAAGAGGTTTTGGCATCCCATAACCAAGAACTGATAGATGAAGAGCTGATGCAATTGCAAGAAGAAAGGATGACAATCAAAACCGAATACAGTAGCAAACCGACCGAAGGTGAAGTCACCCAGGAACTGAACGTGAAGCAACTGCGTGAGATTTTCGCTGCAATGATAAAGTACGAATTTAATTTTGGAAGGGTACGTTGGGTTAGGGCATATTTGCAGGCCGGTTTGAGTGCTTACAAAGAACTGGATGATAGAAAAATATGCGAGGCTAAGCAGTCAAGCAAGCCTTCCACATCAGCCACAACAGACGACGAACCTCGACCTTCAACATCGAGGTGGGCAGTCATAGGAGAAGATGAGCTGCCTACCCTGATCGACGATGAGATGACACCCCAGTGTCCCACCACCCCAGTGGTCCCAACCCCCAGGCCGCGGACAGATACTGATTCGCGGAGAATGCAGCAGTAGCCGAGAGGCACCCAGCACATCTTTAAGAAAAAAGCCGAAATGAACAAGCTAATTAATTAGGTGCCACCCGGCACGTAAATATCGGCCCAGATCAGAGGCGACGCAATCAGCAATCGCCTCTGATCTGGGCCGACAATTACGTGCCGGGTGGTACCTAATTAATTAGCATGTTTATTTCAGCTTTTTTCTTAAAAATGTGCTGGATGCGTCCCGGCTACCGCTGTACCCCTGCATTCTTCGCGGATCGGTATCGGTTTGCTGCCTGGAGGGTGGGGGCCACTACACCACTCCAGTCTGCAACGACTCAGCCTAACACACCATCATCAGTGTGCTCGGCGCTGTCCCAATTCTGGTAAGTGATACTACACTGTACATACATTATTTCTACTCTATATCGGCTGTGTATTTTTACGTGTTATTTGGTATGATTTGGCAGCTTCATAGCTTAAAGGTTACTAGAGAGAGTGTTCTTGCCGACAGCGCTTGCATAAGATTTTCTGCTGAGAGCGCTTGTGCCGTGTTTCTGCCAACAGCGCTTGCGTGAGATTTTCGCTACGGAGATCTGTGAAGGCAATTGTTGTAGAGAAGTATTTCTACTTTATATAGGCTGTGTATTTATCATATCATTCCTGCTTTTACTATATGTTACAATTATTTTAGGTTTTATGTGTTATTTGAGATGATTTGGTAGGTTATTTTTGGGTCTGCGAACGCTCACAAATTTTTCCCACATAAATAAATGGTAATTGCTTCTTCGCTTTACGACATTCCGGCTTACAAACCGTTTCATAGGAACGCTCTACCCTCCAATGGCGGGGGAAACCTGTATAGCTTCTATCGCGAGAAGTGGAACCTGGATAATGGAGTATAAACTCAGGATATTGGTCTTTAGGTTAAAATCTATAAGAAGGATCTTCTGTCTGAAAGTTGTGAATTTTTGTAGTTTTCAGCCGCAAAAGGGCTGTGAATGTTGAGTTATTAAGGTTTCTGAAGGCCAAGTTAAATAGATTTTGCACTATGGGAATCAAGGCTTAAGGGATTTGGGCTGAAGAATGGAGTTGAAGCCAATGATCAGGAAGTCTATAATGACAGAACAGTTACCTGACCTATTCCCTTATCTGTTCCTGATGTTCTCTCTTCAAAACACCTTATTCTTTTGCATTTGTATGAGTTGTTGCCTGGTTATCTTTTCCTGAAGCACCTTGGTAAAGTTTCAGATGGAACTTTAATTGTTTTAATTGGGTAGAGGACAAGGCACAACATTACAAATTAATGAAAGGAAAATCAAAATTAGGGATCGTATGAGATATTGCAATAGAAACACAAGTTTCACTGTGTTGACTTTCTAGACCATCTCCTCGATGGTTTATTTTGTCAATATTGAGATTTGAAACCATAAATACAGATATCACAGATGGCACTGATAGTGCTCTGAATCCTATCTTTGCTGGTCAGAACTTCTTGTAACTGCCTGATTAAGGAATCAGCTTACTAGCCCTGTTATCCTACGTTAGCTATGGTACATAGCCCTTCTAAAATAGTTATGCAAACAATAAATCTTGAACTATACTGAATTAGCAAATGAATGCTTAGAAAGAATTGATCTTAACTTTACACTGTTACAGATAGAGGAAAATCATGTTCCTCTTTACTCAGTGAGCCCTGTTATAAAACATGCACATGGATGCCCAGAAAGATATGAAATTGGCTTAACTGTGTTCTCCCTCACAGCTTGTTATCCTGCCTCCCTTCGTAGTCCTGATATCTTTGGCTATATCAACGACGAAAAAAGTCGTCGTTTGTGGTTCACTATCCGCGAATGGTAGCATTGTTACAATGAAGAGAAAGAGAACAAAGTATTAGATAGAAAGATTTTTCTCTCCTGATATTGTGGCAGTATTCTGTAGCATTTAATTGAATATTCTTTGACTCAAACCAATCAGACATAGAAGAAACTCTTAATTTACTTAAACTTGTGAAATTGGTAACACGGTTATGAGAAGAACATTTTTAGCTTGCGTGTGTTTTGCTTAAAAATAAGACAAGAACTGAGATCTGTAGACTGAAAATGATCAGTCACCAATAACAAGGCATCAACAGCATTTTCAGTTTCTTTAACTTTTGATTATGTTCCTGTTGAATTTTCTTCAGTGCTAAACTCTGAGTTTACATGGGATCATCACTTGGCCTGCATGACTATTATTCTTTAAATAGATGACAAATTTTTAAGTAGACACATACAGCGTTGCACACACAAAATGCTGGTGAATGCAGCAGGCCAGGCAGCATCTATAGGAAGAGGTACAGTCGACATTTCAGGCCAAGACCCTTCGTCAGGACTAACAGAGTTGGTTGTTCACTGACAAAGTGTGACTATACCACGTAGACTGGAAAGCTGTATCTTTAGTTACTGCACTGGATGGAATGAGCCGCTATGACAGAAAATAGTACGGGTTGGGTGCCTGGATTCGGGTTTGATTTCCACTTGCATATATCATCCAAGTACCAACCTCTACAGGCCACGTTAGGTGCATGAACAATTTGTTATAGCACTTTTTATGGCACTTCAACATGTATCTGTGTTTATTCAGTTTACTTAGGCAGCAAGCAAAATATTGTTGCAATATACATTTTTTCACTTCTTGACAGTCTGAATGAAATGGTTATGGGAGTTCAGCAGCCCATCTCCTTTTCCTGTTACGGTTTCTGATGGCCAACAACGGAAATCCAAACAGGATTGTAGAGTTGGAGTCTAGATTGAGCAGAGGGCCCAGAGGCACTAGGGATAGCTGTCCCAAGCCTTGACTATGACCCAAGAAATTTGCCAGTCTGTCTCCCACGCAGCCAGATAGCCCAAAGCAGGAGATGTACTGTAAGACAGAGAAAACCTGAAGGCAAAGATTGAACATGCTTCCAAAAGATGTTTATAGTTTGTGTAAAGTATGTAATTGTCTGTCTGTTGCTCTGGCACTGAAGCAGTCATGGAAGCATCTCTGCCAGCGGACAGAGTTGAACTAAGGACCATCTCATTTGATATCTGTGAATTTGCAATGAACTGCTAAGTCTATTAAATTGAGCACAGAGACACATAAAAGCTCTTCGGGAAATTGCTTCATTTTTCAGCTCTAAATTAATGTTTTAAGAGTCAGGATAAAAGCTTTGGTTTGAAGTTATTTTATGATGGAGATGTCACTGTGTTGCAGACTTCCAGGTATGATTTAATAAATTTAGCATCATAAGTAGCAGAAAGTTTGTGCACCCTTCCAAGACTAGAAAGATAGTCTTGCTTCTTATGATATCAAAACATAGATGCCTAGTACAGCAGGTGTAACTTTAAACTTACTCTTATATGTTATATTATCTACTTTCTGAACAGCAAGTTTGAAACTGGTTTTCTTGAATGTGAAGTCTTATGAGAAATGTTTTAACTTAGTCACTTAATATTTTTTAAATATTTTTAGCCCCATTAATAGAAGTTTGGGAACATGTATCTTTAAAATATCTACAATTAGTAACAGAAAAAAGTTTTCAAGAAAAATAGGTAAAACAACCCACGACAAAATACCTGTAACAAAGATCCTTTAATTTTTACACAATTAGTGTATTTAGAAAGTTACTGTAAATGTCAGAACTTATTAGTGTAACTGTGGAGTTTTCATGCAAGTGGCACGGTGTCAAATTCAAAAAGATTGTTTTACCCATTAGATCCTGCCTGTGTCTTATTTACTTTTGTCACTGCTGCTGTTACAGATGTTTTCTCTGGAAGGAAAATAACATTTATATCGTGCATTCTTCAAATTGCATAGCTTGAAACTAAAAGTTTTAACAGTTACCAGCTCACTTTGTTATGAACATTTGTTAATTTATATTGTCCAATAATCATTGCACATTCATCTCTATTCCAATTCATACCATCACTATTTACTACAGTTGGTAATCTTATTGCATGTCATTGGATCATTTGATATATTAATGTCTAAGTTTTGCATCCAAGTCATGAATCTTGGCTATGTTCTCTGGTAAAGGTCAGAGGGGACATTTTTTGAGAAATTAATCCATTGTTTATCTTCCATTGCAGTGGTTAGAACTAGAGCATGATCTGAGTTTCCAACAGTGTAAAAGATAGCACAATCACCTAACCAGCTTGTATTAGTTCAATGTTTTCCATATTTTGTGTGATAGGTCTTAACCCAATTATTGGTGTCATATGGTCAGTGATGAGGTCTTTTTGTCTGAATGTTGGTGAATTCCATTGTGCCTTTCTGTTAAATGAGATGTATCATTGGAATCTCTTGGAATCAAGGAACAGTGGTTTCCTTGATTTTGATGCAGCCCTGACGTGCCTATTATTTGGTAATAGATTTGGTGTGACAAGTTCCCAATGAAGTTGTCACGGGCAGCTTCACTCCTAATGTCAGGAGGGCAATGCTCGCCAGAGGAGGAAACCAATTAATGGTATATGTGGTGCATCTTTGTCTTCTTAAGCAATTCCTTGGGATTGAAGCTGACTTGCTTCCATTCAGTCCTGTGAGTGCCAAGGTGGCTGATAGCCTCAGTGTGGGACTTGCAGGTTCTACCACCGGCAGAACGAGAGGTGATGAGGCAGGCAGGTGGGTGGGTTTGGGAAATGGTGCATTCCTTCTGACGTTTATATTCTATCTCCTGCTGATGAATGGACTTAAGGATTTCAGTGCCACACTGAATCCTCTAAATCCTCCTTGAGAAGCTGTAGGCTCAGGATTCTTTCAAGGAAGGTTTGAGAAAATCCTTAAGTCAGTTTCTCTGTGCATTTATTATCGTCTTGTCACGGCAGAGCTTTGGATAGAGTATCTATTTCAGGAATCTGGTATTGAGTACACAAACAACATGACCTGACCAACAGAGCCAATTAGTGTAATGCTGGGATGTTCATCTGGGAGTGGATACAGATGCTGTCTTATTGTGCCAGAGGTTTGGGAGGATTTTGTGGCTAGAATATTGGCAGTTTCTTCTCAATGCTTTGCTCTGCCCTGAGCTGTTAGTAGTTCATGACCCAGAGGAAAACAGGAGGGCAGAGATCATTAAAGCCTGGTGTACCATGAGCTTTGTATGAGGTCTTCATTTTCAAACAACCCTTTTTCTCAGATGGTAGTCAGTGGTAAATTTCATCATCTAAGTTTATCTTAATTGTCGACTGTACCTCTTCCTCTTCCTAGAGATGCTGCCTGGCCTGCTGCGTTCACCAGCAACTTTGATGTGTGATTCTGCTATTGTGAATCCCGTCTCCCCTTCCCCCACCAATACTCTGCAATCCCGTCTCCTTCAGATCCCATCATCAGCTCCTGGGTACTCAGACACTCCATCTTCCTCTCACCCCAACCATCCCCTCTCCACTGACACCCCCAGCCTCCCCCCTCCCCCCTCTGATCCCAGCTCTCAAGATTCCAGCCTTGAACTCCAGGCCGGGTCTTTATGTGCTGCTGTTGTGACTCCCGTCTCCCCTTCCCCCACCAATACTCTGCAATCCCGTCTCCTTCAGATCCCATTGTCAGCTCCTGGGTCCTCAGAGGCTCCATCTTCCTCTCACCCCAACCCTCCCCTCTCCATTGACACCCCCAGCCTCCCCCCTCCCCCCTCTGATCCCAGCTCTCATCCGTGCCGGGTCTTTACCATCCCCTCCGACCTTCAATTGTCGGAGGCAGAATGCTCTGTCCTCAGTAAGGGCCTCACCTTTGTCCCCCTTCGCCCACACCTCAGCGAGTTCCGCATTCGCCATGATGCGGAACTCTTCTTCTGCCGTCTCCGTCTCCGAGCCTACTTCTTCGGCAAGGACACTTCCACCCCCACCGATGACCCCTTCTCCCATCTTCAACCCTCCTCTTCTTCATGGACACCCCGCTCTGGTCTTCTGCCTGCTCTGGATCTCTTTATCGCTAACTGCCGATGGGACATCAACCGTCTCAACTTCACCGCACCTTGTCCCCATTCCAACCTCACTCCTTCGGAAAGCTCTGCTCTCCACTCCCTCTGCACTAATCCTAACCTTATTATTAAACCCGCAGATAAGTGGGGTGCTGTTGTAGTCTGGCGTACTGACCTCTACCTTGCCGAGGCACAGCAACAACTCGCGGATACCTCCTCTTATTTACCCCTCGATCGTGACCCCACTAAGGAGCACCAGGCCATTGTCTCCCACACCATCACCAACTTTATCCGCTCAGGGGATCTCCCATCCACTGCTACCAACCTTATAGTTCCCACACCTCGCACTTCCCGTTTCTACCTCCTACCCAAGATCCACAAACCTGCCTGTCCTGGCCGACCTATTGTCTCAGCTTGCTCCTGCCCCACCGAACTCGTTTCTGCATACCTCGACACGGTTTTATCCCCCCTTGTTCAATCCCTTCCTACCTATGTTCGTGACACTTCTCATGCTCTTAAACTTTTCGATGATTTTAAGTTCCCTGGCCCCCACCGCTTTATTTTCACCATGGATGTCCAGTCCCTATATACTTCCATCCCCTATCAGGAAGGTCTCAAAGCTCTATGCTTCTTTTTGGATTCCAGACCTAATCAGTTCCCCTCTACTACCACTCTGCTCCGTCTAGCGAAATTAGTCCTTACTCTTAATAATTTCTCCTTTGGCTCCTCCCACTTCCTCCAAACTAAAGGTGTAGCTATGGGCACCCGTATGGGTCCTAGCTATGCCTGCCTTTTTGTTGGCTTTGTGGAACAATCTATGTTCCGTGCCTATTCTGGTATCTGTCCCCCACTTTTCCTGCGCTACATCGATGACTGCATTGGCGCTGCTTCCTGCACGCATGCAGAGCTCGTTGACTTTATTAACTTTGCCTCCAACTTTCACCCTGCCCTCAAGTTTACCTGGTCCATTTCCGACACCTCCCTCCACTTTCTAGATCTTTCTGTCTCTGTCTCTGGAGACAGCTTATCCACTGATGTCTACTATAAGCCTACTGACTCTCACAGCTATCTGGATTATTCCTCTTCTCACCCTGTCTCTTGCAAAAACGCCATCCCCTTATCGCAATTCCTCCGTCTCCGCCGCATCTGCTCTCAGGATGAGGCTTTTCATTCCAAGACGAGGGCGATGTCCTCCTTTTTTAAAGAAAGGGGCTTCCCTTCCTCCACTATCAACTCTGCTGTTAAACGCATCTCCCCATTTCACGTACATCTGCTCTCACTCCATCCTCCTGCCACCCCACTAGGAATAGGGTTCCCCTGGTCCTCACCTACCACCTCACCAGCCTCCGGGTCCAACATATTATTCTCCGTAACTTCTGCCACCTCCAACGGGATCCCACCACAAAGCTCATCTTTCCCTCCCCCCCTCTGCTTTCCACAGGGATCGCTCCCTACGCGACTCCCTTGTCCATTAGTCTCCCCCATCCCTCCCCACTGATCTCCCTCCTGGCATTTATCCGTGTAAGTGGAACAAGTGCTACACATGCCCTTACACTTCCTCCCTTACCACCATTCAGGGCCCCAAACAGTCCTTCCAGGTGAGGCAACACTTCAGCTGTGCGTCGGCTGGGGTGATATACTGCGTCCGGTGCTCCCGATGTGGCCTTTTATATATTGGCGAGACCCGACGCAGACTGGGAGACCGCTTTGCTGAACACCTACACTCTGTCCGCCAGAGAAAGCAGGATCTCCCAGTGGCCACACATTTTAATTCCACATCCCATTCCCATTCTGACATGTCTATCCACGGCCTCCTCTACTGTAAAGATGAAGCCACACTCAGGTTGGGGGAACAACACCTTATATTCCGTCTGGCTAGCCTCCAATCTGATGGCATGAACATCGACTTCTCTAACTTCTGCTAATGCCCCACCTCCCCCTTGTACCCCATCTGTTACTTATTTTTATACACACATTCTTTCTTTCACTCTCCTTTTTCTCCCTCTGTCCCTCTGAATATAACCCTTGCCCATCCTCTGGGTTCCCCCCCACCCCGCCTTCTCTTTCTTCCCAGACCTCATGTCCCATCATTCTCTCGTATCCCTCTTGCCAATCACCTGTCCAGCTCTTGGCTCCATCCCTCCCCCTCCTGTCTTCTCCTATCATTTTGGATCTCCCCCTCCCCCTCCCACTTTCAAATCTCTTACTCACTCTTCCTTCAGTTAGTCCTGACGAAGGGTCTCGGCCTGAAACGTTGACTGTACCTCTTCCTAGAGATGCTGCCTGGCCTGCTGCGTTCACCAGCAACTTTGATGTGTGTTGCTTGAATTTCCAGCATCTGCAGAATTCCTGTTGTTTGTTATCTTAATTGGGAAGTGATTCCTTTGATGTGATTTAAGTTTTGCAAGACAGACTTAGACAAGACTTAGTCAGAGATCTGTGTCGTCAGAAAGCAAAACTGTCATCTTGGTTCAGTAACTATTCATAAAGGAGCCCTATTTTCTTCACTGGACAACAAAGTCCTGTATTGAAAATGATCAAATGTCCATACTAAGAGCGAACGTACTGAAGAATAAAGGGCAGAGATAAACATATTTCTCTGGCCAATGACATTGGGGATTTGTTTTGTTTAATCAATTTTGAATAAAATAAGTAAAGGTTATTCAATATTTTCTTTTTTATGTTTTAGGATCCTATAACAGTCAGTCAGAAACATTAACAAAGAAACAAGTAGTAGAGTTGGCTTTTACAATATATCTACCTCCGGGTGCTGGCTTGGGCGATCGTTCAACTTACCGATCAACATGGGTGAGACCCGTAGTGAATGGAGAAGAGGGTTTCAAATATATATGTAAGTATGAAAAATAATTCTGTAATTTACCAACCAGAGCTGCTTTATAATCAATGTTATGTATACTATGTTCATACGATAGCTACATCCACTATACTGCTTTTCTGGCAGATTTCTTCTGCTGTGGAGTTGGGATGAAAAGCTGAAACCCTTTTATGTCTGAAACCCCTTTACATCCAAGATCCCTTTTCTTGAAGGGAAATGAAAATTAGTGGGGGGAAGCCCATTTAAAAATCCACTGCTTGAAGCTGTTGATACAGAATGTTTTTGTTAATATTTGAGGTTTTTTATCTTAATCAAAAGGATTATTCTTGAGAAGCATGACCTGTTCTTATGTTTTTCCCATCCCTTCCTTGGTGTTGATCGGTGGTTTGACAGAAACAAAGAGAAGGATGAAAGTTACTAACAATGTTAAATTGCCTCCTGTTATATCCTGTAATATTACAATAATTTGAGGAACCACTGTAATCCTAAATCACTACAGGAGGCAAATGGAATATTCTGCCACATCTAGACTACACATTATTGAATTAAATATATATCTTTTTTGGTGATAAACTGTAAAATTTAACTTTTAAACTAAATTGTTGCACTAACAGTTAAAAGCAAAATGTAAGCAGAACCCCATGATCAATTATTGGAAATCTTCAAATAGACACTGTACCAGCTACCGAGGCACATGCGGGCTTTAATCATTTCTGGATTGCAATAAAATACCTCAAGTTCAAGTTTATTGTCGTCTGAGCAAACAACACAACATTGCTCTGGTGCTGACAACAGTGCTCCCACAGCACATATATACATACAACCAAAATATTATTCTATAATTAAGTTATTAAAAATGCTTGTAGTAAAGCGCAGGTAAACAGTAAAGCGAAAACAGCACAGTAAACAGCTATTGATGAGACCTTGGTGATGGCAGGGTCATTCGTCTCACAGCCTGAGGGAAGAGGCTGCTACCCTGTCTAGTAGTCCTAGTCCTGACGGTAGTGGGTCAAAGAGATTGTGGGATGGGTGGGAGGGATCCACAACTATACTTCAGGCCCTTCACCTACAACGCTCACAGTAAATATCATAAATACAGGGAGGGAGACCCCAGTGATTCTCCTGGTGGTTTTTACTGTCCTCTGTAGGGTCCTCCAGTCAGAATCATTGCAGCTTCTGGACCACCCAATGATGCAGCCAGAAAGGGTGCTTATAGTGCTCCTGTAGAAAGTCATTAGAATGGGGGCTGGGGAGAGTTCTCCACCTGAGGTCCACAATCACCTCTTTGTCTTGTCCACATTGAGACTCGGGTAGTTGTTCTTGCACCACTTAACAAGCTTTTGTACCTCCTCTCTGTATGCCGACTCATAGTTGTTGTTGATGAGGTTATCATTGTTGCCAACCACTTCAGTATCAGCAGTGAACTTAATGATGTGGTTTGAGCTGAATCTGGCAGTGCAGTCATGAGCCAGCAGTGTGAACAGCAGGGGGTTAACACACAACATGATAGAGCTTGAGGTGTTGCTGCCAACTCGGACTGACTGGGGTCTTTCTGTCAAGAAGTCCAATACTTAGAGAGGGGGGAGTTGAGTCCCAATAGGACAGTTTACCCACCAGCCTCTGAGGGATGATCATGTTAAACACCGAACAGAAACTGATGAGCAACATCCTGGCATACAAGGCATCATTTTCTGGGTGGTATAGGAAGGAATGGAGGCCTGATACTATGGCATTATCAGTGGACCAGTTTGAGCAGTGGGCAAAGTGGAAAGGGTACAATGTAGCTGGAAGGTGGGATTCCATATGATCCATTACCAGCCGCTCAAGGCACTTCATGTCTGTTGATGTCAATGCTACTGGGCAATAATCATTTAGGCCAGTTACTATTGCTCATTTGAGCACTGGAATGATGGTGGCTGCTGGGAAGCATGCAGGGACAGTGAACTGTTTCAGAGAGACATTTAAGATGTCCATTAAGACCTCTGTTAGCTGGGCCTCAGTACCTGACCAGGTATGCAGCTTTGTATGGGTTTACCCTGGCGAGGGTCCTCCTCACTTCAACTACGGCCAGACAGGAGGGTGCCTGTTCTTCAGGAAGAGAGGGGGTTTTCCTCAATGTCACATCATTCAATAGGTCAAATTGTCCATAGAAAGCCTTCAACCTATCAGTAAGGGAGGTGTCGCCGTCATTGACAATATTGTATGATATTTGTTGACGAATGATGTACAAAATTTAGTTTCTGATACTGTGGAGACAAATTTAACATGGGTGCGTGAATCAGATTGTGTGTGGGAGAATGGTTAAATGGGAAAGAATTCCATGTGGGACAGAGAGGCAGCTGCAGCCTGCCAAATTCTGCAGTGTACAATAGTGTGCAGTCAACCAAATTTCAGGAAATGGATTGGCACTTTAATTATACTCAGGAGGCTGGGAACAGTTAAGGCATTGACCTCAAGCCTATCCTGCTTAGTTCCTAAAACCTGTTTCATAGCAATAAACGTTTGCTAATTATGACTGTAATTTCTAACCCTGTTTCCAGATTTAAGATTTATAATTGTTTATTGTCATTTTTCAGTACACCAGTGTAAAGGAGAGTGAAATGATTGCTACTCCTAATCTGATGCAGCATAAAAAAAACACACTAAGGATAAAGGACACAATATAAAAACAAAACACAATAAACATAAATATTGAAACAATTCTATTAAGCACAATGTATAAGTAACTGTTATATACAGTGCATAGACAGATTGTAAGCACATAAAGGGATGCCAGGTAATATGCAGTGTATGTAATGGTGGGCAAATGGGTGAAGGTGTTGACCAGCCTGATGGCTTGGGGGAAAGTAGCTGCTTTTGAGTCTAGTGATGCCAGCATAGATGCTGTGTGGCCTCTTCCCTGATGGGAATGGGACAGGCAGTCCATAATCAGGGTGGGTGGAATCCTTCATGATATTGCTGCATCTGGCGATGAACCCCACCACTGTTGTGTCACTGGGGATTGCTCGGGTGTTTGGCCATGCAGTTGTGTGTGAGCAGAGTGTGCAGCGGTGGGCTCAGCACACAGCCCTGGGGGCACGTGTTGAGGATGATGGGGGGAGGTGCATCCTGAGGTCTGTTGGTTAGGAAGTCCAACACCCAGTTACACAGTGGTGTATTTAGACTTAGGAGTTTGTTCACCAATATCTGTGGGACAATAGTGTCCTACAGACACTACTTATGCTGTTTACAGTTAATCATTACCTGTCTCCAGTCACACGGGACAAAGAGTTCTCACAGTCTCAATATCTGCATAAACCTTGTGACAAAGGAAATAGCATCAAATGACCTTCAGAGGAAAAGTAATTGACAGCATGATTGGAAAGAGAAGTATGGGAATTCAGGATTTCCCTTTTCATTGACCATGAGAAAGATGATGCCTTGCTGTTTCTTGGTCCCAAGGGGGACCAATATACTTGCGGGCAGGTTTGTAGAGCTGTTGGTGAGGGTTTAAACTAACTTGGCAAGGGGGTGGGAATGGAGTGAAGGGACTCAGGAAAGGACTGATGGTAGAGAAAAAGTAAAGATAACGTGCAGTCAGTTTGTCAGGAAGGGCAGGCAGGTGATGGGACTTAGTTGCAGACAACAAGCTGAGTATCAAATCATTAGGGATGCAGAGTCAGAAAGGGCAGCAAATACGATACTCAAGGTGTTGTATCTAAATGCGCGTAGTATAAGAAATAAGGTGGATGATCTTGTTGCAATATTACAGATCGTCAGGAATGATATTGTGGCCATCACTGAATCATGGCTGAAGGATGGTTGTAGTTGGGAATTGAACATCCAAGGTTACACATTTTATCAGAGGGATATGAAGGTAGGCAGAGGGGGTGGTGTGGCTCTACTGCTAAAGAATGGCATCAGATCAGTAGAAAGATGTGACATGAGATCGGAAGATGTTGAATCCTTGTGGGTTGAGTTAAGAAACTGAAAGGGTAAAAGGACATTGATGGCAGTTAAATACAGGCCTCCCAACAGTGGCTGGAAGGTGGACCACAGATTACAAAAGGAAATAGAAAAGGCGAGTCAAAAGGGCAATGTTACGGTAGTCAAGGGAGATTTTAACATGCAGGTCAATTGGGAAAATCAGGTTGGTAACAGATCTCAGGAGAGTGTGTTTGTTGAATGCCTAAGAGATAGCTTTTTAGAGCAATTTGTCATTGAGCCTAGTAGGGGATTAGCTATACTGGATTGGGTGTTATGTAATGAACCGGAGTCGATTAGGGAGCTTAAGGTAAAAGAACCCTTGGGAACCAGTGATCACAATATGATTGTGTTCAACATGAAATTTGATAAGGAGAAAGTAATGTCTGATATAGCAGTATTTCAGTGGGGTAGGGGAAATTACAGTGGTATGAGAGAGGAGTTTGAGCAAAGTAAATTGGAAGGAGCTGCTGGCAGGGATGGCAGCAGAGCAGCAATGGGGTGTGTTTCTGGGAAAAATGAAGAAAGTGCAGGACATGTGTATTCCAAAAATGAAGAAATACTCAAATGGTAAAATAGTACACCGTGGCTGACAAGGGAAGTCAAATGTTATTGTAAAAGCAAAAGAAAGGGCATACAACAAAGCAAACATTAGTGGGAAGATAGAGGGTTGGGAAGTTTTTAAAAATCTACAGAGAGCAACTAAAAAAATCATTAGAAGGGAAAAGATAAAATATTAAAGCAAGCTAGCAAATCAAAGTGGATAGTAAAAGTATTTTTAAGTATGTTAATAATAAACGAAACATGAGAGTGGATATAGGACCGCTAGAAAATGAGGCAGGAGAAATAATAATGGGGGACAAGGAGATGGCTGATGAACTAAATGAGTATTTTGCATCAGTCTTCACTGTGGAAGACACTAGCAGTATGCCTGATGTTGTAGTGTGTGTAGGAAGAGAAGTGGGTGCAGTTACTGTTACAAGGGAGAAGGTGTTCAAAAATCTGAAAGACCTAAGTCACCCGGACCAGTGGAACTGCACCTTAGTGTTCTGAAGGAGGTAGTGTTAGAGATTGTGGTGGCATTCGAAATGGTCTTTCAAAAATTATTGGAGTCTGGCATGGTGCCAGAGGAATGGAAAATTGTAAATGTTACTCCACTCTTTAAGAAATAGGGAGACAGCAGAAAGGAAATTATAGACCATTTAGCCTGACAGTGCTTGGGAAGATGTTAGAGTCAATTGTTGAGGATGTGGTGATGGAGTACTTGGTGACACAGGACAAGATAGTACAAAGTCAGCATGGTTCCCTTCAGGGAAAATCCTGCCTGACAAATCTGTTGGAATTCTTTGAGAAGATTACAAGTAGGATAGATAAAGGGGATGTAGTGGATGTTGTATATTTGGGTTTTCAGAAGGCCTTTGACAAGATGCCACACATGAGGCTGCTTACCAAGTTAAGAGCCCATGGTATTACAGGAAAGTTACTAACATGGTTGGACCATTGGCTGATTGGTAGAAGGAAGCAAGTGGGAATAAAAGGATCCTTTTCTGGTTGGCTTCCAGTGACTAGTGGTGTTCCACAGGGGTCGGTGTTGGGACTACTTATTATGCTGTATATCAATGACTTAGATGATGGAATAGATGGCTTTGTTGCCAAGTTTGCAGATGATATGAAGATTGGTGGAGGGGTATGTAGTGTTGAGGAAACAGGTAGGCTGCAGAAGGACTTAGACAGATTAGGAGAATGGGCAAGAAAGTGGCAAATGAAATATAATTTTGGAAAATGTATGGTCATGCACTTTGGTAGTAGAAATAAATGTGTGGACTATTTTCTAAACGGGGAGAAAATCCAGGAATCTGGGATGCAAAGAAACTTGGAAGTCCTTGTGCAGAACACACTGAAGGTTAACTTGCAGGTTGAGTCGGTGGTGAGGAAAGCAAATGCCATGTTAGCATTTACTTCAAGAGTTCTAGAATACAAGAGCAAGGATGTGATGTTGAGGCTTAATAAGGCACTGGTGAGGCCTCATCCTGAGTATTGTGAACAGTTTTGGGTCCCTCATCTTAGAAAAGATGTACTGGCATTGGAGAGCGTCCAGAGGAGGTTCACAAGGATGATCCCAGGAATGAAAGGGTTATCATACGAGGAACGTTTGATGGCTCTGGGTCTGTACTTGCTGGAATTCAGAAGGATGAGGGGGGATCTCATTGAAACCTTTTGAATGTTGAAAGGCCTAGACAGAGTAGATGTGGAAAGGATGTTTCCTATGGTGGGAGAGTGTAGGACAAGAGGGCACAGCCTCAGGAAAGAGGGGTGCCCTTTCAAACAAAGATGCAGAGACATTTCTTCAGGTGGTGAATTTGTGGGATTTGTTGCCACATGCAGCTGTGGAGGCCAGGTCATTGGGCGTATTTAAGGCAGCGATTGATAAGTTTATTGATTGGACATTTCATCAAAGGTTATGGGGAGAAGGCCGGGAACTGGGGTTGAGGAAGAGATGGAAAAAAAAAGATCAGCCATGATTGAATGGCAGAGCAGACTCGGTGGGCCAGATGGCCTAATTCTGCTCCTACTCCATGTCTTATGGACTTCTTTAACAGCAGGCTATTTGCACCTGACTGAAGACTATATGGAGAAACAAACTAAATGTTGTCTACACTGTAGCCTAGACTGTGCCTCTGTCTGGAAACTGAGGACATCATTGGAATCGGTCTCTATTGCCTTGCAACATTTCCAGCCACCAGCTGGCATAGGTCAGTATCTCCCTTCCTTCTGAAACCAAACCCCAACAAACACCACCCTTGCATTAAGTCAGAAACCTCTTTCTGATCCTGCGAAGCCCCAAATCTTCTTCACTGTTCACTTTGCTTGCCTCTTTAGTTCTATTTAAGAATTATTGGTACTTCTAAACTTTCATCAAGTCTGCTGACCAACTGCCAATTACAGCAACATCCTATCTTTTCTAGCACCACAGTATGCAGTAAAGTCAGGCAGTGGAGCTATGCCACATGTTGGTTCTACAGCAAGCCCTCTTTAACAAAAACTTCCCCAAATTGTTAAAATCTAGAAATCCATCGTAGTAGACTTACATACAATATATAAATAAGTCATGTGGTTATAGAACATGTTAATTTCATTGTGTGTCAGTGTAACAAAAATACAATAGATTGATGTGTATTGAAGTTAGACATAGTTAAGTGCATTCCCTTATTTAGAAGCGTTCACTGTTTTGTGTTTGGAACTGAGCCTGGCAACGCTCCCAGTATATTCTAAAGTCTACCCCAAAAATACATTACGCATTCTTCATATATGTGAATATTTCTTTACGTCGCTGTGCATCAACATTTCTCCTGAATGCACCAGTCGCACTTTACTGGCAGCACTAAAACATTATGGTATTAATCTACCATCACAAGCTCCTGGGAAGCGCAATAAACAATAAGCTGTCTTCTGCATTTTGTGTGCACTTGCAACTGACCATAAATGTGCAAACAGGAGTAGGCCATTCACCTTCATTCTGCTCATTTGATAGGATCCTCATTGATTTGACAGTCTTTTAAGTCCACTTTCCTACCCTTTCACCATATTCTCAACTCTTTTACTGTTTAGAAATACATTCATCCCAGCATTAAATATACGCAATGTTTCTGCCCTTGTTGAATACTTTACTAAAATCCATATACACCACAGCCACTGGTCTACCTTCATTATTTTGTTTGGTCACCTCCTTGAAGAATTCAATCAGGCTCCTGAGGCACAACCTGCCCTTCACAAAGCCATGCTGACTATCATTAATCAGACTATGCAAATCCAAATGTTTGTAAATCCTGTTTCTAAACATCCTCTCCAACATTTTGCCCACTACAGATGTAAGACTTGCTGGTGTATAATCATTCCCTTTACCTTTCTTGAACAAAGGAATAACATTCACCATCTTCCAATATTCTGGTACTACTCCTGTAGCTAGTGAAGGCACAAAGATCTTTACCAAGGTTGCAGCAATCTCTTCCTCACTTCCTGTAGTTATCTGGGATGTATCCCATCCAGCATTGAAGATTTTTCCATGAAACTGTTTTTTCAAAATTTCCAGCAATCCTGTCTTAACATTGGCATGCTCAAAGGTTCAGTTTGTCAGAGTATGCATGTACAAAACAACTCTGATATTTGTCTTCTCCAGATAGCCATTATATGCCAAAAAAAGACCATGGGAGTTGATGAAAGAAAAGACATCAACTCTCCTTCCGACCCCAAAGTCCCTCCCTCACCCCGCAGAAAGAAAACAGTGACAATAACAATCCCCAACCCCGTCACTTGAAGAACAACAAGAACAGGGTACATGTGAAGACCTTGACAAGTAAGATCGAGGAAAACCTGAAGGCATTCTACAAATATATGAAGAACAAGAGGGTGACTAGACTGAGGGCCATAATATCATAGTTCCATATGCTGATCCATGTTCTAAGTTCATCACCTTTTTCCTGATACCTCTCACATAAAAACAGACTCATCTCAACCCTATCCAACTGACTCCATTTGTACCCTATCATATACTTCATATTTTGTTGCTCCCAACTGAATTTGTCATATTAGAGCAATAAAGTGGAGGAATTAGAAGTACAGGACTATGCAAAAGTCTTAGGCACATATATATAGCTAAGGTTCCTACAAATGTCCCCTCTAATTTGTAATGATCAATGTACACAAAAACATTGTGCTGTGCAATCTTTTTGCCCAGTGTCAACAACATGTGCACATTATGTAATCTTTTTTCAATAAAAACAGTATAAATAAACCAGTTCTAAAATCTGCAGACAAATCATCACAAACTCCATGTTGTCAACACTGTCCGCATCAGAAACCGGAAGAGGAAACATGATTGTATACGATCGTGAAATATACTTAACATGCCAACGAGGTAGAGGTTGACGACCTTTTGTGCACAGTTTAAATTCCTTAGTGTGTTCAAAACCCCTCCTATCCATGTACCTATCCAAATTTTTTTTTAGATTATGAGGACACGCAGTCCTCTTTTATTGCCATTTAGTAATGCATGCATTAAGAAGTGATACAGTTTGTTCCTCCAGAATGATATCACAGAAACACAAGACAAACCAAGACTAAAAAAAAACTGACAAAAATCACATAATTATAACATATAGTTACAACAGTGCAAGCAATACCATAATTTGATAGAAGAACAGACCATGGGCACGGTAAAAAAAAGTCTCAAAGTCTCTCGAAAGTCCCATCAGCTCACGCAGACAGTTGAAGGAAGAAAACTCTTCCTGCCATGAGCTTCCAGTGCCGCAAATTGCCGATGCAACATCCTGGAAGCACCTGACCACAGTCTGACTCCGAGTCCATCCGAAAACTTTGAGCCTCCGACCAGCTCTCCAACACCGAGCACTGAGCACCATCTCTGCCAAGCGCTTCGACCCCAGCCCCGGCAACAGGCAATAGGCAAAGCTAAGGATCTGGGGCCTTCCCCTCTGGAGATTCTCAATCGCACAGTAGCAGCGGCAGTGAAGCAGGCATTTCAGAGGTTTCTCCAGATGTTCCTCCGTGCTTCTCACGGCTATTTCCATCAAATCAAGATTGTGCACGGCATCCTACTTCACAAATACGATATCAATTCGGAGCGGCCGCGCGCACTGCGTCGCGCCGCCAGCTTCTCCTCCCCCTCAAACGTTGAAATTGAACTCACATCCACTGCTTTCACTTGCAATTCATTCCACAATCTCATCACGTTCTGAGTAAAGAAGTTTCCCCTCATGTTCCCCTTAAACATTTCACCTTTTACTCTTAACCCATGGCCTCTAGTTGTAGTCTCACCCAACCTCAGTAGAAAAAGCCTGCTTGCATTTACTCCATCTATACCCCTTATTTTGTACATCTCTATCAAATCTCCCCTCAGTCACCTATGCTCCAGGGAATAAAGTCCAAACCTGTTCAAGCTTTCCTTATAACTCAGGTCCTCAAGTCCTGACAACATCCTTGTAAATTTGCTCTGCACTCTTTCAATTTTATTGATACATTTCCTGTAAATAGATAACCAGAACTGGACACAATACTCCAAATTAGGCCTCACCAATATCTTATACATCTCCAGCATAACATCCCTATTCCTTAACACTCTGATGTATGAAGGCCAATGTGCCAAAAATTCTCATTATGGCCCTTTCAAACTGTAACATCACTTTCAAGGAATTATGGATCTGTAATCCCAGATCCCTCTGTTCTTCCACACTCCTTAATGCCCTACTGCTCACTGTGTAAACCCTACCCTGGTTTGTTCTCCCAAGGTACAACACCTCACACCTGTCTGCATTAAATTCCATCTGCCAATATTCAGCATATTTTTCTAGATCAGTGGTCCCCAACCACCAGGCCGCGGACCGGTACCGGGCCGCAAAGCATGTGCTACCGGGCTACGAGGAAACGATATGATTTGGAGATATGAAACGATACGAGTCAGCTGCACCTTTCCTCATTCCCTGTCACGCACTGTTGAACTTGAAATAACCTACCAAATCATACCAAATAACACATAAAACCTAAAATAACACTAACATATAGTAAAAGCAGGAATAATATGATAAATACACAGCCTGTATAAAGTAGAAATAATGTATGTACAGTGTAGTTTCACTTAACAGATTCAGGAAGATTAAGCCAAAACCAATCTGTAGGAAAAAAATTGGCACCTACACGCATGCATACAGGTGCCTGTGCAAGGCTTCATGGTCATGGTAGTCTTTCTCGGGGTAAACCCAAGTGTCCCGTATTTGACTGCTACTTTTGTCCCTTATTTGGGAGTGAGAAAGTTGGCAACCCTACTTAAACACCCACCGCCCCGTTGGCCGATCCACAAGAATATTGTCAATATTAAACCAGTCCACGGTGCAAGAAAAATGTTGGGGACCCCTGTTCTAGCTGGTCCAGATCCTGCTGCAAGCCATGATAGCTTTCCTTGCCGTTTACTACACCCCCAATCTAGGTGTCATGTGCAAATTTGTTGATCAGGTTTATTTCATTATCATCCAGATCATTGATATAGATGACGAACAACAATGGACCCAGCACTGATCCCTGTGGCACTCCACTAGTCACTGGTCTCCAGTCAGAGAGAGGCAACCATCCACTACCATTCTCAGGCTTTTCCTGTGAAGCCGATGTCTAATCCAATTTACTACATCATTCTGAATGCCAAAAGACTAAACCTCCTTGACCAGCCTCCCATGCAGGACCTTGTCAAAGGCCTTGCTAAAGTCCATGTAGACAACATCCACTACCTTGTCTTCATGAAACTTCCTGGTAACATCCTCAAAAAACTCTGTGAGATTGGTTTTACATGACCTACCATGCACTAAGCCAGGCTGACTATCCTCAATCAGTCACTGTCTATCCAAATACTTAATCTCCGATCACTTCGGATACCTTCCAATAACATATGTCAGGCTCACAGGCCTATAGTTTCCTGGCAAATGCTTAGAGCCATTCTTAAACAACAGAACATTAGCTATGTTCATTGACTGAGCTTCCACAGCCCTTTGAAGCAAAATTTTCCAAATTTATAGTCTGCTGCAGTAAATATTTATCCATGCATCGCAGTCCCATATTTCTGACCCTTATACTGAGACCATAGACTTAGTTCTATATTGGCAGCCAGTGGAAATCCTCTCTGCCTCCATCCAGCCTGCACCTCTTAGAATCTCAAAGTTCTCTGATATCACGTGTCATTCTACTAAATTCAATCAAGTATTGATTATCTCTCCTTTTAGGTAATCCCCGTATCTCAGGACTCAATCTCTGGAATCATCTGTAAAACGATTTGGCCAAGAATGTTATGCAGCATTATTTGAATAATGAATTGAGAACATTTAGTGATTTGGATTAGGGGCTCTTATTGTCTTCAAATTGCAAACTTTGTGAATATGCCCTATTTATAGCTATTAAAATCAATCAGAAATGCGATGTTTAAAATGAAAATAAGAATTAAGCTTGGATTTCCCCTCAATATGCACGACTCGGAAGCACAGATTTGTTTAACCTAATCTATGAACTGCAACATAGATTAGGTTAATTTGGGGAATTAAAATGAGTTCATAATTATTTTGTTATTTAAAAGAAACCATCAAATTGTTTAATTCTTATTTTTATTTATTAATTCAAAGTTGTGTGTTAGCTTGTTATATACAATTACATATTTGGTAATTTCCAAGAGCTAAAGTCATCAATCTGATATAGTGCATCATCAGGTGCTTGTTTTGGTTTATAAAAACTACACACAAGGATATGGTTATTTATTTTTTTAGATTAGAGCATATTGTTGTAATGAATAGATTGATGTATTATTCTGTCAATGAATAATTATTAATTGACTGAAGGAAATTGTTTTGTACAGGCTGCAGCTCGTTTCCTGAAGAGCTATTGTATTTTCTCATTAATTGCTTGTGCTTCTCAGTTTTATTCACAAGAATTTAACATTAGACAGTGAACTTTATCTTTCACATGCTCCTCGCCAAAGCCACAGCCGTATTCATTAAAGAAACCCATTAACTTCCTGTCAATTGTATGTTTCATTTATAAATTTCTTCAGGATCCAATAATTTATTTATTTTTAAGCACATTGTCCCTGTACTGATTCTTGAAAAAAGTTACAATGGAAGCAGAAAACTCTGGAAATACTCTGAAGCAGCATCTGTGGAAAGAGAATCAGACTTCATATCGAAGACCCTTTGATCAGAAATGGGAAGGGGAGAAAACAAGTTGGGAACAAGCTGAAGGGAGGGTGAGGATGTCACAATGGCGGGGCATGGGGAGCAAGGGTGGACCCAAATGCAAGACATATCTTGTGAGGTTACTTAGATTTAGTTTATTGTTCAATACCATGAGAGCTAGGCAGGAGCAGGAGTAGCGAACTGGACAAGGACTCAGGACTACGACCAGGCTGGGACCAAGGGTCTGGGCTAGGACTCAGAATCGGCTCCCAGAACTAGAGGAGACATGAAGAGGCTAGGATATGGACTCTGAGCCAGAGACTGGGCAAGGACCCATTACCTGGGTCTTGCCTCGGGCTCGGACCCCAGAATCAGGCAAGGACATGACATGGGCTAGGGAGAGGAGGAACATGGGAACACAGAGCCTCGGTCTCGGGGAGCAGGTACATGGAACCATGGACACATACACAGAACATAGAGTCGAGACCCCTCCTTGGGTACAGGACATAGGGCCGGGACTCACACACAGAACAGAGAGCCGGGACCCCTCCTTGGGTACAGGACATAGGGCCGGGACTCATGACCCTCCGCGGGGCAATGGCAAGACGGCCTGACTTACCCCACGGAGGCGAGGACAAGACAAGACAGAACATGACCCCCCGTGGGGCAACGGCAAGATGCCCAGTCTTACCCCACGGAGGCAAGGACCAGACAAGACAAGACATGACTCCCCACGGGGCAACAGCAAGACGGCCAGACTTACCCCCACGGAGGCTAGGACCAGGCAAGACAAGGCATGACCCCCCTGCAGGGCAACGGCAAGACGGTCTGACTTACCCCACGGAGGCGAGGACATGACAAGACAAGACCAACAAGAATGAATACCAGACAGTACCTATCTAGCCCCAGCGATGGAACTAGACCGAAGTGCAGGTGGGGGCTGCAGACGAGGGCTAGAGGTGAGAGGGGCAGAGAAGGGATTCAGACAAGGGGGTACGACAGGACAGGAATCACAGACCGCCAGGGCCAGGACTTGACTCAGAACTGGGAAGCCACCAGGGCCAGTACTTGACATGGTACTTGAATGCCGCATGCTAATTGTGGCAGAAAGGGAAGGAGAATTATGATCCTTTGTTCCTCAAACTTATGCTGGGCATCATTATAACAGAGAAGGAGGTCACAGGCAGACAAATCAGAGTGGATGAAAATCAAAATGGCAAGTAACAGAAAACATGAGGCACTCCTGTATTAATGCAGCTGTTTGGCAAAACAGAACCCAGTCTGCATGTGGTTTTTCAGTTTGGAAGATATTAAATTGTAAACACTGAATATAGTGCACTAGATTGGAAGAGGTTATATAAATCACTGACACACCTGGAAGGACTGTTTGATCCCTGAATAGTTGGAGTTGGACATGAAGGCATAGGTATTGCATCTCTTGTGGTTTTGTCTATGAAGGTTCTCAGTCATCCAGATCAATGTAAATCAAGGCAACTGGACTTGCTGTGTTTTCTAGAAGACACTTCACGACTCATCCAAGAGGCTTCTTCAGTTCTGATCCATGGTGGGTAGTATCCCATTTTATGAACTCTGTGGGTTGTTTAAAGATATAGCAATTACATGAGGATCATTAAGAGTCATAGAGGTAATGAGGGGGTCATTAGTCTTATCTTTGCATGAATAGAAGTATGAACTGTACACTTGAAGGACAAGGGACACTCCTTTGAAGATAACAATGTGCACATTTTGGACAGGGAGAACAGGAGGAAAGAGTGGTTAAAAAAGCTACCTTTGTCAAACTGGAAAACCCATCCATGAACAGAGGGGGTGAGGTACGACACCACCTATCAGTTATTTACAAGCAACACACACAAAATACTGGAGGAACTCAGCTTTATTTCTCCAGTCCCGCCAAAAGATTTTGGCCCAAAACATTAACTGTACTTTTTTCCATAGATGTTGCCTGGCCTGCTGAGTTCCTCCAGCATTTTGTGTGTGTTACTTGGATTTCTAGCATCTGCAGATTTTCTCTTGTTAGCTATTTACAATGCAGTCCCAGCGTCTTTACCCCGTCATCTCCACAACAGTTCACACTTCCATTCATGCAAAGATAGACTAATGACCCTTTCATTACCTCTATGACACTTAACGATCCTTATGTGATTGCTATAAAGAGTTCATAAAATGGGACACTCCCCACCATGAAGAAGCCTCTCAGGTGAGTGGTGAAATGTCTTCTGGACAACACAGCAAGTCCAGTTGCTCTGATTTACTACTACTTGATATCTCCTGTGTGGCCAAGAGCTGTAAGAAGAAGAAGAATTGGTGGAGACAGAATAGTGTGTCAGGATGTCTTAAAGAGAATGGTCCCTTCAAAATGCTGAAATGGCAGGAGATGTGTCTGGTGGAAGAATCTCTTCAAAGGTGGTGGAGATTATGGAGGATGGGAAGATTGGTGGGGCAGAAAATGAGAACCAGGGAAATCTAGCCTTGCTCTGTCCAGGCAAAGAGTGAGTGAGAGCAGAAATACGGCTGACCTTCATTAGTTTTTCTCAACACCAATGTCAACACCACCCAAATTTCACTGGTGGAAGTGATAGAGATATATTCTGACTAAATTATCAAAATTGGAGTTAAGTTGGCTGGTAAAATGTTGAGATGGGCAAGTGCTGTGATAGCCAGTGATAGCTTTATGGGAAAAGCAGTAGCTCCATTAGTGAACTGTTTTATAACTACAGTTAGAGCTAATTTATTTGGATTTCAGAAGCAAGATTCTGCTGGGAGAATGGAGACCGTACTGTTCTGGGATGATGTCTGGTTAAAATGGAATATGTATCCAAGTGAGGCCATTGGACTGCAGCCTTCTTATTATCATTTTCCTCCGGGGAAAGCAGCCTATTCACAAAAATTAATACTTCAGTTTAACGATGCCCACTCACTAACCGTACCATTGTAATCTGACTGATCCCGATGAATCTGCTTTATGCTTATCAGGTGCACCATTTTCACAACGTGTCAGAAGGGTAAAGATTCAGAAAGGCCTAAAACTCTCTGTACATCTTGCACTGACTAGGTAGTATCTGGTGTTAAACCCAGAACAGAAGATAGAAAGTGCTTGAAAACACCACAGTAAAATATAGTTTTAAGTGTTACAGTAAAATAGATCTATTTGTTAAGCTAAGAAGGAATGAACAGCAGTGTTGGTCTTGAAAGGAAGGAAATATTGACAGGAACAAAGCTCTAATAAAAATAGACAAGAAAATCTGCAGATGCTGGAAATCCAAAGCAACACACACAAAATGCCTGGAGGAACTCAGCAAGCCAGGCAGCAACTATGGAAAAGAGTAAACAGTTGACGTTTTGGGCCGAGACGCTTTTTCAAGACTCAGCTATGCCCATCAGCCGCAATACCATCTAAGCTCTCATAGAGAAATCCTAGTCATGTACTGATATGAAATAATCATGAGCTATTTATCTACTGTGCATTATTATTCAACAGAACTCAAAAATAGTTTTTATTCATTCGAGCACTGTTCAACAAATACATCAAAGACCTATACGATAACAAAGACCGAGAGGACAACTTTGATATTGGCAACAACAACGAGGGCCCAGCAATACCAAAAGAAGAAGTGGAAAATGCTATGAAGAAAATGCGAAAGGGGAAACCTTCAGGACCAGATAACATTCCAGTTGAACTGTATGAAACACTAGAAGATTTTGGTGTAGAGAAATTAGCAATCTTATTGCATAGAATATACAACAGTGGCAGAGTACCAGAAGATCTTTTAAAGACAGTATTCATTGCACTGCCAAAGAAACCATAGTGTGGACAACACAGAACAATTAGTTTAATGAGCCACCTCATAAAAATTCTACTTAGAATTATCATGCTCAGAATAAGAAACAAAATTAAACCAGAGATCAGTGAGGAACAGTACAGCTTTGTGGAAGGCAAGGGAACATCAAACGCTGCTTATATTCTCAGAAAAATTATCAAAAGGTCAATAGAAGTACAAGAAGACCTATACTTCTGTTTCATTGACTACACAAAAGCCTTTGACACAGTGAAACACAAAGCCATCATGAAACTGCTTAAAGATATTAAAATCGACGGAAAAGATCTAAGAATAATCAGGAATCTCAACTGGCAACAAAGTGCAGCCTTACCGATAGACAACAAGATTGGTAAATATCAGCCAATAAAGCAAAGAGTCAGACAGGGTTGTGTTCCATTAGCAGACCTGTTCTCCCTGTACAGTGAAAACATCATGAGAACCATACAAGACCTACATGGAATAAGTATAGGAGGATACAATATCAACAACCTCGGCTATGCGGATAATACAGTACTGATAGCAAATAGTGAAGTAAATTTACAGAAACTAGTATCTACCATCAACACAGAGAGTGAAAGACTTGGCCTAACCTTAAACAAAAAGAAAACTGAAGTAATGGTAATATCAAAGAAACCTGATATCCCAAACTGTTCGATCGTATTGGAAATGAAATCCTGAAACAAGTTCACAACTTCAAGTACCTTGAATCATGGGTAACATCTGATGGCAAATGCGAAACAGACATGAGAGCAAGCCTAGCAATGGCAAGAACAGCACTTACAGAAATGAGAAACATCCTAACGAATTAGAAAATAGCAATTGACATCTGCCTTAGAACTCTCAGCTGCTACATTCTTCCTATATTGATGTATGGCTGCGAGTCATGGACCATCAGATATGCAATGGAAAAAAGAATCAATGCTGCAGAGATGTGGTTCCTCAGAAGAATACAATGCATATCATATACAAACAGGATAACCAACGAAGAAGTTCCACAAAGGATGAAAACAAAACGTACATTACTTAAAATAATCAGAAAACAGCAATCAAGATTCTTTGGACACATCATGCGAAGAGAGACATTAGAGCATTTAGTTACAACTGGAAATCTGGAAGGAAAAAGAAGCAGAGGCAGACAGAGAATGAAAATGATAGATGGAATAATATCATGGTGAGAAACAGGGGAGGCAACAACTACAATTCGGAGGGTCAGGGACCGTGATGGATGGAGAGGCATGATCACCCACGCCGAACGGCAAGGCACCTGAATAAATGAATGACTGTTCAACTTTAAGTAACATGTATGAATATTTTGCCATGTAAAGTATAAAATGAGAATTTTCAGAAACCAGATAAGATTAGATCACATTTGGATTTTGCATCACTTCACTAAAGAATTCATTCAAGAGTACAATATGAACAGAATTCATAATCCTGCAACCACGAGGGGAAGGACCAAGACTTTGCCCCTAACTGTATTAGGGTCTGATAGATATATAATTTTAAAGCCTTATAATATGCTTTGGTTTTGTCAGGAACCTTCAGCATGCACTACTGGTGGCTTAAAATCTCCACTAGTGGTGAACAACCAGAAATGAACCCACAGGTGAAGTGGTCCTGATAGTGACCGAACTGCACGGAGTTCAGGGTAGCAGTGTAGCTGCAGGGCAGTCTAGCAAGGCAGTAGTTGCTATGGTCCTGTTGATTATGTTAAGGCTTTTTTTTTCATTTGTTTGCTGTCTGGGAATTTTAACTCCCATTTCCTACCCAGACGGGGTCCATTTCCTTGTCTAAAAGCAAAAACCAATGAGCAAAAGGGGAAGTGTCCAGCAGCAGCAGACATCCACCAGGAACTATATCTGGTGGAGATGTGATTCGGAGAGGTTTTACGGCTGTGGGATTGTGGAGTGGGTCTATAGGGAGAAACAGGACCCGGGAGAGCTAAACTTGTCTTGTGGATATCAGAAGCATAGACACATTATGGAACCTGCCAAATTTTCATTCTTTTAACTTAATGGACAGTAAATCTTATATAAAACTTTATTTGGCTCTTCTAACCAAATGAACTGATTTTGCAATGGGTATTCCCCAGGAATTGAAATTTATTTGGCTGATGGCAAACAGATTAAGTAATATTATTTATGGAAATATGACACTGTAATATTTTAACATATTTTGTTTTTACCTTCTTAGTGGCTGATCATCCGATTTTGAAGGAAGCCAAAATAGAAGTTGTTGGGGATCTGGTAACCCATTCGATGTTTCAGAGAAACCAGATTCGGAAATTTTCCAAGAACCTAATGGCTGACCACTTAACAAAGCTATAAGGCTGACGTCCCAGTAAAGTGACTTCTGAAAGATAACTGCTTCATTCCATGAAGATCTGGAGGCAAAGAAAATGTCCTTGAGTGAGAAGTAACCTATCTGCATAGAAGTTTGCATAGCTTCAAGGATGTAGACTAGGAGCAGTTAGGAAAAGGCATTCAGATAGTCTGGATCTGTTACAGTTCTAACTGAAACATAAAATGGCAGTGTAGAAATATTGACATCATAACCTCCACTTCAACTGTTGAAAGCTGGTATGCAATCAAAGCCTTTTAACTAGAACAATGTAATGAGTTTTTCAGGACACATTAAAACACCATTATATACGTGCAAACTTTACAATAGAAGTATTCTTTATTTAGCTTTCTGTTATCATTGATAACTACTTGCTAGAATATGTGAAAATTAGCAGCAGCCTACAGGTAAGAGGGTATAAATACAAACATTTGTAGTTGCATATTGCACAGTGGAACTAATTAACAGATTTTATACACTACAAGGCATATTTTAATCTTTAGTCTGCTTGTCTAAATCTTAACTAAGATGCAGGATATAGAAAATTTGGAAAGAGTATATCAGAATCCTGTAGCTGAATACTAATATGATGAAGATGGTTGACAGGATAGCAGTGGATTCTTTTCTTGATGCACTACTTTATATTTTCTTCTGTGGGTTTTCAAAAATAGTGTTCAGAGTGTCCAACCCTGTTTTCTCATAGAAGCCATGTTCCTGGAGTCTTTCTCATGGATTGTGGAGGCCTAGAACTCGACTGATTTGTGTATTGAGCATTGGCTGTGATGTACACTGGACAAGGAGCATTGTAAATTCATAACAGTGTTTGCCAAATATGCTTCTGTCCAGCTAAAGTTTCTACAGTTTTCTGGCGTGCGTAAATGTGCTTGCAGTCATCCGTTGCCTCTGGGCCTCTGTCTCTTAAAGCCTGGTTGTTTTGCTTTATGTCTGATGCACGTGGATCGACTTCAAACCCTTGTACCCATGCAACTTTTCATCCATCAAAGATTAACACTTTGCCAGGAAGTGTCCTAGAGTGTATAATTAGACTGGCGAATGTTTGTTTTTAAATTTGAATACATCTAGCTTCTGTCTAAGATATTGTAGCTCAACCCTCAGTTTGTAGCAAAAAATGTATAATGAATGATATCAAGTCCATAAACCCCTTAACATTCCTTCAAATACTTAATTGTATTTAAATAACTTTACGGGAAATCCTTTTAAGGATCAACTTCTCCAAGGAATTTGCAGCACTGCTGATGGCATGGCCACTTGTGGGGTGGAGGATTATAATTATCGATGAACCAAACATAGAATTAATATAGGATCAATATCTCAAACTTGGCTCAATCAAAGATGATGACCTTCTACACAGTGTGATCCCTACTCTCTTTTTCATCCTGAGGTATGGACTTCACTGAGCAAGAACTGGAAAGCACAGGAGAGGTACCACTAATGTTGATTCTACAAAATCCTTAATGGGATAAGGAAACCAACATCAGCAGTTTCTCCCAGGTCAACATCCCTGGAATTCTGGTCCTGATTATATTCACTTGTCTCAGATGATATCTAAAGTGCATATAGGCCAGAATTTTTATATCTTAGGTTTCGCCCAAGCTTCCACCAGCAACTTAAGTCAATTAATGACCCATCAGTGTGGTAACCTAAATGTGCATGCCCAACAGCAGACTCTTGAAACAGACAACAGACACTCCATTCCAAGCTGTGCAATGTTAAGAGGCTACCAAGAATACAGAGAGAAAGATTCAGGCATACTCACAAAAACTGCTTGCTTATACCTCGTAGCATTATTCACATGATACACTTGCACTAGTTCATGGGAATCCTTGGCCATGACCATTGAAGTAGTGAAGGAACATGTAGGATGGCTTTGAGAACTCAAATGCATTCGTCAGGAGCACACAGAGGTCTGCAAAGCAGGAGGAGGATAACCTTCTGTCCATTTTTGGCACATCAACCACCTCGTAACTCAGCTTGAATAAAAGTAAGTCATCCAAGATCCCATTAAATTGCCTAAGAATGGAAAGATAGGTTTCTTCCAAAATAATTTGCTAAATTGTGCAGTATTATTCCATATTTCCTTAAAACATAAAAGGAGGCTGTAAGATCCATCAAATCTATGCTTCTTCCAGGACAGATCTCTCACATATACCAATTAATACCTCCTTCACTGATCACCAATCAAGTCAACCAGTATACCTTTGGAATGTGGGAGATGACTGGAGACCCCAGAGGAAACCCCTGTGGTAAACAAGAGATCATGCAAATTCTATGCAGGCAGGAGATGAGGTCAGAATCTAATCTGGCTTGCTGGAACTGTGAGACAGCTGCATGCACCACAGTACGACTCTGTCATCATATAAGAAGAGGGATATTCTTCAAATTCTCTCCTGTATATGATCTCTGTAGCATTTACCTTCTTCACAAGTTTTTGACATCTTGTTCGAGAAACTGCACGTTTGAATGCATTGCTTTAAGCACAAATTGCACACTAGTTTGCATGTTAAAACAGAGCTTACAGTATGGAGTCCCATCAGAATCTCAATGGAAAGGTGGCAGCCGCTATGCCACTGCCACGTGGTAATGAACTTCCCAACTATTGGTCCCAAGCCTCTGTAAGCTGCATTCTGAACAGAGGACCAGGTAGTATGTGATGTCAGAAATGGACTGCAATCTGTAAAAGGACCTCCAGTTAATTATTGGATATGGCATTGTCTATTGAAGAGTAGGGTTAGATATTTGGACATTACTGTAATGGTGAAAACTCTTTAATTGTAGTTGCAAAGTGAGCACTAGTTTGTTGTGTGCTGACTATAAAGGTCTTTGCTGTCACCCAGAGATTTGAGGTTCTAGGTGTCAACGGCCTATCATGACCAACGGTATAATTCATTGACACCAAGCAAACATGAGTCACGTCAGGTGCACGGGATAATTTTCTTATGGACACTTTTCTACTTGGGAATAATTGATAAGCAATCTACTGTGTTCAAAACAGCTTTTATGTGCAATTTGTGCAGAAAGAAAATATGTCCAATTTCTAGGAACAGCGATCTTAAAAGCTTGCAAAGCAGGCATTACTGCAAAGATCATATGACAGGGGGACTGTGATTGGGGTTTAAAAATAAAGATGAGCATTTCGATGGAGAGACATTGTAGGCCTAGTTCCAATTCATTTCCTCTGTGATTTTCTCTTTCTACAGGCTACGGCAGAAGGCCTTTATATGAGTTCAGGATTGTATCATTTTATTATCTTATCCATAATGCTTTGGCCCTCATGTAAAAAAATCTTTAGACCTGCTGTGGTCCTGTCAGTGATATCACTTTGATGTTTATGCTGGGTAGATTAATAGTGAGGATTTCTTGTGTTTATATAGGGCTTTAACATTGTAAAACCTGCCAAATATCTTCATGGAGCTTTGTTAAATTTTATACCATGCAGGTAAGGAAGCTGTTGCAGCAACTGTTCTATGCCTCATTAAAAGAGCTTTTGAGGAATATCTTAAAAGGAGCAAAGAAAGAACGTGAGATAAAGAAGTTTGTACTTAACAGAATACCAGAAAAAAGTTAGGAAAAGATAACTCAGCATCTCTCTTTTAAGTTCAGGTTTCAAATGGCAATGGAGATCTAATTCCTAAGACTCAGCTACTGAAGAAACATGCAAACTGGTTCTCTGCCAAATGAGCTCTTTCATCTTCTCTAGCAAGCATGTGTGCATTTCCATCTGTGCTCTGATATTCATCCAGTGCACTCTTCCTAAACACATACATTTATTCTGCCACGGTGTGAGCGTTGATGTTTGCCACAATCAGAATGCTTAGTGCAATGTGGGGTGAAACTGAAGCAGTAAGCACGAACCTGATGGAGCTTACCACTGTAATCACGCCAGTGGTATCAGTCAGAGATCAGCCTGAAGAGATAGTTTATTCTTCGTAAGATTATCAAAACCTGTTTTCTAATGTGCCACTAGTTTAATAGATTGCCTTATTAAGCTCGTCTAATGCTGTTTGTTGTAACTGTTGGATCTTATTGTCTGCACTCTGATTGAGAAGGCTTGAGAGATTGTGTACACTTTGGGAAAAGAAGATGATAATGAGAGAAATAAGGAAGCCTTTTTCATGCTTTGTACCCTTCAATTTTTGTTCCTTTGCTTCTCTAATAAGACTTAATAAAGTTCCTGCTAAATGCACAAATGTAACTCATAGCTCTGGTATGCTTGTTTAAAATGAGGGTGTAAGGGTACAAGTTACCTCTACTGATGGACTGTAGGAAGAGTTTGACATAGAAATTAAGGAGGATATTTAAGGATTGGTTCCAAAGGTTATAAATGGAAAGTTTGATTGATAATATTCTGTTTGATTGCACACATCTAAGATTTTTTCCCCCACTAAAATTATCTTAATTTTAAGTTGTGGCTATCATTAGCAAGCCTGGTAGTTACTTGTCCTTGCGGAGTCAATGCTGGGATAGCTTCTTGTGTTCATACTGTCTACAAAGCTGTCATACCTAGATCGTACTATTAGTCACACTTCCAGGGTTTTGACCCAAAAGTGAAGATAAAATGGCCTTGCTTATTCCATACAGGGAAGTGAGGGTCAGGTAATAGCATTCTTACTTACTGCCCTTGTCCTTCTAAACAGTGCAGCATGTTCACTATTAAGAAGTCTCCAGGGTATTGCCTGTTTTCTGAATCTGCCAGAATTTACACCAAGTTTCAAAGTCTCTGAGACTTGGTTATAAAATGGAAGTATTGTTGCACAATTTTGTCAGCCCATCTTTAACCTATCTTATCCTTCCCACTTTCTTGTGCCGTGTTAAATTTAACTTCTTGAAAACTGGAATTAAGTATACTGTTTTTTAAAAATATGAACCACACCATATAACATTTGTGTGAAAATGGGCCAAAATCCTAAAACGTGCCACAACTGCAATAGTAGAAGTCGAGGCTGTCTTGCTGCTGAAATCCTTCTAAACAATGAACCAGTTACCTATTGGCTTCATTTCAGAATTAATATGACAGAAACTTTCCAAACGTACCTGCTAAAAGCCTGACACATCCCACATTGATAAACCAAGAGAGAACCAGAACAGTACAAGAACTGTTTTCCAGTTTCTGGCAGGCATATGTAGAGTTTAGTGAGAGCTTAAGGAATTTTTAACTCAGCATTGGCAAGTTTCCTTAGCTACAAGGAGATTTGAGACCTGACTTTGTTTAACCAATTAATAGTTGAAGCATGCGTCCAAACAAAACATTAAAGATACAATCTTGCTTAACTACTGTCTCAACTTCAGAATCTGCAAAGAGGATATGATGAATGTTGGCCTATAATTAGATGGCAATAAATCCACAAACAAGTGAGGTTGGAAAAACCACAAGTATGGCTGGAAAAACACAGAAATTTTGATATGGCCTTAGTTCTCCAACAAGTGGCCAGATGAATTAAAAATCTTTCTTTGTACATATTAAAAGTACTTTATAAACAATCTGTTGCTAAGAGATTCAGCAATTTCAGAAAAGCATTTTTACAAAGACAGAACTGCAAGGAACAGACCTCCATAGCAACATTCAACTTCCTTGCTCCTTCTCCTCCCCCACCTTCTTATGGTGGGTTCTTCATGCTTCCTTTCGAGTCCTCATGAAGGGTCTCAGCCTGAAATGTAAACTGTTCATTCCTCTGCATGGATGCTGCCTGACCTGCTGAATTCCTCCATTATTTTGTGATTATTCCTCTAGATTTCCAGCATCTGTAGTTATGACTTACACAGAGGCAGCTCCTCATCTCAATTCCCCACTTATAAGTAACCTTGATAACAATAATGAATTTTGATACCGTTTTCAGTCTATTAAGTATTTGCAGATGTTTCAAAGTTATTTGTATCTTTGTATCTGTCTCTATACACAGTCAGTACTTTCACTGTACAATTGTACTATTTAAAATGGCAAAGGCTACACAATCAAAAAAGAATCAGAAGAAGACGACTGGTGTGATTCCCATGTTGTCCTAGGAGTTGGAGATAAAGCACACTGCAGTGAGAGCCATCATGTGCATGTGAAATTCCTGGTTCCAATACATAATAGAACACTTGTCACAATGAAGACTGGGAGGTTAAGTACTTGACAAGAGGTTCTAAAACAAGAAAGCATTAACTCAGCATCACGGGCTACAAGAACACAAGAAAATAGGGAGCAGGCTGCTTAAACCTGTCCTGCCATTCACAATGATCATGGCTGATCTGTCCTGGCTCGTTTCAAGTTCTTTTCTCTCTCGTTCCCCATAATATTCAATTCCTTAATCTTTCCAATATTTATATTCGATACATGTAATAATCTGAATTCCAGAGATTAACTACCCTATGACATAAGAAATGACTAGCCCTTATTTGCTGTTATGGCCCCTCGCTTGTGACTCTTCCACTCAAGAAAGTAGCTCAATATCCAACCTGTCAAATCCCCTTCAGATCTGATGTGTTTGATTAAGACACCCCTCATGCTACACAGGCTTGTCTTGATAGGACAACTCGCTCATCCCAGGAATTAGTCAGGTGAATGCCCTTGAACAGCCTCCAACTTGACAATATCCTTTTTCAGGTAAGAGGAGTAGTTGCAGAGTATTCCAGGACCCTGTACAACTGTAACAAAATTGGACTACTTATTGGACCCAACTGCTTTTTGTGTTTCATGCACAAGAATACCTAGATACTGCTAAACACCATCTTGTTCCACATGGCTTCCAATTCTGTTTCCAAGCCTCCAAGTTTGGACACACTGAGGATCCCAAGTACCTGTGTTCATTTGACTACTACTGCTGCTCACTTCTCCCTCTGAATTCAATGTGCCACCTTCTCAGACATGAAAGATACCTGTCTCAGTCCCTGCCACAGCTCCGGGCCGATCTCTGACAACCTCTGACATTTCATCCTCCTGCCATGCCTTCAAAGGCCAGGTTTTCTCTTTCCTCACATCATCCATTGCCAGACAGTGGCCCCTGCTGCCTCCCGCTTAGACCCCAATTCAATCGGACACCTCCGCAGTGTGTATCCTGCCAACTCCAACTCTGGTTCCATTGGCCATGGGCATTTCCAGACTGCGAATCCCACTGTCACCAGCTCTGGTTCTAGTGACCCCGGATGGCTCCAGACCGCAGATCCCACTGCCATCATCTTCAGTTCCAACAACCATTGACATCTTCAGACCACAGATTATGCAGCCTCCAACTCCAGCTCCAGCCCCAACTTTGGCCATCTCCACCTCCAGGCAAAGACCTGTCTCACTGTCACTGGGCACCTCGACTTCCTTTCCCTACTACTACTCTGCAACCCTGGGTCTCTCAGGCTCCCCCATCAAGTTTTGAGTCCTCAAGAGCCTCCATCTTCCTCCCACTCTGCCTTCCCTGAACACACCAACCCTCCCCTCTCCTCCGTCACCCTCAGCTCTCACCCCCTCCTCTGACCTCAGCTCCAATTCCTGCCGTGTCTTCACAATTCCAGTGTTTAATATCACTGGTATGTGCTGTGTAATGCATAATCATAAAAATATAAATTACACAAAGAATCATGGTGAGGTAGTGTACATGGGTTTATTGTCCATTCAGAAATCTGATGGCAGTGGGGAAAAAGCAGTTCCTAAAATGCTCAGTGTGTGTCTTCAGGCTCCTGTACCTCCTCCTCCATGGTAGCAGTGAGAAGAGGACAGTCCTGGGTGATGGGGGTCCTTAACGATGAATGCTGCATTTTTGAGGTATCACCTCTTGAAGGTTTCCTTGATGTTCGGGAGGCTCGTGCCCATGGTGGAGCTGGCAGAGTTTACAACTTTCTGCAGCTTTTTCCAATCCTGCACAGTGACCGCTCCATACCAGATGGTGATGCAACCAGTTAGCAGCCACAGTACATATGTAGAAATTTGCAAGTGTCTTTGGTGACATTAAAGTCTCCTCAAGCTCCTAATGAAATATAGCCACTATCGTGCCTTCTTTGTAATTACATCAATATGTTGGGGTCAGGATAGGTCTTCAGAAATTTTGACACCCAGGAACTTGAAACTGTTCACCCTTTTCACTCTGATCCCTCAATGAGGATGGTGTGTGTTCTCTCAACTTCCCTTTCCTGAATCAATTCCTTGTACTTACTAATGTTCAGTGCAAGGGCATTGTTGCAACACTACTCAACCAGCTGATCTATCTTGCTCTTGTATGCTCCTCATCACCAATTGAAATTCTGCCAGCAAAAGTTGTGTTGTCAGCAAATTTATAGATTGCACTTGACCTGTCCGCTACATACACAAATGTGGGTATGTAGCGGACAGTGGGCTAAACATGCATCCTTGAAGTGCACCAGTGTTGATTGTCAGTGAGGAGGAGATATTAATTCTGAACCACATAGAGTATGGCCTCCCAGTGAGAAAGTCAAGAGTCCAGAGGGAAGTACAGAGGCCCAGGTTTTGGAGCTTGTTGATTAGAACTGAGGGTATTGAACACTGAGTTGTAATCAATAAACAGCAGCCTGATGTAGCTATTACCATTGTCCAGGTAATTGAAGGCCAAATGGAGAGCCAGTGAGACTACATCTGCTGTGGCGATAGGCAAATTCTAGCAGCTCCAGGTCTTTGCTTAGACAGGAGTTGATTGTAGCCATGATCAACCTCTCAAACCACTTCATTCCAGTAGACGTGAGTGCCACTGGGTGATAGTGTTTGAGGCAGCTCACTCTGCTTTTGCTGGTCCATACCTTCTTGGTCTTCACTGTGGTGCTGCAGTCTTCAGTCTCTGCCTATACTCCGGGAGTAGAAATACATCCAGAAAAGGTAGGATTGCCTGGTGCCCAACCATTTTAATTCAAACACCCATTCTCATTTCGACATGTCAGTCCATGGCCTCCTCTACTACTCAGGTTCAGGGAGCAACACCTCATATACCGTCTGGGTAGCCTCCAATCTGATGGCATGAATATCGATTTCTCTAATTTCTGCTCATGAATCCTTCCCCCCCTGCTTCAACCATTCCCCTTCTGGTGCCCCTACTCCTTCCTTTCTCCCATGGTCCACTCCCTTCTCCTAGCAGATTCCTTCTTTTCCAGCCCTTCCTTTTCCACTAATCTCCTCTCAGCCTCTCAGCACCCCCACCTCCTCTACCCACTTGGCTTCACCTATCACCTTCTAGCTTGTACTCCTTCTCCTTCCCCTTCCCCCACCTTCTTCCCCTTCCTCTCTATTTCTGATGAAGGGCTTCATCCCAAAGCATCGACTATTTTATTCCTTTCCCTAGATGCTGCCTGACCTGCCAAGTTCCTTCAGTGAAATGCATTCATTTATTTAGATTAGATTAGATTAGATTCAACTTTATTGTCATTGTGCCGAGTACAGATACAAAGCCAATGAAATGCAGTTAGCATCTGACCAGAAATGCAAAGAATAGTGTTATTTATAAAATATATTATAGTATTTTTCCATGTTCTGTAGATAATAATTCACCTTTCAATTCCTCTTTCAGAAGTTCATTACCTCACACTTCCCAACATTAAACTCTATTGCCAAGTTTTCATCTAATTATTCAGTCAAGTGATTGCAAAATGACAATGTCCATACAACATAGGAGCAGAATTTAAGCCATTCAGCCCATTGAGTCTGCTCCGCCATTCTATCATGGCTGATTGCGGATCCTACTCAACTCCATACACCTGCCTTCTCACCATATCCTTTGATGCCCTGATTGATCAACTTCCTCCTTAAATATATATGCTGACTTGGCCTCCACTGTAGTCTATAGCAGAGCATTCCACATACTCACTATTCTCTGGCTAAAAAAAAAATTCCTCCTTACCTCTGTTCTAAAGAACCTAGTCCTATCTAGTTCTATCCTGTTCTTTCAACATTCGGTAGGTTTCAATGAGATCCCCCACATTCTTCTAAATTCCAGTGAATACAGGCCCAAAGCTGTCAAACTCTCCTCATGTGTTAACCCCTTCATTCCTAGAATCATCCTCATGAACTTCCTCTGGACTTTCTCCAATGACAACACATCCTTTCTGAGATATGGGTCCCAAAACTGTTGACAATACTCCAAGTACGGCTGACTAGTGTCTTACGAAGTCTCAGCATTATCACCTTGCTTTTATATTCTATACCCTTGAAATAAATGCCAACATTGCATTTGCCTTCTTTACCACAGACTCAACCTGTAAATTAACCTTCTGGGAGTCTTGCACGAGGACCCCTAAGTCCCTCTGCACCTCTAATGTTTGAACCTTCTCCCCAGTTAGGTAATAGTCTGCACTATTGTTCCTTTCACTGAAATGCATTATCATACATTTTCCAACACTGTATTCCACCTGCCACTTCTTTGGCCATTCTTCCAATTTGCTGCAATCGCATTACTTCCTCAGCACGACCTACCCCTCCACCTATCTTCATATGATCTGCAAACTTCGCCACAAAGCCATTAATTCCATTATCCAAATCAATGACAAACAATGTGAAAAGTAGTGGTCCCAATACCGACCCCTGAGGAACACCACTGGTCATTGGCAGCCAACCTGCAAAAGCTCCTTTTATTCCCACTTGCTGTCACCTGCCTGTCAGCTATTCCACTATCCATGCAAGTATATTTCCTGTAACGCCACAGAATTTAGCCTAATGTGTGGCACCTTATCAAATGCGTTCTGAAAATCCAAATAAATATCATCCACTGCTTCTCCTTTGTCCACCCTGTTTGTTACTTCCTCAAAGAACTCTAACAGATTTGTCAGGCAAGATTTCCCTTAACAGAAACCATGCTGACTTTGAATTATTTTATCGTTAGTCTCCAAGTACCCCGAAACCTCACCCTTAATAACTTTCCCAACCACTGAGGTTAGGCTAACTGGCTTATATTTTTTTCTTTTGCCTTCACCACTTCTGAAAGAATGGAGTGACATTTGCAATCTTCTAGTCCTCTGGAACCATGCCAGAATCAAGTGATTCTTAAAAGATCCTGACCAATGCATCCGTTATTTCTTCAGCAACCTTTCTCAGGACTCTGGGATGTAGTCCATCTGGCCCAGGTGACTTATCCACCTTAAGAGCTTTCAGTTCGCTTAGCACTTTTTCCTTTGTAATAATAATGTCACTCACTCCTGATCCCTGACACTCACGGACCGTGAAGACACAGTGAAGACAGATGCAAAATCGGTCTGGAGGAGGAGAAAATGACGACGCGACGGCAGCACGTGCGGCCTCTCCGGTGAATGATATCTGTAATCTGTCAAGTAGGGGACCGTGCACAATTCTGATTTGATGGAGACGGATGTGAGAGTATGGAGGAACATCTGGAAAACTTCTGAAATGCCCGCTTCGCTGCCACTGCTACCGTGTGGTAACCGGAATCTCCGGAGCAAAAGGCCCCGAATCCTTGGCTTTGCTGTTTCAGCGGCCAGGGCTACGTCGAAGGCACTCGGCAGAGGATGGCTCTCGGGAGGCTGTATTGGAAGGGGCTGGTCGGAGACTCAGAGTTTTTGGACGGACGGACGGACTCAGTGTCGACTGCTTCCAAGGCATCAGCAAGTTGACGGTGCCCGGAGGTTTATAGCAGGGAGTTTCTCCCTTTTGCCGCCTGCTATCGGAGACTCAGGAGTTGATTGACTCAGGGACTTTGAGACTATTTTTACTGTGCCCATGGTTTGTTCTTCATCAAATTATGGTATTGCTTTGCACTACTGTAACTATATGTTATAATTATGTGGTCCTGTCAGTGTTAGTCTTTGGTTTGTCCTGTTTTCTGTGATAGCACTCTGGAGAAACATTGTACCATTTCTTAATGCATGTATGCATTTCTAAATGACAATAAAAGAGGACTGAGTGTTCTCATGATCTAATCTGATCTAAATACTCATTAAGTTCATCTGCTATTTCTTTGACCCCTATTACTATCTCACCAGTATCATTTTCCAGTGGTCCAATATCAACTCTCACCTCCCTTTCACTCTTGATAGAAATGAAAGAAAAACTTTTAGTATTGTGCTTTATATTATTAGCTAGTTTGTCCTCATGTCATCTTTTCCCTTCTTATAGCTTTTTTAGTTGCCTTTTGTTGGATTTTAAAAGCTTCTCAATCATCCAACTTCCCACTCACTTTTGCTACCTTATATGCTCTTTCCTTGGCTTTAATGCAGTCCTTAACTTCCCTTGTCAGTGATAGTTGCCTAACACTGCCATTTGAGAACAACTTCTTCTGTAGGACATATCTATCCTGCACTTTGTGAACTATTCGCAGAAACTTCAGCCATCTCTGCTCTGCTGTCATTCCTGCCGGTATCTTCCTCCAATCCACCTGGACAAGCTCCTGCCTCATGCCTCTGTAATTCCTTTTATTCCATTGTGATACTGATACATGTGACTTGTGCTTCTCCCTCTCAAACTGCAGTATGAATTTACTCATTTGATGATCACTGTCTCCTAAGCGTTCCTTTAAATTAAGCTCCCAAATAAGATCTGGGTTATCACACAACACCCAATCTACGATAGCCTTTCCCCGAGTAAGCTCAATCACAAGCTGCTCTAAAAAGCCATCTTTTAGGCATTAAACAAATTCCCTCTCTTGCAATCCGATACCAACCTGATTTTCCTAATCCCCTTGCATATTGAAGTCCCCCATTGCAATTGTGTAATTACCCATATTACATGTCTTTTCCAGCTTGCTTTGCAATCTCAAACCCTCATCTTGATTACTATTTGGAGGCCTATATATGATTCCCATAATGGTTTTTTAACCCTTGCAGTTTCTTAACTCTACCCTCAAAGATTCAACATTCTCTGACCCTATCTCACCTCTTTCTAAAGATGTAATTCCATCTCTTACCAACAGAGCCACACCACCGCCTATGCCTTCCTGCCTTTCCTTTCAATACAAAGGATACCCTTTGATTATAAGCTCCCAACTATGGCCTTCTTTCAGTGATGCCACAACGTCATACCAACCAATCTCTAATTGCATCATGAGTTCATCCACCTAATTCTGAATGCTACGTGCTACCTTCAGTCCTGCATTCTACACCCTTTTGAATTTTGCCTTTCTGATACAATTTAACTCTCTGTTCTGTCTGCATTTGTACCCAATCAATGGCTTGTCTTTCCTTACATTCATGTTACACCCATCATCTACTTGTAAACCTGCTGGCTCACACTCAGCTCTATCATACTGGTTCCCATACCCCTGCCATATTAGTTTAAACCACTCCTAACAGCTCTAGTAAAACTGCCCACAGGAATATTGGTCTGCCTTGGATAGAAGTGCAACCCATCCCTTTGGTACGGGTCTTACCTATGCCATCATCACAGTATGCTTTTGGACCTAATTTTGCAATGTCAGCAATTGTGAAACCTTTACATCTTGTTCTTTCCTCCAGGCCATTAATATAAATATTATGCAATTAAAGGTCAAGAATCGACCCTGGGATAATCAACTAGCTACATTCCTCCAACCTGAGAAAGGATCCATTTATTTCAGCTCTTTGTTTGCAATGTGACTGCCAGACTTCAATCCATTCTATACTTCCTCCAAAACCTTATACTCTTAACTTATGCACTTTTGTGGCACCTTACCAAGTGTCTTTCAGAAATTTAAATGCACTACATCTACATTGTCCCCTCTATTTAAACTCTAGTCAGGTATTTAAAACTAGGATGAGGAGATATTTCTTCACTTAAGAAACTTCTGAATCTCTGGATCCAGTACTCCAGTACTCCAGAAGGTTGTGAATATTCATTTCCTGAGTATATTTCTTCTTACAAAGAATGGCATGTATTTAGAAGGAGCTGCCAGAAATTCTGGTTGGGGCAGGCACATTAGGAACATTTAAAAGCCATCTAGAATTGGAGGATTACGGGGCAAACAGACAAATGGAACTGGCTTGCTGGGCCATAACGGTTGCCATGGACAAATTGTGCTGAAGGACTTGTTTCCATGCTGAAAGACTATGAATACATATTCAGATCTGATTGGTATACTTCTGGGCACTGAAAGAATCAAGCGAACTGTACATAAGATTGGAATCAGAATCAGACTTATTAACACTGACTTACAGTATACAACATGAAATTTGTTGTTTTGTGACAGCAGTACAATGCAATGATCTAAAATTGCTACATGTTACAAAAATAAATAGATATGGTAAATAGATGAATGATAAGGTTTCATAGACCATTTAGAAACCTGATGGTGGAAGGGAATAAACTGTTCCTAAATCATTGAGAATGACTCTTGAGGGTACTATACCTCTTCTCTGAAGAGAGCATGTCCTGATTGTAAGGGTCCTTAGTGATGGATACTGCATTCCTGAAGCACTGCCTCTTGATGTCCTCAATGGTGCCCATAATGGGACTGCTTGACTCTATAACCCTGCAGCCTCTTGCAATCCTGTGCATTGGCGTCTCCATACCAGACTATAATGCAGCCAATCAGAATGCAGGAAGCTCCCCATCATACATTAATAAGAATTTGTTAAAGTCTATGTTGCCATGCTGAATCTCCTCAAATTCCTAATGAAGCAGAGTTGCTAGCCTGCCTTTATTCATGATTACATCAATGTGTTGGGTCCAGAATCAATCTTTCAAGATATTGACACACAAGAACTTGAAGCTGCTCACCCTTTCCACCACTAACCCCTTAATGATGACACTACGTGTCCTTCCAATTTCCAGTTGTGAAGTCTAAGTTAATTCCTCGGTCTTGCTAATGTTCAGTGTGAGGCTGGTGTAGTAATACCACTCAGCCAGTAAATCTATCTCTGTTCTTCACCAGCTGAGGTTCTACCCACATCCATGGTGTCATCTGCAAATTTATAGATGTTTGAGCTGTGTCTAGCCACACAGTTATAGTGTAGAGAGATAGAGCAGTGGGCTAAGCGTGAATACTTGAGGAGTGTCTGTGTTGATTATCAGAGAGGAAGAGATGTTATTACCAGTTCACACGGACTGTGGTCTCCCAGCAGGATTCGGTTGCAGAGGGAAGTACAGATTTTGAAGCTTGGTGATTAGTACTGAGGGGACGATGGTGTTGAATGCTCATCTGTAGTTGATACACAACAGCCTGTTTTATGTTGTGTGAATGTCAGGTGCTTCAAAGCAGAGTGGAGAGCCAGTGAGATTGTGACTGCTGTAGACCTATTGTCTGTTGTGCTGTCCTGTCTGTAGTGCAACTATATATCAATTAAAATCAAAGCATGCACGTGGGAGATGGCTTTACCTGGTGTATTCACATTGCAGTGAGAGACAGAGAGAACAATGTGCATGCATAGACAATAGTCCATATGTACAGCTAAGGGGAGACATTGTTCTAAAAGAAATAGACCCATACATTACACTCCCTCCTCTTTTAGTTTGCCACAACATAAAACTGTATATGTACAAAGCATTAAATTAAGCCATATTCCAAATAAACATGCTGTCACAATAACAGTCCATAACTAACTTCACTATACTAAAGATTCAGGTTTCTGGGTGGTGCTCTGTTTCTATCAGGATAGTACCCCTGGACCTGTGAAGTGGCATCAGGTTTGGCAGGCGTCTTGTCAATGATAATGTTCCCATAGCACTTCTGGACCTGTGGAGTGGCATCAAGTTTGATAGGTGTCTTGTCTAAGACAACGTTCTCGGTTTCTGGTGTCACATTGCTATAGGTGATGTGACCATCACTGAGAAGTAAGTCCGGTGGCTGTAATGTGTCTGTCTTGTTGGATGCAGTTGACTCAGGTGTGTTCTTCGGTTGAGCATCCAGTGTCTGATCTCCAACATCCACTCTGTCCGTCAGTGGTCCAGATCTTGTAACTATCCTACTGGGTGTCCACTTGCCTTCTCGATAATCACCTGCTAAGACTTCTTGTCCAATCTCAAAGCTCCTTGCTGCTTCACTTGGCAACTGCTTGAACTGATTAGTCTGCACTTCCCTCCATAGGTCTGGTTTCAGGAGGTCTATGTGAGATCTCAGATTCCTGTTCATGAACAACATTCCACGTGTTTGGTTTGTCATTGCGCGAACAGAGTTCCAATTCACAAAAAGGAAATTGTCCACCTTGTGCTGTAGGGAAATGTCCTCCTTGTCCATTGCTTTAATGGACTTCTTGAATGTTTGGGATAAACCTTTCAGCTAGCCCATTTGTTGCTGGGTAGTGAAGAGCTGACTTGAAATGTTTGATGCCATTTTTCTTCAGTCGGAATTCATCTGACGTATATGGTGGTCCATTATCATTCACTATTTGTTCAGGTGAGCCATTTCTGGTGAAGGTAGTTCTCAGGGCAGAAACAGTGTTGGCTGAGGTGGTTGAATTCATTGGTATAACCTCCAGCCACTTCAAATGAGCATCCACAGCAATCAGAAGCGTGGACTCCATGTCTAGCACAGCCAAGTCAATTTCTGGAAACCTCTCCCTGCCTGCCAAAGATGCAAATATGTCTTTATACATGGCAGGGGATACTGCACAGTACGCAGCACAGGGTTGATGCTCACTTCGAAATCCTCACATATGCAAATAGCTCTGGGCTTCCCTTTCTTGATCACTGGGACAATGGGTGTGGCCCAATCACTCCACTCAGCCTCAGAGAGAATTCCAGACGCCACCAAGCTCTGAAGTTCAGCATTTTCTTTAGGATGTAATGCATAAGGCACTGGATGTGCTTTGTGAAATCTTGATGTTGCTGCTTCATTCAATTCAATTCTGGCCTTCATGCCTTTGAATTTACCAATATCCTTCTCAAACACCTTCTCATTGACATTAAGTAGCTGTGACAGTCTCTGGTTAGTGCTACCGTTTGGGCTGCCATTGCCTGTTGATGACACACTGATAGTTTTAATTGTGTGTCAATCTGGTTGGATTTTTCTCAACCATTCACATCTGAAAAGTGCTGGCCCTCCACTTATCAATACATAAAGATTAACTGCAGTGTTTGGCCTCCATACGTCACTTTCACTTTTAGTTTGCCTCTGAGAGACACTTCTTCACCTGTGTAAGTCTTTAGCATCACCGAGGTCTTTTCTAACAGTAGCTTAGAAAACAGACTGTTGTAGTCAGCCACTGAAATTACAGGCAAAGCTAACCCTGTATCCAGCTCCATTTTCTGTTTTACACCAGACACATCTATTGTGATCCAAATGATTTTGTGATCGGCTTCAGTAATACTATGCAGTTCTAGGCAGGACAGCTCACCTTTGTCAGACTCTGTATTGTCTGATTCAATTTCACATTCGGTCACTTCATGCATTTGCTTAGTTTCGTGTTTGAACCTTTTCATTTGGTGTGTTTTTCTCTTTGGTTGTGCTTTTTGTCTGCCTTGTTCACCCTCTCTATGTGACCTTGTCTGTAACACTTTCTACAACTTTTTTTCTTTGAAACAGCAGTCATTTTCATCATGGGAGGATTTGCCACATCAATAACACTTTTGGCTTCTTGCACTATTCAGGCACATTTTGTGCATTTCATATACTAAACTCCCTTTCTGTAGATCAGCTACATCCTTTGCTGCAGCCTCTAATGATATTACAATGATCAATGCCCATTCTAAAGTTAGGTCTCTTTCTGACAGTAGCCTCTTTTGAGTGCTTTGACTATGCATGCCACATAAAGTCTGTTCCTTAATGTATCAGAAAGTCCATCTCTAAAGTCACAGTACTAGGAAAGTTCATGCAGTTCAGCAATGTTTTCAGAAATGTGTTCACCTTTGCAACCCACAGAAAATACTGGAGGAACTCAGCAGGCCAGGCAGTGTCTATAGAAAAGAGTGCAATAGGCACTTTGAGTCAAGACCCTTCATCAGCACTGGAGAAATAAAACGGATTAGGAGTCAGAGTCAATCTCTTTCTCTCATCTTTTTTTCTCCAGTCCTGATAAAGAGTCTCAGCCCAGAACGTCAACTGTACTCTTTTCCATAGATGCTGCCTGGCCTGCTGAGTTCCTCCAGCATTTTGTGTGCGTTGCTTGGATTTCCAGCATCTGCAGATTTTCTCTTGTTTGTGCTTTCATCCTTTGACTGGTTCCTTTTATAAAATCTAAATTTCTCAGCTATTGCTAGTGGTTTAGGGCTCAGGTGATTTTGTAACATTGTAACAATTTCATCGACCCTCTTGTTTGCTGGGTTTTCAGGGGTTACTAAGTTGTGTATGAAACTGTACGTCCTAGGATCCATGAACTTAAGAAGTATAGGGGCTTTATTTTGCTCTTCCATGTTGTTCGCATTACAATACAGTTCCACCCTCTCGATATATGATTCCCAGCCTTCATTAGTGTTATTAGATTTGTCAACTTTCCCAAATGAAACCATCACCATGATATTTTCACTTTGAATTTTGCAAGTTGCATGTCTTTCACTGTGTACTATGCTGTACTCCAGTAATGGCCACTCCCCCCTTCAGCATTCCCCATCCTCTTTTCCCTCTCTCACCTTATCTCCTTGCCTGCCCATCACCTCCTCTGGTTTTCATTCCCCCATTTTCTTTTATCCATGGCCTTCTGTTCTCTTCTGTCACGTGACCGACAACAAGGAATATAGAATTGAGTCAGGTTTTATAAACAAGTAAACATTTATTAAACTCAGCTCAAATTTAATAAAAAGATAAACAAACAAAAACCTTAACCGGAAGTAAACTGCTATGCGGCCATTTAACAAACCGCTAAACTCAGTACTAGTTCTTAAAATGGTAAATGCGAAAACAGTCTTAAAGTGGTAAATTCAAACACAGTTCTTCGAATGGTAAATTTTAGAGTCCAAGAGATTTATACAGTCAATGAGGAGAGACTTTCCTGAAGTAAAGAATTCCTTGAAGACACGATGTTACTGTCGATCCCCGCCGGAACCTGCCTTGTCCACAGGATTCACGATGATGGAAATAAAATGGTTTAAAGGCACTGACCTTTTTCTCTGTAGAATAGACTAGATACTGCACAACCTTTTCTGCTTCTTTTAGCAGAGGTTATCTCATGAAGATCACTCTTACTTGAACAAATTCAATAATGGTCAATCCTCTCCAAAACCGCCAAACAACTCCTTCAAGTTCCCGTCTTCACTCTATAATGTTACTGAAAAGATACATCAACATAGATCAACAGATCTGGCAGCTATTGGTGAAACTGCTGGCTCAACACTTCTGTACCTTTCAATAGACAGTAAAACTCCGTTTTAAAATTAAACTGTGTCATAAGACTAATACGCAGCGCAGTGGAGTATCTGACTGACAATCTAACTGAAAACTAACTGCGTCACCAGGGGTCTACACTTATATACTTGGTGAGAACAGGTCATCACGTGACCTTCCATCGGCGGGAAAATTACATCATATGACCTCCACAAGACCATTACATCATCCTCATAAGACAATCACAAGATATCCATGAAGTATGTAACACTTTCTCTTCTCCAGCCCTGTATCTCTTTCTCCAATCAACTTCTCAACTCTTTACTTCATCCCTTCCCTTCCCTATTTCACCTATCACCTTGTGTTTCTCTCTCCCCTCCCTCGCCTTTTAAATCTACTCCTCATTTTTTTCCCCCAGTCCTGCCGAAGGGTCTCGGCCTGAAACCTCGATGATGTCTTTTTTTCATAGATGCTGCCTGAACATTCAATTAGTGTCAGTTCTGTGGGCAAAAATTCCTTGTTAATGAGAGGTCGGAGGAGAATGGCCAGACTGGTTTAAGCTGACAGGTGCATTACAACAGTGGTACATCTCTGAATGCACAATACGTCAAATCTTGAACTGAATGAGCTACAGCAGCAGAAGACCATGAAGATACACTCTGTGGCAACTTTATTAGGTACAGGAAATACCGAATAAAATAGCCATTGAGACTATATGCTTCAGTTTCTGGCTCTGTATTTGATATTTTCCGTGACATGACATTTTACGCAGAACATGTGCTCTGATAAAATGTAGTTATAAAGGACACAGCAGGTGTGAGTGGGAAGGAAAGGAAGACAGAAAACAAATAACACTGCAGATGTTGGAACGCTGGAAGAACTCAGTCAGCCAAAGAGCGTCTGGGGAAAGTGATCTCTTTCCGCAGATGTTGCTTGACAGGGAGAGCAAATGTGCACCTCAGGAGTAGTTTATTCTATGTGAGGCATCATGGGACATCCTAAGGTTACGAAAGCACCAAAAGAACGTATGCTCATTATTTACAGGTTATTCAAGGATAGGCAAGGACTGTTGGGTTTTCCTCTAACACAGTTAAGTTTCTGTCTGATTACTGCTGATTCTCTCTGCATCTCACTGCAATGTTAGTCTGAACTTCAGCGTCACTTGAGCTAGGTCATTAATTACATTAGGCGGCTGGCAGAGATCTCAAAGACAAGCAATCTCTCAGAGCTATAGTCAAGTGGGTGGGGAATAAAACTGCCAAGCAGTCTAGCTAAAGGCAAAAAGAAATTCTGAAAATCTGATCTAAAACCAGAAAATTCTCCAAAAGCAGGTCTGACGGCACCTAGGAGAAAGAATTGGAGTTAATAATACCGGTTAATGATCCTATATTGAATTTGACATAGGATTGGAAATCAGGTTTTAAGCAGGTACAAGTCAGGCAGAAAAGGGATGATGGAATAGCTCCAAAATGAAGCTTAGTATCTGGGCAGCAAGCAGGAAGGTTTTAATGTCAAAAATGACGATGATGTATTGGAAAAGGGAGAAGTAATGGGGCATGCAAAGGAGCAGAAGGGCTGTGAAAAGTTGTAAATTAGCAACAGTACAATGGTAATTGGCTGCTTCTGCTACTCAATTAGAAATCTAGTGGCCCAGGCTAATGTTCATGAAGACTTGAATTTATATTCAACCAGAGCAATTGAGGAATTTTATTTCAGATAATTTGGAATTAACATGAACAATTGTGATCAGATTGTCGTTAAAATCCATCTAATGCATTGTTAACATGATTCCCTATTCAGAACTATATGTCTGTAAGCAAACCCTTGATATTAGTCTTAAATGGCCTAGCAAGCAGGTCAGTCACATCTAACCACTTAGCACAATGAGTGCCTCTGCAGAAGCTCAGAAAGATGGATCCTGCACCAGCACTTTCTCAAGGACATTAAGGATAAAAAAAATCTGCAACAGCATTCTTTCATGTTATCTCCGTATCACAAAGCTACCCAGAACCAACGCCAAGTTTCCAGGAAATGGAATCTGGCTGGAGGAAGGGAGCAGAATGTTAGATTTCAAGAGCCTTCATCTGACAGAATAGAATGTACCCTGTGTAACCCAGGTTAATTAAACCCATAGATGTAATGTTAGAACGTTCTACCTGTGAAGGGATGAAAATGACGTTTACCGAATTAAAAAAAAGGAGAACTTAAAAAAACAGCTATGTGAAAAGAGGCACGGCTGATGCAGGTGTGGACAAGCGACAGAAACGCAGCAAGCTATAGAAACTAACTAGATACAAACTGTTAAAAGTGGAGTTAGTATTTAGTATTTCTACCCTACTTATTGGAAAACCTCAAGGTTAAACACCCAGGGGAGAGACAATATCGATAAAAGATTATTGAACTTACAGCTATAATGAGCACCAGCTATAGCAAGACATTATCGGCAACTGTGTACATACATCTATTGATGCTTCTGGACACATCTTCAGTGATGTTCCTGGAATCATCGGGTGTTTCGGGTCTTTCAACATCATACAACCTCCTCCAGGTGACCCAGTTGGGGCTGATCAGACCCCAGCTTGTGTCCAGATGGCTAGCTACTTATGACTCCGTGGCTCCCCTCTTTTGAGCCACAGCCATCTTGAGGCCCTCTCTGCTGCATCGGTGGTACTGCGGATGGCTCTCGTCTTCCTCTCTCCCTTGACGCCCAAAATGCTGAAGGCTCTAACTAAGGAACAGGCTGCGAATCCCCTACAACCAACCTCCACTGGGAGACACCTCGCTCTCCATCCAGACAATAATTGTTGTCATAGCTTGCAGCTTCCTATCAGCCCCTCCCTTCGCTGTTGCCTCCAGAATTTGGTTAACATCTTCACCCACAGTGAAATCATGTTAGCTGCAGGCCATTTGATCCGCCTCCTTTTAGACTTCATGTTAGAGGGATTAGTTTGCAACACTTGGAGGTTCCAGACACTATGGGGTGACTCCGGGCCTGGCCCCTCCTTCGTCTCACCAGGTTGGACAACTGCGTGTTGTGCTGCTCCTGCTCCCGCCAAACACTTCATCTCGCTTGGTGGATCTTCAAGCCGCGATCATTCTTGCAGATGTTGCCACATGCTCACTGCTTCCTCATTGTTGTTTGTTCATTGCCTGGGTCTGATGTCGTTGTGTCCATCCAACTGGGGTGCTCTTCCTCCCCCCTCTCGGGCACCCCTGGGGGTATCTTTCCCTTAGAGTCATCGTAGAAAGAGTATCCAAGAAATCTACTGTGTAACTGGGAATTACTTCTGTTAAATCATGCTAAGGGATTTGGTCAGATTTTTTTGTGTATGCATTGTGAATTGACTTTCTGTGGATGACCCGCCAATTCATCCAACGAACCAACAAACAAAGTGGCAAGCCACCGAAGATCGAAGAACCAGCATGGGAACAAAATGCTTCAAGACATAGAGGATCTAATACGGTTGGATGTACGTTTATTTCTCATTTGAAGGATCTGAATTTGATTTTCTGGAAGCACTGATTAATTTTGCAACGACTTTGATTAAGTGACTGAATGAGATTTACTTTGTTTAAAAGATATGATGTTGGGGAACTTGTCGTGAAAGGAGTTAAGCTGAGTGTATATATTTTAGGGGTTGAATTTGAATTTGGAGACATACTGACTTGAACTGAAACTGAAGTTAAACATAGTACTTAACAGGAAATCATTTAGTTTTCTACTTGTAACCCCCGGTAAAGATTTCACTGCTAACAGTGTTTGGGTTATTGTTAGAGATAAGGGGTAATTAGGAATGTGGGCTATCCAATCAGGAGAGAAGGTTGGGGGAGTGGTTTATTTTGTGACTGACACTGGTAGGAGTCTTGGTCTTTTTTTCAGTGGGAGATGAAGAGAGAAGACGGTGGAGAGAATCGGTCATAGGATTCAATCTGGAGGGGACTGAGATTCGATGGAGCAAGGTGTGGGAGTCTACAGGAGACTGGCGAATATGGCTTTTGGAAGATTTATACTTTATGCTTTATACTTTATTGTCGCCAAACAATTGATACTAGAACGTACAATCATCATAGCGATATTTGATTCTGTGCTTCGCGCTCCCTGGAGTACAAATCGATAGTAAATATTAAAAGTTTAAACTATAAATCATAAATAGAAAATAGAAAAGGGAAAGTAAGGTAGTGCAAAAAAGCATTTGAGCTCCAACCTGTACACATTTGATTGTTTAATTATAATGGGCCTTTTTTGATTTTTTTTTTCTTCCCTCTACTAACTCTTTAGGTAATATTCATAAATATACTCCTTTTAATTGTATGCCGTGTGTGATCTGTTATTTCCTGTGGTGAGCTGTAACAGGGCAGCAAATCTCACAGCATTCTCACAAACTGGGGCTTGGCTAGGCAAGAAATCCTAATCTCACGGATTTGGCAGGACTGGAGTGAGTATACCCTGGATGTCTGAGGCCAGAGAAAGGTGGGTTTCTCGGCGCTGAGTTGGGAGACTGCCAGTGAGGGCTAACAAGTCATTTTCTGAGATGCCCGGGAAGAAAGGGGGCTTCATTGTGGGGGTATCGTCCCAGGCTGACTTCGTTGGAGGCTGTGTGGTTGCCCTCAGCATTGATCAAGTGGGTTTATGTGTTTAAGCTTCTGTTAAGCTGTTGTCCAGTGGTTATTGTCATGTGGTTATGAACGCTGCAGAGAATGAGCATTGGTGCGAGTCAAAGAGATTACCTGTAACTAATGCTTGTGTATTGAGTAGGGTGGATATTTGTAGCCCGGATGATTTGTTGATTAGGATTTTAAGCACCATTAAAGCATTAGGAACAGTTTCGATCATGGAGCGGAAGTTTGACAAAATGGTGGGCAAAGATTTCGTTTTAGTTCAGACTAGCGCTGACATAATGGCAGTGGATCTGCCCAATACTGTTAGGGCCCTGGGGGAGGTGGGTATAGGCTGCCCATACTTTTCCAAAAAGAGGGGAGCGCAGGTGAGCGTACTGAATTAGGAGCTGAGGGCGAAGACTTTAAAGACAAGTTGCTCTCGCTTCTGCAGAGAGAAGGGTCTGATGTGGAAGGTCTAATGAGTCCTCCAGCGAGGGGTGAGAATTCTGAGTTGGTATCGGCCCTTACACCCCTGTCGAATAAATGACAAAGTCCGCTGGTGGAGAGTCCCAGTTACTGTAGGCTGAGAATGTTCTCGGGAATGACACCCACCCCTGATGGGGTGGAGGAATATGAGACTTGCGCAGAGCAGACCTCCAAGATGAGTGGCAGTGCTCTGATAATGTGAAAAGGCTGCGACTGGTAGAGAGTCTGAGAGGTCTAGCTGCTGAAGTTGTGAGGTCCTTAAAGGCAGAGAACCCCTTAGCTACTTCCGCTGGCTACATACAAGTGCTAGAAGCTGTTTTTGGTGCAACAGGAAGATCAATGGAGCTTATGATGCAGTTTAGGAATATGTTTCAGGAGAAAGAGGAGAAACTTTTTGTCTACATTTTTCGGCTAGAGAGAGAGACAGCTGAGTTGCTTGTGGTATAGAGGGTCTGTCCAAATGGCTGAGGTGAATTCGTTAAGGAGGGAGCAAGTGGCGAAGTGCACACAGTCACAGGACATGATCATTTTCAGCCTCCAAACGTCTCATAAGATGCACTCCACTCCCTCGTATGTCCAGCTGATCAGAGAAGTAAGAGAGGAGGTAAATGCAATGGAGGAGTGGGAGGCCTCGATCAGCAGGGCACAGTCCTCGATAGCAGCCTCTGTTGCTGAAGTGACCCCTGATATCCCACAACCGAGGGTGTTACAGGAGTTTGTTGCAGATTTTAGAACTGAAGTATCCTGGTTGTTATCAGTGGGTGCTGCCACCAAGCATGACAAAGCCGATAGGGAGCCGGACCCATTGATGGGACATACCAAGCAGAGGGCTGCTCTTGAATGGGTTCCCTAGAAAAGGGGAGCGGCGGCTATTGTCTGTTACAACTGTGGTGAGGAGGGACTCTTCAGGTGGGAGCGTGAAGGATAGAAAAACCTAGGGAAAGTGATCCCACGGTTACTTAAGCAGGAAAGGGAAGTTGGGAAACTTCGGAGAGGCCACAGGGAGGGAACAGACTGGCGTCTCGGGGGAAACGTTCCGATCAATGCATAAAGGAAAGCAGTAAAGTGAAAAACTCTATTCCTGAAGGCTTAGTGGGGCCAACCTCCAGAGTATCCCTACGGATCGAGGGTATTAATGCACAGGTTCTCAGCTTAATCTGCTGTACAGATCGTTCTGCAACCAGTATTTGATGCATTTACCTTTGACGTCACTCAGTGCCCTAGAGCTCTGGGACCTTAGTACTGATGACTACCCTTATGATGGTTACTTGTCATTAAAGCTGGAGTTTTTGGAGGCAGATGTGGGTGTAGCTGAGGTCCATGATCTGTTAGTATTGGTTTGCCCGGACCTGGTTGAGAAGGGTGAAGCTTCAAGTCTTGTGGGAACAAATACTCCTATCGTGAGGAGGCCAGTGGGAGATTGCAAGGAGAAAGTTGGAGAAAGCTTTCTAAACACCTTGTCCATTCACCCTTTGTTCAGAGCTGTTTTTGATCAAGTGAGTGGCTATCCTAGGCTGGATGATGAGAACAAATGAGGAACCGTGTGGTATACCCAGTCCAAACCAATCAAGTTGTAGGCTGGGGAAGTAGCTAGAGTGATGCAACAAGTGGGAGAGAAACCACCTCCTGGAAAGGGAAAGTTGACAGCCGAGTCATTCAACTTTGGTGGCTCCCCAGTACCTGGATGTTGGATGAGGAGATTGACAGAGAAGATATTGAAGTTCGAAGAGGTCTTTTTTTACTGATGAGTTTGATGTGGGTTGTTCCAAGAGTACTCGCCACACCATCTGAGTGATGGAGGACACTCCTTCAGAGAAAGGTCTTGGTGGCTGGCACCTGCCAAGATGGAGGACGTTCGGCAGCATCTGCGGAAGCTGAAGGATGCTGGGGTTATCACTGAGTCCAGGAGACCTTATGCATCCCCTATAGAGGTGGTAAGGAAGAAGAATAGGAAGGTACGTATATGTGTTGACTATCAGACTCTGAACCGACACACAGTCCCTGACCAGTATACTGCTCTGAGGATCGAGGACACACAAGCCTGCCTGAGTGAAGTGAAGTGGGTTAGTGTGCTGGACCTGAGGAATGGTTATTATCAGATACCTATGAGTGAGGCTGACACTTGAATTCTTTCAGTTTGAAAGGATGCCCCAGGGCACATCAAGAGTCCTGGCTACTTTCCAATGTGTCATGGAGAAAACTATTAGGAATATAAACTTGCTGGGGTGCTGCTGTACCTGGATGATCTCATAGTGTTCGGGTCCACCATGACGGAGCACAAGAAAAGGCTACTGAAGGTGTTAGACAGCTTGAGAGCTGAAGGGTTAAAACTGTCACTGGACAAGTGCCAGTTCTGCAAGACATCTGTCAACTATGTTGGGCACACGGTCTCACAGAATGGAGTACAGATCTGTCAAAGATAGAGGTGGTGACCACATGGCCAAGGCGCAAGAATGTGAGCGCCTTACGCTCATTCCCTGGATTTGGTGGGTACTATTGGTTTGTGAAGGACTACTCAAGTGAATCACCCTTGAATCAGCTTCTGTGAAGAAAGGGAGGAGGACGAAATGAGAAGAGGGTAAAAAATTATCTTAGTGGTTTGGAGCCTTTTGGAGCAAGATGGGATGCAAAATGTGAAGGAGCCTTTCAGCTGCTGAAGGAGCTGGTGACGAAAGTACTTGTGTTGGATCTTGCAGACCGCCAATTGCCGTATGTATTGCATACAGATGCCAGCAGAGAGGGCTTAGTTGCTGTTCTGTATCAGGATAGGGCACCAGGTTGAGACCTGTCATGATTGTCAGCACAAACCTGTCACCCTCTGAGTGAAACTACCCCATGCACTAATTGGAGTTTCTGGCATTGAGATGGGCTGTGGTGGATAAGTGAAGTGGTTATCTATATGGTGCCAAGTTCAAGGTGAGGAAGAACAACAATCTATTAACTTGTATCCTGACCTTGGTGCTGCAGGCCATTGGTGGTTGGTGGTGTTGTTTGCTTATGATTTCAGCCTGAAGTACTGGCTGGGGAGCCGGAACACTGATGTGGATGCCTTGTCCTGAGATGCACATGAAGGGCTGGAAATGGACGGAGAGTGGGAGAGAGTTCATGCACCCAGAGCTAAAGCTATGTGCCAGTTTTCCCTCACGGGGAAGTCAGAGGCAAGGCAATGGCAGGATCGAGCTGTGGATCATTTGAGAGCTTCCGGTTGTGCCATTTCACAAGTTTACTGCAACCTGCTTACTACAAAGCAGTTGCCTGAGTTGAGTCCAGGGGAAATGGCCACCACTCAGTGAGATGACCCTTGCATTGGTACTGTTTGGTCAGCTGTTGCGGAAGGGGATGTGTGAAACACCCTGCTGTATCTCTATTGTTGAGAGAATGGAACAAACTGGGGTTGAGGAACCAGGTTCTATACCAGGTCACATCTCCTCCAGACAGGCCTCAGCATTCCCGGTTGGTCCTGCCTGAGAAGTACCGGAGGATTGTATGAAGTCCATTTCATGATGATTCTGATTATTTGGGGTTTGACAAGACCTATGGATTGGTCCGAGATTGGCTCTACTGGTCCCAAATGAAGCCTGAGGTCAAAGAGTACTGTAAGTTATGCATTCGATGTATTCGGAAGAAAACACTGCCTACGAGGGCCACTCTGTTATCCCATTTGCAGAGTGCAGGGCCACTTGGTCTGGTACATATGGATTTCCTATCCATAGAGTCTGATTCTAGCAACATGGTGAAAGTATTGGCTGTTACTAACCACTACACCAGATATGCTCAAGCCTTCCCTACAAAGGATCAGAGGGCATAACTTTGGTTGTCCAAAGTGTTATGGAAAAAGTATTTTGTTCATTATGGCCTTCTCAGGTGGATACATAGCAAACAGGGAAGGAATTTTGAGAGTAGACTCCAACATGATTTACTGAGCATGCTTAGGGTCAAGGAGTCAAGGACGAGGCCTTATCACCCTTGGGGTGATCCCCAGCCCGAGAGGTTCAAATGGACCTTGCTGGACATACTTGGAAATCTGGGGATCAGTAAGAAAAACAAGTAGAGTCAACATATTGGGCATCTGGTCCACAGTTAAAACTGTACACAGAATGAAGCTACTGGACACTCACCATATTATTTGATGTTTGGGCATGAAGCAAGGTTGCCTGTTTTGGGACTGGTGGGGAAGATTTGCCACAGAAGACTTATCTGAACTATATGTCTGATATGAGGAGGGAATTGCAAAAGGCGTATGAACTAGCTGAGGTCTCTGTTACCAAGCAGAATCAAGGAAATAAGAGGAGATATGATCAAAATGTTAGATTCTTCCAACTGATGCCTGGAGACCAAGTCCTCATAAAGAATCTGGGGCTACCTGGAAAGCATTAGGTTGGCTGACCACTGGGCAGCTGCACCTTAGGTAGTAGAGAGTCAGATGCCAAATGTACCAATTTTCCAGGTGAAACCAGAGGATGGGAATGGACCTGTCAAGATTTTCCATCAGAACCACATTCTACCTCTGGGACAAGAGGTACGTATTGACCCAGGGCCTGACATGGATCCTACATCTAGTAAGAGGACTTTGCGACGACATGGGAGAACAGAAGGGCAAACAACAGAAAGGTCTGGAAGGGACCTTACCACTGAATCTGGTACAGACTCAGAGGATGAGGTAATTGTGTTGTGGTATATGTTATCCTTTGCAAACTCACCAATAATTGATGAAGAGACTTCCAAACCTCCTGGCGCTGATGCGGCTGAAATAGGGGGAATTAGCAGTGGGCAGACAGGTTTGCGGCTGGACAATAATGGGAGACTGGGCTCTAAAGTATCTGGGCATGAAACCAAGCTCAGTCGAGTGACAAGGGGACCTGAGATGCCAGAAGACATGATTAATGGACAGGGAGATGCCTCTCCCTGGAGTCAGGAAAGATCCCAGGGAGTGTCCGAAACTGGAAGAAGTAGACGACGGGGTAAGGAGGTCCAAAAGGTCAGGAAACTTCCAGATAGGCCAGCCTACATCGCACCAGGGGAACAGAATGTTGCGCCTTTTCCCCTAGTGAGATATGTCACTACTATTTGCAAATAGATTGAAGGTTCTGACATCACAAAATTCCTTTGAACACTGTGTTATTAATGAGGGGATGATAAATTATTTCAAAGTCGTGAGGGCATGACTATTTTTGGTGGGGGAGAATATAATGTCCTGGCAAAAGTTTCGCTGCTAACAGTGTTTGGGTTACTGTTAGAGATTAGGGGTGCTTAGGAATGTGGGCTATCCAATCTGGAGAAAAGGCTGGGGGAGCGGGTCTGTTTTTGTCCCTGACACCAGTGCGAGTCCTAGTCTTTTGTTTGGTGGGAGATGAAAAGAGAAGACACTGGAAAGAGCCGGTCATAGGATTCGATCCGCAGTGGACCATGATTCACTGGAGCAAAGTGGAGAAGTCTACTGGGGCTCAGTGAATAAGACTTTTAGAAGATTTGAGTTCCAACCTGTGTACATTTGACTGTTTAATTATAATGGGCTCTTTTTGTTTTTCTCTTTTCTCTACTAACCCTTTAGCTAAGCTAACATTCATAAATATACTCCTTTCAATTGTATGCCATGCGCGATCTGTTATTTCCTGCGGTAAGCTGTAACAGGGCAGCAAATCCCACAGTGAGGCTTGGGTGGGCAAGACATCTCAATCTCACGGATTTGGTGGGACCTGACTGTGTATACCCTAGATGTACGAGGCCAGAGAAAGGTTGATTTCTCGATGCTGAGTTGGGAGACTGCCAGCAAGGGCTAACGAGCTGTTTTCTGAGACACCCGGGAAGAAAGGGGGTTGCATAACTAACTAAGGATATATAAAAAGGAAAGATTAGACTGCAAACCTTTAAATAGGGAGTAACACTAGAGCTAATTAGTTAGAGAAATTGGAGAAGTAAAGGTTATTCTAACGAATCTCACTGATTCTAAATAAAAAAGAATTTGGTTTTCATTTGATATTTAGGATTTGGAATCTAAACAGAAAGTTAGAATTTTGATTGTTCTTACCGTTGTAAATATTTTTAATATATTGTTTTATTGTGTTTTCTATTAACTGCCTCCTTTCGATACCTAGAGCTTCTGGTGGCTCACTAGCATCTATTATGTAATTAGATTTGCTCATAAAGAGTGTGGCAACCAGTCACATGAGATAAGACAAGCACTACACAGATGTTACATCTGCATTCTGACACATAATGACAATGCGAATTTCAGGGTAGTCCAAAGAATGGGAGGTGAACATTTTGAAGTTCCTGCTCAGAGAAACGTAAACAGGTAAACCTACCAACTTGGGTCACTTCTGGCCTTGACATTTTCACCTGGTAGAGTTCTTTTAGCTCTCCCCATGCCATAATAAAAAATACAGTAAAGCTATAGCTGTAGAAAATTTCAGCCAAAGATCATTGAAGATGGTCTCCAGTGATCAAGAAAGATCCAACTTTGGCTGTGGGTGTTGAACTGGGATCAGGTAGGAGAGAAACATTATGGAATGGAAGAAGTGCTGGTAGCTCATAGCACAAGATTTTTTGAGAGACTATAGGGGAAAATTGCTGTTTCTTCTAGCTCAAAAATATAGCGGGGAAATAGATCAGCCAGATATGTAGCTCAACAATAAAAGATATCACGTTGCTTGTTGATTGGAGTTTGGTGCAGGTATGGCTGGTTTTGGATGTTCTCCCTACCTGGATGGCCAACTTTCACCTCCAACAAGAAAACAGCAGAGAAATAAAGCAATTACCTTGCATCTGTCATGGCACACAAAGCCTACCGAATATATTAGAGAATCAAGTGAGGAAGCGAATAAAGTATTAAAAATTAGTACTAGAAAAATGATGAGTATGAAAGGTGATTGAATGATTTGCATCCCAAAGTTTTGAAGGATATGTTCTTGAAATAGTGGACACTTTGATTATCATCTTCCAAACTTCTATGGATCCTGAAACTAGTTCTCATAAACTGAAAGGTAATAAATATGAATATGTAATTTAAAAATAAAACAGGAAAGAGAAATAAGGGAACTACCCACTTAGTAACCTAACACAAGTAAGTGGAAAATTTCTGTATATATTATAAAGAATGTAATAACACAAAATCTTGAAAAGAATGATAGGATTCATCAGAGTCATCATAGATTTATGGGAAAAAATCATATTTTATTAATCTGCTGGAGTCTTCTGAGGCTGTGACCAGGAGAATGGATAAGGAGGAACAATGGATGCGATAAGTCCATAAGACAAAGGGGCAAAATCAGGCCTTTCATTTGGCCTATCGAGTCTGCTCTGCCATTCCAGCAATTTATTATCCCTCTCAACCCCATTTTCAGTATTTTGTGTTTTAAATAAGATTCTGTACCAGATATGAGAGCACATAAAATTGGGGATAGTATACTGAGAATTAGTGATTGCACAGAAATCAGACTGAGAATTGATTATTTGATAGAAATTGATTGGCTTCCCTCTATGTAGTCAGGAAAATATATGAAAAATTGTAACCTTAGAAATAAATAGATGCAGGACATTTGTTTTCCTTGACTGAGGAGTGTAGGACCAAAGGATGCAGTTTGAGAATAAAAGAGTCTGGGATGATGATGGTATTGATGATGGTAACTCACTATCCTAGAGGGCTATAGGGGAGCAATCATTCGATTTATTCATAATGGAGACTGGTAAATTTCTGGATATTAAATGAATCCTTAGATATGTTGATAACGTGAGAAATTAATGCTGAGATATAAGGTCAGCCATGGTTATGATGATGGAAGAGCAAGCTCAAGGGGCCAGATGGATGTTTCTTGATTTCCTGGGTGTGTCTTGTTCTGATGCCATGTGAAGTCCCCAATTTCTTGTTGAAATATGACACTTTCACTTCCCCTTCAATATACAACTCTTTTCCCTCTTCTTCCTTTTCTATCTCATCCTTCCCTCTTTCTCCTCTGATCCTTCTTATTTACTCTTTTCTCTCCCACCGTCATCTCTCCATATTCCCTCTCTCTCCTTCTTCCTCCTCCTCCAACCTCTTTTTTTCTCCTTTTATTCCTCTGCACCGGTCTGTCAATCTTCCCTTCATCTTCTTCCTTCAGCAGTGGTCAAATATCAGTCCTTAGTAAAAGTGAGTGACGGTTAGGTTGTGGGTGTGGCCTACTGCACTGTCAAGATCCTAGAAGGTGGGTTTTGTGTTATTGGAATTGTTCCCAATAATTCCCACTGAGGGTCCACTCTAAAGGTTTTTTTGAATTACACTAGGGTAAATTTTTATGTATGTCGGAAGTCAGTGGCATGCTAGCAGCAGCTACTGCCGACCACAAAGTCCTAGCTAACTCTGGGACTAATACTGGCACAGTGTCATTCAGCTTGCTATAAATTGACTGGGAAAGAGGGTGTTCTATATAGTCACTGCATGTGGCTACCAGCTTCTTACTTAACCCTGGAACATCCTATTTAGTATGGTGCTGTTGGCATCCCTACTGAGATTAAACTCAGTGTCTCCGGTAAATTAAAATTATCAACGATTTGGAAAATTTGTAGTCAACACCCATTCACTGCAGATGGAAAGATGCAACTGTCAGAGCCTTGGAGGAGCTTAGGTTTCCTGTCTTCAACTGGAACCTACAGTTGGACTTGAAAAGGCCTTGGGTCGGTCTAATGTTGACATTTCCTTGTGTACCTGCAAGGAGTGCTGTAAAAAAACACTTGGCTGCTGCTGACAGCTGCTTTTATGATTATTTAGGTCCTGGATTTCCTGAGCTTTTGGAAATCGTGCCAGCAGCTGTTAAAATTTTTAAAACTGAAGATACTAGAAATCTGAAATAAAGATGGATACTGCTGAAAACACTCACTGTGGGGAGAGAAAGAGAGTTAATGCTTTAGATTGAAGAGCTTTTATCAGTATTGGTTAAATTTAAATCTTACTGGTCCCCAGTCATTATATGGGAGAGAGAACATAACATTAGTCTCTGTATGTTACAGCATACATAATCATTTCGTCCTTCCTGCTTGTCCTCACTCCTTGCCAGAGCAATCAAACACTAAGCTCATTTGTCTGCTCTTTCTCTCTGTCTCAAATATTTATTCAATTTTCATATTTGAGGCGCCGGGGGCTATATTGGTTGGTGCTGCAAAACAGGCACAAGGATCAAAGGACTATATTCACATCAGTTGCATTTGTATCTTTCTGCAGCACCGGCACAAGTTGGCCCAGGGAGATGCTTATAAGATTTTTGATATTAAATTGTGTCTCACTAAGTTAAAGAGAACACTGCACAGTGATGACATTTGGGCAAACTGTTTGCCATTTTCAGATTCATATGTAAAATCTTAGCAGACAACTAATACATTGCATACAGTATGTAAAGCAGATGACTCTTTTGTCTCTTTCAAGGTTTTCCAAGACTGTCATCAATGTGATATGTACCATTGTGTGAGAAGACGTTTGGCCATGGAGTCGCCACCAGATGGTTCTCTGTAAAGATCGAGATCACGTTGGCTCAGTTTCCTGGCCATGAGGCCTTTTCACACACTGTAGATGACTTCTGCCATATCTCCTGATCTGTTGCTTACTGCTACATGTGATAGGCACTCAGGCAGTGAGGAAATTATTTAATCTACATTGATATCAATGAAGGGCAGGTAGCACCTTATGCACTGATGTTTGTCACCATCATTGCTCTTGCAGCTTCAAAGGGAATCTGCAAAAAAAACCCACTAGAAATCCACTATCCAACTAGTTGGAAATCCTGATGGTTTGACACCTGGCTCACCAAGTTAAATTTGTCAGGCTCCTCTCTCATTGACTTGGATCCTGGCTTTCATGCTCCCTCTTCCCTACTCACTGGGTTCCTGCACCCATAGTTCACTGAAACGCTCATTATAATACTGTGGAACATAAACATGTGAATTAACATCCAGTAATCTGGAGAATCTGCCCTTCCAGCACCAAAGTTGCAACCAAATGTATTGGATTATCAGAGTTTTATTGTCTTGTACCAGTCATTTAGAGGAGCCCAAAATGTGGTCCTGTTGGGAGCAGTACAGGTCCAGTTTTATTATTTGTGGGGGTAAATAAGTGTAACTAATCGGTGCGGTGCAGTAGAATGGTGGTTAATGTAATGTTATTACAGTGCCAGCAACATAAGTTCAATTGCGCCGCTGTTTGTAAGACGTTTATATGTTCTCCACATGACTGAACAGTTTCCTCGACAGATGTATGGGTTAGTAGATTAATTGGTCACATGGGTGTAGTTGAGTGGCATGGGCTCATTAGGTTGAAGGGGCCTGTTAACAGAAGTTAGAGAAATCGATGTTCATGCCATCAAGTTGGAGGCTACCTACACGGATATGAAATGTTGCTCCTTCAATCTGAGAGCGGCCTCATTCTGGCAGTAGAGGAGCCCATGGACCAACATGTTGGAATAGGACTGGGACTTGGAGTTAAAATGGTTAGCTACTGGGAAACTGCCTTTTTGCAGATGGAGCAAAGGTACTCGACAAAGCGGCCCCCAATTTACATCGGGTGTCACCAATGTAGAGAAGGCTGCATTGAGAACACGAGATGCGGTAGACTACCTCAAAAGATTTGATTTGCAGGTAAAATGCTGCGTCACCTGGAAGAACTGTTTGGGGCCCTGAATGGAGGGGGAGGGAGGAGGGTAGCACTTCTTCCGCTTGCAGGGATAAGTGATAGGAGGAAGACTAGCAGGGAGGAACGAATGGGCAAGGGAATCATGGAGCAAAGCAGATAGTGAGGGTGAGGTAAAGATGTGTTTGGTGCTAGGGTCTGTTAAAGATGGCAGAAGGTGCGAAGAATAATGAGCTGGATGGAGAGGCTAACGGGCTGGTAGATAAGGGAAAGAGGAACTCTATGCCTGTTAAAATGGAAGGAAGATGGAGTGGGGTGGATATCTGGGAAATGGAGGTGATGCGGTTGAGGGCAGCATCAATGGTGGAGAAAGGGCAACCCTATTCTTTGAAAAAAGGAGGACATCCCTGATGTTCTGGATGTTCTGGAAAGGAGAGCCTCATCCTTAGAACAGATGCAGTGGAGAGGAAGGAATTGAGAAAAGGACCGCAGTGCTTTTTTGTAGCTCTAAAGGGCACCGTGCTTATTTCATAATCCAAAGACACAGTGTGAAATCAGAATTAACTGGTATAAGTGACACAAGGAGATGGAGAAATATTATGTGCTTTTTAACAGAAAAGAAGAGTGAATGCCCTTCCTCCCAATTTATTGATAGAGAGAGGGAGAAAGAGCCACTCTACTGAAGATTAATTGAAGCACAGAAATCTTTGATTGCAAAGCACACAAATTACTGCGACACATTTTCTCAAGCATCCAGCGTATTGCAGACAGCTGACAGAGTAGTAGTTGTTACTTTATTTATTTTTCAGGACCTATGGATCAGTGACAAGTGCAACAGTTATTGTACATCTGTATCAGCCCTTGAGGAAGGAGTACCATGCATCCTCTGTGGCCATTCCCCGGCTCCTTTGTTCACCAATGTGATGAGAGTTTGGCCATTTTCTTGAACCATTACAATTCTTCCAATAAAATCAGTTCACAGAACTGCCTAATAAGGAATTCTGGGATTTAGAGCCAGTGGTGAAGAAGAAAAAGAGATATATTTCCAAGTCAGGGAGGGGGAGGGGAAGGGAGGGAACATCGACTCAGATCATGAGAGGCCTGCGTCGGGCATTTTCATGCCTTACAAGGCGCAGATTGGAAGTCTGTGTGGGGCGCAACTCCTCGCACAGACAATGTGTGATTAAGTGCTTTGTTCAAGGGCACAAACACGCTGCCACAGCTGAGGCTCGAACTAACGACCTTGAGATCACTAGACAAATGCCCTAACCACTTGGCCACGTGCCCATCTTCCTAGCCAGAATAGTGTGTAACTTGCAGAAGAGCCTACAAATGTTGCTATTCATTTGTATTCACTACATTTAATCTGTTTGGTGATAAAAATAATGGAATTGGGTGCTGTTTCAGACATTCAGGTGAAGTAAAAGCCTGAAAAATGTTGCCACCCATGTTCAGAGAGATATTCAGAACTTGGTGTGTGCTATGTTCTGCTAAACTGAGGAGACCACATATACACAGAGAGGAGGAAATAATCAATATATTGATCCGGTGTAAAAAAGAACCTTTCATGACTGGAAGATGTCACAAAGCACTTCATGAACAATGAGGTCCATTGCTTGAAGTACTTATATATGTACACGTAGCAGCACGAGTCAGCCAACTGAGAGCGGTAAGGTTGAGCAAACAACAGTGAGGTAAATTAATATGTTTGGTGATGTTGGTAGAGGTTTCAACATTGGTCAGAAGAAATTGCTCTTTAAATAGTGTCATGTGATCAGCTAAGACATTGCTTATTTTTATATAAAGTTTAAACAACCCAGGAATATCCGAAAGCACTTTATAACTAATGAGGTAATTTGTGTACATTGTATACCCACAGTTATGACATGTGGCAGTCTGCTTGCTACAAATTTGCCAGATCCAACTACAGTAATATGATGTTTAAAACAGCCAGATAATTTGTTTTCCTTTTACTACTTAGGCAGTCTGTCAGGATTGAGGATAACTTGCTTCCTCTCTGGTCAAGTTCTTGGGTGACTGATGAGGTCGATATGGGATGTATAAACTCTACTATGAATAGGGCAAGGAGTTCTCTGATGGGATGGGTAGGCTGGTCAGCTGCAATATGACATGCTCCTTTCACTGTTTGCAAAATGTTCTGTGTGCTCCTGGTGCCTGGGCTTAATTTTCTTAGTACCATCCTAATGCTGCCTCTCCACATTTAGCACCCATAGAAACATAGAAATATGTTGTGGCCATTACAGAGACTTGGATGGTGCAGGGGCTAGAATTGCTACTTCAAGTGCCAGGCTTTGGATGTTTCAGAAAGGACAGGGAGGGAGGCAAAAGAGGTGGGTGCATGGCACTGTTGATCAGAGATAGTGTCACGGCTGCAGAAAAAAAGGAGGAAGACATAGAGAGGTGGTCGACGGAGTCTCTGTGGGTGGAAGTTAGGAATAGGAAGGGATCAATAACTCTACTGGGTGTTTTTTATAGACCGCCCAATAGTAACAGGGACATCGAGGAGCACAGATAGGGAGACAGATTCTGGAAAGGAGTAGTAATAACAGAGTTGTTGTGGTGGAAGATTTTAAGTTCCCAAATATTGATTGGCATCTCCCTAGAACAAGGGGTTTAGAAGGGGTGGAATTGTTCGGTGTGTTCAGGAAGGTTTCTTGACACAATATGTAGATAAGCCTACAAGCGGAGAGGCTGTACTTGATCTGGTATTGGGAAATGAACCTGGTCAGGTGTCAGGTCTCTCAGTGGGAGAGCATTTTGGAGATAGTGATCACAATTCTATCTCCTTTACCATAACATTGGAGAGGGATAGGAACAGACAAGTTAGGGAAATGTTTAATTGGAGTAAGGTGAACTATGAGGCTATCAAGCAGGAACTTGGAAGCATATATTGGAAACAGATGTTCTCAGGGAAACGTACCGAAGAAATGTGGCAAATGTTCAGGGGATATTTGTGTGGAGTTCTGAGTAGGTACGTTCCAATGAGATATGAAAAGGATGGTACGGTACAAGATCCGTGGTGCATAAAAGCTGTTGTAAATCTAGACAAGAAGAAAAGAAGAGCTTAGGAAAGGTTCAAAAAACTAGGTAATGATATGAATCTAGAAGATTACAAGGCTTGCAGGAAAGAGTTTAAGAATGAAATTAGGAGAGCCAGAAGGGGACCATGAGAAGGCCTTGGCGGACAGAATTAAGGAAAACCCCAAGGCATTCTACAAGTATGTGAAGAGCAAGAGAATAAGACGTGAGAGAATAGGACCAATCAAGTGTGACAATGGAAAAGTTTGTATGGAACCGGAGGAAATACTAGAGGTACTTAATGAATACTTTGCTTCAGTATTCACTACGGAAAAGGATCTTGGCGATTGTAGGGAAGACTTGCAGTAGATTGAAAAGCTTGAGAATGTAGATATTAAGAAAGAGGATGTGCTGGAGCTTTTGGAAAGCATCAATTTGGATAAGTCACCAGGACCGGATGGGATGTACCCCAAGCTACTGTGGGAAGTGAGGGAGGAGATTGCTGAGCCTCTGGCAATGATCTTTGCATCATCAGTGAGGACGGGAGAGGTTCCGGAGGATTGACGGGTTGCAGATGTTGTTCCCTTATTCAAGAAAGGGAGTAGAGATAGCCCAGGAAATTATAGGCCAGTGAGTCTTACTTCAGTGGTTGGTGAATTGATAGAGAAGATCCTGAGAGGTGGGATTTATGAATATTTGGAGAGGCATAATCTGATTAGGAATAGTCAGCATAGCTTTGTCAAAGGCAGGTCATGCCTTTTGAGGATGTGACTAAGCATATTGATGAAGGTAGAGTTGTAGTTGTAGTGTATATGTATTTCAGCAAGGCATTTGATAAGGTACCCCATGCAAGGCTTATTGAGAAAGTAAGGAGGCATTGGATCCAAGGGGACATTGCTTTGTGGATCCAGAACTGGCTTGCCCACAGAAGGCAAAGAGTGTTTGTAGACAGGTTAAATTCTGCATGGAGGCTGGTGACCAGTGGTGTGCCTCAGGGATCTGTTCTGGGATCCCTACTCTTTGTGATTTTCGTAAGTGACCTGGATGAGGAAGTGGAGGGTTGGGTTAGTAAATTTGCTGGTGAGTGCGTGGAATGGGCTGCCAGCCACAAAGCTGTGCTGAGCATATCTCTACCTTAGAACTACCTAGGCTTTACCCATAGCCCTCTATTTTTCTAAGCTCCATGTACCTATCCAGAAGTCTCTTAAAAGACCCTATCTTTTCCACCTCCACCATTGCAGCTGGCAGCCCATTCCACACACTCACCACTCTCTGCGTAAAAAACTTACCCCTGACATCTCCTCTGTACCTACTTCCAAGCACCTTAAAATTATGCCCTCTCGTGCTAGCCAGTTCAGCCCTGGGGAAAAGCCTCTGACTATCCACACGATCAATGCCTCTCATTATCTTGTACACCACTATCAAGTCACCTCTCATCCTCCGTCGCTCCAAGGAGAAAAGATTAAGTTCACTCAACCTATTCTCATAAGGCACACTCCCCAATCCAGGCAACATCCTTGTAAATCTCCTCTGCACCCTTTCTATGGTTTCCATGTCCTTCTTATCGTGAGGTGACCAGAACTGAGCACAGTACTCCAAGTGGGGTCTGACCAGGGTCCTATATAGCTGCAACATTACTTCTCATGGGCCAGGAATTCCCTGAAGTCAGTGGAAACTTAGGCTATTTTCATGGAGGTTTGAAGATTATTTCCTCTGTCCATTTGGTAATCTTTTTCCATGACACATATTTGATTAGAATGTGTAATTTGGGAGACTGCAGTTGGGTAGGTGAGCAATGTGTCTCCCCAAAAGAGCTGGCTACAAAAAAACTATGGTCTTAGTGTTGGCCTTTGCCCTGAAATGGACACAGACACTGATTCACCTATTCACTGGAATCAGTTGTCTAACTACCATTCCCTTTCCACTCACCTCCACTTCTGTCAGGCCATAAGCTGTTTACCCCTCAACCATGTTTTCCTTAACAGCTATACTTTCACAACCTCGTGTGCTGATCCATGCCCTGGGTCCTCCTGTCTTAACTGTGAAGGTTCTTGCATTAAAGTAAATGCAGTTTAGCCTACCAGACCTTCCACACTCCTTGTCCTTTTTGTCCTGAGGAGATTCACATGGCCCAAGTAGCTGAAACTCTCCCCTGCACCAGCTTTTCAAATGCACATTCATTTCTCCTAGCCTCCCATTCCTACCCTCATTATGGACATTATAACCCCAGACATCCTGATTTTTATCGTACTGCTAACTCCCTATGTATACTTTACAGGACACCATCTCTCTTACTGCCTATACCCATAGAACCAATCAGATTACGGCCTCTGGTTGTTCGCCATCCCCTTTCAGAATGCCCTGTGCCCTGTCAAAGACTTCCTTGACTCTGGCACCAAAAAAGGTAAAACATCATCTTGGAGTCTCACTTGTGGCCACAGAGTGAAGGGCACTCAACTCAGAACTGGAGTTGAAGAGGTTTTTGGATAAACCTTTCCAGCAGGCATTGACTACTTCCTTGTCCTTGATAAACTTACCTCTGTTCATGGCTCTCAGTGAGACAGAGTTAGGTAAATGGCCTTGATAGTACTGGTGACACCTGGCATGCCAAGCTGTGCCCATTTCACCTACTATCTACTCTTTAATCATGATTGTATGTCAAATCTTGGCCTTTAGGTTCCTGTAGAGTTGTCTCTTTTCCCTTGAGGTGGAGATCCAATCCAGAATTGCAATTCATTAAGTCTTGGACCTTAAGGTCATTCTTATTACACCCGTCCTGGTTCTTCTCACTAGAGAAGCCAAGAGCCTCATCATAAGAATGAAGTTAAGCAGTCCATATGATGGAGACATTCAGTGGCTGGGAGTTGTCAGGTTGTTCTTGAGCTGCTGTCTAAGAGGAACAACCAGTTAGTATCTTTTAGAACTTTAATGTGTTCTTTCTGCAGCAACTTTTCTTGAGCTTATGTCTCAATCAAGAGAGTACTTTCCTACACTTCCTCAAACCAGTTAGTTCTCTCGGACTTTTCATATCTCCCTGAGAGGGCACAAAGGACCTCAGTTTAACATTTCATCTGAATGGCAGGACCTCTATAATATCTCTTAGGCACCTCTTCCACGTTGTATCAAGATGTCAAGCTAGATCCTTTGTTCATCCCTGGTGTAAAATTTAAATCAGCAGCCTTCTGATTCAGAGGAAAGAGTGGTACCAAGTGACCCACAGCTGACACCCACAGATGCTTATGTTCAGGAATGTGTCATTCATTGGAAGTTCCTTTAGGATTTGACTCATCTTGTTTCAGTCTTAAAGAGTAACTTTTAGTGTTCAGAATCTTCTCAAGCACTAAGTTTTAGAAAGTTGTTGGTGAGAGTTTTGTGCTGTATGTAAATATTTTTCACTCCCCATTCTCCTGTGAAACATACTTAGATTTCCAATTTTGTCTTTTTATCTTCTTCACTAATGACATTCAAATGTTGGTAAGTACTAAAGGATAATTTCAAGGTTCAAAATTGTTTAATATCATTTTGTGTACACAAATGTAAGGAGAATGAAATAATTATTACTCCAGATCCAACACAAAATAACATAAAAGGTAAAGAACACAATAATAATAAAAACAACAAGCCAAGTATAAATACATAATTATTTACATACATTGATTGATTGCAAGTCCATAAACTGATGCCAGGCTGTACATAAGGTCACAAACAAAATGCTGGAGGAACTCAGCAGGCCAGGCAGCATCTATGGAAAAGAGTACAGTCGATGTTTCAGGCGGGGACCCTTCAGCAGGACTGGAGAAAAAAAGATATGGGATCACCATTAGAAAGTCGGGGAGTGGAGAGAGAAACACAAGGTGATAGGTGAAACCAGGAGGGGGGAGAGGTGAAGCAAAGAGCTGGGAAGTTGGTTGGTGAAGGAGATACAGGGCTAGAGAGGGGGGAAGGGGAAGAAAGGGGAAGGGGAGGAACACCAGAAGGAAGAATGGGCATGCAAGTTAAGGTGAGAGAGGGAAAAGGGAATGAGGGATGGTGGGGGAGGGGAGCATTACCGAAAGTTTAAGAAATCAATGTTCATGCCATCAGGTTGGAGGCTACCTAGGTGGAATATAAGTTGTTTCTCCAACCTGAGAGTGGCCTCTTCATGATGGTAGAGGAGACTATGGATGGACATATCAGAATGGGAATCTGAAGTGGAATTAAAATGAGTGGCCACTGGGAGATCCTACTTTTTTCTGGCAGATGGGGCATAGGTGCTCGGTGAAGCAGTCTCCCAATCTACATTGGGTCTCACCAATGTACAGGAGGCCACACCCGGAGCACTGGATACAGTAGATGACCCTAACAGACTTACACGTGAAGTGTCAACTCACCTGAAAGGACTGTTTGGGGCCTTGAATGGTAGTGAGGGAGGAGGTGTAGGGGCAGCTGTAGCACTTGATCCACTTGCAAGAGTAAGTGCCAGGAGGGATATCAGTGGGGAGGGACAAATGGACAAGGGAGCCCTGTAGGGAGGGATCCCTGCGGAAAGCAGGAAGTGGGGGGGGGGGAGGGAAAGATGTGCTTGGTGGTGGAATCCCATTGGAGATGGCACAAGTTACGGAGAATTATGTGCTGAATGGGAGGCTGGTGGGGTGGTAGGTGAGGACAAAAGGAACCCTATCCCCGGTGGGGTGGCAGGAAGATGGGGTGGGGCAGATGTGCGCAAAATGGAAGAGATGTGGTTGAGGGCAGTGTGGAGGAAGAGAAGCCCTTTCTTTGAAGAAAGAGGACAGCTCCTTAGTTCTGGAATGAAAAGCATCATCCTGAGAGCAGATGTGGTGGAGAAGGAGGAATTGAGAGAAGGGGATGGCATTTTTACAAGTAACAGGATGGGAAGAGGTAAGGTACATAAGGTGGCTGACAGGAAATAATAAAGTAGTGGTGGAGCTAGTGGGTGAAGGTGTTGATCAACCTTACTGTTGGAAAAGGAACTGTTTTTGGTTCCTGAGGTCCTGGCGTGGATGTTACATAGCCTTCTCTCTGAAGGGAGTGGGACAAACAGTTCATCAGCAAGGCCATCAATATGCCAAGGGAGAGTTTTCCTTTAAGAGACTAAGCAAACTATTTAAAATTATTTCCACCTGTGTTCACAGCTTCAGGATTTCAGCAACAATGATCCTTTTGACAACAGAAATAAAATATCTCCTGAGATAAGTGCTCTCAAAATAGCTCAAAATCTCTCCTTGCTGAAACAGAGGTTTTCAAAATACATCAGTAAAATTTGAAAGCCTGCCTGTTCCGTTCTAGCCACCAACTTACAGCAGAATAAATGTAATGAAATGCAGCATTTGATATAATTTTGCCCATTTTTACATTGTCATTTTGTTTAAAGAAGATCAGGACAGCTGTGTTTTTCAGGGCAGGGAAGATGTAAAATATTTGGCATATCTATATTTGGGCATGGCCTTGGCAAGGTGCCTGCTGAATTACTTTCTACCAAGACTCTGGACTTATTTGTTCATTTTCTAGGGAAAAGGGAATTAGATTAGACCTTGAATTCTACAACCTCCAGTTCATTGCATCCATCCGCAAACTATTAATTCAGTATGAAAGACAATCTTAAATTCCTGGAACCCTGAGTAATCCCAAAGCAGTGTACCTAATTAAAAACACAAGATTTATGGAATGCAAACTTTGAAATATTAGGCATTCTGAATCCCATCTAACACTGGTGAAGTGATATTGTGCACATACATGAGATCTTATTTTTCATCTGTATTTTACATCAATGGCTTCACGTGTGCAAAAATGTATGTCACAAACAAAATGTTCAACTTTCCACATGAAAAGTTTGGGCATGAACTGTTTTTGGCTTTCAATTCCTGCTGGGGCTGCTAACTGACAAAGGTATAATTACACCCAGTTTATTTCACTAACATGAAGCCTGCTTCTGAAACCACAATGAAAGCTGAAGTTGAGAGAGAACACGCACCATGTGCAAATATTTTCTCATTTTCTTTTGACAAAAACATTCATAAATCTTATTTGTACAAATTTTCCTTAAAAAATAGGAATTCCAAGTATACTTTATTATTGATGAAGATTATGGAATTTCTGATTTTGTGAAAAGTAGCACATGAATGCAAGTCTTTTAACTTCTTTTCCACTTGCAAGTATTAAGGGTAAAAGTAACTGAGCCTCGAAGAATGGTGCACGGATTTCACAAGTCCATTACTGCATTACTTTACTACAGATATACATTGCGATCACTCATCGAAGTGTAAATAGACTCTTTAGACCTATGTAATATATTGCTCCATTCGGACTTCTCAATGGAAACAATAACCAGCATGTGTAATGGAGTGATGGAATCCTACAGCCAGGAGCAGACCCTTCATTTAACGGAGTCCATGCACACTATCAAACACCCATCTATATGAATCTATACTAACTCTATTTTATTCTTTTTACATACTTACCAACTCTGCCGATATTCTGCTACCTCCTTGCACACTAGGAGCAATTTACAGTTGTCACAGCCTATAAAGCTGCATGTCTGTGGGATACTGGGGGAGATCAGAGCAGCTCGAGAAAACCGATACAGTCACAAGGAGAAAGTACAAAAACCGCACGGAGAATACCAGAGGTCAGTATTGAGCCCAGGTCACCTGAACTGTGAAGCAGAAGTTCTATCAGGTGGTGCTGCTCTGCTGACTGCTGTCTGGTAAAGCAGTACTGATTACTTATAATAAAAAATATAATCTTTGGAGGCAATCAAAACTGAGAGGCTGAAAAAAAGCTGACAAAATATTATGTACAATGCCACACTTTATTATTGCTGACAGAATTATCAACATTTCCTTCATAATTGTAATATCAGGCCAGTGGAAAACCTGATGATCTAACATCCCAAGAGCTACTTGTTACATATGACTGACCAGCATGTATTGGAGTTTGTGCTCAGCACGGAAGGGAGCAAGGACTGAACTTGCCTGATGCAGGATATGACAACATTCAGGCTTGATTCCTCACAGCTGGTTGCTGATAATGAAAGTGTATCTTATGGAAATTGCAGGAGGATGAGTTAGACCAGGGTATTCCAGGTACTGAGGTTTGCTTACATTTCTGCCAAGAAAATAAAGCAATCCAAAATATGCTTTTATGTGCTATGCAGTACAACGTCTTTGGAAAAAAACACGTGAATGAAAGTCACGTATTTTGTGCAAATTGCACAGTCCGCAACTTGCATTCTGCCTCCTCCCTGTGAATTGTGCACACTCTGAGTGGTGTGTTCCTTCTGTGTGTAATGCATGTAATGAGGCATTGCTTCCATAGTTTCCAAAGGCATCACTCACAAGCCATGCAAAGACCAGCATCTAAGGTTCCTGTGAACCTTGTCTCTTGCACCCGAGACTTCAATCAACAGTTCCCAGGTCTTTGCTTTCTTGTCTTCCAGTGGGTCCTAATCCAACCCCAACGTATATCAGCAATACTGACACCACTGCTCCAACCACCTCACCACCACCACCGATACCTGTCCCTACACTGATAACATTTTCAGTTGTCCAGTTTGTCTTCATTGCATATTGGTTGCTTGTCTGACTTTGTGTGTAGATTTTTCGTTGATCCTATTGGATTTCTTTGTTTTCCTGTGAATGCCTGCAAGAAAATGAATCTTAAGGTGGCATATGGTGACATATATTTAGTTTGATAAAACGAATTAACTTAGAACTTTGAGCTTTAAAACTCAACTGAAGAACTCCACCCTGGCTGAGTGTAAGGCATGTGTGAAGGAAAAGCAATACCTTATGCAAGGCCAAGGGGCCTTTGAACTAACTCAAAAGAACATGCATTTATATAACATTGTTTTCTCCAATCTCAATAATTTCACAAAGAAACAATCTAAAATCAATGCACAAAGCAACACGGGATTGCTTATCAACAGGAATTCTGCAGATGCTGGAAATTCAAACAACACACATCAAAGTTGCTGGTGAACGCAGCAGGCCAGGCAGCATCTGTAGGAAGAGGTGCAGTCGACGTTTCAGGCCGAGACCCTTCGTCAGGACTAACTGAAGGAAGAGTGAGTAAGGGATTTGAAAGTTGGAGGGGGAGGAGGAGATCCAAAATGATAGGAGAAGACAGGAGGGGGAGGGATAGAGCCAAGAGCTGGACAGGTGATAGGCAAAAGGGGATACGAGAGGATACAGGAGGTCCGGGAAGAAAGACAGGGGGGGGGGATCCAGAGGATGGGCAAGAGGTATATTCAGAGTGACAGAGGGAGAAAAAGGAGAGTGAGAGAAAGAATGTGTGTATAAAAATAAGTAACAGATGAGGTACGAGGGTGAGGTGGGGCCTAGCGGAAGTTAGAGAAGTCGATGTTCATGCCATCAGGTTGGAGGCTACCCAGACGGAATATAAGGTGTTGTTCCTCCAAGCTGAGTGTGGCTTCATCTTTGATCCAATGAGTGCCACTTCTATGGGTGAAAACTCCTTGTTAACGAGAGAGGTCAGAGGATAATGGCCAGACTGGTTCAAACTGACAGGAAGATAGCAGCAATTCAAGTAACCACATGTTACAACTGTGGTGTGCAGAAAAGTCTCTCTGAATGCATAACACATAGAACCTTGAAGTAGATAGACGACAGGAGCAGAAGGCCACATTGGGTTTCACTGCTGTACCTAATAAAGTAGCCACTGCCCATATATTCCCACTCATACTTAAAGTTGTAGAATGTGGTTTAGTTTCTTTACAGGCATGTTGCTCCTTCTCTCTGAAAACCTATCTCACATTGTCTCACTAACAAACCACACAGCAATCAGTCTTGGCCTCTTCATGAGTGTTATGGTAATATTCATTCAATCACAAGTAACTAGAAAAATAAGTAATGAGTGCAAAGAGCAGATCTCAATCTGAGTATTCTCTAATGAAGGACTCATTGGTTGACAGGGCAAAACAGTATGAAAATTGTCGTCATATTGACTAGATCTTTTGATGTATTCCAAAGAGGACCAGTTAAAAGAAAAGCTAAAACATTAACAAAAAAAAAAAAATTGAAAGAATATTGATGGGTGTATGATTCAAAGATTCTGAGTTAAAGATTTGTAGTAGATCCAAAGCCCTTAAATCCTTGGTAATGTTCATAAATGGCAGCGTTAGACCCGAAAAGATGCTGACATTATATTAAACTTCAATTCAAATGTTTAGACATTTTCTTCAGCTTCAAGGCAAAAACTAACTTGATATCCTGCTGGAAGAAAACATGAAAATGGATTTGTGAGCCGCCTCTACGATCCCCTGTGGCAAGCCACTAAATTTGCCCATAAATAAGTACCCAGTTCTCAGGAAGTAACAGGGAAAGCAATGAGGCTGGGGCTGCAATCCCTAGTCCCCTGCTAGTCTGGGTGTCGAAGCTAGATCCACAACTTTGACTTGGACTTCCTTGTATGGCATCACTTAAGACTCACTGAAAAATCATTGGCTGAACATTGGCATTTCTGACCAAAACACTTCACCCCAACATGCTTATTGTTGAAATAGTCAGGGATTCATCTTTGAACTTTCTCAGTTTTAAGAGATTCCAAGATGATTACACAAGCAACACACATCAAAGTTACTGGTGAACGCAGCAGGCCAGGCAGCATCTCTAGGAAGAGGTACAGTCGACGTTTCAGGCCGAGACCCTTCGTCAGGAATAACTGAAGGAAGAATTAGTAAGAGATTTGAAAGTGGGAGGAGGAGGGGGAGATCCAAAATGATAGGAGAAGACAGGAGGGGGAGGGATGGAGCCAAGAGCTGGACAGGTGATTGGCAAAGGGGATATGAGAGGATCATAGGATAGGAGGTCCGGGAAGAAAGATAAGTGGGGGGGGAACCCAGAGGATGGGCAAGGGGTATAGTCAAAGGGACAGAGGGAGAAAAAGGAGAGTGAGAGAAAGGATGTGTGTATAAAAATAAATAACGGATAGGGTACGAGGGGGAGGTGGGGCATTAGCGGAAATTAGAGAAGTCGATGTTCATGCCATCAGGTTGGAGGCTACCCAGACAGAACATAAGGTGTTGTTCCTCCAACCTGAGTGTGGCTTCATCTTTACAGTAGAGGAGGCCGTGGAAAGACATGTCAGAATGGGAATGGGATGTGGACTTAAAATGTGTGGCCACTGGGAGATCCTGCTTTCTCTGGCGGACAGAGCGTAGATGTTCAGCAAAGCGGTCTCCCAGTCTGCATCGGGTCTCGCCAATATATAAAAGGCCACATCGGGAGCACCGGACGCAGTATATCACCCCAGTCGACTCACAGGTGAAGTGTTGCCTCACCTGGAAGGACTGTTTGGGGCCCTGAATGGTGGTAAGGGAAGAAGTGTAAGGGCATGTGTAGCACTTGTTCTGCTTACACGGATAAGTGCCAGGAGGGAGATCAGTGGGGAGGGATGGGGGGGACGAATGGACAAGTGAGTTGTGTAGGGAGCGATCCCTGCGGAATGCAGAGAGAGGGGGAGGGAAAGATGTGCTTAGTGGTGGGATCCCGTTGGAGGTGGCGGAAGTTACGGAGAATAATATGTTGGACCCGGAGGCTGGTGGGGTGGTAGGTGAGGACCAGGGGAACCCTATTCCTAGTGGGGTGGCAGGAGGATGGAGTGAGAGCAGATGTACGTGAAATGGGGGAGATGCGTTTAAGAGCAGAATTGATAGTGGAGGAAGGGAAGCCCCTTTCTTTAAAAAATGAAGACATCTCCCTCATCCTAGAATGAAAAGCCTCATCCTGAGAGCAGATGCGGCGGAGACAGAGGAATTGCGAGAAGGGGATGGCATTTTTGCAAGAGACAGGGTGAGAAGAGGAATAGTCCAGATAGCTGTGAGAGTCAATAGGCTTATAGTAGACATCAGTGGATAAGCTGTCTCCAGAGACAGAGACAGAAAGATTTAGAAAGGGGAGGGAGGTGTCGGAAATGGACCAGGTAAACTTGAGGGCAGGGTGAAAGTTGGAGGCAAATTTAATAAAGTCAACGAGTTCTGCATGCGTGCAGGAAGCAGTGCCAATGCAGTCATCGATGTAGCGAAGAAAAAGTGGGGGACAGATACCAGAATAGGCACGGAACATAGGTTGTTCCACAAACCCAACAAAAAGGCAGGCATAACTAGGACCCATACGGGTGCCCATAGCTACACCTTTAGTTTGGAGGAAGTGGGAGGAGCCAAAGGAGAAATTATTAAGAGTAAGGACTAATTCCACTAGACGGAGCAGAGTGGTGGTAGAGGGGAACTGATTAGTTCTGGAATCCAAAAAGAAGTGTAGAGCTTTGAGACCTTCCTGATGGAGGATGGAAGTATATAAGGACTGGACATCCATGGTGAAAATAAAGCGGTGAGGGCCAGGGAACTTAAAATCATAGAAAAGTTTAAGAGCGTGAGAAGTGTCACAAACATAGGTCGGAAGGGATTGAACAAGGGGTGATAAAACAGTGTCGAGGTATGCAGAAATGAGTTCGGTGGGGCAGGAGCAAGCTGAGGCAATAGGTCGGCCAGGACAGGCAGGTTTGTGGATCTTGGGTAGCAGGTAGAAACAAAAAGTGCGGGGTGTGGGAACTATAAGGTTGGTAGCAGTGGATGGGAAATCCCCTGAGCGGATAAAGTGGGTGATGGTGTGGGAGACAATGGCCTGGTGGTCCTTAGTGGGGTCACGATCGAGGGGTAAATAAGAGGAGGTATCCGCGAGTTGTCGCTGTGCCTCGGCAAGGTAGAAGTCAGTACGCCAGACTACAACAGCACCCCCCCTTATCGGCGGGTTTAATAATAAGGTTAGGATTAGTGCGGAGGGAGTAGAGAGCAGAGCGTTCGGAAGGAGTGAGGTTGGAATGGGGACAAGGTGCGGTGAAGTCGAGACGGTTGATGTCCCGTCGGCAATTAGCGATAAAGGGATCCAGAGCAGGCAGAAGACCAGAGTGGGGTGTCCATGAAGAAGAGGAGGGTTGAAGACGGGAGAAGGGGTCATCGGTGTGGGTGGAAGAGTCCTTGCCGAACAAGTAGGCTCGGAGACGGAGACGGCGGAAGAAAAGTTCCGCATCGTGGCGAACATGGAACTCGCTGAGGTGTGGGCGAAGGGGGACAAAGGTGAGGCCCTTACTGAGGACCGAGCGTTCTGCCTCAGACAGTTGAAGGTCGGAGGGGATGGTAAAGACCCGGCACGGATGAGAGCTGGGATCAGAGGGGGGAGGGGGGAGGCTGGGGGTGTCAATGGAGAGGGGAGGGTTGGGGTGAGAGGAAGATGGAGCCTCCGAGGGCCCAGGAGTTGACGGTGGGATCTGAGGAAGACGGGGCTGCGGAGTAGTGGTGGGGGAAGGGGAGACGGGAGTCACAACAGCAGCACATAAAGACCCGGCCTGGAGTTCAAGGCTGGAATCTTGAGAGCTGGGATCAGAGGGGGGAGGGGGGAGGCTAGGGGTGTCAATGGAGAGGGGAGGGTTGGGGTGAGAGGAAGATGGAGCCTCCGAGGGCGCAGGAGTTGACGGTGGGATCTGAGGAAGACAGGGCTGCGGAGTGGTGGTGGGGGAAGGGGAGACGGGAGTCACAACAGCAGCACATAAAGACCCCGCCTGGAGTTCAAGGCTGGCGTCGCAGTTGGTGGTTGCGCAATCGCTGTGTAGGTGTCCATGGTCGTTGCTGGGGTCCGGGTTTTGAATATGCCCTGAGGTGTTGGAGCCGCCGAGATCAGTGGCAGGCGCCGCAATCTGAAGTTCATGTCTGCTAGCGTCGGGGCCGGCAGGCTCTGGAGTCCATAGATGTAGGACCTTGCGATCTTTGCCTAACATGACAAAGTCAAAAAAACGGTGATTGCAGGCGTGAATCCGACGGAGGATGAAATAACGGGTAGGACCATTACAGACGGCGAAGAAAGTGTCCCGAAGGTGTGGAAGGGTCTGGGATTGCTTATCGACAGGATAGTTATTGACAGGATAACTAAAATCTTGTTCAACAACATAGGTTTCAGGAGGATCTTGGAGCTAGAAGGAGAGAGAGCAAAGAAGGGAAAGCAAAGTCACAAAATGTTGAAGTCAAACGATGGAGATTTTAGATGTGGCTATACAGCTGACAGTGGTTACAGAGACTCTGAGATCATAAGACATAGAGCAGAGTTAGGCCACATGATCCATCAAGTCTGCCTCACCATTCCATCATGGCTGATTTATTATCCCTCTCAATCCCATTCTCCTGGCATCCCTCCGTAACCTTTGATGCCCTGACTAGACAAGAACCTATATACTCAGTGACTTAGCCTCCACAGCCATCCACCGCGATGAATTCCACAGATTCACCACCCTCTGACTAAATAAGTTCCTTCTCATCTCTGTTCAAAATGGATATGCATTGCGAAGCTGTGCCCTCTGGTCCTGGACTTACTCAATATAGGAAGCATCCTCTCCACATCCACTCTATCTAACCCCTTCAATACTTGAGAGGTTTCATTGAGATCCCCACTCAATCTTCTAAACTCCAGTGAGTACTGGCCCAGAGGCATCAAGTGCTCCTCGTACAGTAACCATTTCATTACCAGATTCATTTTCATGAACCTCCTCTGGACCCTTTCCAATGCCTGCACATCTTTTCTTAGATAAAGAGCCCAATACTCCAAGTGCAGTCTGACCAATGCTTTATAAAGCTGCAGCACCACATCCTTACTCTTATAATCTATTCCTCTCAAAATAAATGCTAACATTGCGTTTGCCTTTCTTACCACAGATTCAACTTGCAAGTTAACCTCTGATATTTGAATTTTCTCCCCATTTAGAAAATAGTCTATGCCTTTATTCCTTCTACTAAAGTGCACAATCATACACTTCCTTCCATCGTATTCCATCTGCTACTTGTTTGCCCATTCTCCCAATCTGTCCAAGTCAGTCTTCAGGCTCCCTGCTTCCTCAACACTACCTGCCCCTCCACCTATTATTGTATTGTCTGCAATCTTAGCCACAAATCCTGTCATCCAAATCATTACCATATAACATGAAAAGAAGGGGTCCCAATACCAACCCCTGCAGAGTATGTCTTGTCACTGGCAGCCAACCAGTTTAGGCCCCCTTTTTTCTAACTTTTTGCCTCTTACCAATCAGCCAATTCTCTATCCATGCTAGTACCTTTCCTGTAATATCATGGGCTCTTATCTTGTTAAGTAGCCTCATTTGCAACACCTTGTCAAAGGCCTTCTGAACATCCAAGTAAGCAACATCCACTGACTCTCCTTTGTCTATCCCACCTGTTATTTCCTCAAACAATTTCAGCAGATTTGTCAGGCAAGATTCCCCCTTAAGAAAACCATGCTGACTTAATACTTATTAGGTTTATCTGTCATTTCATTTCCACCAAGCATGATTTTCCAGTAGTCCAACATCCACTCTCACCTCTCTTTCACTATTTATGTATACTTGAGAAACTTTTCAGATATATGCGTATAACTGAGACAGAGTAGTATGAAGCAGTAAGAAGCACAGCATCTGGTTTTACAGAGTACTGCTTCTGCAGCGGGACTGGTATGTCTCAGCAGTTGATCTCTTCCTAGAATTTAGTTAAATTTGACAGCTAGTATTTAGCATTTAACCACCCACTGCTCATTCTTGTTATACAGTGAGTGTCAAGTCAAACTAGAGTTTCTAGAAAGTATTGGGACCTAGAGGCAAAAGAAAATAAAATTTAAAAGGAATAGCAAGAATCCGCTGATAGACCGGATGTTACCCACTGCCTGAGTGCTGCCTCTGCCCAGAACATCGGCAGCGTCACAGCAGCAGTCCGGGAGCAGCATTGGAATCTGTGTTAAGATGCTGAACTTTATATAACTTGAGAGACTGTTTCATGGAAAAGAGCACTGCTGTCACTGCATTTTGGGCTAGTGCTAGCTTCATGACACGGGGATCATCGCGCGCAGGCGCTTCTGGGAAATGGCGCAAGATTTAAGAAGAGCTCAGGAACCTCGGGAACGCGCACTTGGTTTGAAAACATAACGGTCTATTAGGGAGCGGAGTCTGTGCAGGTCGGAATCCATCAACGAAGTCCGGAGAGGTAGCCAGTTTTTCACCTTATGGCTAGTGACTAGTGACTAATGTCTAATGACTAATGTCTAATGGCTAATGTCTAGTGACTAACGACTAGTGACTAGTGACTAATGTCTAATGACTAGTGACTAATGTCTAATGTCTAGTAACTAATGTCTAATGACTAGTGTCTAATAACTAATATCTAATGACTAATGACTAATGTCTAATGGCTAATGGCTAATGTCTAATGGTTGATGGAACTAATGGAACTATCAAACTTCCACACTTGCGAAAAATAAGAGGAGGAAAAAGGAAAAGTTGTTTGGTCATTGAGTGGAATCCAGTTAAAAACCCTCAGGTAGACGAATTCAATCTCTTTCAAGTGGGGAAGCTGCACATGTTCAAAGAAGAAAAAGAAATCCGATTTGACAATGAGTTAGGTGGCTAGTTAGAAAGGTTTACATGTTATTACTGTCAGTAAAGGATATCTCAGGCCTTTGGAGACCCTGGAATATTGTTTCTACAGAATTTGAAATTGGATTTTGGTGAGTAGTCTAATTAATTGAAACGTGGCATAGTGCTCAGACTGATAAAACGCACATGCTGCACAATGCAGTAACTCCAGTCTACCTGCTCTACCCTCAGTAACTACATAAAGAGGAGTCCGAGCTCCAGATTCTGGAGCACAAGAGTGTATTCAGCGAAAGCCCAGGTAACTGCAACAAAAAACAGCGGCAGGTAATTAAAAATACTCAGATCATCTTCCTCTTTAATCAGTACTTGATTCTGTGTATTGACGGTGGGAGGATTCCCATTCGAGGGTAACTAAAGCCTGGAGCTTAGCACCATGGGTCACTGAGGGAAGGAGGGAGAAAAATCTAGAGGTCAATAGCTATAGATGATTCGATATTTTGTGTAGCATACAGGCACTTGTAAGTGGCTTGTCATTACTTTGAAAGTTACAGATTAATCAGGGGAAGTGCTTATGGATTTATCAAGAGAAGGCTGTGCCTGATTAGCGACTGAATTTTCAAGAAGGTAGTCAGGAGAATTGCTGATTTACACTGGTATTTTACTCATTATGTATAACTGGATGAAACTGCTGCTCATTGAAGGTGTCCTTGGTGGGATGCGGTGAAGAGGTGAAGTTATATGACATCAGGACCGGCTGAATGCTACAAACAATGATGAGAATCATGTGAATTCTACGTGATCAATTATGCAGTGGAGAGATAAGGGGTGAGATCAAATGAGGCCAGTGTCACAAAGCTAGAAAATGGATGTGAGATTGTGAATGAAAATAAAGTCAATGACCATTTGAAGATCTGTTGACTGAAGGGAACATTAGGAACTTCAATGAAATTCCTTTCAATCTTGGAAAAGGCTTAGTAATGGATGTGGGGGTTAAAACCAGCACAAATAAAAGTGTGTGGAAGCTGGCTGCAAGCCATAGATTTCTGCATTTCACTGTTTCTATCTGACTCAATTTGGGGAGGGGGTAGGAATTTGGGGAGGTAGTGTGATGTCAACAACTACACGTGCACTACTCAGCTGGGATTGACACACATTGAAAACAAGTTCCTGATCTCCAGGACTTGAAACGTGGCACTGAAAGTAATGCAAGCTCACTGTGACATAAGTAAGCTGATGAGCATTCAATATTCCCAGCTGCAATCTTGCATGCTTGTGGGAAAAGGTTTATTCATAGTGCATTTGCTGATATATATTACCTTCTACGCTTTGGAGTTTGCACTACCACATCAGGATAGGATGTCGTAGATTGGATCAAAGTGTCAAAAGCTACCTGCTCCTGCTCACAGATCTGTAACAACGCAGCAGAAAGGGAAGGAACAGAGGGGTGCCCAGCAGAGGAGCTCAGCAAGGAAATGATCAGCAGAGAAGGGAACAGCAGAAGGGGTAAAAGCAAATAGTTTAGGCTGAATGAATTACTGCCAGCAAACAATGAGTTTTTTCTCAGATGTGATTCCAAAGGGTCATTGTAGCATCAGGAGTATCAGAGCCCACTTGAAGAACCTCCAAGTAATTATAGGTATGTTCCACAGCACTTTTCCAGCCTTTCCAAAGGAAGCATTTGGGAAAACAACATGTTGCTTTCAGGAGGAAAACTGCAGATGCTGGAATTTCAAGTAACACACATAAAAGTTGCTGGTGAACGCAGCAGGCCAGGTAGCATCTATTTCCAATAGATGCTGCCTGGCCTGCTGCGTTCACCAGCAACTTTTATGTATGTTGCTTTCAGTGCTTGTTTTCACACGGTGGTGAATTCACAAAACAGAGCAGAAGTATTTTTGCTGAGCCAGAGGAATTCAATACATCCACTGTCCTTGTGGGTCTCTGCGGTTAAAGGAAAAAAAAACAGTGAAACAGCAATTCACAGAGCTCAATCTGTCTTTCCTGGTGGAGATATCTGGGTCCATTTATTTATTTATTCTACATTCCACAGATGTCCCTCTAAAAGGGACGTCGAGGGGAGTGATACTCTCCTTCTTTCATCATTCTTCCATATCCATTTATCTAGTGGAGGAAGGAAGATTATAAAGAAAGTTTGGATGTTCTTAGGTTAAACGTTTCCCCAATAAACAAAACCACGATCTGGTGACTCAGAGCCCACATAATTTCCTTTCTAAAAGTGTTTTTTTTATACATTTTTGTTTTAAAAAAAAGATGTTTTGTTGTCTCTGTATTGGATGTCTAGACTGAGAGCTGTTGCATGGTTAAAGGAGGACGTCACCAGGGAGTTTTTGTGGTGGCCTTTACCTTGAATGACTCCTTCACATTTACCGTTTTTTGCCTTTGTTTTTCAAGGTCTGTTCTTTTAATTCACTGATTTCAGTAAAAGTTTATTTTTGAGAAGAAGTATCAAGTGAGTTCATATTTCCTGAGCAGCAAAGAGACATTAGCATTAAGTTCCTCAAGGAACAATAATTAGTTTTAAGACTGTTGCTGTTTTGGAAAATAAAATGTTCGGAACAGTCATTTAACGAAAAGGTCCAAGATGTTTTCATCATGACGGCATCTTCATGACATCATTTACAACAGTTAGAATGTGCAGACAGCACTGCCTATGGCACTGGCGTTGGAAGTATGTTGAATTAGTAGAAGAGCAACATTGAAGGGAAGTTGTTACTTCGTAAAGTTCAAAGAAGGAAGATGTTGCATGAATAATCTCTGAGTGTGGTTGCACTTTCAGCTTTAATGTTGCTATCTCAGAAAATTTTGAAGGAGTAAACAGAATTGTTATGCTAGGAGCCCATTGTGGGCATTAAGTTGAATGGACAATATAATAATCAGCGATAGAAAAGAAGTTCAGTTCACTCTAAATCTGCTCACATTCTCAAAGTATTTTGTACATAAGACTATTTATTCTGATACTAGCAAATCATGGATACATGCTACACTGATAACCCATTTGGAAAGACAGCCTAATCCGAAGGGTAACCAAAAAAAAAGGTGTTCACCTGGCGGAGAATCTCACCTTGTCCCTCAACACCAGCTCCATAGTAAAGGAAGCCCAGCAGTGTCTCTACTTTCTGTGAAGGCTGAGAAAAGTCCATCTCCCACCCCCATCCTCACCACATTCTACAGAGGTTGTATTGAGAGCATCCTGAGCAGCTGTATCACTGCCTGGCTTGGAAATTGCACCATCTCGGATCGCAAGACCCTGCAGCAGATAGTGAGGTCAGCTGAGAAGATCATCAGGGTCTCTCTCTTCCCGCCATTACAGACATTTACACCACACGTTGCATCCTTAAAGCAAACAGAATTATGAAGGACCCCATGCACCCCTCATACAAAGTCTTCTCCCTCCTGCCATCTGGCAAAAGGCACCGTCGTATTCGGGCTCTCATGACAAGACTATGTAACAGTTTCTTCCCCCAGGCCATCAGACTCCTCAATACCCAGAGCCTGGACTGACACCAGCCTACTGCCCTCTACTGTGCATATTGCCTTGTTTATTGTAATGCCTGCACTGTTTTGTGCACTTCATGCAGCCCTGGGTAGGTCTGTAGTCCAGTGTAGTCTTTGTGTTGTTTTACGTAGTTCAGTGTAGTTTTTGTATTGTTCATGTAGCACCATGGTCCTGAAAAACATTGTCTCGTTTTTACTGTGTACTGTACCAGCAGTTATGGTTGAAATGACAATAAAAAGTGACTAGACTTGACTTGAACACTCAACAGATGAATCAGCATCTGTGAAAAAGAGGCAGATTTAATCTCTCCAGTCAAAGACACTTTGAGAGAGTTGAAAGTTACTTGCCTATTTCATATAAGCCAGGAAAGACTGAGATAGCAACAATACAACAGTAGCACTGGAAGCATCTTTAAGGTCATATAAAAGCTTACAAAGAGATCCAAAGAAAAATTACCAAACTTTGGCACCAAGCTGCACAAAGAGCCATGAGGGAATATTGCAGTATAGTTAGTCAATGGCACAGGGTTAAGTATCACCTTAAAAAGCAGAAGGATAGTGACAGTGGGATGAGAGTGAGAAAAGGATTCAGAAGGTATTATAGAGTTGAGTGCATGGGCTTCAATGGTGGAGCAGTTAAATTTGGGAATGGTCAAAACATCAGAAATCTGAAACTGACATTTTGGATATTTGTCTGTCAAACATCACAGAAAGTGGAGGGAGCATGACCATGGAAGGAACTGAAAACAAGAATGAAGCTTTGAAATTAGGATATTTTTAAACAACAGCCGGTAAAAATCAGAAAACACAGAGGCTGAACAGTGAACAGGACTTTATGTGAACCAGAAGGTTTTAAGAGACAGGAGGAGCATTTGAACTGGCCTTGAAGCCAAGGTATTAGGGTAAGGAAAATAATCCATTCTCTGTATGAGCAGCACATACATGAGAAGGTACAATTCACCGTGCAAAGAGGTCATTACTTTTAAAGCCACAAAATTAGCAAGCAAATGTCTCATTAAAGTGTAAGAAGTTAATTAAGTTTCCTACTGCTTCTATAATCTAGTCCTCAACAGAAGCATAGCCATTTACTTGAAAGAGGAAAGCCTTGCTTCACCAAGCACTTCCTGCCACAAAAAGCAAGACCTCCCGGTAGCTAGCCATTTCAATTCTACTTCCTATTCCCAGTCCGACATGTCAGTCCATGACCTCCTCTACTACCAGGACGAGGCCACACTCGGACTGGAGGACCAACACCTAATATTCTGTCTGGGGAGCCTCCAACCTGATGGCACAAACATCAATTTCTTGAACTTCTGGTAATACCCTCCCCCACCTCCTGACCTTCAGTATTCCCCATTCTTGCTTCTCTCTTGCACCTTATCTCCTGCCCATCACCTCCCACTGGTGCTCCTCCACCTTCCTCTTTATTCCTTGGTCTTCTGTCCTCTCCTATCAGATTCCCCCTTCTGCAGTCCTTTATCTCTTTTACCAATCAACTTCCCAGCTCTTTTTTTCAACACCTCCCCCTCTCCTGGACTCACCTATCACCTTCCACCTTGTACTTCTTCCTCCACTCCCCCCACCTTTGTACTCTGACTTCTCCCCTTCCTTTTCAATCATGAAAAAGAGTCTCAGCCTGAAACATCTACTGTTTACTCTTTTCTATAGGTGACTTGCTGAGTTCCTCCAGCATTTTGTATGCGTTGCTTTGGATTTCCAGGATCAGCAGATTTTCTCATGTAAGTGAAAAGCTAAATCTGTGAGTGCACAACAGGTAGAGGAATTTAATTACAAAGTTTTTTTTTTGTTTATTATTAGTTCATCTGCATTTTTATTAGAACATAATTTTTGCTGCTGATTGGATCCAGCATGTCCTGGTTTCAAGGTTCTGTAGGAGAAGTGTTCAACACGGGTCATTTTCTGTTGTTGCAATAAACAAACATTTGCAGCACATCTCCAGAAGGCAGGCCTAAGAGCACACCAGGTTCTCTGGCATATACTATCGTAAAGCTGGTGCAAAAATTTCCCTTTGTCATCACTTTAGTATATGTCAAAGACCTTGGTGTGCTGTTAAGCTAGGTCTCTGTTTTTCCACAAATCATTTTCAGTCACATCCCTTCTCGGCAGCAAGTTGATGGCAGTAAGGAGGGAAGACAATGTGAAGAAAGCTAGACGATCTCACTGGCAGTAGTCCTCAGTAGGTCAGGACTTCACCTCACAGAAAGTACTCTCTTGAATCTATAGGAAAGTTAGTTCAAAAATAATATTTTGTTGGTCAGCTTCATCCAAGATCAGAGCAGCCCAATTACCAAAAGGTAACTTAGCACAAGAAAGAAGATCCTGGATAAAATGTGTGAAGGCTCAAATCACATTGGTGCTGGCTAGCAAGGAACCCCGAAAACATTGTCAACTCAGTTAAAACACAAAATGCTAGAGGAATTCAGCAGGCCGGGCAGAATAAATGGAAAAGAGAAAGGTCTCGGCCCAAAACGTCAACTATACTCTTTTCCATAGATGCTTCCTGGCCTGCTGAGTTCCTCCAACATTTTGCGTGTGTTGCTTGGATTTCTAGCATCTGCAGATTTTCTCTTGTTTGTGATTCAACTCAGTTGTGCAATTTGGGCAGATTTAGGCCATGGCTCAGCAATATCACATTTTTTGTAATCCATTTTCCAGTTGAAAATCAGAATGAATAAGAACTATCAATGCAAGATGAACAGAAATTCATTTATGATAAAACTTTGCTGTTTCAAAAATAAACTTTATTCATAAAAATTATTTCAAAAAATGCAGAACCTTTTGTAGTTCTTTTTTCAGGCATAGCATTGTCCAGTCTGTTCGGTTGTAGTGGCATCAAGTTAATACATTTTATATATAAAGCACCCATTCCACTCATGTGGCTTCTTTGAACAATATACCTGCAAGTGCTCAAATTGTAGTGGGACTATTAGACTGGATAGTGGCAGCAAGACCTTAGACTGCAGTTCTATCTCACAAACTCTTTGCATCTGGTGCCCAAAACTTTAGTGCATCCCTTAGCATGTACTCTTGTAAGCATGAGTACGCTAGGAAACAGCATTCAATGTATGTGTCTCATGTCTCATTGTAAGTGCAGATGATGTTGAGTCAGGATACAGGAGCAAAATAGGACACCTAGTTGAGTGATGTCACATTAACAGCCCCTCACTCAACAATGGTAAAACTTAAGAGCTGTTTTGACTTCAAGAAGGGGAAGGGGAGACAAAGGTGCACCTATCTATATTTGGGGATTGACGCTGGAGACAGTCAACAGCTATAAATTCCTGAATAATAGCATCAGGTGACCCGTCCTGAGCCCAACACATACAGTAGATGAAATCACAAGGAAGGCATGACAAGATGTTTACTTTCTTAGATGGTTAGGGAGGTTTTGCTTAACACAGAACACACTAACAAATTTCTACAGATGTACTTACAGATAATGAAAATATCCTGACCTGTAGCATAATGGTCCAGTACAGCAATTTAAATGCACAGAAATGAAAGGCGCACAGAGATACATCAAAGGCACATCTCTCTCCACCGTCAGTAGTATTTACAGGAGGTGTGATCAAGAAGGCAACCTCCTCCGTCAAAAATCCCCACCAACCAGGCCATGCCATCTTTTTGTAGCTACCATTGGGCAGCAGCTGCAAAAGCCTGAAGTCTCGCACCACCAGATTCAAGAATAGATTCTTGAATCCCTTCAACCATTCAGTTCTTGAGCCAAGCGACACAGCACTGTCACAGCCGTTCAGCACCATTATGACCACTTTGATCACTTTGCACTAAAATAGACTTTCTTTTGCTCTAATTGTATTCTTGTAATTGTGTTCTTCCTTGTAAAAATCGTGTACAATTTAAATTTGATATATATCTTTCTTATAACTGCTGCTTAAATGGTGCTATCCACCTGTGATACTGCCGCAAGAGGTTTTCCATTGCATCTTTGCATGTGGCCAAGTGGTTAAGGCGTTCGTCTAGTGATCTGAAAGTCACTAGTTCAAGCCTCAGCTGTGGCAACATACTTGTGTCCTTGAGCAAGGCACTTAACCACACATTGCTCTAGTGTCTGTGCGAGGAGTGGCGCCCCACACAGACTTCCAATCAGCGCCTTGTAAGGCATGAAAATGCCCAACGCAGGCCTCTCATGGTCTGAGTCGACGTTCCCCTTTTGCATTTATGTACTTGCACATATGACAATAAACTTGACTTCGGCTTTAACTTTATACTGGAAGATAATCAAGTTTCAGGCAAACCAAAGTGTATCTTTCACTAAGTTGAGTGATTTTCCAGTAGCGCGTCATGTAATTTTTAAAATTTCAAACATGTACATATTATTTTTTGCTTTTATTAATAGTGCTGTAACAATAAGGTGTCTGTTGTGTGGAGCAGTCCCTTACATGTAGGGAATGCAATCAAAATCAGAATCAGGTTTAATATCACTGACAGATGTTGTGAAATTTATTGTTATGCGGCAGTAGTACGTTGCAATTAATAAAAATAAAAAGCTATATATTACAATAAGTATATATAATATATATTTCAAAATTAAATAAGTAGCGCAAAAAGAGAAAAACATTAGTGAGGTAGTGTGTCGGGGTTCAATGTCCATTCAGAAATCTGATGGCAGAGGAGAAGAAGCTATTTCTGAATTGTTGAGTGTGTGCCATCAGGCTCCTGTACCTCCTGTACATGGTAGCAATGAGAAGAGGGCATGTCCTAGGTGATGGAGGTCCTTAATGATGGACCTTTTTGAGGCATTTTTCCTTGAAGATGTCCTGGACACTACAGAGCTAATGCCCATGATGGGCTGACTGAGTTTACAAATTTCTGCAGCTTATTTCAATCCTGCTCAGTAGCACTCCCGACTCCCCATACCAGATGGTGATGCAGCCAATTCGAATGCTCTCCACAGTATAACTGTAGAAATTTGTAACTGTCTTTGGTGACATACCAAATCTCCTCAAACTCTTAATAAAATGTAGTCCTGTCGTGCCTTCTTTGTAACCATATCGTTATGTTGATAAGTCCTCAACATAGTTGACACCCACTTTGTGAATGATCAGGGGTGTGGGGGCTATGTGGAGCCTACACAGAAGACGTACTGAGTCTAGGGGTGATCAACCATAATCATATTGAATCCAGGGCAGGATTGAAGGGCCAGTTGGCCTACTTTTTCTCTCATGTTTCTGTATAATGCAAAAGTCAACCTTGGGACACATTAGACCTTGCCAATATGGTACCAAATAACACTATTAATTCATAAATTAGCTGATCATTACCCTTTGTAGAAAACTGCCTTGAGCAAATTACATAAAGGACTAAATCTTAGAAGTACATTATAGGCTATAAAGCATTTTATGATCTATCTCCTATGGTTGTGGAAAGTGATTCATAAATCATAAATGCAAATACTGCTGTTGAAGATCAGAACATACAGACTCTGAACATAAAAGCAGAATTGCTGGAAACAACAGATCTAGTTTGAGTTCAAGTTCAAGTTCAAGTTCAGCTTCTTGTCATCCGACATGTACACCGCCAAAAGGAACAACGTTCCTCCCAACCAAGGTGCACAACACAGTACATATAACTCACGCACATAACACATCATATAATATTGCCACAAATAAATTGACAAATAATAAGGTGCACTTAAGACACAAGTTAAAAAGTAAACAGTATAACACTACCGGCGCTTCATATTTGATGAGACCTGGGATCCTGACCGGGTATGTTATCAAGCTCGGCAGCTTTATATGGTTGACCCTGGCTACAGTCTTTCTCACATCACCTGCGGCCAGACAGTGTGCCTGCTCCTTGGTGGGGGGGGGGGGGGGAGAGGGGCATCAAACTGAGCGTAAAAGACATTTAGTCTACCAGGAAGATATGAGGAAACAGAAACAGAGTTAATATTTCAGGTCTTTCAGGATGTAATGAAAGATTTAATCAACGTTGCTATGCACGAATGCTCTGGATGGCTCTTGACGTGTGTTGGCAACAGCACATGACGAACGTCGAGCTCTATAACAACCTACCGATGCTCACCACTAAAATCAAGGCGAGAAGACTGCAACTAGCGGGGCACTGTCTACGCCACCCTGAGCTACCTGCCAGCCTAGTCATCATATAGGAGCCCAAGCACTGGAGGATGAACCCTGGGCACCCTCCCAAGACTATGGTCAACATGCTCCTAGAAGACAGCGGCGCGGCTAATGTAGATGAACTGAACACACTGTTGAGGGGGAGGGAAAAGTGAAGAGTCTGTCATCGATCCCGACGCCGGCCCCCTAGGCCTGAGTTGACGTAGTAGTAGTAATCAACCAACATCACCAAAACCAAGACTGATACTAGAGTGTAGCAGTGACCCTGGATGAAGAAATAAACATGCATTATACAATCTTTATAGCAGCATCTGGATATCATCATAAACCAACATTTTACCCCGAGGCTATGTTACACAACTTACAATGAATCCCACCACTTTGCCACATCTTCCCCAACTTGTTTTAAGTATTGTTTCCCTATACAGACTGCTTCATACCAAGTAACACTGCAATGGTTTCTCTGAGTTGCTGCATACTACACTGTAGAAGTGAATTCACTCGTTCATACAAATCTTGCACTGCCACAGTTCCTGATAATAGCGATTTCTAATGAAAGAGACATATATTCAGTGGCCACTTTATTATGCAAGGGGTTTCTTTTTTTATGTCACTGCGTAGTATAATTAAAATGGCTTCTTTGTTATGTTATAATTGAAAGGGCTTCTTTGTTATGTTAACTGCTGAGAAAGTCCTCCCACTAGCAGTTTGTTTGGATCACGTTACCTATAAGAAAGGTGTTACAAACCAATTGGGATAGTTGTTAGGCTTTTGGTGTGTCTGAAGATATTGTATGCGCGGGGTTTTGGGGGAGAAGGCGGGAGAGAGAGACAGAGGATGGACCAGGTGTTGTGAGTCCGCTAACGGGATCGGACCCCGAGCGGGGTGTTCGGCGAGGAGAGGAGACGGAGACAGACTCGTATGGAGCGTCTGGTCGACCAGCGTTTTTTGGTCCCAGGCGGCCGGTGGAGGTGGTCCGAGGGGTCGCCGGGTGAAGAAAAAGGGTCCTGAGCTCCAACTGTTTGTGCACGAAGAGATTGAACTTTGATAAGTGTGGTGCCTTTTATTTTCCTTTTATATTTTATTCTCTATTAATTATATAGTTCCAGTAATATCTATAAACTGTAAATCACTTAATTGTATATGGTGTATTGTCTGTTATTTGGGTGGGGTGGGGTACATCACACAGCGTCCACACAAACTGATTACCCAGTTTGGCGGGGCTGAGGGCTGTCTCCCTAGACGGCAGAGAGCCGAGCGACCCTGAGGCTGGCCAGGGAGGCTACAATTAAGTACGCCTGTACTGATGCTCGTTGATGCAAATATCTCATCAGCCAAATCCAATGCACAAAAAGCACACAGACAGGTCAAGAGGTTCAGTTGTACAGACCAAACATCAGAATGGGGGAAAACGTGATCTAAGTGATTTTGACCAATGAATGATTGTTGGAACATGACAGGGTAGTCTGAGTATTTCAGAAACTGCTGATTTCCTGAGATTTCCGTGTGCAACAATCTCTAGAGTTTACAGAGGCTAGCGTGAAAAATAAATCCAATGAGTGCCACTTCTATGGGTGAAAACTCCTTGTTAACGAGAGAGGTCAGAGGATAATGGCCAGACTGGTTCAAACTGACAGGAAGATAGCAGCAATTCAAGTAACCACATGTTACAACTGTGGTGTGCAGAAAAGTCTCTCTGAATGCATAACACATAGAACCTTGAAGTAGATAGACGACAGGAGCAGAAGGCCACATTGGGTTTCACTGCTGTACCTAATAAAGTGGCCACTGCCCATATATTCCCAGTCATACTTAAAGTTGTAGAATGTGGTTTAGTTTCTTTACAGGCATGTTGCTCCTTCTCTCTGAAAACCTATCTCACATTGCCTCACTAACAAACCACACAGCAGTCAGTCTTGGCCTCTTCATGAGTGTTATGGTAATATTCATTCAATCACAAGTAACTAGAAAAATAAGTAATGAGTGCAAAGAGCAGATCTCAATCTGAGTATTCTCTAATGAAGGACTCATTGGTTGACAGGGCAAAACAGTATGAAAATTGTCGTCATATTGACTAGATCTTTTGATGTATTCCAAAGAGGACCAGTTAAAAGAAAAGCTAAAACATTAACAAAAAAAAAAATTGAAAGAATATTGGTGGGTGTATGATTCAAAGATTCTGAGTTAAAGATTTGTAGTAGATCCAAAGCCCTTAAATCCTTGGTAATGTTCATAAATGGCAGCGTTAGACCCGAAAAGATGCTGACATTATATTAAACTTCAATTCAAATGTTTAGACATTTTCTTCAGCTTCAAGGCAAAAACTAACTTGATATCCTGCTGGAAGAAAACATGAAAATGGATTTGTGAGCCGCCTCTACGATCCCCTGTGGCAAGCCACTAAATTTGCCCGTAAATAAGTACCCAGTTCTCAGGAAGTAACAGGGAAAGCAATGAGGCTGGGGCTGCAATCCCTAGTCCCCTGCTAGTCTGGGTGTCGAAGCTAGATCCACAACTTTGACTTGGACTTCCTTGTATGGCATCACTTAAGACTCACTGAAAAATCATTGGCTGAACATTGGCATTTCTGACCAAAACACTTCACCCCAACATGCTTATTGTTGAAATAGTCAGGGATTCATCTTTGAACTTTCTCAGTTTTAAGAGATTCCAAGATGATTACACAAGCAACACACATCAAAGTTACTGGTGAACGCAGCAGGCCAGGCAGCATCTCTAGGAAGAGGTACAGTCGACGTTTCAGGCCGAGACCCTTCGTCAGGAATAACTGAAGGAAGAATTAGTAAGAGATTTGAAAGTGGGAGGAGGAGGGGGAGATCCAAAATGATAGGAGAAGACAGGAGGGGGAGGGATGGAGCCAAGAGCTGGACAGGTGATTGGCAAAGGGGATATGAGAGGATCATGGGACAGGAGGTCCGGGAAGAAAGATAAGTGGGGGGGAAACCCAGAGGATGGGCAAGGGGTATAGTCAAAGGGACAGAGGGAGAAAAAGGAGAGTGAGAGAAAGGATGTGTGTATAAAAATAAATAACGGATAGGGTACGAGGGGGAGGTGGGGCATTAGCGGAAATTAGAGAAGTCGATGTTCATGCCATCAGGTTGGAGGCTACCCAGACGGAACATAAGGAGTTGTTCCTCCAACCTGAGTGTGGCTTCATCTTTACAGTAGAGGAGGCTGTGGATAGACATGTCAGAATGGGAATGGGATGTGGAATTAAAATGTGTGGCCACTGGGAGATCCTGCTTTCTCTGGCAGACAAAGCGTAGGTATTCAGCAAAGCGGTCTCCCAGTCTGCGTCGGGTCTCACCAATATATAGAAGGCCACATCGGGAGCACCGGACGCAGTATATCACCCCAGCCGACTCACAGGTGAAGTGTCGCCTCAGCTGGAAGGACTGTCTGGTGCCCCACCTCCCCCTCGTACCCCATCCGTTATTTATTTTTATACACACATTCTTTCTCACACTCTCCTTTTTCTCCCTTTGTCCCTCTGACTATACCCCTTGCCCATCCTCTGGGTGTCCCCCCCACTTGTCTTTCTCCCCGGACCTCCTGTCCCATGATCCTCTCATATCCCCTTTGCCAATCACCTGTCCAGCTCTTGGCTCCATCCTTCCCCCTCCTGTCTTCTCCTATCATTTTGGATCTCCCCCTCCCCCTCCCACTTTCAAATCTCTTACTAACTCTTCCTTCAGTTAGTCCTGACGAAGGGTCTCGGCCTGAAACGTCGACTGTACCTCTTCCTAGAGATGCTGCCTGGCCTGCTGCGTTCACCAGCAACTTTGATGTGTGTTGCTTGAATTTCCAGCATCTGCAGAATTCCTGTTGTTTGCGTTGATTACACAAGCATTGTCTTGCTTTGACTACTGTAGAGTGATGACTAATGCATTTCATTTAAACTATTATAGATTTTTAATGTCCTTACTTCTTGTTCAAAGTGCTTCAAAAGAATTTTATGTAGATTTTATTATCATTGCTTCAGGCCATTCACAAGCACAAATGAGGTTTGATGATCTTTCTAGTCTCTGGCAATGAGCAAAGCCGATGACAATGTGAAACTAAAGTGACAACAGAAATGCAGGATAAACACTGTAGGTGAAATGCTAGCAGGGAAGAGAAAATCTGAGTGGGCATTTCAGGTATATGACCATTCACCACATTAGTGACGGTCAGCCACTTTGATGTTAAAAGTCTAATAGTTCACATCTGTTAGCCTGTGAACTCTGGCGCAATTGGGAACCTATCCACTCTGAATTATCTTTGATCAGACACTCCCAGCATAAAATTTCCTGCTCTTACACTAACTCTTATTGATCATCGTGAAACACGTTGCACTTAAATACAATTCCTCCCTGATTGAGTTAGGACAGTGTAGTGTTTCCTAGTTAATTCATTGTTTGGTTCTTCTATTTCCTCGTACTCCACACATTTTGCAAGGATTACATTTGTGATTCATCTGGGGAATTGCCTGAAAGATGCCAGGCAATGACCATCACTTACCAGAATAAATCCAACTATCTGCTCTTGACATTCAGTAGTGTTGTTTTGCTTGAGTCCTCTACTGCCAACTTTCTCGGGTCATCAATGACCAGAACCTGTAACGAACTCTCCTCACACCCTCACCAAGATCTCCTATTTTCATCTCAATAACATCAACTGATCGCGGCCCTGTCTAACTATCCTCAGCTGCAGTGTAATTCCCATTCATACTTCTACTGCCTCTAATTTTGACCGTTCCAGTGCGATTCTTATAATCAAACTTAAGATTATTAAAAAATACTACAATTCATGTTCTAACTGATGATATATCATCGTCGTCTGTGGTTACTGACCTGAACTACCATCAGTTAAGCAAAGCTATGATTTTGAACTTATTTTTATTTTTAAATCCCTTTTAACGCTTTCCCTTCTTCATCCATGTAACGTCCTCCAAAATGACATCATATTCTCCATTTCTGAAATTTAACCATTCCAATATTCATGGACATGCCTTCAGCTGACAGGGCCCCTTGTTCTGGAATTTCTTTCTTAAAAGCTTTTACCTTTGCACCTCTTCTCTCTTCCTTTAAGATACTCTTTTAAAACCCATCTGTGTGGCTGTTTTGATCCCCTAACAGCACTTTATGAGAGTCTGCATTAATTTTATCTGATAGTGTTCCTGCGAAACATCTTGGAATAGTTTGTTAAGGTAAGGTGCTATATAAACACAAGTTGTTGTTGCTGTTATCCGATAAACAAACTATTAAAAACATTAATTCCAGCCACTTGAGAAATTACTTCTAACATTATTTACTTCAATTTATAATCTCATATATTAGTTTGTACTGTAGTTCATTTTGACCATCCAGTACTGCTGAATTATTGTGATGCACCAGTACTGATAGTCCACACCCCACCATTCTCTCCCTCTGCACCATTTAGGACAACTTGAAACTGCACTACTTGCTGCAGCTGCTGATACCATTGTAATGCTCTGCTCTGTGATATCTGCATGACTGTGCCTCAAGGAGACTTCCAAAGCCTCAATCTCCCTCCCATTGCTGCCGCCTTGGGTTCAGCAAGTACGGTCATTTCGAATTTGTTTATACCAATTCAAAGCTGTTTCAATGTTGACCTATTTTTAACAACACCAGGCATTGTTAAGCATTTATTATGCACTTTAAGTACCATTTGAGACACATTTCAGTCCTCATACCCGTGTTAATTGCTCGTTAGGTTATGATGTGCGATTACTGCCCTATGTGCTCACCATGCAGCATTTTGAATGATTTTTACAGGCAGTACATATTCATCTGCAATCCACACTGGGCTCTCTGTCTCTGCGCAGCATCTCTGAATCTAATTTTCACACACACTCATGTTGTTCACCCATGTTGTTTTGCTAATCCTGCCTCTCAGATGGCTCCTGTGTCCTTCTGATTGGTTTGGTGGTGTTATGTGAAGATGACTTTTCATTTATTTTTACAGGACAGGCTGCTTGTATATTTTTGTACTGAGGCATCTACCCTCCCCAGAAAGGATAATCGACTGGAGTGGTACAAAGAAAACAGGCAAAACCATAATTTCATAAATAAGTTCTGCATAGTCTTCTGCGTGTGATGGGGTAATGAAGAGCAACGATTTCAGGAATTCCATAATTAGTCATTGTGAAAAAATCTACACACCAGCTTGGAAAGAGACCGGCATGTTTGAGCCAGCTGCAAAGCCCAGGCAGAAATTGGATGACTATACTTCTGGGGCATGTGTTATTGCAACGTTATTAACATGTTCCTGCAAGCTTGATCTTTTTCAGAGCCTAATATCGTTGCGTTTTTGAGATTAAACTTCTGCACATTGCAGGTAGTCTGACAATGCCAAGCCCATGGAGTTTCAGGTGAAGGTCTCACAACTGGTTGGTATCTGCATCCCCTTCTATCAACATCCTGGGGGTTACCATTGACAGGAAACTGGTCTAGCCATATAAACACCATGGCAACCAGAGCAGGTCAAAGGCTAGGAATCCTGCAGTGTGTAAATCACCATCTGACTCCACAAAGCCTGTCCACCATCTACAAGGCTCAGGTCAGGAGTGTAATGGAATACTCACTACTCACCTGGATGAGTGCAGCTCCATCAACACTCAAGAAACTTGACACCATCAAGTACAAGGCAGCCCTCTTGATTGGTACCCCTTCCACAAGCATCCAATTCCTCCACATGTCGATGAACAGTTGCAGCAGTGTGTACCATCTACAAGATGCTCTACAATATGCCTAAGGCAGCACCTTCCAGACCCACGACCGCTACCATCTAGAAGAACGAGAACAGCAGATACCTGGGAACACCACCACTTGGAAATCTCCCTCCAAGTCACTCACCATCCTGGCCTGGAAACATATCACTGTTCCTTCATTGTCGTTCGGTCAAAATCATGGAATTCCCTCCCTAACAGCACTGTGGGTGTACCTACACCTCAAGGACTGCAGCAGTTCAAGAAGGCAGCTCAACACCACCTTCTCAAGGGCAATTAGGGATGGGCAATAAATGCTGGCTTAGCTAGAGAAGCCTATATCCTGCAAATGAATAAATTTAAAAATAAATAAATATCATTAGTGCTGCTGATAGACTAAATTTGTGATGTGTGTGTGCGTGTGTGTATATGTCTATATGCAATTAATCACATTCTGGCCATAATTTAGTCTTACAAACTCTCCATATATGGGATGCATCATCCTCAATTAGTTAGTGCAGGGTGTCTTGCACAACCAAGCAATAGATCTGCACTTAGCGACAAGCTGACTTGGCATAGCTCAATGTGACTGGACAACAGCTAGCATGAGTGATTCGAGAGGGAGAGGAAAAAGCTGAAAGCCCCAGCACCTGCAACGAACATGGGTCTTCACATATTCTTCAGGAACACACCCACCATGTCCATCAGATTCTTCAGAGGCCTTTGGAGAACAAGCTATTCGTTAAGGCAGAGAAGTGCGAGTTCCATGCCTGTTCCGTCAGTTTCCTGGGGTACATCATTGAGAGTGGGCCGGTGAGGGCAGATCCTGAAAAGATCCGGGCAGTGGCGGGGTGGCCAAAATCCCAATACGCTCAAACAACTCCAGCGATTTCTGGGGTTCGCAAACCTCTACCGTTGCTTCATCAGGGATTACAGCCAGGTGGCAGTGTCCCTTACTCAACTCACCTCTCCTGTGACCCCCTTCCACTGGACCCCCGAAGCGGACTCATCCTTCTCGGAGCTGAAGAGGCGTTTCACCTCCGCTCCCATCCTGGTCCAACCTGACCCCCTCGCCACTTCATTGTGGAAGTTGACGCCTCCGACTCTGGGGTGGGAGCGGTCCTCTCCCAATGCTCTGTCCCGGACCAAAAGCTCCATCCCTGCGCTTTCTTCTCTCGCCGTCTATCCTCTGCCGAACGGAAGTACGACGTTGGGAACTGGGAGTTGCTGGCCGTCAAACTCGCCTTGGAGGAGTGGAGGCACTGGCTGGAGGGAGCTGAACCTGGCATACATCCAAACTGTTAAACGCCTTAATTCCTGCCAAGCCCGTTGGGCATTATTTTTTGGCCGTTTCAAATTCACCCTTACCTATCGTCCTGGCTCCAAGAACGGGAAGCCCGCTGCTCTCTCCTGTCAATATGTCTCCGAGGAGGGCCTTCCCAATCCCAATACCATCCTTCACCATCCTGTGTTGTGGCTGCCCTCACCTGGGAGACCGAATCTATAGTCAAAGAGGCCCAACGGACTCAACCTGACCCAGACAATGGACCCCCCCCCCCCCCCCCATCGCCTCTTCATGCCTGACTCTGTTTGATCTCAGGTTCTCCAGTGGGGGCATACTTCCCGATTCACCTGCCGTCCTGGAATCGATCGAACTCTGTCCGTTCTGAAGCGACATTTCTGGTGGCCCACCATGGATGCTGACACTCGCTCTTTCATCTCTGCCTGTTCTGTGTGTGCCCGCGAAAAAGCCTCCCACTGACCAGCTGCTGGGCTGCTTCATCCCCTACCTGTCCCTGGCCGCCCTTGGTCCCACATTGCTCTGGGTTTCGTCACTGGACTACCCCCTTCACATGGTAACACTGCTGTACTCACCGTGGTGGACAGTTTCTCCAAAGCTGTGCACTTCATAGCCCTTCCCAAACTCCCTACAGCCCGGGGAACAGCCGACCTCCTTGTCCAGCATGTCTTCCGCCTTCATGGAATTCCCTCTGACATTGTTTCTGACTGGAGCCCCCAATTCAGCTCTCAAGTCTGGAGATCCATCTGTCAAGCCTTTGGAGCCTCAATTATCTATCTTCCGGTTTCCATCCACAGACTAATGGTCAAACGCAATGAGCAAACCAGGATTTGGAAGCAACACTGCGCTGCATAACCACCAACAACCCGTCATCCTGGAGCACACATCTCACTTGGGTAGAGTACGCCCACAACTCCCTGGTCAGCACCACCACCGGAATGTCTCCCTTCGAAATTTTCCTCGGTTACCAACCCCCTGTGTTTCCTGCCCATGAAGATGACATTGCTGTGCCTTCAGTTCAGGCCCATCTCTACCGGTGCTGAATGATCTGGAAGGATACAGGCGCGACCCTGCTCCGCTCCACTGACCTCAACCGGAGGATCGCCGATCGCCATCGAATTCCTGCGCCAAACTATCGGCCTGGTCAGAAGGTTTGGCTCTCTTCAAAAGACATCCCCCTCACGAATGAACCCAACAAACTCACCCCTCATTACATCGGACCATTCGAAATCGAGAGCATCATCAACCCCTTGGTTGTCAAACTCAAACTGCCCAGGTCCATGCACATTCATCCCACGTTCCACGTCTCCCAACTGAAACCTGTGTCTGTCAGCCCTTTGTGCCCTCCTGCTGAACCTCCTCCACCCACCCGGATCATTGTCGACTACCCAGCGTACACAACCCAGCGAATACTGGATGTGCGCCGCCGAGGCAGGGGTCTTCAGTACCTTGTCGATTGGGAGGGATACAGTCCTGAGGAGCACACCTGGACTCCCCGCTCCTTCATCTTGGACCCTTCCCTATTTCGAGATTTCCATTGAGACAATCCGGACAAGCCTCGTGTTCGCCTGGAGGCTTCCAGTGGGGGAGGGGGTATTGTAACAGTCCCAACCATTAATTCCCCCTTTTCTCCGAGGTTCCTTTGATGACAGCACACCTGGTTTTCATCAAGACCTGCAGCATAAGAACCCCAGCTTTGCACCTACTAGTTGCCAGATCATTGGTTTTGCCAGTGTGGTAATTAACGTTTCCCTGCCACTTAGTATTATGTGTCCTAAATTTTGCTTCAGTACTGAGATTTACCTGTGAAACTCAGTCTCTCCTTGTCAAGATAAGTTTTCTAAGCTCTACTCCAATTCCGAGGTTTACCTGTGAAATTCAGTCTCTCCGTGTCAAGGTAAGTATTCTAAATTTTACTTCAGCACCGAGGTTTACCTATGTAACTCCATCTCTCCGTGCTAAGAAAAGTTTTGTCTGCCACTTTCCTTTCTACGCTCCAGTGTCAAGATAAGTTCTGCCTGCCTCCTGCTTTCCTGCACTCCCTCCTGTTTGCCATTCAACACTTACGCCCACGTCTGCATCCTAACTCAATCTCCGTGCTTGTGTCCTGCTTTTGGGTTTGCCTCGTTCGTTGCAACAATCTCAGTAATATGGTAATACAGGGACAGCAGTGCATGGTGAGGTGCAGTAAATCTTGCCAGCGTAGGAAACAGACAAATTTACCGTATCAGGTACAGGCCCCATGAACATGCCTCAGGGCTCAAAATGGACACACCAGATGGTCCACACATGGTATACCAGTGTAACGTAAAAGGTGGAACTGGCTTGCAGGCAAAGTTCAATGTTCAAAGTATATTTATTATCAAAGTACATGTATGTCATCATAAACTATCCTGAGATTCATCTTCTAGTGGGCATTAACAATAAATACAAAGAAACACAACCGAATCAATGAAAGGCTGTACGCAACAAAGACAATCAATGTGCAAAAAACAACAAACTGTGCAAATACTCAAAAGAAAAAAGTAATACTAATATTAAACAAATAAGCAATAAACGTCCAGAACATGAACTGTAGAGTCCTTACTTGCAGAGTTCAATGTTGGGGTGAGTGAACTTCAGGTTTAAGATGGTGCTACTGAAGGTGGGCGAGAGCTTACTGGCAGTTTTCAAAGCAAGAAGTATGATGAAATACTGTATTAAAGACACATTTTATGTGGAAAATTGCAGAAGACAATCACCGCAAAAATGAAGAGGCTGCTTGTCTTTGCTAAGAGCAAACATAACAGGGTGTCAGAAGTCCGCATGAGGTCTAAGCACAGAGCGTAAATGAATACCATGAGCACGTGAGGAAAAGACTGCATGAGTATGAAAGCTGCTGGCCAGAGAGCACGTTGTGTCTCGAAGATCACCGAGAAATTCAGGTGAGAGGCTGAAAATTCCCCTCATGGATAACCTAAGTCCTAGTGCCCCCTATGTAGCTTATTGGCATTTTAACCGATAATTGGAAACACTTCAAACAGCGATTCAATATATATTTAGCAGCTAGCAGAGCAGGAGGGGCAGACGAGAAATTGAAAGCATTTATTTTTCTACATGTAATTGGCGAAGATGCTTTGAACATCTATAACAGCTTTCAGATTGATGACAAATAAGACAAGATCTGCAGATGCTGGAAATCCAAGCAACACACACAAAGTGACTCAGCAAGCCAGGCAGCGTCTATGGAAAAGAGTACAGTTGACATTTTGGGCCGAGACCCTTCATCAGGACTGGTCAAGTTGATGAGGCAGCTTTTACATTGGACACTCTAGTGAGTGTAAAAATTTGAGGAGTATTTTGTCCCAAGTAAAATCATCATGTTTGAAAGATGTAAGTTATTTTCCTGGGACCAGAAACAAGGTGTTAGCTTTGAGCAATAGTTAGCTGAGTTTCACACACAGAGTAAGTCCTGTGAGTTTGGAGACTTGAGAGTCTCACTAGTTAGAAACAAAGTAGCTTGTGGCATCCCGGATAATAGGCTCTGAAAAAGCCTGCTCCGTGAACAAGATTTGGCACTAGAAAAGGCTGTGAATATGTGCAGGGCAGCAGAGACCACACGAGCACAAGCTAAGGAGCTGCACAGGGCAGATACAACAGTGCATGCTGTGGAAACAGAGGGGCAGAGCACATGTTTCCCAAAGCAACAGCAAAGCAAAAGGAAGGCTCAAACTGCAAATGCAATTCATGTAGAGGTAGGCATATCACAAAAGTGTGTCCTGTTTATGGAAAGTCCCACGGTAATTGCGGGAAGAAGAATCATTTTGCAAAGTGCTCCAAAGCTGGGGCTATCAAAGGAAAGGTGCACATGGTTGCTGAGGAAATAGAAGAAGTCTTTGTAGATTCTCTACCGACTGCTGGTGCTGGTAAAACAGACTGGATTATTTGAGGAATGAGACAGTCATTCCTTTCAAGCTTGACACTGGAGCCCAGGTGAATCTGTTGTTCATGGGTGATTATAAGACTCTTGAAGTAAAGAGCAAGGTTTACCCAGTGAAGTTAAAAATGACAGGCTATACTGGAGAGAAGATTAGACAATGTGATAATGAAATGGAAAGACTAAAAATTAACATCATGGGAATTAGCAAAGTTCATTGGATAGGTGCTGGAACACATCAGATTAGAAATAAAACACTAGTTTATTCTTGTGGAACATCCCATACTAATGGAGTAGGAATTCTTATAGATGAAAACATGGCAAAAAGTGTTTTAGGACATTGGGCAATATCAGAAAGAGTGCTCCTTGTTAGATTCAGAGGACAACCATTTGATTTAGCAATTACACAGGTATATGCACCAAAAACAGATGGAACAAATGAGGATATAGATGAATTCTATGAAGAGCTTGAACAAGCAAAGAATGGATGCAAATCTCAAGATATTGTTATTGTCATGGGCAATCTAAATACTAAAGTAGGACACGGTGCTGATGGAAATACCATAGGAAAATTTGGACTAGGGGAAAGAAATGAAAGAGGTGAGAAATGGATAGAATGGTGCAAGATGAATAATCAGGTCATTATAAATACCTACTTCAAAAGCCATCCAAGAGGCTTGTGGATCTGGAAAAGTCCAGGTGATAACACTAGAAATCAAATTGACTTTATTACTATAAACCAAAGATTTAGAAACTCAGTGACTCAATGCAAAACATATCCAGGTGCAGACTGTAATAGTGACAATAACCCAGTAGTATGTTCAGTATATTCAGGAATTGTTTGAAGACGATCGAGGTGAAAAACCAGAAATTAAGAAAAACATTGAAGGTCCAAGTATTTTAAAATCTGAAGTTCGTAATGCAATAAATAAGATAAAGAAAGGAAAGGCAGCAAGTCCTGATGAATTAGTAATAGAACAACTTATTGCCCTTGAAGATTATGGAATTGAAAAACTTACTGATTTAATCAATGACATTTATGAGACTGGAATAATACCAGAAGAGATAAAAAATCAGTATTTGTCACTCTTCCGAAGAAAGCTGGAGCAATAGAATATGAATTACATAGGACCATAAGTTTAATGAGTCATATCACCAAGATACTTCTAAGAATTTTGATGACAAGAGCTAAAAGTAAGATACAAGCTGAAATAGGCAAAGAACAACGTGGTTTTGTGAAAGACAAAGGTACAAGAAACACAATATTGATGTTAAGAATACTATAAGAACGAGCTATTCAAGTGCACAAAGATTTGTTTGTTTGTTTTATCAACTACACAAAAGCATTTGATAAAATGAAGTACAATAAGTTATTTGAAATATTACAGAAAACTCTAGATCTAGATTCGAAAGACCTCCATCTAATCAGAAATCTGTACTGGGAACAAACTGTCGCTGTAAGTATAGATGGAAAAGTGAGTCAGTTTACAAAAATCAAGCGAGGCGTTAGACAAGGGTGTGTTTTCCCCCTGATTTATTTAATGCATACAGTGAAACAATATTACAAAAATAACAGACATCTTGGGAATCAAAGTTGGCGGTGAAAACATCAATAATTTCAGATATGCAGATGACACTGTGTTAATTGCAAGTATGGAAGAAGAACTACAAAACTTAATTGATATAATTGTTGAAGAAATGCAAAAATGGGCCTATCTATCAATTGCAAATAGACAGAATGTATGGTGATATCCAAAAAGAAGGAGAATCCTATCTGCAGGCTGAGAATAAATGGGGAAGACAGAAAACAAGTACAGAACTTTTGCTACTTAGGAAGCTGGGTGACATCAGATAGCAGGTGTGACATGGACATCAAAAGAAGAATAGGGATGGCAAAAGATACCTTTACGAGAATGAAGAGTATACTGACCAACACTAAACTAGGCATGACAACCCACCTCAGAGTACTGAAATGTTACGTTTATCCAGTTATGTTATATGGCTCAGAATGTTGGATAATATCTAGTAACATGAGGAAACAAATTGTAGCAGCAGAGATGTGGTTTTTGAGGAGGATGCAAAGAATATCATGGACGAAACGAATATCTAATGAGGATGTCATGAACAGAGCAAACACAAAAAGAGAAATAATGTATGAGATCATGAAAAGGCAACGTAACTTCATTGGACATGTGATTAGGAAAGAGGAGTTAGAATGCATGGTAATTATCGGAAAGAATGAAGGGAAGAAAGCAAGAGGAAGACAAAGACAAATGATGATGGAGACAGCAGCCAGAGAACTGGAAATGAATACAAATGAGTTGATCCACCTGACCCGAGACAGGAGTGTGTGGGCCATGGCAGTCAAAGCTCAAACTGGGCACGGCACCTGATGATGATGATGATGATACTGGAGAGAATACTTCAAGCACAAAGGGAAGCACCTGAAAGCACAGGTTTCTATGTTTCTATGTACAGGTAGTGATTATTGAAAAGAGACCACAGCCGATATTAGGTTTGAGTGCATGTGCAAAGCTCAACTCGATGAAAAGAGTTTTTGTAGTGTCTTCACAGAGGTGATCACACTTCACTCATGGAAGAATATCCAAATGTCTTTGAGGGGCTCAGAAGCTTACCCAGCGGACCCAGGACAAATCCTCTGAAATGATAATACCAAGGAATTTGAAGTTGCTGATCCTCTGATCCGCTGTTGAGGACTCGATCATGGATTCCTCCGGTTTCCTCCTCCTGTGGCCAATAAACAGCTCTTCGGTTTTTCTGACCTTGAGTGAGAGGTTGTTGCTATGGCACCACTCAGCCAAATTTCCAATTCCCCCTCCTATACGCTGATTTGTCACCACCTTTGATTTGGCCAGCAACAGTGGTGTCATCAGCAACCTTAAATACAGCACTGAATTCAGTGACTTTTTACAAAAGAGCAGACTTCACCCAGTGGCAAAACGATAAGCAGGAGTAATGCTTGGCCACAATAGTGAAGTGACAATGAAGGTGCAGATGCCAGCAGCCTGGTAATCGGAGAACTGCACTGCGCACGGTTGCTGAGCCCGCGAGACTTTAAGCACATGCTGGCAGACTGCTAGCTGAGGACCGTACTGCACACATACACAGGCTCCAAAACTAATTTAATTGCCTGGATAAAATTAAAGATCTTCCTTATAGAAACTTCTCCACTTCAAAAATGACTGATGACAGTTCTTTTATTATCTCCACATAATTCTTATCACTTTTACTTCAGGTGTGAATTTCAAATGCCAACTGCACGTTATCCATAAACACAACAGATAACTGTACCTACTCTATCGTTTAAAGAATTCTGGTGATCTTCAAAATCCTCTCTCATTAACTGAGGACTGGCTGCTTAAGCTGTATTTATATAAGTCATTCGTTCCCTGGTAATTCTCTAAATCCATTTCTCATTCTGTTTAAGCACCAGTGCAGTGCTAATAGCCACTGTTGGTAAATCCAATAAAAACATTGAATAATATTGAACCAGATTCAAAAATCATCTTCCAGAATTTTTGATTTCCTCACCATTGCAATGGCTTCATCATCTCAGGTGCTTTGAAGGGTTCCTTCAATGGACAGATCTTACAATTCCACCAAGCTCGGCTGTGAAAGGAGGAGGGTTGGGCATAGGACTAGCAACTCCATCCCATAAAAAAACAGCGCTGCAGAACCGCCAAAAGAAGTTCCACCTCATCCCTGGGAGAGGAAGGAAACACCAAGAAGATGAGCTATTTGGGACAACTGCAAAGACTAGCCCAGGACAAAGGGCTGGTGAAGTGCTGTCCGCGGCCTAAGGCCCAGTAAAGGTGATGGGCTTATGTAAGTAACTAAGTACCAATCTTTTTGATTCATGCCTCGTCATGTACTGAAACAAACGTTTTTTTTTTGTTTACCAGGTTTACATTATGCCAACATGACATCAGTTTTTCATTCTTATTCTGGTAGCAACAGATTTGAAAAGTTACAGCCTGTCAGTTTTCAGAAGTGAAATGGACCTAACCTGTGGCCTTTTCTCATCGAACTGCAGCAGCTGCATCAAGCTTTTGAATGTCTTTGTGCATTTTGGAGTGTGCTGGACAGCAACTTCTTGCACTGGGCAACAGGCAGTTTTGGGGAAACCAAAGTACATATTCACCAAGCTGATGTGTTTCCAGCAGCAGCTAATGTTTGTCTCAGCGTACATCATTAGGGTGGTCTGTTGAATAGAGACCTGTATTACACAACAACTTGCACTAAACCTCAATAAAGACTACCTCATTCCCTTCAGAGTGCAAACTCAAAAAGGAACTGAATGCTTTGATCATATTTGCATTGTAGCCACCTTGAGGGCAATATGTGTTGGCACTGAGTCTCTGGCTATGCATGAAGGAATTAGCAGGAAATGTCCTTCTCACTGCCAGTCTTGGTAACTGTTTAAAAGCTCTGATAAGAGGCATTCTGCCAAATGACTAACAGTCTGCTTGGAGAACTGCCCAATAGGCTCCCCCCATTTCCTTCCCCTACAAAACCTAGAGGACAATCTGTGTAGACCACTGCCTGGTTGACATGTGGTAAAAGATGTTTTACACACAACATTTTCTATGAGGGGTAAATGATATGACATGATCCAATTGAAAGAAATTTTCTGGACACCAAAGTTAAACCGACAAAAAGGAGGAAATCTGATGATCAAACAGCATCTAAATCTGATGTACATCATTTTCTTCCAGAGACGACATGGTAAGATTTTCTTCCAGTATTTGTATCTCTTTTGCCTTCAGAGCGAGACCCATCTTTCTTAACATCAGGGTAAAGTCACACCATGAGCTGAGGGTCAGGTAAAACCTTAGGTTATGGTGTCACTTGGTGCTTTCATCTGCTGATACTATGCATAGCTTGATATAGCCACACACAAAGATGGCCGCCAGGATGAGGTACACTTTCCTGCATTTCCCTGTGGAGACCTGTCCCTCACATTTTGGAAATAGATGATGGCTTTGGGATTGATGTGGCACAGGAGCTGAGTAAGCGCTGCATCTGCACTATGAACACTGACACCAAGAGGGCCTTGCACCTGATGTCTAAGTTCTTTAACACAATGCAGAGAGAGTAGTGGTCCCACATCCCTAAATTCTTGTTCTCCTGAGCCATATCGACGATTGTTGCTTCGTGCCCTGGGTCCTCTGAGCCAGACTCCCAAAACCTTAAGATAATTGGATCAGTTGCTAGAAAACATGGCCTCACTTTTGTTATGATTGGCTCTGGTCCCCCGAGGCGATGTCAGACCAACCTGAGTTGTGAATCTATCTGTAGAATGACAGTAGGTTTCAGCAGTGCAGACTTGACTAAATTGGCATTGGCATTGGAAGAGTCTATTACTTATCCATAAGGAATAGTGAGACAGGACATCAGTTTCTGATTTCTGCCCTCTTCATTCCTGCTTTTGGATGTAAGTAATGATGGCTTTTCTCATGGATTCTGAAATGCAGCTAACCAGAAGAATCATGCTGTACATTTTCAGCAGGCTTGCTCCAATCCAGACCCACAGAACCAACTACAACTCAGCTGGTAAACCATTTCCCCCCCCCCCCCCGGTAGTCTCAGAAGAACAGAGTGAGTTTATCAGCTCATGCAGGGTCAATAACATTTCCCCTTGTTATTTTGAGATAGTGGACAGAAGTTCTGGGAGGCTGTGTTGTTGATGGCCTTCACGTTATGCAGACTACCATAGAAGTACTTGCAGAACCTTTATACATCCAACTGCTAGGATGTTACTGAGCCTTTGTCCCTGTGAACCTATGGAGAAAGAACAACCCTAAATAGTCCTATGCCGTGGATCTGTATGGATAATTGGGTGATCTTAGAGGACTCTGAAAGAAATAACAAGAAAACAGCCATTTTTTTTCTGTCAACAACTAGTTAGATGCTGTGACTCCCTCATTTTTTTTAGCATTTGCGAAGTTATTTGTTTTGTATAAAGCTATAGAAGAGGAAGGACTGACATGCAGTGTCCATAGTTCCATCCCAAGGTTCACAGCTGTGAACAGTAGCCAGGATGCGGGATATAAATTTCTACCAGCAACAGAAAAGGCATGCAATAAGGGCAATGTTACGATAGTCAAGGGGGGTTTCAATATGTAGGTAGATTGGGAAAATCAGGTTGATGCTGGATCCGAAGAAAGGGAATTTGTAGAATGCCTACAAGATACTCTTTTAGAGCAGCTTGTAGTTGAGCTCACAAGGGGGAAGGCAATTCTGGATTGGGTGACGTGTAATGAATCAAATTTGATTAAGGAGCTGAAGGTAAAGGGACCCTTAAGAGACAATGATCATAATATGATAGAATTCACCCTGCTGTCTGAGAGGGAGAAGATAAAATCAGATATATCAGTATTACAGTGGAATAAAGGGAATTACAGATGCACAAGAGACAAGCTGACCAAAGTTTATTGGAATGGGATACAAGCAGGGATGACGGAAGAACAGCAATGGCTGAAGTTTCTGGGGACAATTCAGAAGGCAGGGGATAGATACATCTCAAAGATGAAGGGGTATTCTAAAGGCAGAATGGCTGACAAGGGAAGTCAAAGACAGTATAAAAACATAAGAGAGAGCATATAATATAGCATAAATTAATGGAAGTTAAAGGATTGGCAAGATTTTAAAACCAACCAAAGGCAATTTTAAAAAAACCATAAGGAGAGTGAAGGTGAAATATGAAGGTAAGCTAGCCAATAATATCAAAGGGGATACCAAAAGATTTTCAGAACCAGAATCAGGTTAATATCACTGGCACATATCCGGTGACAGATCACCGGCAGATATATAAAGATTAAAAAAAAGATGAGAGTGGATATTAAACCACTGGAAATGATGCTGGTGAGGTAGTAATGGAGGACAAAGAAAAGCCGGATGTACTTAATAAGTATTTTTCATCAGCCTTCACTGTGGAAGACACTAGCTGAATGCCAGAAAATTGAGATTGTCAGGGGCCAGAAGTGAGTGTTGTTGCTGAAAGGTCTGAAGGTAGATAAGTCACCTGGACCAGATGGACTACACCCAGGTTTCTGAAAGAGTGATTATGTAATGCTGAGGCTTTGCAAAGCATTTGTCAGACTGCACTTGGGGTATTGTGATGGTGTCAGTGCTGCATGCTTTCTCAAACATAAGGTTCACCATATTAATTAACCTTCTTCACAAGCTATCTCAACCACTTCTTATGGTTTTGATTGAAATGTTCTTGAAGGTTTTTACAGTGCCCTCCTCATCTTTGGTTTGTGGAGCCAGTAGGTAGATGAAAACATTTTCTATTTTAAATCCTACCTCCAATGGTTATCCTCTTGTTACATATTGTCATGATTTACTCTTTCGTATCCTTATCTAGGATCTCAGTAACATCATTCACTTAGGAGAATAATTCCACACTGCCCATCTACAGGGTGAATGGCTAAATCTGCTGAGTCCTTCTAGTGCCTCAAACATCCAATTGCTGATTTTCTCATCAGGCATGCTCCAACTTAGAGAACCCTATTCCCCTCCTGCACCACTCCCTATCTCCTGTTACTCTCACAAGTGGCAAAATACCAAGCATATCAACTGTGTAACTGCTGCGTTCTGTACTGTCGCTTCAAGGCCTATTCTCAATCTAACCAGCAATGTGTGGTATAACAATGCAGCAAGGTCAAACCCAATGGCACATACAGTGCTTGATGGTGCACTCATATTCTTGTAGTATACTATCAAACGAGAATTGGGTAAATATTTGAAGGAGAAAAAATGCTGCGGGACCACGGAAAGAAAGTGCAAACTCTACACGAGATCATGAAGAAGCCCCAATTCTGTGAGCTGTGACACAACAATATTAATTACTGCACTATCAACTTGTCTATGGAAGGAGAAGCAGAGTTAACATTTCAGGTTAAGGATCTTCCTTCCGAACTGGGAAAACGTAGATAATGTTTTTTTAAAACCTTCGAAGAAGGATGAGGGCTGAAGTGAACAAATGGGAAGTCTGTGATAATGTGAAGACTGAGTGAAGATGGGTGATTCAGACAGGTGTCGATCAGGAGAGGCTGGTGAAGACATCTTGTTGGCAGCTAATCTGTCTGGAGGAGGTGTAAATAGAGGTTGGGCTGAGGAGAGAAAATGAAATAAAACATACCTTTGGAACTGTGAGATGCAGAAGATGGCTGTAGCTAGAAATCTGAAATAAAAGAGAAAGCTGAGAAAGCCAGCTTTCAGTCAGCATCTGTAGAGAGAGAAAAAAACTGAACTGGCTGGTGACTGAGAAGCAAAACATATCAGATGCTGGAAATCTGAAACAAAACCGGAAACGTCCAGAGCTAACGACCCCATTCAATGAACCTCATACACCCACAACGAGGAGTCACCAACCCTAGTGAGCTGGTGAAGCTCAGCGACTACTTGCTGTTGGCAAATAAAACAAAGAAGACAACTAAATACTTTATTAATCACACGTATTCTGGTAAAAGATCACTGCAATCAATAGCCTGTAACTTCCCTGTCGGAGTTGAGCTTTTCAGCGGCCTGTATGGCCTGACGTTTTTGCAGTGTGAACTGAAGTCTCGGAGAAGCAGGATGGCTGCGGAGTGTCCAGGCCGGAGAGTGGGGAGTGAGCCGACGTGTGACCATTGCTGGAGCTGGCTTGGAGGCAATTGATGCAGCAGAACCGAGGAGAGGCAGAGTCGAGGTGGAGCCCCGGCCCATCAGTGAGGAAAGACCTAAGGTCTGATCGATTTAAGTGCTGAGCTGAATTGGAAAGATCGGGTAAGGGCTGAATCGAGGTGGTAGGGCCTAGGCCTGAGAGTGTATTGAAGAGGAAGGGTCCAGGGTCCAGAGCAAGGAACAACCTGAGGGCTGAATGACTTAAGCACTGTGCCAGATTGAAATGATCAGGGCATCAGGCTAGAGGTTTACTCATCTCTGTGCTGAACTGAGGCTGTGACCTGCAACTAATGGAGTTCTGAATCGGCTGCTGTAAAGCCTGGCTTCATGAACTTGTTCTGAATGCCATTTACTTACTTTTATTGTTTGCACAAATTGTTTTGTTTTTCTCTGCATATTGGATGTTTGACAATTTTCTTTTGTTTTAATTGGTTCTGTTGGGTTTCTCCCAATAAGGAGATGAATCTCAAAATTGTATAAAGTAAACTTACTTTCATAATAAATGTACTTTTGAACTTTATTTAAAGCCTGGCCTCTCTCCCCAGAGATACTACCTGACTTATCCCTAACATTCTCTATGGTTACTTCAGATCTGACATGAAAAGTTACTATGTCCTCAGAAGTGAAGCACATCTCTAAGGTCGATGAAATGTTCAAAAAGCTGGGTTTCTTTGGAAAATAAATCCACTAGTGTTAAAGGCCAAAGACACAGAAGTCAGAGAAAATGTGGGCTGGAGAATTAAAGTATTCCAGCACCTGGGTGCTTGGGCTTACCTTTGAAGATTGCACAGAGATGTTCTGCAAAGAGATCATTCAATATGTAATAGGTTTTTTCAGTTCAGAGTAGACTACACTGTGAACACCATGTGCAGTTCGAATAAACGGAAGTGAATTCCTTCTTTATCCGGAGGGAATGTTTTGGTCCTTGGATGATCGGAAGGTACAAGGCAAAACGACAAGTGTTGGAATGGAAATGTCATTGGAAGGGTATCCATGTCGCTGATGGTGAACTGGGAACGGGGGAGTCACTGAGGGAACAGGCCCTTCACAAAAGGAGGAGGTGAAAATTAGTTCAGTGATGAAATCCCACTGAAAGTTGCAGGAAGTACTGAGGATGATCCCTTCAATTTGGAGATAAATGGGATGAAAAGTGAGGTCATAGCACACTTTACCTTGCAGAAGGGCCAAGATGGGAGAGAGAGAGAGAGAAGTATGGAAGATCTTGTAATCAGAGCAGAAATAAGGAAACTTGGAAAAGGGAATCAAGTCCTTTGAGGAAGCAGACTGTGAGGCATCATCAAAGTAGCTGTTGGAGTCCACGGATTTAGAATGAAAATTGGCCACAGGTCTGTACCCTGAGATGCAGATTGAAACATCAAGAAATGGAAGGAAAGAAAGAGTGATAGATGAAAATGGGAGCTAGCAGTAAAGTTGATGAAGCTTTTATGCTGTTTATGGCAACTAAAAGCAGCAATGACACAGCTGTCAATGTACCAGAGAAATAGGTGAGGGAGTGGCCTGAGCACAACTGAAACAAGAACGGTCCCACAGAGAAACATGGAAGATCCTATAGTTTTACCTTTGATTTGAAGAAAGTAAGTGGTGGTCTTCTTCAAAGTGAGAATGTTCTGCCTGACAATAGAACCTAGTGACAGAGGGCAACTAGTTCAGTCTCTGTTCAAGGAAAGATTAAAGGTCATCCTGGTGTGGGATAGATGTATGAAGAGATTGGAGTCTTTGCTAAAAATAAAAAAGCCTGGTGCAAATAGGAATATGGAAACTATAAAAATGATGGAGATCATGACAGGTCGGTTGGTTGCAGATGGGAAAGGCTGGAGAAAGGAAGAAAGAACAGAGAATCGGTAGTAAGAAAGAAGTTCTATAGCGCAAGACTAAGCTGAAACAAGACATCTGCCATACCTATTTATGCATCCTCTAGAGGGTAAGAAATAGGATGAACAGAGCTGAAAGACTCTGGGTTTGGAGAAACCAAAGGAAATAAGGTCAGAGTCTGTGGTGAGACAATGGACTGATGTTCACTGGTTGGTCATGGGCCAGTGAGGTACAAGGAGATTTCAGAGAACTGGCATCTTGCTTCTGCGAGGTAGTGGTCAGTTCACCAAACAACAGCAATGCCACCATTGTCAGCAGGATTGTGGCATTGAGAGTATGACTATAATCAAGAAAATGTAGGTGACAAAGTCCCACTTCCCATCTGAGTAACTGTATGGCAGCAGGCAACAGATTCTCAGGCAGCTTTCCTCACCTAACCCAGCCATGCCGAAGTTGGTTGAGACCAGCAAACTCAGTGTAACCAGATCATGACCAGGACACGGTTCATTGGAGAAACCTGTGAAGGTTCTGGGAATAGGTTGAGGAGCAGCTAAAATTGGATGACTCTCTGCAGTTGCACTGCTGCACTCAATTTCAAAATACTAAAACTGGAGAACAAATGTAAAGAAAAAAAGAATTCTCTCTGCAACTCTCGGGGGCATAAAACAGAGAAAAGGAAACCCCTTCCCAAGGATACGATACAGAACAAGACGACTCCAGCAGTGACTGTAGAAGAAGTTAGCCCTAATTCATACTTCTGTCGAGAACCACACGGCTAACCACATGAGATGTAACAGAAACAGGTAGATTGTTACATGTAGGTGTAAGATTCAACTTGGGAGTCAGCTGATGTGTCGTACTCCACACCATTTGACTATTTTTCTAATTAATGATTGTTGCACCTTTCAAAAATATGTGAAAACACGACTGCCAGAACTTGCAAACATAATATATTGGAGAAAACAAATAATTATTATGCGCTGGCATAGACTAGATAAAATTAATTTGTGACTTCTTCAAAGTTGCTGGAATCAGAAAAAAAAGTATTTGGTATAAGTTTCTTAAAAAATATTTCAGTCCTTTTCCTTCTGGCCACATTCCATGTTGTTTGAAACCAGTGAGCCAGACTCATGGCTTGAATAAAAACTCAAACCAGAATGATGGATAGCAACTCGTAGCATGAGATGTACGTACCAGCAGTGCCAATATGAGCTTAATTAATAGCACAATATGAACTCCCAGGAGCAGTCATAAAGACCTTGTCCTTTTAAGGTTTGCGGAAATTGCCACAGTATTACAACAAAGGGCCGTGGTCTAAGCCATCATCTAAAGTTTTCCAGAGAAACATGTCTGTTCCAGCTGCAGGTGACATCAGAGACCCCAAAACGTGCAGAATTAGAGTAAGCCATAGTTGGGTTCACAACAAAATTTTCTTGAGAGAGGCGCAAGAACGACAGGAGGTGACAGGCAAGCCCATGCAAATTCCACGATCCCGTATGTTGCCATTCTGTGTTGCATAGTGACTGGTCTGACAGGCACGAGGAATCAGGTATGACTTCCAATTATGCATTCAAATATATAAACTCCTTTCCAGCAATGCCTGTCATTTTCAGAGCAGGTGTACTTCACAACGTTCTTAGTCTTCTGCATCTTAAGTGCGTATTGTTTTTAAAGTCATCCTGCACACACGAGTTACACTAAACTAAGACTTTCCATATGGTTTTCAGGAACTTTACAAAAATTCTTTCCAAGACATAAATACTATTTATGAAACAGTGTGCTGGTTATCAGAACTTAATAGATGCAGCAAACAAAAATTGAGATGAAACCTACTGATTGTTGAAAGGACTAGATAAGGTGGATGTGGAGAGGATGTTTCCTATGATGAGGGTATCCAGAACAAGAGGACACAACCCCAAAATTGAGGGATGACCTTTTAGAATTCTTTTTTTGCCAGAGAGTGGTGAATTTGTGGAATGCTCTGCCACAGACTGCGGTGAAGGCCAAGTCTATGGGTATATTTAAGGTGGATGTTGATAGTTTCCTGATTGGTCAGGGCATCAAAGGATATGGCGAGAAGGCAGGTGTATAGGGTTGATTGGGACTTGGAATCAGCCACAATGGAATTGCGGAACAGACTCGATGAGCTGAATGGCCTAATTCTGCTCCTATGTCTTATCTTATGAATGAGGAATGACTGGACTAGGTTACATCATTTTCTGGACTTTGTCCTCTCGTGAGCCAGGAGCCTGTTCAATGACGTTTCCAAGGACATTCTTTATGTTGAACAGGCTCCTGGCTCATGAGAGGATGAAGTCCAGAAAATGTTGCGACTTAGTCCAGAGCCTTCAACTGCAACAAGTTTAGTAGGGTTCACCATGGGACTCCTCTACTCAACTCAACAGTGACCACCGCAGCTCAAACCATCAGCCAGCTGCCAATAGACTGGAGTGAGGAATTAAGCAGGAGGGAAGAATTTTATTCTGTGGGTGAAGAAGTGGTGCCTATAGTCTCAATTTCACAGATCAGGAAGCCTCCAGCTGAATGGCTTCCTCTCAGGACCTCACTCAATTGAAGCCCAAAGATCATTATCAGATGGGAGGTCACCATCTCAAGAAACGGTTCCCTCAAAATGATGGCCTCTGCTTTTTAGTTAAAAATAAATTAAATTAACTCTTTTTTAATAGCATGATCACCGTGGTGTATTTTGTGCACTGTCTTCCAATGTTTATGTCAATTGGAGCTATCCATAGGCATTCAGCGGTGTGAATCAACCAGGTGTCGGGCTACTTCTGTGGGCAGAATACATATTCTCTAAGTACAATTCTTTTTTTTAATCCTTGTTGCATTGAGTTATTAAGAAACAGGATTTATTATTATTAGATTAAACACTTGTCCTCATTTTTGGAATCAGGCCCATGCTCTCTGCATAGAGATTCACTCTATACAGAAACTGTGTCGGTTACATGAGGGAGAAGGAAAATGTATTTAAATTGTTAAAAGATGGGTTGGCATTATATTGAAAACATATGGTATTTTCTTAAATATATCTACAATATTCTTGCATATATCTGTAACTGTGAAGTAGGGTATTACCTTCTTCCTTGAGAAAATGGAGACAGGAGCCGGAGAAAATCTTGCCCCATAGAGAATCCAGTCATAAATTTGGGCAGAGACAGATTCCAACCTGGACTTGCAGCAACCTACCACTTCTTGAAGCAGCCTAATGTACCCTCTGAGATATGGGTTGTGAATCACCAGTTAACCCAATGGTTGCAAGTAATTTTTAGGCAGCTATTCCTCATCATAAATCACTGATTTTTTTCTTCTTCTGTTGTTGATGGATGTTGCTAAACCACTGGCAAATAAGTGAGCTGCTGTGGAAACTGTGATCAATTGCTAAGTAATAATAGGATCATAGTCAGAAAGAAAAGAGTATCCCTGGGAGTCATTACTGGAGGATTTATTTTCCAAAATATTTTCAATATCAACCGAGGCAAGATGATTAATTAATTGAAATCAGTGTAGAATCTAGGAAAAGAACAAACCACTAAAATCTTAAGGCGTTCTCTCATTTATAGAAGAAATAACGAGTCAGAGCAGACAAATCTCATGCAATTCATTTCTAACTCCAGTTGGGACTTGGCATCATTGACCTTGGATTTCTACAGTGATGCTTTTTAAATATGGTCTCCAAAGCAATTGCAGACATTGATCGGAGTACAACCATGCAGAGTTCTTATCAGAAGTTGCCGATGGATAACGTGCAATGATAAAGAAACTTGCATAGTTTGGTAGATTTCTTAGATAAAACCCCCGGTGTGAATAATGAACAACACCAACTCAGCCTGAAAGAAAGATCCTTAACCTGTGCTTTGTAGAATAACACTTTCTCAACACACAGAAATTAACTCTCTACCATCCTTCCTTACATCTTTTACCAATTACTATCAAATAAATCCCATTTTTCCCTTTTTGCCTTTTGTTTGCAAATAGGTATGTTTTAACATGTTTAGGAAGACATCACTGGCATTTTTTTCTCTATTATTTTTAAAACAGCAATCCAGAACTGTTATTAATACAATGCATTACACCAAGTGTGGTCAATCTGCATTAAGAGCCCTCCATCTTTTGATAAGGATGCGACTATCTTGCAAGAATCTTGGTACGAATTAGACTGAGCTTTTGTTGTAACAGCTCAAGCTTCATTAGCTGTGGTGCGTCAACCTGTCACCATGTACCATTACTAAACCTTTTCAATACCTGCAGTTTGAAATAGGTTAGTCCATTAGTCCAATTCACCCAATGATTAGATCATCTGAAAGACGTGGAAGTCCATAGGCCTTGATCCTGATTGGGAACTTATCCATCTGGAATCATCATCAGCAGGAGACTCCTTCCTCAGTGTGGAAGTGGTGGACACAAAGAATATGCCATGTGCACCCACCAGATTGACGGCTATAGAAATGCAGTGGAGATAGAAGCCCCCATCCTCATTATTTGTTACTTCAACAGTAACCAAAGCATTGAATGGTACCTTTAATAAGCTAACCAGATGCAGGTGGCAGGCATGCATCCTTGAAGGGTCTTGGATAAGATCAGTGTGTTTTCTCCCCATTCTTTTCAATATCCTTTGCCAAAAGGCCAGTTTTATCTGCTTCCTGTCAGTGAACCGCATTTTCAACTGTGCCTAAGAAAATGCCAGCTTGGAGTGCCTCATTTCTAAAGACATAGGACATGACTCAGAAAGATGGGGACTGCATTCTAAACAGAATCTTGCCTCTGCACCCCAATTTGAGTCATAGTGTTTTAGAGCACAGAAACAGACCCTTTACCCAACTCCTCTTTGACAAAAGTCCCTTCTAGTCCCATTTGCCTGCATTTGGCTCATATCCCTCTAACATTTTCCCATCCATAAAACTGTGCAAATGTGTTTTAAGTGTCTTTTTCCAGCTTCTACCATTTCCTTTGTGCCATCTGTGAGAAAACCTGCCCTTCAGATCTACTTTAAATCTTCTTCTTCTCACCCTAAACATATGACCTCTAGTTTTAGAATTCCCTATCCTGGGAAAATGTCTCTGACCACCTCATCCACGTCACTCACAATTTTATAAACGGTTCTCAGGTAACCTCTTATCTCCTTCAATCCAAGGAAAACAATTCAACCTTATGCACACTCTCTTTATAACTCATGGTCTTCATTTCTAGCATCGTCATTGTGAATCTTTTCAGTACCCTGTCTAGCTCTCTAAATCAGGGTTGAACTGCAATATTTGATTTAATTGTTTTTACATACTGTTGGTACTGTTCAACTATTTAATCTACTTTATTTCATGTGAACCACGTGGAAACAATTATTTCATTGTAAGAATTAATCCTGTTTAATTAGAAGCCAATGCATCACAAAGAAGCATTCTTGTTTCAAGCTATCTTCCTCTGTGCTATTGTCAGTGTTATGTCAGCCAGATCTTTTGGATTTGTGTTCTGGTCTATTGGTGATACTATTTTCGAAAATTTCTGTTGGACATTAAGAACTTAAAGTACTGCAGGTCAAACCCATCAGCAAATTGCTCGTTGGCAGATAAACTGAAGGAGCTGGACTTGGTGCGGATTGTGCTGCTGCCTGCGTCAGAGAGGAATCGGAGGAGTCAGTGCGTGAAGGCAATGTGCAGTCTAACAGCGAGTGATCGTCTTAGTCACTTACCTTGTGATCGCAAACCCCTGTTGGACATTGTTAATGTGGAATGCTGCAAGTCGAATTCACTGATTTATTGGCGGACAGCAGGGGAGCTGTGTGGCCTCAGTGGAGGTGAGGACTAGGCCTCAAACCACAGTGTTGCCCATTTACAGTCACCCAGGAGAGAGGTGAGACAGTCAGTGTGCTCCATGAGAGGTGGTGTGGTGCAGCATCCATGCTGGAGTTGGTGCTGTCCCCCAGTGTTTGCTTGCCAGAAGACAAGCTACATTGTGGTCAACGCAGACTGCTGCAACAGTCATGGACTCAGGGTTTTGGATTATAGTTTTTTGTGTAATACCATATATGTGCTTGCTATAGTATATGTGCCTTGTGTTGTGCATGACTATTGGTACTGTTTTGTACTTTGGCCCCGGAGTAATGCTGTTTCATTTCGCTGTATTCATGGGTATTCATGTGTGGTTGAATAACAATTAGTCAACAGACAATAGACAACAGGTGCAGGAGTAGGCCATTCAGCCCTTCAAGCCAGCATCGCCATTCACTGTGATCATGACTGATCATCCACAATCAGTATCCAGTTCCTGCCTTATCCCATAACCTTCGATTCCGCTATCTTTAAGAGCTCTATCCATCTCTTTCTTGAAAGCATCCAGAGACTTGGCCTCCACTGCCTTCTGGGGCAGAGCATTCCACATATCCACCACTCTCTGGGTGAAAAAGTTCTTTCTCAACTCTGTTCTAAATGGCCTACCCCTTATTCTTAAACTGTGGCCCCTGGTTCTGGACTCACCCATCAGTGGGAACGTGCTTCCTGCCTCCAGCGTGTCCAATCCCTTAATAATGTTATATGTTTCAATCAGATCCCCTCTCATCCTTCTAAATTCCAGTGTGTACAAGCCCAGTCGCTCCAATCTTTCAACATGTGACAGTCCCGCCATCCCAGGAACTAACCTTGTGAACCTACGGTGCATTCCTTCAATAGCAAGAGTGTCCTTCCTCAAATTTGGAGACCAAAACTGCACACAATACTCCAGGTGTGGTCTCACCGGGGCTCTGTACAGCTCCAGAAGGACCTCTTTTCTCCTATACTTAATTCCCCTTGTTATGAAGGCCAGCATGCCATTAGCTTTCTTTACTGCCTGCTGTACTTGCATGCTTGCTTTCAGTGACAGATACACAAGAACACCTAAATCTCATTGTGCTTCCCCTTTTCCTAACTTGACTCCATTTAGATAATAATCTGCCCTCTTGTTCTTACCACCAAAGTGGATAACCTCATATTTATCCACATTAAACTGTATCTGCCATGCATCTGCCCACTCACCCAGCCTGTCCAAGTCACCCTGCATTGAACTTGAACTTGAACAGCACTGTCTATAGGGCACAGGATGCTGACTCACTGCACCTGGGCTGACAGCTCAAGAGATACAGTGTAAGACAATGGGGTTATAGTAGTTGGCCTAATTCAAACCAGACAATGCTGGCAAAGTTATTTAGTTCAATAAAGTATGAAGACCAGATTAATTCTGTCACTTAGCACATTAAATTGTGTAAAAAAAAGGTGTCTGAGAAAATATCACATGCATGTGAGGTCACCCAAGTAGCAGAAAAGCAGTATATAAATGTAAGAGAGCAGTCAGGCTTGTTAGGAATGGTCCAAGAACATAAAGAAGAATGGCAGAAAGGCAGGGTGAACCAGACTCCATTTCACTGTCGGCAGTTTCTGTGCTGAACAATTCATTCACTTACAGCTCATCTGTATGTCTTTTTAGTTTATAGGAATTGTATCTGTGGTTTAGACATTCTTGGTGTTTTAAAAATCATTTGTAATGTGGAAACTTTTGTGAGATAAAAAAATCATCTGTGAGTTTTAAATATGTTTTAAGAATTTTGTTTGGATTTAAATGTGTATCTCTAAAAATAAATGAACTGTGTTTAAATTAGTTTGTTGGCTGGAAGTGTTTCCTCCTAAGTAGGGAGGGAGGACCCACCACTCAAATTGTGGGTATTGGCAGCTAAACTCACCATGGAGGATAAACAGGGAAGTGAACTAGTCTTTGTGCCTACAGTATAGCCTCCCTTTAGCGAGGGTACCCATAGTTATCTATATCAGATGGGGATTAAGGTCTTCATTTGAGGTTAGAACTTTGTGGTCAGCAAACTCAATGCCATCACATTTTGTGACTAGGTCTGGACAGTTTTGATCATGACATAAAAAAAATCAAAGCTGGAAAACACTTACCTTATTTTGTAAACACGAAGCAGAAATTTAACAGACAAATGTAAGTCTGAGCCTGAACGTATAAATAAACTTAACAAAAATCTAAGTAAGTCAGTAAAGGATACATTAGATCAGAAGCTTTCTTTCATTTACTGGTTTGTTTTTTGTGTGATACAAGAGTGGATTTGGACTAAAAGCAGATTGCTACAGGAAACGCATATTTTGATGTCAAATGAGGTCACAAACAGAGTGAGCTGCCGGACTGAGACAGGACAGACTAGGAGAGTTAAGATGGTTGCCATATTTAGAGAAAGGAGAACAGACTGTCGTGACCTGCAGTAGGGATTACAAGGACTCTACTGACTCACATCTGGCCCTCCTTTTCTGAGAGTTCCCTCACAATCCTGATTTGCTGCTGATGTCCTTATCATCCCTGCCCAGATCATTTCCGTATCCTGGTCACCCGCCCCATTAGGGTAACTGCCCATCCAGCTAACCCCACCTGATCCCAAAGACTGATTCTCCTGGTGGCCAGTGCTTTAGTATTATACTCCTGAAGCCTATGCCCACATACCTCCTGATGCTCACCTTGCCGCAGATTCCCAAGAACCTCTTTAAAAGGTGTGGAGCAGACTACTCCAAGGTCTGTTTCACCACTCTTCTGAAAAGTCATTCCCCTCCCTCCCACCTACAATGCAATGACTTCCAATTAACGGCAGTGAACATCTCCCCTGTGATAGAGAATTATCTTAAATCTCTGCAACGTGCAGCTGTAAAACAGCAGCTCATTGGTTGAATTTACCTCTTCATACATATTGCTAGTCAGCTTTCCTCAGTGCCTTACCAAACTCTGAAGCATCATCACTTAAAGAATTTAACTCTCGCTGAGTTCCGGTGGCGTTAATTTCTTACCTGTCTGCCATATATTACAAGCTTTTCACTCTGAGCTATAGAGAATCACTCATTTTAATCATTGTAGCTTGGAGTTTAGTAAGAAATTTTGTCTATGCCTTCTGTTTAGGATTCTCCTTATACCAGGATATCACCCATCTGGCACATCACATTTTCAGATTCTTCTAGAAAATATTTAAGGAAATAATAAAAAGTTATTTCATGGCTTAGTAATCTTATACTTCATAATAAATATTTTTAAGCAAGGCTAAATTTTGTGAAAATTCTGACTTACCATTTGGATTAGCATTGGAAAGGCTAAAGATTAGTCTGAAGGTGAATCATATTTCTTCAGCACATCCTTTCAATAGATTAGCTATATACAGTATTTAAAGATATGGAGATTATTTCTTTGGTCTGTGAAGTACTAGCATATTCAGCTATTGTATGCACTAACTACTTCACCCTGAGTATCATTTGCAGAGGAACAGAAATACAGGCAATCTTTGCAGTAGGCTCCTGCTTAATCTGATACGTCTTCATGGGTGTGCACAGACTATCGATGTGCTGAATCGGTCTGAAAATGGAAAGCTATCAGAAAAGTGCAGAAAAATGAATATTTAGAATGCTGATGATTAGCAAATGTAAGAATGTAAATTGCAAGACCACTAACTGGCAACATTCACACGATTGACATGTATTATTTGTTTTGAATTAAATAGGTTAAAACTAAAAGCTGAAAGCTGTGGAATATCTTTTTTTTCCAGGATCTGCAGGTATTTGTTGCTATCATTAAGCAAATTGAGAAAACCATCTCCGAAGCAGGATTAGTTTTCACTGCGTACTTCCATCAACATTTCAGAGATGCCTGAGGCTGCCTTCCACTCACCTGGGAGTATGAACAATTACTTTGTAATGTTGCCAATTAAAAAGGGATGCTGCCAGGCATAATTTATACAAATTTGTAATTTCCCTGTGCCTCAAACATTTGCAAAAGGAAATTAGAGGATTTGCAAGTTAAGACACTTCTGGCACTATGTTTTATCAGCTATTCAAGCAGCACCTGTGGAGGTAAAAGGATAGAGGGAAATGTAGCGGAAAGATAGTTAGTGAAGGGGAGTGGTGACACAGAGACGGGTAAGAAATGGGCAGAATGTGGTTAGGTGGGTGATGATGGGCAGATGGGGAAAAGGGAAGGGGCAGTGCTGAGGCAATGGCTGGACGATGGTAAGTGGAATCAGACAACGGAGGGATGAAGAGCAGATGGAACCAGCTGAGGAAGGGAATAGGAAAGGTAGGCCGGGGGAACAGAAACTCCGATTGATAGATATGTAGGTTATGGGTAGGTGGAAACAGGCAGGGCATGGTATAGGTTTGAGATAATGGGGATGAAAGCAATAGGAGATAGAAAGACCATGGGTGGACTAGTAGGGGTGGGAAAGGAACACAGGGAGTGTAGGTTATCTGGAAATGGAAAACTCAATGAACATGCCATTGGGTTGTAGAGCTCGTGCGATATGAGGTGCTGTTCCAGCTTGCACTTGGCCTCATCGTGACAGGTGTGAACAATGAGTACTGGCGGATTGGTGTGGGAGTGGAAAGAGGAGATGGAATGACATGCAACCAAAAGCTCAGCGCAAAACAGAGTGCATGTGATCTGGGAAATGGATTCCCACTTTATACTTGGTCTTGCTTATATAGTGAAGGCCATACTAAGGGTACAAAAGGCAAGAGATGAGATTGAGGAGGTGAACGTTGAATATTTCGCCATGAGGTGCTGTTTGGATCCCTGGGTGGCAGTGAAGGAGGAGGTTGTTGGGACAGAGTTGTTCCTCCCAGAGTTGCCAGGGGAAGTGCAAGGTGACGGGAATCAGTGGATCAGGGAATCAAGCGGGCTGTTCTCCCTGAAGAAAGCAGAACAAAGTGGAAGAGGGAAAGATATGACTAGTGGCACAAACCTGCTGCATTTGGTAGAAATGGTGAAGGGTGGTATGCTGGATACAGACGCTAGTGGAATGAAAGCAAGGTCCAAGAGAATTCTTTCCCTATTCTGCCTGGAAGGAGGGAGGGAGGATGAGAGCGGACATTTGTAAAATGGAGGAAATTTGAGTGAGGCTTCCATCAACCATAATAGAGGGGAAACCAAGTTTCCTTAAAATGAAGGACATTTCAGAAATCCTGGAATGGAAAGCTTTGTCTTGGAGTCATAAGTCATAAAGTCCCTTCAGCCCATCTGGTCCATGCCAAACAAGATGCCCATCTAAGCCAGTCCCATTTGCCCATATTTAGCCCATATCCTTCTAAAACTTTCCAATCGATGTACCTAGCTACATTGTTTTAAATGTTGTGAATGTACCAGCCTCAGCTACCTCCACTGGCAGCTCATTCCATATACTGACCACTTTCTGACCGAAAAGGTTGACTTTTAGGTTTCTATTTAATCTCTTCCCTTTCACCTTAAATCTACACTCAGTGGCCACTTTATTAGGTACACCTGTATACCTGCTCATTAATGCAAATATCTAATCAGCCAACCATGTTGCAGCAACTCAGTGCATAAAAGGATGCAGAAATGGTTTAGTTGTTCAGACCAAACATTAGAATGAGAAAGAAATGTGATCAAAGTGACTTTGACTGTGGAATGATTGTTGGTGCCAGAGAGGGTGTTTTGAGTATCTCAGAAACTGCTGATGTCCTGGGGTTTTTACACACAACAGTCTTTGGAGTTTACACAGAGAATGATGTGGAAAAAAACATCTAGTGAGTGCCATTCCTGTGGGTGAAAGAGCTTTGTTAATGAGAGAGGTCAGAGGATAATGGCCATTCTGGTTACAGAAAGGTGACAATAACTCAAATAACAAAGTGTTGCAACAGTGGAGTGTAGAAGAGCATCTCTGGATGCACAACACATTAAACATTGAAGTGGATGGGCTACAGCAGCAGAAGTCCATGAATATACATTGAGGGGACACTTTATAAGGTACAGGAGGTACCTAATAAAGTGGTAGCTGAGTGTATCTTCTCTGTTTCTTCATTCCCCAAACAGTGAAACTGACTGTGCATTGCCCCTATCTAAGTCCTTCATTATTTTATACACTGCTACAGTTCAGTGAATAAAGTCCCAACCTTCTCAACCTCTCTCTTATCCCTAGGTCTTGGCAACATCCTCACAAATCTCCTCTGCACTCTTTGTGGCTTAGTGGCATCTTTTGATAACAATGTGACCAAAACAGAACGCAATGTTCCAAATGCAGCCTCAGTGTTGTGTACACTTGCTAAAATCCCAGCTTCTATTATCAGTGCCTTGCCAGCATGCCCGGAAACTTTTGTCCCCTCTCTGTCTACCTGCAATGCCATTTTCAGGGCTTTGTGTAGTTGTAGTCCTCAGTCTCTTTGTTTGTACAATACTCCTTAGGGTCCAACTGTGGTAGTCATATCCTCGTTTGCCTTCTCAAAATACAATACCTTGCACATATCCAAGTTCATCTCTGTTTGCCATTCTTCAGCCTACTTGCCTAGCTGACCAGGACCCCTCTGTAAATCGTGATAACCATCTTTGCTGTCTACAACACCTATGGCATCTGCAAGCTTACCAGTTGCGCCATACATTCCAATTCAAATCGTTGATACAATTGACAAATTATGAAGGGCCGAGTAACAAGCCATAAAAACTAACTCTAATCAAGGATATTGAAGGGCCAAGATAGAGTAGATGTGGAAAGGATGTTTCCTATATTGGGAGAGTCTAGAACTAGTGGGCACAGCCTTAGAATAAAAGGGCATCCCTTTAGAACAGAGATAAAGAGGAATTTCTTTAACCTGAGGATGGAAAATCTGTGGAATTTATTGCCACAGACAGTTGTGGAGGCCAAGTCATTGGGTATTATTTAAAGCCAAGTTTGACAGGTTCTTGATTAGTAAGACTGTCAAACGTTATGGCAGGAAGGCAGGAGAATGGGGTTGAGAGGGTTAATAAATCTGCCATGATTGAATGGTAGAGCAGACTTGATAGGCCAAATGATCTAATTTTTCACACATGTCTTATGGTCTTATGGTCTCCATTGAACAAACTACTTTCCACTATCATCCTCTGCTTCCCACCATGAGGCCAATTGTATATCCAATTAGTCAGCTCTCTCTGCACCCAATGTGATTTAACTTTCTATAGCAGCCTACCATGTGGAATCTTATCAACTGCTTTATGAAGTCCACATAGACAATGTCTACTGTGCTGCTTCATGCAACATAGAAGACTACGGCACAATATAAACCCTTTGGCTCACAATGTTGTGCTGACTTTTTAACCAACTGTAAGGTCAACCTAACCCTTCCTGCATACATAGCCCTCTAGGAGTTTCTTAAATGCCACTAATGTGCCTGCCTCTACCACTTTCCCTGGCCTCACTGACCTTTGTGCTACTTCTTCAAAAAATCTATGGATAAAGTTCGTGATACATGATCTCCAATGCATGAAGCTGTGCTGACTATCTCTAAACAACCTGTGTCTTTCCAAATTCTCGTATACCTTATGCCTCAGAACCCCCTCTAGTAGCTTAACCACCACAGATGTTCTGGTCTATAGTTCTCAGTTTTTTCTTTACAGCCCTTTTTAAGTAAAGACACAACTTAAGTCAACCTCCAGTCTTCCAACATTTTACCTGTCACTAACAATGATGCCACGGCTCCCACAATTTCTTCACTAGCTTCCCAGCATGTCCCTGGATATACCCAATCAGACGCTGCTGATTTCTCTACCATCATATGTTTTAAGACATCTAACATCACTTTAGACATGTGCAGCAGAATCAGAGAAATTAAGGAAGGCAAGTATCCTTGCAGGAGATTGAGCAGGAAGAGGTGTAGTCAAAGTAGCTATGGGAGTCAGTGAGTTTATAAGAGATATTGGTGGATAGTTTGTCTCCAGAGATGGATACAGAGATCAACTTCCCCCTCCCCTTGTCACACTTGAATCCATCTGCCCTTTATCATCCTCCTCACCTGATTTCATCTATCCTCTACCAGTCCCTACCTTACCACTTCTTCTCACCTTTATATCTTGGCTACCTTCCCTCTACTCTCTAAGTCCCGATGCAGGACATCAGGCTGAAATGCTAAGCACCCTTTTTCCTCTACAGATGCTGGTTGACCTGCTCAGTTCCTCCAGCATTTTGCTTTTTGCCCAAGGTTTTGGCATCTGCAGCTTCTTGTGTCCCCAATGAATTCTGTGACTTATTTCCTTAAGTTGTATCAAATTTCTCTGTAAGCATGCTGCCTATTTGTATTATGCAGAGAGTTAAATCCAACATTCCAAACTTGGCCATTACAGAAGGCAGTTTTTGGTAAATTAACTGCCAAGCATTAGATTCAAGATCAATTCCAAAAGAAGCTGCAAATTATATACCTCAAATTGTCTGTCGGATTTAAATGATCATTTAAATTTATTGGACAAAGGAATTATGTTCTGTTCATCTTGATCAGTAGATGAGTAGGGAGGTAGAATGTGAGGTAAAAACAGAAGTGTTTGCCTCTTCCATAATTGAAAATACTTAAAATGAAGTCTCATCCAAAGAGAGGAAGAAAGAACAGCAAAAATTGGAAAAATATGTTTAGCTGGCTTAAGACCATCAGGAATGAACTGATTATCTGCTTCACAGTAACCAAGGTTTAAGTGAGTATTTACCATAAAACAAATCTGAGTTTAATTAGAAGAATAATTCAAAATATTTCCACTGCAGTGACGGAAATGAGCTGCACAATCCATTGTCCCTATCAGGAATATGAGTGCAGAAACTTATGGTAGCTACAGTAAAAGAGAGGTAAAGAGGAGTCCCTGAAAATGTAGGATACAATGTATTTTTGGAAAATCATGCATAGGGGCTGCAAGGGTCTCCTAAGTAAATCCCCTCCAACACAAAGTGTTTGTCAAAGCACCTTTATATCAGATAACTTCATCCTAATTTTCATTGATACAATAGCAACTTCAAAGCTTCTTGATTAACTGTGAAGTGATTTTAAATGATATAAGAATATGTGCAAAGATACAATTAAAGACATGTCTTTTTAATTTCTTTCATCGGGAATAAACTTTGAACCCTGAATCATAGGAACAATGGCTTCAGATCATACACAGCAGAATCTGTGCATACTCCAGGCTGACTGTCCAGTGGAGATTGGGAAAAAGACTACATGGACTGACGAAAATTTAAACTATTATCCTATTCAGATAAGTGCATAAGGCACTGGTCTAAAAATTGCAATGCGTTTCAAAATGGGACAACACAATAGGAGCATTGTGCAAATCTCCAGGCAGCATCATTAGAGTTATGGAACATCAGAGGTATACACAGGAACATCCCCCTTAAACCACTAAATCCATGCCAATCATTAATATGGTGCTAATCCCACTTTTTAAAAAAAATTCTCCGCACATTCCCTTCAAGCTCCATCTAGGCAGAACAGGAGATAGGAATTGAATTCCATTGCACGCAAAGCCCAAGGGGTCATGCACAATTTTTACATTCTGAACATCATAAGCTTTCTTTGTTTCCTTGTGAGCTTCCACCATTGAGGGGAAAGTGAATGAGAGAGTGTTTACAACACACTCAAAATGCTGGAGGAACGCAGCATCTATGGAAAAGAGTACGGTCAACGTTTCGGGCTGAGACTCTTCATTAGCCAAATGGTTTGGAGGTGACTGATGAGATTTGGCAGGGGAAAGGGAGTACTGGGAAGGGTAGAATGTCTTTTGGGAAATCAATGGGGATGAAAGAGGGGACTCAGGATAATGGTGATACTGGTGGGAAGTTCTGGGGTGTGAGTATTTGGGAGGGAGAAATATCTGAACATTGGCAGAAAAGGGCAAATGGAACATCAGCAACAAACACATTGAAAATTATCTTCTCCCAGGTGGATTGTTGCCTTTGACTAGCAGTTATCCAGGTAAGGTGAACCGTTCTGTCAAAGCTTTCTACGGTGTTTGAGATTTCCGCAAGTTGCAGATCTTGTTTTCACAGCAGATTTTGGAACAAAATATTTGCTGAGTGAAGTTGTTGCCAATCAGGCAGAGGCCTGCAGACGAATATATGTGATACACTTAGAACCATGCACATTAAGTAAAGTCGGGTTTTAATTTCCATCTTTTGCACGGAGCATAAAATGACCACATTTCTAGAGCATGATAGAATAATCTGTAGGAAAGCAGAAGCAGCCACACAAGATTTAATTCCTTAATTAGCACCTCCAAACCTGATTAACTCTTCATAACTGTCCCTTAGTAATGAATTTGTTCCATTTTTACAGACGTTCATATCAATTATGTCCATATACCTGCATTATATATAACAAATTTCATCAAAAGCACATAGCACCGATAAGAAATAACAATTATTAAATGTGGAGAAAGAGATTAAGTTAATTCCTCCATCAGTGTCCATTACTAAGGACCCCCAGCACCCAGGGATTGCCCCTTTCTAATTGTTACCATCAGGTAGGAGGTACGGAAGGCTGAAGGCACACACTCAGCGATTCAGGAACAGCTTCTTCCCCTCGGCCATCCAATTCTTAAATTTATATTGAAACTATGAACACTACCTCACTCTTTTAATATATATTATTTCTGTTTTTGCACAATTTTTAATCTATTCAATATACATATACTGTAATTGATTGATTTATTTATTTATTTATACTTTTTTCCCTCTTTATTATGTATTCCATTGAACTGCTGCTGCTAAGTTAACAAATTTCACATCACATGCTGGTGATAACAAACCTGATTCTGATTCTGATCTATAGAAATAAACTTATCCTTATACATTGGACTTTTGAACTTAATAATGTCATAAGAGCTTGTTTGTATGTAGGGATTTTCTACTTTGAGTGGTTATAGCCTAAGGGATTGCATTTATTTACAGTTACAGTATTCTGAGTAATGGACACCCAAAACAAAAACAGGAAATGCTGAAAAACTCAGCTGGTCAAACTGAACCTAAGGAAAGAGAAGATAATTTATCGTTTAAGATCTTTTATGAAAAGCAGAAAAAAAAACTTATTAAAATAACAGATTGTAATTGGGAAAACAAAAAACAATAAAAGAGAACTTTTATTTGACTGAGAGGAAGGGGAGATTAAATAACAAAGCAGGTGGTAGTGCAAGCAAAAAGTGGCTGATAATGGAACGAGTCAGAAAAGAAGATGGTGAAGGAAAGGTATCAGAATCTTTAGCAGCATCTGCTGACCAGATAGCTGGGTGTGCTCATTATGAGTGTGTTCTGAAGATTGTACAACACCAGATCAAAGCTGAGGAGCTGAAGTTTAAGTTTCCGTTAAATTTTACTGGAAGAGTGAAGAAAGCACCAGTCGGAGTCAAAGCATGCTGGATGCTCAGGAACATGTTTGTAGCATGGACAGAGGTATTCAGCAAAGCTGTCAGCTGTATATAATCTCCATAGAAACAGGAGACTGCATTGTACAGTTTTCTAAACTGAAAGAATTTCAGGCTACACTTGGAATGTGAACAGCCAACTTATGGACAGCCCTACATGCAATTAAGCTCCCATAATATTAAAGTCAAAAGTTTGACGTAAGTTCAGCCATTTGATTCTATAAGTGGCAGAGCTACTTTCTACTTCCCCTCTTCACTTTTAGTAAGTGTTCTTTCTTCTCAGTCTTTTCTTTTTGATGTCACTTATACCATGGAGGTGTGGTTACTACATAAAACAATTTTTGGTATGATTTCCAGTTTACAGACTAAATTGACAAGGGTTGGTTTGCTTGGAAGTAATCAACAGGATCTCATGTGGAAGGGGCAAAATGGTACATGTCATAACAGGAAGGGGAAGTAGGAAGGACTGAGGGACTGTTGGATTGATTGGAAGTGTGAACTTGGTTGTCATTATGGGAACAGGTTTGCAAAATGCTGAAAGGGACAAGGAAGGAATCAAAATGCTTCTAGGCAAGGGGCAGAAATGACAACATGTGACCTGTTGAAAGTTGAGACAGATGGGATTACAGGGAAGTTGGAATGCTCTCATACACCTCAGAATGCTCTCCTGCACCTGGGAAGGAGAGGATAGGCTGTGGGTGATGTTGTATTATATGGGATGGATTCAGGCTCCATTTACCATGCTGTGGAGAAGACCACGGATGACCAAAAATGAAAACATTGAAAGCAATGGTGAAGAAGAAAAAAATGCAAAGGAGGTATAGAAATTGAAATCATGCATATAAGCCATTGGAAGAGATATAATTAAGGAAATTGTAAGAGAAAATAGCCTTGAAGCTTATACTGAAGAACAACCCATCCCAGAAACAGAGGTAGATACATTGAGAAACGGAAGAATTGGAGATGGATAATGTGAAAGGAATTGATAAAGAAATTGGAAGAATTTATAACATTTTATAGGAGTAGGAAGCTTTGATACAGACATCAATGTATGGAAATATGGATGGGGGAGGGCACCTTAGTAGAACTGGAACCAATAATGTTCCACATATCCCACAAAAAGACAGGAATGGCTTAGATTTGTATTGGTTTTCTAGATTAAAACTTTTATTTGGAAGAAATGAAAGTCATAAAAGAAGTGAACATCAAAATAACTGGAGATGCTGGAAATATGATATAATAAAAACAGAACATAGTGAGCAGATCAGGCCACATTTGTGGGAGGAGAATCATGGTTAATATTTCATACAAATATCCCTCATTGGAACTGAGAAAGAGACAAAGGAAGCTTGTTAAGTTGCACAGTGGTGGGAGATGACTCTGAAAGGGTAAAGCTCATGTGACCATGGAGATGACCTCTGAACAAGGTTATCTAAAGAATGAGTGAATGGCAGCAGTTGGAGAGTGAGAACGTGATCAAAGAGCTGAGGCAAACAAATGTGTAACGTGCAAAATGCAAAGCAGGAGGACATGATCAAGATAAACACAAGAAAACACACAAACATGATCTTTCACTTGTTCCTCCCCTCCCCCCACCTTCTTACTCCGACATCTCATCTTTTTTTTCCAGTTCTGATGAAGGCATCTTAGCCCAAAATGTCGACTGTTTATTCCTTTCTTTAGATGTTGCCTGGCCTGCTAAGTTCCTCCAGTATTTTGTGTGTGGGGGGACATGGCCAACATGCTTCTCCTCCACTTTCAGAGAGAAAAAGGGAAAGGGGAAGCAGTGAAACAAATGAGCTGAGCCAATCTCATAGATGGGTGACTGATGCAGACTGAGAAATCTTGTTACCTGAAGTTGTGGAATTCAACATTGAATTCAAAGACTGCTCCATGCCCAGACAGAAGATCAGATGTGGATAGTTAAGCTGGTGGAGGCCCTCACTGTAACACCGCAGGGAGCCACAGAGTGATAAAGCAAAGTCGGATTCTGACAAAGGAGAAGTTGCTTGTGCTGGGAACAAATTCAACTGGTTGGAGGAAAGTAGAGGTAATTGGAGACTGGTCTGGTCTCCATTCAGGGAGAAAATGGAAGGTTTTTGGCTACGTTGATGGTGAGTAGAGCTGAAGAAGCAGTAAAAACCCATCATGAAAAAGGAACAGTTCGAATAAGAGTACTGTGAAACTACCAGAGGGTTTGGAAAGTTTTAAATTATTACCACAGTAGCGGCCCGCACACGCGGGGCTCGAACTGCCATCAGGAGTCGCGGGCAGACACACGGTAGGGCATTTGGAAATACCCGCTCGGGACGGACCTTCTGGGGACAGTCTGACATCACGTCCACCCCGCGGGTCGCAGGGGCCCATGGGAGGGGAGATTTAAGCGCGCGATTTTGAATCAGTAAAGGCATTATGAGTTCAGCTCTCTCTGCCTCCGCGTGTTTCTTTAGTAGCACATTTGCGCACGACTACATTGGTGAAGCACGACTACACCGCCTTCTTTAAATCTCACTGTTTCTAGTCTGCTTATTTTCCTTCTTTTTCTCCGCTTCCCCTCACTCCTCTCTGACAAATGTTGAGAAGCTCATTGCTGGAGTTTCTTATGAATTGTGGAGACTGGCAATCATGAAGACCCTGGACAGACTTGTTCTGGAGCTGCTCCGGCCTTTGGTCAGGCCACACTTAGATCCCCTCCAGTTCGCCTACCAGCCTCGACTAAGAGTTGAGGATGCCATCGTCTACCTGCTGAACCGTGTCTACGCCCACCTGGACAAGCCAGCGAGCACTGTGAGGGTCATGTTTTTTGACTTCTGCAGTGCGTCCAACACCATCTGCCCTGCTCTGCTGGGGGAGAAGCTGACAGTGATGCAGGTGGATGCTTTCCTGGTGTCATGGATTACTGATTACCTGACTGGTAGACCACAGTACGTGTGCTTGCAACACTGTGTGTCCAACAGAGTGATCAGCAGCACTGGGGCTCCACAGGGGACTGTCTTGTCTCTCTTTCTCTTCACCATTTACACCTTAGACTTCAACTACTGCACAGAGTCTTGTCATCTTCAGAAGTTTTCGGATGACTCTGCCATAGTTGGATGCATCAGCAAGGGAGATGAGGCTGAGTACAGGGCTACTGTAGGAAACTTTGTCACATGGTGTGAGCAGAATTATCTGCAGCTTAATGTGAAAAAGACTAAGGAGCTGGTGGTAGACCTGAGGAGAGCTAAGGTACCGGTGACCCCTGTTTCCATCCAGGGGGTCAGTGTGGACATGGTGGAGGATTACAAATACCTGGGGATACGAATTGACAATAAACTGGACTGGTCAAAGAACACTGAGGCTGTCTACAAGAAGGGTCAGAGCCATCTCTATTTCCTGAGGAGACTGAGGTCTTTTAACATCTGCCGGACGATGCTGAGGATGTTCTACGAGTCTGTGGTGGCCAGTGCTATCATGTTTGCTGTTGTGTGCTGGGGCAGCAGGCTGAGGGTAGCAGACACCAACAGAATCAGCAAACTCTTTTGTAAGGCCAGTGATGTTGCGGGGATGGAACTGGACTCTCTCACGGTGGTGTCCGAAAAGAGGATGCTGTCTAAGTCGCATGCCATCTTGGACAATGTCTCCCATCCACTACATAATGTACCGGGTGGGCACAGGAGTACATTCAGCCAGAGACTCATTCCACCGAGATGCAACACAGAGTGTCATAGGAAGTCATTCCTGCCTGTGGCCATCAAACTTTACAACTCCTCCCTTGGAGGGTCAGACACCCTGAGCCAATAGGCTGGTCCTGGACATTTCATAATTTACTGGTGTAACTTACATATTACTATTTAACTATTTATGGTTTTATTACTAATGGTGCAACTGTAACGAAAACCAATTTCCCCCGGGATCAATAAAGTATGACTATGACTAGCAGAAATGCCAAGGGAAAGAACTCGTGACTTTTACTTCTTCAGTAGATGATTTGAAGGTTGTTTTGAACGTAGCCCTTGGGCAGGTTTCACTACCTAATTGAGATTATTCCCTCCATAATGACACTGAACAGTCACTGCTCTGTATCAGTGCTTTATAGCTGTAGGATCAGGCATGTAGTGACGTACTTCAGTGGAAAGCAACAGCGAACTTACCTCCTTTACATACTCTGCATTCCCATGTGTGATAGGTCAGTAGATATGGTAGTTATGCAAGAAATTGCAAGCAGGTATATACCCAGTGGTCACTTTATTAAACACATTCTGTATCTAATAAAGTGGACATTGAGTGTATATTTGTGCCCGTCCATTTCAAGTTTCAACATGTTGTGTGCTCAGAGATGCTCTGCTACACAGCACTGTTGTAACACGTGGTTATTTGAGTCACTGTCACCTTCCTGTCAGCTTGAACCAACCTCGCATTTTCCACTGACTTCTCTTATTAACAAGGCACAGAAACACTGGATGATTTTTGATTATTGCACCATTTTCTGTAAACTAGAGATCTATGTGTGTGAAAATCCCAGGAGATACTCAAACCACCCTGTTTGGCACCAACAATCATTCCATGGTCAAAGTCACTTAGATCACATTCCTTCCACATTCTGATGTTTGGTCTGAACAACAACTGAACCACTTGACCACGTCTGCATGCTCTTATGCATTGAGCTGCTGCCACGTGATTAGCTGATTAGATATTTGCATTAACGAGCAGGTATACAGGTGTGCCTACTGAAGTGGCCACCATGTACATACAGTGGCATGCAAAAGTTTGGGCACCCCGGTCAAAATTTCTGGTACTGTGAATAGCTAAGCGAGTAAAAGATTAACTGATTTCCAAAAGGCATAAAGTTAAAGATGAGACATTTCTTTAATATTTTAAGCAAGAAAACTTTTTTACTTCCATCTTTTACAGTTTCAAAATAACAAAAAAAGGAAAAGGGCCCGAAGCAAAAGTTTGGGCGCCCTGCATGGCAGTACTTAGTAACACCCCCTTTGGCAAGTATCACAGTTTATAAACGCCTTTTGTAGCCAGCTAAGAGCCTTTCAATTCTTGTTTGGGGGATTTTCGCCCATTCTTCCTTACAAAAGGCTTCTAGTTCTGTGAGATTCTTGGGCCATCTTGCATGCACTTCTCTTTTGAGGTCTATCCACAGACTTTCAATGATGTTTAGGTCAGGGTACTATGAGAGCCATGGCAAAACCTTCAGCTTGCGCCTCTTGAGATAGTCCATTGTGGATTTTGAGGTGTGTTTAGGATCATTATCCTGTTGTAGAAGCCATCCTCTTTTCATCTTCGGATTTTTTACAGACAGTGTGATGTTTGCTTTAGGAATTTGCTAGTATTTAATTGAATTCATTCTTTCCTCTACCAGTAAATGTTCCCCATGCCACAGGCTGCAACACAAGTCCAAAGCATGATCGATCCACCCCTGTGCTTAACAGTTGGAGAGGGGTTCCTTTCTTGAAATTCTGCACCCACCCTTTTTTCTCCAAACATACCTTTGCTCATTACGGCCAAAAAGTTATATTTTAACTTTAACCGTCCACAGGACTTGTTTCCAAAATGCATCAGGCTTGTTTAGATGTTCCTTTGAACCCTTTGAATAGAACATTTTGGCTGCAACAGGATAATGAACCTAAACACACCTCAAGATCCACAATGGACTACCTCAAGAGGCACAAGCTGAAGGTTTTGCCATGGCCCTCACAGTCCTCCGACCTAAACATCATCAAGAATCTATGGATATACCTCAAAAGAGCAATGCGTGCAAGATGGCCCACGAATCTCACAGAACTAGAAGCCTTTTGCAAGGAAGAATGGGCAAAAATCCCCCAGAACAAGAATTGAAAGACTCTTAGCTGGCTACAAAAAGTGTTTACAAGCTGTGATACTTGCCAAAGGAGGTGTTACTAAGTACTGCCGTGCAGGGTGCCCAAATTTTTGCTTCAGGCCCTTTTCCTTTTTTGTTATTTTAAATCTGTAAAAGAAGGAAATAAAAAAGTTTTCTTGCTTAAAATATTAAAGAAATGTGTCACCTTTAACTTTATGCCTTTTGGAAATCAGTTCATCTTTTACTCGCTTAGATATTCACAGTAACAGAAATTTTGACCGGGGTGCCCAAACTTTTGCATGCCACTGTACAGCCATGCTGCACACAAAGATAACAGTTGCCTGAAGTTCAGGTTCTTCAGGAAACTATTGAACATACAAAAGTACAGCACAGGACTTCCACCAACCATCATCTTTGTGTTGTCCATGTTGCCAATCTAAACTAATCACATCTGCCTACACATAGTCTGTATCCCTTTGTTCGTGTGCTTGTCTTAAAGGCTATTTTAACACTGCTATGATATCTGCTTCTAAACCTCCCCTGATAGTGCAATCCGGGTAGCATCCTCTTTAAAACCTTAGTTCCTCACTCTTCTTTAAACTCTCCCCTTTACACCTCAAACCTGTGCATCTGACATTCCTTGCAAAGACTGGAAGATTTGCCACTGAGCCCATTTCTCCTGCTATTATGTTCATTTGCCCGAGACACTGAGTGGGATCACCCACCATTTCTGCTGCTGTTGATTCTGGGTCAAGTGAGATTCCTTGTGTTTATATAGGCATTTCCAGAGACTTAGCCATTTTGACAGTCCGCTGGAATCTTGTAAATTGGACTGGATATACCTCTATCAGACCTCCCCTTAACCTCCTATGTTCCAGCAAAATAGATCCAAGTTTGTCCATCCCAGTAATGCACCACTCCAGCTCATCTCCTTCAGAGTCTTCTGTTTAGGATTTCAAGCAAACAAAGCAGCTGGCTGAATCGTAGGGATAATTCTTTAGGTGCAATAAATTGATAGTTGGGCACTGTTTGATATATAAATAATAATAATAGTTGCGCCCATGGTGTTCTGCGCTCCTTCCTGAGTATGCTTGTAACTTTTGTCAAATGGATAATATAAGCTGCCTAAAAGTGTACACAGGATGGGAATTGAATAAATAGAGACCGATGCCATTGTCCAGGCTGAATTTAGCCTATCTGGTAATCATTCATGATTTTGGCATATTATTTACTGACATGGTTATATGACAGATATTACTATTTGATTTTCAGAACAAGAGATAATTGGGAAAAAAAACACTCAAAGAAAACCCAGCCAATTAAACTTGAGAGTGCAAACTGTAGGATAGTACTTGGTATAAGCATTGCTGGTTTTTCATGGTTAAGGAAACTATCATGATATTGTATATCAGGCAAACAAGCAGATGTGACTGTAAGTATTGGAGTAATTCAAGAAATTGGAGTTTGAAGAAGAGAAGGAGATTTCTTTTACAGGCCATTACATTGAACCGAATATCTGCCTTAAAAAGAAACATACGGATTCAAACAGCTTATCCATGAAAAAACATCCCTTCAACTTTGAGATCTAGCACCAATTAACTTCTATCACTTCACCCACCCAGCAAAAAACAAGTTTTAAAGTGAATGTTTTGCACATGCATCAAACGAACATTTACTGCCTTGAAGAGATTAACAGCTTCATGTCACTGGGCTATGATGTTACATCACACTGCATTTTGAATTATACAAATCCACCAGAAATGTCAACACTCTAATTAGGAGATTTCACTGAAGGTAGGTTTCCCTGGTGATTGAACATAAAACATTTTTTTTTAATTTGACACTAGCTATAATGTTAAAGGAAACTCTAAGTTCTTGTACAAATAGGACTCATAGTTTTCCAATCACTATTAATGAATTAGTATTAGTCTTCCCCAGTGTTTCCAATACAACAGACAAGAAGATAACCAAAGATGCCGTGGATACTTTTTGGCCAAGGGACACCATACGACCTCAGCAGGCAAATGCCGGAAGGAGGAAGAGGTATGCCGTTGAAGTTGGTGCACGATTGCTTTACTCCCATGTTTTTTGTCAGATTATGTGCCGTCTTCTAACCATGGTTGAAATTTTCCCGTAGATTTTCAGTTTCCCTGAATTTTCATGTTTTAAATGAATTTCTCATGAGGTGTAAAAGGTTATATTTAAATGAAGAGGAAGGTAGTGATGGAAAGAGGATTAGGCCATGGTGGAGGGTGTGGTGAGTGATTGCGTGGGGGCAAGGAATTTTTTAATTGAATGTGGTTGTGAGACCAATTATCTTAATATAAAAAGGTACCGCAGCCGGAATATCACCATATCGAGCCTTCGGGCACTGTTTTAACTATATTCAGCTTGTAATATTCAATATTTTAAAAATCTAATTTATATAGACATCTCTCAGACTTTTCTTTCACTATGCTGAAATTCCAAAAGGTATATCGGACATGATGGATAGGCACCCCAGCTCAAATTTTACTGTCTCCATGCCTTCAGTCTGTTGTCAGAGCCTCTTGTAAAACCATAATACTATTTATAGAGTTACATACTGTCAAGAGTTAGGCTGCAGTCAGTTTTGCAAACCGTGGTAGATTGTAGTTTAGATTTGCCATAATAACTAAGAGAAGGATTATTTCATTTGTGGTGATTCTGTTACCAGCAATAATTAATGAAACACAGAGCTGCTTTAGATGTATTCATGTATGGTTGGGGGAAGGGTGCGGGGAGGTGTTTGATGTGCCACCAAAGGCATACTGTTCAGCTAAATAACACTTAAGTCCACTTACTCCATATCTGTACTTTATCCTCTAACTTTATTTTTTATATAATTCTTTATTATTTATAATTGTTGAATGACGTTTTTCTTTTGCACGTCATGCCAACACAACACAGTGTGAGTAGAGTTGACTCTTCCTCCTTAATTTTATTTTGTATTGTCTTATGATGAATTTTAAGTGCTGCTGCAGCTGTTTGTAACACCCAGCAGACGATAAATGCAACAGGTTTTCCATATTAGAATAGTTTTTTTGAATTCTAACTAAATACTTCATTTTGTCATTTAAAGGTTTCAGTTAGCACCTGTGACCCAATGAGTAACAGGGAAATGATCCAGCAACAATTCTCATGAATCAGGCTTTGACAAAAACAGTGGTTCTCTGCTTTTAGTTCCACATTGGTCTTTTCCATTTCCTGCTGAAATTGAAGATCATCAGATAAATATACTGCATTTTAACGGTTAAAGGGATTAATTGTTTTCCTATTTACTAATTCCTTCTTCTCTTTTGATCACGGACCATCAATACCATCAGATAGTACTTGAGATTTGTGAGGATTAGGAGTAAACTACACCATGTAACACTCCAGATCTGCATCCAGATTAGTGAAGTAGCCTGTGTTTTCCAGCTCCAGCCTTCTTAATGGTGTCTCTTTCTGGTGCCAGCACACAAATAATTCTTTTGATTAAATTAACTTCACCGCTCAAAACAGATGGGATTTGACCTCTGAGTTGCTACTGAAAGATAAATTCATACGTGGACTAACAGATGAGCATATCCAGTCCAAGTTACAGGATTCTAGCAGACGGTGAAAATGGCCAATCTATGGAAATTCCACTAAAAACACAACAGAATCTCACTTGACCCAGGGTCAATAGCAACAGAGAAGGTGGGTGAACCCACGCAGAGTCTGGGACAAACGAGCATAATAGCAGGAGAAATGGGCTTAGTGGGAAATCTTCCAGCCTTTGCAAGGAGAAGTATTCAGTACAATTGTGTCAGTTCTGAATATGGAGATTAGTGAAACGGCCATCATGGGTAGAGATATACCGTATTTGGTTGAAAACTTAGCAAGATGCTTTTCGCAAGACGAGTGCTTTGAAATTATTCTGGTGAGAACTTGAGTATATCAAGTCAAATGGGTAAAACACAAGCCAACTAATTTTAGTGGATTATTATGTGAAAATGTCCTGGGTCCAGCACATTAGTGCAATTATGAAGAGAGCATGACAGTGCCTCAATTTCTTTATAAGTTTGCAAAGATGCAGCATGACATCTAATACTTTGACAAACTTCTATAGATGTGTGGTAGAGAGTATATTGATTGCTTTTGTTATGGAAACAACAATGCCGTTGAATGGAAAATCCTACCAAAAGTAGTGGATATGGCCCAGCTCATTACAGGTAAAGCCCTCCCCTCTATTGAGCGTATCTACACCGAGCAATGTCAGAGGAAAGCAGCATCTGTCATCAAGGACTACCATCCAGGTCATGCTGTTTTCTCGCTGCTGATATCAAGATGAAAGTACAGGAGCCTCGGGACTCATGCCACCAGGACTCAGGAACATTTGTTACCCCTCATCCAAAAGACTCTCAAACCGGTGGATGTATCTTCATTCCACTTCACTTGCCCATCACTGAAATGTTCCCACAACCTATGGACTCACTTTTAAGGACCCTTCATCTCGTGCTATCGATATTTTTACTTACTTATTATTTTTTTTTCTTTTGTACTTTCACTGTTTATTGTCTTGTGGACATCGGTTGTTTGTCTGCCGGTTGGGTGCGGTCTTTCACTGATTGTATTATCGTTCTTGAATGTACTGAGAATGCCCACAAGAAAATGAATCTTAGTGTTGTAAATGGTGACAAATTGATAATAAATTTATTTTGAACTTTGAAATTTGAATAAACTAATTCTATTGGAGACAGGTAGCTGAAAGACCATGATGCTAAAAGAGACAGTAGCAGAACTAGACCATTCAGCTCATCAGCCATTCCAACATGGCTGATTTACTTTCCCTTGCAACCCCATTCTCCTGCCTTCTCCCCATAACCTTTGATGCCCTTACTAATCAAGAAACTATCAACCTCCACTTTAAATATACCCAAAGACTTGCCCTACACAGACGTCTGCGGCAATAAACTGCACTGCTTCAAGGTCCTCTGGCGAAAGTAATTCCTCCTCA